>NC_046637.1:16067962-16754785 GCF_900324485.2 Mastacembelus armatus | reverse complement strand
ATAGAACTGATCTGAGAAATTAGCTGAATTAACGAGTAAAACATTATGACAGTTTAACAGCAGGTTGTTTGCAATGGTGGAAAAGAAATCTTGAAATTCATTTAGTTTGAGTCTGAGGTCTAAACATTTAGGAGGAAGCTCTAGTAACTATGGAGGCCAACTGAGATTAGTGTGAGACAACCAGCACAGCCACAAGTTACTTGCTTGATCTCGGGTTTACTGAGGCTTGGTCTGTTCGTCTGTGGGCTGGTCCAACTGCAGTCTGCCGGCAGGAGTAGGAGAGAGTAGACGTTCCCTGGAGTCTTGGGCTTCAGGCCTGGGTCCATTCGTCACTTTTTCTCGCTCTCCTTCTGGCTGCTGCAGGGTCGTCTCATGGAGTTGGTTAACCTGAGATGGTCAGCTGGACGACAGCCACACACAGGGAGAATGTCTTTGTTTCTCCTCTGCTGGGCAGTAAACAAATTCTATCTCATGGTTCTCCTCAGGGACAGAGAGGGTCTCGATGAGTCTGGAAATCTCTTAACTTTCTTTGAATCTGTCTGGAACTTTGTCCATTTCTGTTCTCTTTGGGGTGGTAAGTTCCCCAGAGTTCAGTTCCAAGTGTTAGTATTCTCAAGTCTGCTTCAAGTTCCAGTTCTGGTTCAGTTCATTTTCTCCTTTCTGGTGTGTCTGTCTATATAATGTGTTTTTGGTGTCTTGCTATGCTGGTTCGTCCTTCATTGTGCATAACACAATGTGATTGGTCCAGGAAGTTCTCCATATTTGGTTCAGTCTCCTGACTGTGATGGGTAGTCTCACTATTCTCTGTGAATCAAGAGATTACCCTATTCCTTAAGTGTTGTATGTTTTAAGACTGTTTTTCTAAAATGGGGACATAATTAGTTTTTCCACCCAGCAAAGTTTAAACATATGACAAACTTAATAACTAATCAGAGTCAGTCAGAATAGTTCAGCACAACATAAATCAAAATCAATAAAACTTCATAGTTATATAGAGCTTAACTGCAAGCAGGAATAATGTGTGCAACCGAAGTCAAAGGAACATCTAGCTGCTTGGAGATTGTCTTATAGCCTTATAGGAACACCTGACTTTCACAGGGAGAGGGCGGAGATGATCTTCTTTCAGGACGGTGCTCCCGAAGTGGGTCATCTATCCTAATAGCGAAGGAGACAAGATTCAAACATTGCTGTTATATCATAGTGTGACCGTTTGTCTTTGATTCCTTCATTTAATCCTTGAAGGAACAGGGCTCTGAGAGTGCCATTTCTGCAGTCTCTTTCTTATTGTTGAAACACTAAGGCAAGTAAGGCCTGCAGTTATGTTGTTCTAGGTCTCTTTATGATGATGAGTCATGGTTGAGCTCTTGGAGTAATATTGGTAGGGTGGCCACTCCTGGGAAGGTTCACCATTGTTCCAGGTTTTCTGCATTTGTGGATAATGGCTCTCACCATGGTTTGGTGGAGTCCCAAAGCTTTAGAACTGGCTTTGTAACCCTTTCCACACCGATACATGTCAATTCCTTTGTTTCTTATATGTTCTTGAATTTCTTTAGTTCATGCTTCCCTCTTGGTGAGGAAAGAAACTGAGCAAAGGAAAACTCTGCTCTATTCTGCTCAAATACTCTATGAACCATCAAAGGAAGTAATACAACACATGCTGTTCTCTGTTCCTTCTGTAAACGTAGAGACCTGATCTTACTTACTGTATGATATGCTTCAGTATTCCAGACAGTTTCGCTTTATGCGCTGGTGATTCAAAAGTAAGGAATCATGTATGAATGATGTTTTTGTTTGGTAGCTTGCATTTAACTTTAACTGGCAAACAAATAATGCCATGTCTGTGACTACTTTAAATACTGGCATGAGCTCAGCTGTAAGCTCAGTGATCTATAAAAAGCAGGCCCCATAGGTGGCTTGCTGGGTCAGTGCAAAATAGTGCAGTGCACACAAGTTCTCTGAAAAATCAGAATGTAAGCATTCTATCTCTGACAGGTCACCAAGTGACTAATTCAGTGAGGCACTATTGAATCTTTTTGCAGAGGACAGGCTGAGTAGATACTGGATGGTGTAGTATGAGTTCCGGTCCTTGAAAAAGTGGTGCAATTTCCTAAAGGCAGCATGCTTTGCAGAGTCATCTTGGGAAAGTACAGAAGAAGTCTGGCAGCATTTTACATCACACAGATATTACTCCATTCATTATCCTGTACCACATAAGAACTGCAGACACGACTCTGCTAACCTCTTTGCATACTGGTGTATTTCACCTTGCATACAGAGATTATTTTATTTTAACCTTGAGTTTGAGTCCGGTTTCATATGCTGTCTTCTGATTATATGTTGAATACTCAGAATGGAAAATTAATTTGCATTTACTGTGTTATTCAAGTAATTTATGAAACATATGCTAAAAATTCCACCTTCCAACGAAAAAATCTACTGATTTTCTTTTTTTTCTGCAATAATTTTGTTATTTTTTGAAAGACTTCTCAGTAAAAACTGCTGTCAAAGGATATCAGCAGTTTCTTTAGCAGAAGGGAGTTTAGACATTGGAACAGAGCCTATATTTGTGCAATATATGTAAATAGAAAGATGTTTTTGCAATTGAAGACCTATGAAAATCAAAAATATTTCCAATATAAAGTGATCACAGCCATTGTAGATATGGAAAAGTAGAGTTGCATACATTTAACTATGTTCGACACCAGGAAAATTGGAAAGGGGGCTTGTCATAAAATGAGTTTGACAGTCATATAAGCAGAATAAAATTCCCCTCATCCCTAGCATACCTGCATGCAGAATATCTCTTTACAGTGAGGAGGAGGTACCTGTCACAAATCAGCAAGAACAGTTCAAGAGATCCAAATATGCAGACAAAGAATCTTTTATTAAAACTCAAACTAAGTTATGAAGAACACAAATATAAGGTTTAATAGTGGTAAACGATCATACAGTGTAGCTGTATAACTAAACAGTTCTGAGATTATCTGATACCAGAGGTTGCAGGAACACAGGGCACACTGGATTTGCCGGAAAGCAGGTGAGTAACAAGCCCAGATCTGCAGATGTTTGCAATATCAGGTAAGTTGGAGTAGAGAATCCAGTGAACCCAGAAAACAGGAGAAGAGGTAACGCTGAAGATAGTGATACAAGAGACTTGGAGGGATAGGGTCTGGAAGCCACGATCCAGGAGACACGAGGAGAAACAGGTGAGTAGTTACTCTAGGGAAGCAGAGACCGAGACGGCTTGGAGCGTGAAGATGACTGAATAACTCAAGAACAAAATCCAGGAAAGGTTTAACAAACCTAGGATGCAATCGAAACTAAGAGATTGAATGTAAGGAACAGATTTAATGTGAAGAAGAGCCTGGGGCCTCACTCATTTAAGAAATATCAAAACATGTGAAAGACAGATAGGCTCAGGTCAAGAAGAAGCTAGTTGTTGAGTTGCTGTTTACACAGAATCCTTTATGTTTAGTTGAGAATGTGTTTATTTGAAAAACATTCATTTATTTCCATTATTGTTTAATTAAAAGTTATTTGTACTTACTTAAGCCTGTCTAATGTGGCTCCAAGGATACACTGGAAAAAACAAACTGGCATGGACAAAATTAAAACCTTTAGCATACCCAGCATCCCCTTTATATGAAGAATTGACAGGACTGAATGGCTGTCATTGACATAAATGTGGTCCTTAATTTTGAAAGAGTGCAGCACTAACAATACCACTGGCAGTCATGTATTATAAGACACATTACATTTATGTCATGACTCTTGTTCTGTGATGAGTCACGCATTAGTTTACAATTTAGCAATAAATTTAAAGTTGATAATTCCACCACAACAGAGACAGTTTGCCATCAGCCTTTTTCTGTTGAGCTTTATGGACAGATGAAATCATTTTCTCTCCACGGACAGACTTCTACCAGTTTCAAAAATCAAGAGTTTGAGTGCAACCAATTTGTGTAAGCTAGTGGTTTCAGGCAGTAAACGCCTGAAAACTTTTTTGCTAAACTTGAATGAAGATGCAACACAGAAATATCAGCTATAAGGGACCAGTATACTTTCTCAGAAATGAACCCTCTTCCTTTGCACCTTTCCAACATTGACTTGGGGGTTGTGTCCAACCATTTGTGTTATCCATTCACCCCAACTGGTCGAGCCCAGTTCTGCTGGAGGTTTCTTCTGTTAAAGTTTTCTCCCCACTGTTGCCAAGTGCTGCTCATAAAAGATCTGTTGTTTTATTGTGAAGTGCCTTGAGATGATTATATTGTGATTTGGTGCTATAGAAATAAAATTAATTGAATTATTTTTCAAAAACCGACAATCTGACATTCACACATATTTCACTTCCACATCTTTTTCACTATAACCCTGCTCACAGAGCAGCCCAGTGGCACAGAGCTGGACTGCAACCAAAGTTTTCTTTCATGTTACATGACATACAGTGTGGATACAGGTTATACAGTATATAAAGAGTTCTCATAAAGAGTTCTTAGAATTGTCTTGGAACATGTAAGAATGCCAATGACTAATGATTACTTTTAATGTAGAATGAAATATTGCAATGCAAATAGAAATTCAATGGTTTTAAGGGCTGAGTGACAAGTACTTGATTATATTTTTTCAAATATGTTGCCCAAAACTATGTATAAATGTTATATGCCACACCAACATACTTAATGTTTTATCATATTCATTTTTATGGGCTTTTGTTGCCCACATTTCCTCCTATTTTGGAAGGACCATTCTTTTGACACATACATTGATTTCCTTTACCTAGGGGGGGTAAAAATAATCAATGTATTGTTAAATATTTGTCAAAACTCAGCTGTATAGTATGTATAGTATTTCTTCCAGCGCAGCCTAAGGGGACTGGAGCTGGCCCGAATTGTCGTTTAATCAACTCTGTGATGCATTTCCACACTGGGGCTTCTCCTGGATGGAGCTCTGTTGCATGTGAGTAGAGTGCAGGCAGGCCTAACAGACACTCACACTGTTGGAAACACCAGAGAGACAGCTGGTCTCTGCCAAGTGATCATGCCAACACCTAAATTATCACAAAAAAGAGGTGATGATAAAAGAAAAAGTATTTAAGTATGATATGGCATTGCTTTACAGTACGGAAAAGTGATAAAGTTGGAGCACATTTCATTTAGTCAGTAAGCCCCTTCTGTGTACAGTTTAGCTCGGTTCTGATTGGAAGCATGACAAAGTAACTGCTTCCAAAAGCTTTAAAGAGACTAATGCATCAATATATGCATTATAAATGCATTTTGGCCCAAGACCATTAAGTGATTTATGAACTAACAGCTCTTCAAAATCTGCTCTTCGACTAACTGGAAGTCAGAGGAAAGATTAAAGGTAATGTGCTCTCCTGGTTTTTGTTGAAAGCATTCAATGCCCTGTTTACAGATAGCCTTTTAGGAAAACCACACATGACTGCAATAGTCCATTCTTCTCCAGATGGAGACGTGAATGAGTTTCTCTGGGAAAAACATAGTACTAAAGTAAATCTGAGTGTCATCTGTCTCTAGTGTCCTGCAACTGTTACGCTCTATAAAAGAAATTTTCATTTAAAAATCGCCTTATTATATATAGAAAAGCAAAGTCAATGTGTCAGGACCAGCAACGTTTTGAGTGTTGGATTCAGTTTGTTGGCTTGGATTAAAGCTGTCTGGGCCTGCTGCCAGATGTGACAACATTTTTGTACCATAGCCCCTGCTGAATCAACTTGTATCACTTTCTCTTGGGCGGGGCTAAAGGAGACTGGTTTTCATAAACTACCTGAAACGGTGAAAATCCTTTGGCTGAGGAAAGTAACAAGTTGTGCGCATATTCTACCCACATATGTAGTGACTCCAGGTCTCAGGATAGTCAGAACATAATGATTTCCAAGACTTGGTTAAGGCGCTCTTCCTGCCCATTCTATTGGGGATAAAAACCAGACAAAAGGTGAGCTGTAGCTCCAATCAGTAGAATGCAAAACTCTTTCCAAATCGATTGATGAATTGGGGTCCTCATTTACTGGGAGACAATGGGATCAAAAAAAAATGCTGACAAAGGATATCAGCAGCTTCTTTAGCAGAAGGGAGTTCAGACACTGAAACAAAATGGACCATCTCTGTGGCGGCTAGACTATAGAGGGCACTAGAAACTAAAACTAAAAATAATTTAAAGTAATTAATATTACTATTTCTTGTATGTGTATGAGAAAATATTTTGGAAAAAAAACATGCAATATATTAAATATAAATCAGTATTTGTGGTTAAAAAAAAAAGAAAAAAAAACCTGCAGCAGCTCAACTTGGTGCAAACTAATCACCCAGTCAGTGACACAGTACAGCCAATAAAATCACTTCCATTCTGCCCAAAGTTCAGAAACAGCATTGGTGAGAGTTACAAACGACCTGCTGATGACAGCTGATGCTGGATCACCATCACTTCTTGTCCTTTTGGATCTTTCTGCAGCATTTGATACTGTCGACCATGGTATACTCCTGAACCGGCTATATATCACTCTGTTGGACTTAATAATAACGTACTGCGCTGGTTTGAGTCATACCTAACAGACAGATCTGAATTTGTGGCCATGGGAAGCTCAAGGTCTTCTTCACATGCTGTTGGTTGCGGGGTTCCGCAGGGATCAGTTCTCGGACCTATTTTATTTATTATTTACATGCTTCCCCTTGGTAAGATCATCAGTCATCTGGGAATTTCTTTTCACTGTTACGCTGATGACACACAATTATACATGAAAACTGATACTCAATCATCATCGTCCCCATCATCATCATCACTATCAACACTCACAGTATGTCTGGAGGAGATAAGGGCGTGGATGAATTACAACTTTCTTCAGCTGAACAGCTCAAAAACAGAAGCCATCCTCATTGGATCTCGTCATGAGATTAGAACATCCACCATAAACTGTAATACATTTTCTGGCCAGGACATTTCTTTATCACCATTAGTCACCAATCTCGGTGTATCTCCCAGTGCACGTTGGACTCCGGCAGGGCTGCCCTTTGTCACCAGTTCTGTTCATTACTTTTATGGACAGAATTTCTAGGTGCAGCCAGGGACCGGAGGGAGTCCAGTTCGGGGACCACAGGATTTCATCTCTGCATTTTGCAGATGATGTTGTCCTGTCGGCTCCATCGAGCCAGGATCTCCAGCGTGCTCTGGAGCGGTTTGCAACTGAGTGTGAAGCGGCTGGGATGAGAATGAGCACCTCCAAGTCCGAGGCCATGGTACTCAACCAGAAAACGGTGGTTTGCCATTTCCAGGCCAGGGGAGAGATCCTGCCTCAGGTGGAGGAGTTTAAGTATCTCAGGGTCTTGTTCACGAGTGAGGGAAGGACGGAGCGCGAGATTGACAGACGGATCGGGGCGTCGGCAGCAGTAATGCGGTCGGTGTACTGGTCTGTTGTGGTGAAGAAGGAGCTAAGCCGGAAGGCGAAGCTCTCGATTTACCGGTCAATCTACGTTCCTACCCTCACCTATAGTCATGAGCTTTGGATCATGACCAAAAGGACAAGATCGTGGATACACGCAGCTGAAATGAGCTTCCTCCGCAGGGTGGCACTCCCTTAGAGATAGGGTGAGGATCTCGGTCACCCGGGAGGAGCTCGGAGTAGAGCCACTGCTCCTCCACATCAAGAGGAGTCAGTTGAGGTGGCTCGTGCATCTGTTTCGGATGCCTCGTGGGCGCCTCCCTGGGAAGGCGTTCCGGGCATGTCCCACTATGTCTCCCGGCTGGCCTGGGAACGCCTCGGTGTCCCCCCGGAAGAGCTGGACGAAGTGTCCAGGGAGAAGTAAGTCTGGGTATCCCTGATTCGGCTACTGCCCCCCGCGACCCGGTCCCAGATAAGCGGAAGAAGATGAGTGGATGGATGGATGTATCCTGATGAGAGTGCGTAAATATGAACATATTACACCAATCCATAAATCTCTGCATTGGCTTCCCGTTTCAGCTCGGATTGAGTATAAAGTTTCCCTCCTCACATATCGGTGTATCTATGGTGATGCCCCTATCTACCTCAAGGAACTTCTTACTCCGCAGATCTCAGCACGCTCTCTCCGTTCCAGAAATACTCATCAGCTCCTCCCTCCTAGGACTAAGACACGCACCATTGGGGACAGAGCTTTTTGCCTATGGAATGCCCTCCCTGATCATCTGAGGGGCTCCACAAACATCTGTTGCTTTTAAAAAGGTCATAAAAACATACCTTTTTAGAAGAAGTTTTAATGTTTAATTCCCCTAGTGCTTAAAATTTTAGCTGGCAGCTGATTTTAACTTAGTTCCTAAACTGTTGTATTGTATGTCATTATGACTCTTTTGTAGCACTTTGAGATTTTTCTTAAAATGTAAAGTGCTTTATAAATAAAATGGATTATTATTATTTATTAATAAAAAGCTCTCAGATACACACACAGCAACCAAAATCAAGCCAATAGAAGGAGTCTGAAGCTGGAAGTTGAAGGTGTGATTTTGAATGTTGTCAGTAGTTATGCCCCACAGGTAGGATGTGAGTTAGAAGAGAAGGAGAAATTCTGGCGGGAGATGAGGTGATCCAAGATATCCCTAGTGGTGAGAGAGTGGTGATTGGGGCAGACTTCAACTGACATGTTGGTGAGGGAAACAGAGGTGATGAGGAAGTGATGGGTAAGTTTGGTATGCAGAACAGGAATGCAGAAGGACAGAGGAATGGAGGAGAAGAGTACTGGTGCCCATCTTTAAGAACAAGGGAGACGTTCAGAGTTGCGGAAACTACAGAGGAATAAAGCTGATGAGTCACACAATGAAGTTATGGGAAAGAGTAGTGGAGGCTAGGCTGAGGTCAGAAATGAGCATTTGTGAGCAGCAGTATGGTTTCATGCCAAGAAAGAGTACCACAGATGCAATATTTGCTTTGAGAATGCTGATGGAGAAGTACAGAGAAGGCCAGAAGGAGCTGCATTGTGTCTTTGTAGATTTGGAAAAAGCATGTGTTGGTTCTAATCAAACATCTACACAGAGACTTTCTTTTCTTTGTTCTAGGTTGAGCTCGTGACTGTTAGGAGATACAAACTTGTTGCTATCTCCGGCTGCAGCCCCGAACCCGCCCAGAACACTTTAATTTATATGTGATGTGGTTACATGACTTCCAGGCACCGTCTCACTTTACACAACAGGGGAGAGTTGAAACATAGGTTAACTTCAAAGTTCATACAGAGTTCACATCCATATCTTTACATGTCTTGGTGATTTGCACAGAAAAACAGAGAACATCCTTGACTGTGAGATGCCTGGTTGCCCCCTTTACATAAATCTGTCTGCAAAATGACAATTCTCATAACACAGTTAGCAATTTACAATGCCCTTATTCTAACAGCATGACAGGGTGCCAAGAGAGGAGCTGTGGTTTTATATGAGGAAGTCTGGAGTGGCAGAGAAGTATGTTTGAGTGGTGCAGGACATGTATGAAAGCTGTAAGACGTGGTGAGGTGTGCTGTAGGGGTGACAGAGGAGTTCAAGGTGGAGGTGGGACTGCACCTGGCTTTGAGCCCCTTCTTGTTTGCTGTGGTGATGGACAAGCTGACAGATGAGGTTAGACATGAATCTCCGTGGACCATGATGTTTGCAGATGACATTGTCATCTGTGTGAGAGCAGGGAGCAGGTGGAGGAAAATCTAGAGAGGTGGAGGTTTGCTCTGGAAAGGAGAGGAATGAAGGTTAGCTGCAGTAAAACAGAGCACATGTGTATAAATTAGAGGGACTCAAGTAGAACGGTGAGGTTACAGGGAGTAGAGGTGAACAAAATGGAGGATTTTAAGTACCTAGGGTCAACAGTCCAGAGCAACGGAGAGTGTGGAAAAGAAGTGAAGAGACGTGTGCAAGCAGGTTGGAACAGGTAGAGGAAAGTGTCAGGTGTGATGTGTGACAAAAGAGTGTCAGCAAGAATGAAAGGAAAGGTGTACAAGACAGTGGTGGGACCAGTAATGTTGTATGGTTTAGAGACAGTGGCACTGAGAAAAAGACAGGAGACAGAGCTGGAGGTAGCAGAGCTGAAGAGGTTGAGGTTTTCTTTGGGCGTGACGAGGATGGATAGGATCAGGAATGAGTACATCAGAGGGACAGCTCATGTTAGTTTTGGAGAAAAAGCCAGGGAAGCCTGATTGAGATGGTTGGACATGTTCAGAGGAGGGACACTGAATACATTGGTTCAAGGATGCTGAGGTTAGAGCTGCCAGGAAGGAGGCCTAGAGGAGGAGGTTCTTGGATGTAGTGAAGGAGGACATGCGGATAGTTGGTGTGGGTGAGGAGGATACAAGGGATAGGGGTAATGGAGGCAGATGATTCACTGTGGCGACCCCTGAAGGGAGCAGCCGAAAGGAAAAGAAGATCCAATATAGCCGCAAGCGGCGATGATCGGCCCTCGCCTCGAGCGGACCGCCTCCCCCGGCGCGGCGCCCCCGCGTGCGAACCGCATCCACGAACGAACCGCCTCCCCCAGCGAACGGCCTCCCCGAACGAAACGCCTCCCCAAGCGCCCCCGCCCTCCGAATCGACCGTCCCCCAAAAACCGGCGGACCCCCCAAAACCCCTCCCCCGAGGAGACCGCACCTCCCCAAGAAGACCACGTCATTCAGCGGACCCCCACAGAGGTCTGTGCCAAATTCGGTACAGTTCCGGCAAAGTACATGCAAGTACATAGGGGGCGCCATCCGCACCCCCCCACACCCCCCCCAAATAGACCACGTCATTCAGTGGACCGCCACGGAGGTCTGTTCCAAATTTGATACAGTTCTGACAAAGTAAGTGCAAGTACATAGGGGGTGCTATCCGCCCCCCCCCCACCCCCCCAAGTAGACCACGTCCTTCACTGAACCCCCACGGAGGTCTGTGCCAAATCTGGTACCGTTCTGACAAAAGCTGGACATTTTGCAAAATTCCCATAGGAAACGAATGGCGAGATCCGGTCATCGCCAAGGCAACCACATGCAAATTAGGGCATGGGTCCGATCGGCTTTTATGATCAGGACGCCCTAAAGGATGTGTGTGCCAAATCTGGTACAATTTTGACAAAGTAAATGCTTTGGTTTGAATGGCAATTTTCAAATCGTCATACAGGGGGCGCTATATGGCCTATTTGGATTTAGTTTAATCAGATGGGTCCAGGGCGGCGGGGACTACAATTTATCAATTGGTCCGATTCCAATCCGACAATGCGTGTGAGAGTTATTACAAGTTGAAGAAACGGCAGCGAGCCAAAAGCCTAGACCAAATTGCCGCGCCCACCAAAGGAAAACCGTAATACTTATTCAAAGAATTTGGATAACTTTTGCAGCCCCATGGGTCTAGGTGACGCTGGCCAAAAATGAGCTCGATCGGTCAAAAGCCCAAGGAGGAGTTCGAAAGAATACGAGGTGAGCAAAATCAACGAACTCAATGACCTCGAGGTAAACCCCCAGCTGGTGGACTTCCTGTCGGTCACACGACCGGGACACAATAAGCTTTTTTGCCTGGCCTGACATGAAGAAGATGTGTGCCAGGTTTTGCGACTGTACGATGAAAAAAGTGTCACATGACCTCCCATAGGCCCAATGTATCTCGACCTCTGTCGGGGGCGCCGCAGAGCCATTCTTTTGAGGTCGTTTATGAAACCCATAAAATATCAAATTTTCACGCGATTCTGAGGGGGGTGCAAATTTTGGTGAGTTTTCACACACGTTCAGGGGGTCAAATAAGGCTGTAAACGCTTCTTCATCCCTTGCCCATTGAGCGATTATAATAGTCCCTGCGCTGGGACCTCGGTCCTTGCTCAGGCCTAAAAATCAAGCCAATCAGCGTCGGCTAGTTTGACGCCAAAAGGGTAACGATTTTATCGCACAGAGCAGAGATGATCAATAGTGGAGGAGCAATAGCGATCGACAATGGTGCTGGTGTACTTGAGAGTCGCAACTTCAGCTTTCTCCTAATTCAGTAAAATCTCTTCTTCAGAATCCATTTGAAAGAAATTTGGTGGAGAAATTACAGGTTTATGAGCTTGGTCCAGATCAAAGCAACATCATAATCAGACAACAAACGAACAAAACGGACCAAACCCTATCCATCCATCCATTTCCTATACCCGCTTATTCCTTAACTAGGGTCACGAGGATCTGCTGGAGCCTATCACAGAATCCACACACTGGGTGAATACATTTGTTGTCATTGAGTATCCAAAATCAGGAAAGCTCAGAGTGTGTTTGGACCGCAGACCCCTAAATAAGGCAATACAGAGACCCCACTACACTCTACCAACTATAGAGGATGTCACTTCTCACATATGAAGGTCTCAAGGGTGTTGCTGCTATCGTTGATGACATATTGGTGTTTGGACAGACCAAACAGGAGCATGATCGTAACCTCAAAGCCATGCCAAAACACACATGAGAGAGAGGTGTGAAACTAAACCTTGATAAATGCTGCATCTGTGTACCAGAGGTCAGCTACTTTGGACACACAGTGTCACATGAACGGTTAAAACCAGATCCACAAAAATAAAAGCTGTCCAGGAGATGCAACCACCACAGAGCAAATCAGAGTTAGAGACAATACTAGAAATGTTCAACTATTTAGCCCGCTTTGCCCCTCACCTCTCCGAGATCAACGCACCACTACGACAGCTGCTAAAAGAGGACAAAGACTTGGTGTGGGACGCTGTCTACGACACAGCATTCCAGTGGAATCTGAATCTGATAACACAGCAGTCCGGCCCAGTACTTGCATACTTTGACCTCCTGAAAGAGCTATGGCTCCAAGTCAATGCTTCGAAAAGTGGCCTCAGTGCAGTTATGCTCCAAGATGGCAAACCAGTTGTCTATGCATCGAAATCACTCAACAGCACAGAACAAAATTATCGAAAAAGAACGGTACGCTGTGCTGTTTGGTTGCAAACGCTTCCATGAATACATCTATGGACGGAAGGTGATTGTGGAGTCAGACCACAAACCATTAGAATCAATACTAAAGAAACCCCATGCAGGATAATTCTACAACTCCAAAGGTATGACATCAACATCACCCACCTGCCCGGAAAAAACATCACGGTGGCTGATACACTGTCCAGTAAATCTATAAATTATCACAACCAAGCGCTGCATGACAGAATGGAAGCCCAAGTGCATGCAGTCATGAGCAACATTCCTGTGAGTGACAAGAAAGTGGCAGAAATCAGAGATGCAACAAGCCAAGACCCTCAGTTTTTCAGTTTGAGAACAGTCACACTGGCTGGTTGGCCAAAATCAAGGTTAGCATGTCCACCCAGCATCCAAGAATATTGGAACTACAGAGATGAAATTTCAGATATTGACGGCATCATGCTCAAAGATGAGAGAATCATTATTCCACATAAGCTGAGAGAAAGCATGATCGATTGGATACATGGAAGCCACATGGGAGTGGAGAAAAGCAAAAGTAGAGCAAGAGACATCTTGTTTTGGCCTGGCATGGGAAAACAGATCGAGGCGGTGGATCAAGAGTGGATCAGGAGTGGACAGGAAGAGGAGTATAGAGGCCTGATAAAGGCATTCAGTGACTGGAGTCACAAAAGCTGCCTCCTACTGAACACCTCTAAAACCAAGGAGATCATAGTGGATTTTGAAAAAAGTCTAAACCCCCCTTATTCAGTCAACACCTGTGGTGTGGACATTGAAGTAGTGCCAGCCTACAAATATCTAGGCATGCAACTGGACAGTAAGTTGGACTGGTCACTGACTGGTCTATATAACAAAGGGCAGAGACAAATGTTCGTCTCTCTCACAGCCCACCCCAGAGCAGGCCTGAATCATGGCTTGAGTACGTAGTGGCTGAGAAATGGGAAGCCGCCCTAAAAGTAATCAAGGGTACCTGAATGCTTGGGTCACACTCCAACGCAGCCAGAGGAACCCCACACCTCACCGTGATCTGGGGCGCTATCTGGTTTCCCTCAGGTCGATTAGAAGTTGTCAGTCCCTTTTTGTCCCACTTCTCCCATGAGTTAGTAACAAGTTTTAGCCTCACCTCTGTAATGATTGGGTGGTAGAAAATGAGAAGCATTTAAGAGTACCAGATGTTATTGGCAATGCTGATGTGTCCAGGGTTTATGCCACAAGCAATAATGAAAGCAGCTTCTCGATTCGTGTATGCCGCCGATCTTCCTGCAACTCACTGAGTAATTGATGGGAGCTGGCGAGTGACTCCTGCAGAGTAGAAAGTGGCACCTCTTGTTAATTGCTGAAGAAGATAATCAGATCCCTCTGAGTCCACAAGTGGCTGGAGTATGATGTCAGATCAGCTGAGGTTTGGGTATTGTACGCAGATCTGCAAGAAACAATACTCCACCAGTGTACACCTATCAGCCATAACATTATGACCACTGAGAGATAAAGTGAGTAACACTGATGATCTTGATACTGTGGTGCCTGCTAGCATATTGGGTATATTAAGCAGCAGGTGAACATTAAGGTCTGCGGTGGTTAGTACTAACCAAAAGGAGGGACAAACAGTGAACAGACGACAGGGTCATGGGTGTCCAAGGCTCATTGATGATGAGGTTGACATGCTGTTGATTAAACTTTCAAATTTAATTTATACATTTAAAAAAATCCCATTATGTTTGTATCTTTGTTGCAATGTTTGAAATAATGTACATTGGTCTCTATGAAGAGAAACATTCAGTGGCTGTAGGGGTGATGTCGCAACTAGAATAAGAAGAATGTTGAATATGTTTTAAAAAATGATCTGAAACTTGTCCTCATGACCGCAGTTTTCACTCCTTTTGATATGTTTTTCACCGAATGGTGGACAAATGTGTGCTCTTCCTGACAGTGGAACTATCAAAGCAAACAGATTCACAGAAGATGTGCAGTGAGCTGCAGAGTGACACAAGTGAGGAACCTAATGCTGAACTGACTCCTGTGTACACAGCGTTAGGCAGGTGGTCATAATGTTATTGCTGATTAGTGTGCTGTCAGTGTTTATAAAGCTAACACTGGGCTACTAATGCTGAACCACTGTGCCTGCATTCCTTCCATTCCCACAGTGGCTTAATTTTCGTTACAGCGTGTCTATTCCTCAGAAAGCAGCACCCTCCAGTGGCTGTTGTGATACAATGATGCCCCAGAATATTCAAAAATTATGTTGATTATCATTACACAACAAGCTTGACAGAGCAATTTTGCCAGTATTTACAAAAGCTGTTTATCTAGACTGTGTGCTTCATGTAAGATAATCTCCTTCCTTCCATCAGCTGTGGTTCCCCAACAATGTGCTAAGGAATCACAGTGCCAATTTTGGAAATATCCTCTCCCTCTAATGACAGAAATCAATGTTAATCAAACACACCGAGAAACAAGACCGAAGCCCTCATCCACAGCAATGCACTCTTTACTCTCTCTTGAGATTTCTGTCTTTGTTTTTCTTGCCCCAATCCATGAATTAGTGAGTAATGAGAATGAATAAAAATGAGAGGTGTTTCCAGGCCTGGAGCAGACTGTAGTTATGTATCTAATTAGCTCATATTCAAATAATGCAGAGAATACAGTCTTTCAGGATCCTGTCGTTATGTCTTCTCTTTCTGTACCTTTCTAACTTCTCAGCAGAGTTTGGCCTAGTTAGTAATGATTTGTTGTTGTATACTATTTAGAACTCTTTGCTGACAAGGGAAGAACTTTTTTATTTTTCTGTGAAGTCATAAAACTGCAATAATCAATATTTTTAAATTAACAAAGTTTCAGTGGCACAAAATGGATGGATAAATGGATAATGCTTCATTAGTTCATACACTATCTTAACACTGCCACACTGTGTAACCACATTCAATTTCCTTTCAAGTGCATCTTATGGCTTCATATAACACCTTTCCACAGTAGAAAAAAACATTCTGCTCTGTAACAGGCATGGAGAGGCATTTCCCCATAGCCAACACATGATGGAATATTATTGTGGAGGGCAATCAGCTGCTAATGCATAACTATTGATTTTGTGGCTTGTTAGATATACACTAGCTGCAGTTGATGTTTTTTAAGCTGAAGGCTTTGCTTCAGTGGAAACAGATACATGTCAAATCGAAACAAGTTTCAGTATAAGCTACTGCACACAAATGGAATCTGGAGTAGATCTTTCGCACTGCAGATAATGTCTGGGTAAACACATGGAAGACACCTTATCCAGAGGCAGCAATATGGAAACTAAATCACATGACATCCTTTAAAATCTACATTTGAGAACAACAGACCAACAAGGCCAACAAAAATACAATAAAAAATGTGGTTCTAATTTACCCAGAAAACACTGAACTGGACAGTTTTTCAGCATCCATTGTCCAAAATTCTGTTGCATGGCATTTAGTTTAACAGTAATGTGAGGATATAATAGCTGAAAGACTTTAACCTGCACATTAATAAATAATGATTTTACAATAATTTACGCATGAGAAAAATCGGAAAGAGATATGAAAGTTCTAAAGCACAGTGTTAGTTCAGGCAGTGGTCTGAAGCTGCACATATATTAGCTGGTACTTGTGTACCAGCGCCGACGAGGGCAGCTTTCAGTTGCTGGAAGGCTGCCACACAGTCCCCAGACCACCCAAACTGCTGGCCTTTGTTTGTCAGCTGGTGTAAGGGGTTGGCAATGGTAGCAAAGTCTCTGACAAACCTCCTGTAATAGGAGGCCAAGCGCAGGAAACTCCGTAGCTCAGAAATGTTGGTTGGAGGTTCTCCGCGGTGAGGCCACCTTTGCTGGGTCGGTGGCTACCCCGCTCTCGCTCACCACATGCCCCAGGAACTGTTGATGTACAGAGCTCAGGCAGAAATTAAAACTACATAGTTAAGAAGCTGCTTAACCCTGCAGGCTCTCTGTGAGCTGGAACAGATACCAGGTGAAATTTCTGAAATTTGGTCAAGAACCTCTCTGGGTCCCTGCCAATGATGAGTCAGTTTGGGTGACAACCCCCGTTTCCTCTCGGGGCAGAACACCCACACCTTGTCCCCAGCCAGCCCCTCAGCCCAGGAAACGCCGTAGCTCAGAAATGTTGGTTGGTGGGGACCAGTCCCTCACCGCAGCCACCTTTGCTGTGTCAGTAGCTACCCCACTCTCACTCACCACATGCCCCAAGAACTGCATCTGGCAGGTGAGCAGATTGCACTTGGCCAGGTTCAACCGTTACGGATGGCTGTCAGGACCTCCCGTACGTTATGACAGCCTGCTCAAAGTCTTTAGCATGGACTAACAGATCATCCAAATAGACCACACAGCGGGTGCGGGGAATGTCCTTAAGGACCCGCTCCATCAATCTCTCGAAGGTGGCTGGGGCATTACACAGTCCAAAGGGCATTACTGTAAACTGCCACTTTCCCTATGCTGAATGCGGACTTGGGCTGGGCCACTGCTGCCAGTTCTACTTGCCAATACCCGCTGCGCAAGTCCAGAGAGCTAAACCAACAGGAACCGGCTGCATAGTCCAACATCACTGATGCGTGGCAGCGGGTATGAGTCTTTGCGGGTGACCGCATTTAGTCACCAATAGTCCACACGGGGTCGCCCCCCCCCCCGTTTTCTTCCGCACCATCACCATAGGTGCGGCCCACGGACTGTCGAAAGCTCTATAATGCCGTTGGCTGCCATTTCTCAGATCATTTCAGCAAATTTAAGGGGCAAATAGGGGCAGCAGGGCCAGTGTCAGTGTGGTGCAGCACCAGTGCTGTCCAGGTACCTCCTCTCTGGCTGCAAAAATTTCCACAAAGTACACTCAGGCGCTCACAGCCCCAACTCCTCCACCGCAGCAACAGTCTCAGGTGACGGGGGGGGGGGGGGATCGTGCGGAAATAGTGGCTGATGCACTGGTCTGAGCTGCAATACTAAAAACCAGGAGCTGCAGAATGCTGGCTTTTGTACTGGCTAGATATTGGGCTGGCAATCTGGTCCTCAGGGGCCCTGCTTGTTTTCCAACTACCTTCCCTTCCCACCACTGATTAGCTGGACACCAATTTACTTTGTCTTTCCCCACTCCACGCTCATCTTTCAGCAGGACAGTGGCCCTTGAGGACTGGAATCAACCCGCCCCTGGGCTAAATGATTAGGTAGGAAGGTTAGTGTGGGCGGAGCTTTCTAATGCAGGTAACTCAAAATAAAAGCCTTCCACAGGAAGTGCCAGGAATGAAAAGGATTTCAGTAAATCAAAATACAAATCAAAGTACTCATTTATACAGGACATATGATATATGTGATATATATGCAGATAACATATTATGATACGTGATTATATTGCTGATATGCTCAATACCATTTAAAATAATTGGCACAACAGTGCTGAAAAAACTATTATTCATTACATCGTTTACAGTATATTGATAAAAGAAAAGTAACAACAAAAAATGACAATGGCTCTCGGAAGTTTGAGAGATCACTGCACCCCATAAACATGTAAAAATAACAATACACATGATTTTTATGATTTAAGGCCTTTCTGTGGTGAGGTTAAAACTGTTCAGTTTGAATTAGAAGTGGCATGAAAAAAGGCCACAGTGCCTGAAGGGCTCAGCATGGCCTCTGAGCTGATCCACTTATCATGTCCTCTGTGGTCATGTTCACACAGTGAGGAGCCACTGATGCGTACATACTCACAATGTCATCAGTCCTTACAACCAAGTACAATACTACAACACTAATGGCAGCCCTCCTATGTCTCAGTTGTTCTTTGATCATTGCAAATAACAGCATAACAACATGAAACAATGAGATTGTATTACCACAGACTACATTACAGATCAAACTGTTGGGGAGCAAATGAACTCATATCAATATTCCCTGGAGCAAAAGAATTCTGAGACCAATTTATTACATGTTGCTCACATAGACTAAACCAGTAGCAGTGATAAAAAAAAGAACAACACACAATGTCTAGACCACAAAATGTTGAGAAGCACATGCCCCACAGCACAGGAACACCAAAATCATTAGAGAAAGTGTGAGCCTTATATGACACCAAATATGTAAATGCAGAGTTTGATGCTTAACATGAAGAACTTATCATCATCAGGTACTACTGCCAGTCATGATTTCATTCTCTTTAATCCCTGGTCACTGCTGCCATCCATTCATCCATCCATCCATGCATCCATTATCTTTACCCGCTTATTCCTGTTTTGGGTCACAGGGATCTGCTGGAGCCTATCCTAGCTCTCTTTGGGTGAAAGGCAGGGGTACACCCTGAACAGGGCCATATATAGATGAAAAACCATACAAACTCACATTCACTTCTATGGGAAATATAGAATCACCAGTCAACCTAGCATACATGTTTTTGGACTGTGGGAGGAAACTGGAGTACCTGGAGAAAACCCACGGAAGTGCAGGGAGAACATGCAAACTCCACACAGAAAGGCCCCTGCCAGGTTTCAAACCAGGAATCTTCTTGCTCTGAGGCATCAGTGCTACCAATTCACCATGCTGCCCAATTGCTGCAAAACCAGTTTCACACCAAATGTGGAGCAAAAATTTAATTGAATGTCCCTAAAGAAAGCTAAAAGAAGATTGGAATTAACATACATTTCTTTTCAGTTCTGTTATGATAAACAAATAAACTGTTGGTGCTGCTAATTCTTCAGTTGGGGTGCATTAAATTTCTGGAGGTTACAGAGGTTACAGCCTACTCATGCTCCACACTCTCCCCAATGGAAGCTTCAGTGAACCTAAAATGTCATGTTTAAAAGATGAGGCAAAACTGGACCCAGCAATGCAGAGTCGGAACATTTAGAATGACTGTAAAACTTTATTCAGGCTCAATGCTCAAGTGTAGGTGTACTGACACAGACGAACTGAGAAAGGAACCTTGGGGATCTTCGAAAAGACTTCAGGTAAATTTGTTGGCATGCACAGGTGCAAGGGCAACAGCAGGTAGGCTCAGGAGAGTTGTAAGTACAATATGGCATCAAACTGTTGTTGAATACCCTCTTAAATATCTCATAGGCTGATAGATCCGATATCCGAATCAGCCACCTGACACACAGACACACACAAAGAGGGAAAAGGGAGGGGTAAGGCGACAGAGAAAGAGCATACTGGCAGAATCCTGATATTTAAGTTGAATTCTCCATTTACATCATGATTTATTCACTTAGTCACATTTTGATTTTATTAATACACAAAACCTTTCACCTCAGCAAAGTCTAATATTTTGTAATATTTTGACTTTTTTTTTTATTTCAAGTATTTCTCTACAGCACAGAGGGGTGTCTCATTGGAGCCAATTCCAGCTGCCTTTAAAACAAATCCCCTGCAGACATCCAGTAAAATCAGCTTTGTCAGGAAAAATCAACCATGTAAAACAGGATTTCCCTTATTCTAACTAAGGATTTAAAAGCATTAATGCATTATAAGACCCTGTTGGTCTCTTTTAGCATTTAGCAGTGGTTTTCTTATTAGCATGGATTTCAGGGTTAACATACTTTAGCTTTTAATGTTTTAGAAGAAAGCCTTCTTCCTGTGTCATATTCTGCAAATGTGTTATGTAATGGTATCAATATCAATATGTTTTCAATCTACACAGTCTAAATATAAGTTTACATGACTGAACAAATTTGCAGACTGATTCTTTCTAGAATACATCTGTACATACACGTATGTAGAGGGAAGGGTTAGCTTTGGAGCACTGTAAATTCCCAGCATCCTTGACACAGATTTAAATTAGGCTCTATGAATTATTAAAAGTGAGACTTGTTCACTTCTGTCAGCCTGGCAAGTCTAAAGGAAAACCACAGGGAACACACAAACTCTTTACACCACATTAAACCTGCTTCCAAAGCACACCACAGAAACTGGATGTCATGTTTTAGTCTGCCAGCTCAACACAGCTCACACTTGTATAATGTATGTATGCATCATTGAAATGTGGGACAAAGCTCACATTAGTGATGCAATGAGGGTGACAGGTATAGTGAAAATGATTTCTGCTTGTCTTCACCATTATCCCTTTATTTTTTTCCATTTGTAGTAACAACCGAAAAACTGATCAAATGATTATGTTGAGTGTGGAAGATGTTGTTGGTACTAATGGATACATGTAGAATTATCACCCAGTATGAAAAGCAGATTTGCTGTTATGTGTTATTTACTTAAATAACATAACCAGAGTGTAATATTTCTAGCTGAAACTCATTTTTAACATTATGGTAACCAACCTTGACAAGAATAATGACCAGTAATTACCCATAGGAATAGTTATAAGCACTATAGTTACGTGACAAAATAATGCTGACCCAAGATTCTCTAGATATTTGGTGCTTACAGCTGCATCTCACAGTCTTCATCAACAAGTAGTTTTACCACTAAACTATACAGTGGAGACAGACAAGAAATATAGATGGGCATGTCCCTTTTCATAATAAGTGGTATAGATACTAAATGGAGGTTCACTCTGCAAATGCGTTGTGCATCACTTGCATATTTACAGTACAGTTACAATTTATAATGTGTCCAGGCCATAGAGTATTTAGAGCATGTTTTCAGAGAGAGTGGGGATTTCCTACCCTTCTCTTTACTTGTGTCTGAAACCTGCAGTCCATTATGTGTGGCTCACAAATTTTATTTGCCCATGTACAGCTCTACAGTAGCAGCAGTCCAGCCAATGAGGCATTAAGAAACCCATTTGTTAGGGCCAACCTGGCCTCAGTCAGCCCCTCAGCTCACCCAGTGAGCACACATGCAGGCACGCACAGGCACACGCGCACACACACACACACACAAACCATTTACGTCATGACAGTGCACAATCACAGAAAGACCTGATGTTTTCTGAAATAATATGGGTGTGTATAATACACAGATTTGGAATGGTATTTCAGTTTGTGTAAAGAAATTATGTGTCTAGTAATCAGCCTAGTGCTGTGTACAGTATGTTTGTGTCTGTAGTTGGAGTTGATGTTGGAACTGAAGATTGCATGGTAATTAGCTGGCAGAGCTGCAATTTACTGTTGAAGCTTTCAATGGTTACATTCTCTTTTTATTCACTTACTTTAAAGGAAAACTACAAAAATATCTGTTGACGTGTGTTAGCATCCATTCACAGTATTCTTTTATTTATTTCTTCAGTTTCATCTGATTTGTCCTTGATTAAAGAGCTGGTCAGGCATTTCACAAATTATGACCACATCGCCTTACTTAGTGAGTCAATGTTACTTTTGGTGTAAAATGATGGCACAATGGCTCTGTGATGTTTTCTTTTGTTTTCTTTCACTCATCTATCTGTTCCTCCCTCTGTCTGTTCAAAGAAGAACACACTGAAACAGGCAATACCAGTGTTGCAATCTTAAAATCCAGAGTGAGATTGAAAAATATTTTTTACTTCTCTGCCCCTCAGCTGTGTGTCTGGTGCTTGGTTGTATGATCTTTCCAAACGGCTGGGATGCCGAGGTGATCCGGGACATGTGCGGGGAAGATACAGGAAAGTACACCCTGGGTAACTGCTCAGTGCGTTGGGCCTTCATTTTGGCTATAATCGGCATCCTGGATGCTCTCATCCTCTCCTTCCTGGCCTTTGTGTTGGGGAACCGTCAGAGAGATTTCCTGCAGGAGGACCTGAAGGCTGACAACAAAGGTAAGAAGTGAAAAATTAACAGTTATAAATGTTTTTTGTTTAAAGGGGGCATAAATACCATACAGAATGTGTTGTATATAATACAAGATTTTTCTCTGCACCACTTTGCAATTCATACTGGTATACAACAGGTCTACAGTAAGACAAGGTTGTGATCAGACCAGCTGAATGGTGGTAAGGCAGGTAGAGACCTCCTTGATGTTTGCATAAAGCAGATCAAGTGTTTTACCTTCTCTGGTTGGACAGTTAACAAACTGATAAAAATCCAGTCAGGTGTGAGGTGATAGTCACATGGTTAATATATCCTGATATTATAATGAGCCTCAGAATGTTGAGTTTGTATCCTGGCAACAGTCTCATGAATGACTTCACATGGAAGTCATGGCATGGAGTTCAGTCATGGCAATGGTATGACTGAAATCCCTGGGAACATAAGTAGGTCTGAGACCAACTGTCCAAAGCTCAATGTCGTAACAACATATCCTTTCTTTGACAGTAATATGACCAGGTTCACCATCTCTTGTTTACAAATAAAGCCAGTCCTCCATCTTTTGTCCTACCACTTGCCTTAGCGTCTCTGTCTGCACATACCAGGGTGAAGTTAGGCACATCTACACAGTCTTCAGGGTATTGAGTTAACCAGGTCTCAATAAAGCTCATCAGGCTACACTCATGCTCTCTGGATCTTAACCAATGCCCCAAGCTCCTCACTTTTGTTCAGTAGAGAGCTGACATCCCCCATGATGATGGATGGTAGGAAAGGTTTGTATCTCCATCTACTAGCCTTTAGTTTAGCACCAGCTCAGCATTCACAGATAGACCTCTTCAGATCAGCTGGAATAGGGTGATACATTCCAGATTTGCTCTGTTGTAGTAAAGGGTGGGGCAGGCAGGCGTCCAGGAGGCATCCGGAACAAATGCCCGAGCCACCTCAGCTGGCTCCTCTCGATGTGCAGGAGCAGTGACTCTACTCCAAGCTCCTTCTGGGTGATCAACCTCCTCACCCTACTGCTCAGGCACAAATTCTAAAATTGAAAAATTGCATGCATTCATTTATTCATGCAGGGTATGACCCGAATAAATGACTTTGTTGTGACTGTTATTGGTCAAAAGAAGGGTTTCATATTAGTCTATGACAGCATTTAAAAACTTCACTAATTATACAGACATTAAGGACATTGTAATGATGCTAATCAAGTCCTCACTGGTGCTGACTCAGATAACAACCCAAACTTACACAGTAATTACAGTGAATTCTCTAGTGGGGGTTATTTATGACTGAAGTATGACAGTAAATGTAAAAGTCTTTGTACTGGTGACTGTGGCATCACAAGCAAGTTAAGATGTCCTAAGAGAAATAAAGAATAAAACTCCCCCAGTTCCTCTGTGTGTGGAAGACGTTTCCATAGTTACATGTCAGATTCCAGGAGGATGAGCCAATGGTTTCTTGTCTCTGTGTACATTTCTGTATGATGTCTCACTGTTTCTTACTGTTTCTCTATTTGTCTATCAGCCTGACTTGAGGTCTTTCACTTTGTCCTTGTTTTTCTTTTCCTTTAAGTTTTTTATCTGTGTGCATTTGTCTTCCTGTCTCTATCATTGTTTCTGTGTGTGAAACATTCGTCTCTGTCTGTGAACATAAGCAAATATCATACATTGATATCTGCCAACATACTGCACAGATAAACTCTGATTTTGCTAGAGCACTCAACTGCAGTTCCAAAATCCCTTTCTTCCCACTGTGACTATAAGCAAAACATGAGTTCAGAAAAATCTGACAACAAAATATAAAGGCAGTGCTAACAAAGTCAGTCTAACTACATGAATAAAGAGGAAAAGCCCCAATTGTGATCAAACTCACACAGATACATCTTTCCGCTATCTATACCTCTTATCCTGGAGGGGGTGGGTGGGAGCCTATCCCAACTGACTGTGGGTAAGAGGTGGGAGACACCCTGGACAGATCACCACTCTATCACAGGGTTGAAACATAGTGACAGACACTCACATTCACACCTAGATGCAACTAATCTAACCCCAACCTGGATGTGTTTGGACTGTGGAAAGAAGCTGGCGCACTCAAAGAAAACCCATGCACACAAAGGGAGAGAACATGCATCCTGGTTGGACCAGGGTTCACCACTTCATTGTATGTTTTGTTTTTTTTTTTCTTGGAAAGCCAGATCACATAATTGCCGATCTAGAAGCAAGCATTACAGTATGCTTGCGAGCATGCTCACTAGGTTTTTTCATTTAAAGACAACCTTTAACACAATTTAATAAAAATCAAGAATAACAGGACAGGGATCACAGGCACCTTGATTTGTATTTGGAAAGCATTTTTGTGGAGCTGTAAATCCCTACTACTGATGGCTACTGATGGTCCACTGTACATACACTGTATATAATATACTATGCGTGGAAAGTAAGTTTTGTTTCATAAACAAATGTAAATATAAATGAGGAAATAAGATTAACCTTTCTGTCTTTTCCACAGATTTCACTGTGTCAAGGGTAAGTACACTTTGTCGTTGTTGTGGCTTTATTGTGTGGGAGCGTATCTTGAATTGCCTGCATTTCAAGATACACGTTTGTGTGTGCTGCCATTATGTTGTGGGGAAATTGTGAAGTTAATTATTCCATTTTGAAGGTTAAGGTAAGGTTGGACATAGGGTTAAGGTTAGGCAAGTAGGGCTTATAATTAGGTTTCTAGGGGATGGAAGTAAGTCACTATAATGATTAAATTGATAGAAACCACACTGGGTGTACATGTGTGCGTGTGTACTTGTGTGTATGGCCAGAAATTTAAGGACCAATCTTTTATGCTATTTTTATGTTTAATATTTTTGCCCAGTCCTCACTTACTATGTTTAAAGGCTATGGTTAGATTTAGACCTGGGCAAAAACCTGGCAAAGTGATATATTCAGCTCAGGGGATATTGGCAGACTACATGGCAGTGCTGAGGCACAGCTGTAGAAGAACAGGACTTTGGCCTTTGGCCTTTTCTGCTAGCTCCTGGACTGCAGGTACTTTGATATCATCCTGTTTCATTACAGTCCCACTGACTTGAATGTCATCTATGTGGCTTTAAGGCCTATTCTGTTTTGAAAATGTTCTGGGGCTGATAAAAGCAGTGTGATGAAGATGGTGTAATGTGCTGATGTTATAGACAAGGGAATTGGTCAAAAGTAAATGTTCATGTCCAGTTTGTTGTAGTGAAGTGCACCTTTCAGTATGTGTACGTTTGCCTCTGGATGGGAGGATGTGTCCCTGCACACCGATCCAATAAGGGCTGTAATATCCACACAAATGCATCTTCTCTTTGCCCTTTTTGGTTGCCACAGTCACACCACAATGCCTCCTCTCTCCCTTTTTGTTAATCAAAACACAAGTATAACAACCAAACAGAGAATTTAAAATATCTAGTATAAATGTCACCCTTTTGGGTGAGTACTAGCAACCCTGTCAACAATGTTGTATTTTGTATGTTATATTTTTGCACTGGCATGAATGTGAAACACTGAGCTACTTGAAATAGTGTACATGCTGACTTAAAAACATAAAACATATGTTACACATAAACCATAATGGTCTTATTTTTAAATTGTTTTCTTCTTTTAGCTCCATCTGGGCTCCTCTCTACGAATGGACGGAGTAAGACCAACCAGTTTTTCCCATTTGTATATGTTATGCTGCATGGCTCTGCAGTTTATGACCCTTGCATGCATGTGAATAATTTGCCTCTGTTGTTTTGTACATGCATCTTCAGAGCAGATTCTACAGACCTTATCCATATTGGTCCTGCTGAGCAGTAGAACAGTGGTTGCGGGATGTGTAGCCTTTTGTTGTAATGTATAACTTTTTCAGGATGGGGTGTGTAGTGATTACTGTTCATAGGCTAGAGTCTGCCAGACTATCAGCACCACATTTGGAATTCACACAGGACAATGAAGCCAGAGTGAGGGGTCATCCTCAACAGATTAATAATACAATAATCCTCAACCTCTACCGCTTCCCCATCCCTACCCTGGATGGAGGATGAACCATCAGAAAGTGCTATGGGTATAAACGTCCCACTCCACAGGTTGCCATCATCAGCTAAACAGGATGTTTATCCAGACGCAGCTCAGACTGGAGTGATAATGGAAGGCTGGAAGAGCAGTTCAGATTGCTGTGTGCTTCATTGTTGCTGAGTTAAATGGGTATTGTTATGACCTTGTTATTGACAAGGCAGGAAGTAGCCTCTATTTGCATCAAGAGTTTCTATTAGTGTTGTTGTGCCTACTAATAGGTCAAGCACTAAGACAAGTATTTGATTTATTTTTATATTTTGTTGTATAAAAGTATATTGAGGCTTTCATTTTCAACAAATCAACATAAAATAGCTATTCAGTTTTGGCCCTCTCCAGGAAAATGTGAGAGGAAATGTTAAGGTGTGACATTTCATGCCCACTACATCAGTGCGTTTCTACATGTTTGTTTTTGGTCTGTTTCATTTTCCACATCTCGTCGGCCCATATTGACTCATATGTCAGAGCCTTCTTACTGCCTCTCTCACTTCCGTTTACAGCCAAATGCAGCAGAGCAGCAGACAAAGGAAGGACACTGAATGCATGTATCCATAATCACAGACCACTAACACTGAAGATATGATAACAGTTTCAGCAAACCGGTTCTATCCAAAGCAATAGAGTTATCAAGTAGCTGGTGTAGTAGTATATTTAGCACTAAACAGCAGGATATGTCCTTCAGGAGTCATCAACAAGGTAACAAGAAACAAATGAGACTACGGTAAGGTCCACCAATGATTTGGCCACTGCAATGTGTGTGTTTGAAAAATGCCTTTCAACATCTTTCTCATTTGGAGGAGGACCCAGATTGATGTTTTTACCAACATCAAATTTAGCACTACCTGAAGTGACACATTGATTTGTAGCAGCACTGTTTATGTGAGCTGTATACTCTGCTTTAGTTTCCTGTCATGGGTTAGCCATCATGCTTAAGCTCCCATTCATTTGCATCAACCTCTACTTCCAGCTTCCTCATTTGCAGATTTAATTTCCAACTCTCTTTGTCTTAAAGCGAACTTACTTCCTGCTCCTACAGCAACTCACACTGACCCACTTGCTCTACTCCCCCAAAAGATGCATGTCTTTTCATATTAGGCAACTCAGCTTTTTCACATAATATACCCTGCTCCACCAAAACATTGTTTTTTTTTTTCATGTAATTTGACTTTTCTTAAATTTCCCTGAATACCAACACTATACACACACTGCTAGAGAGCAAAGCTCTTTCTTTGGGCAAGTTAAGAATTTCTGAGCATCAGAGGGTTTAAATTTGTCCAAATCAAATCAATCACCATGATGACAACACAACCTAATGCAACAACAAAAACGTAACATGTACTAACCTACCAACAGTGCACTATAGTGTGTTAGCCTACCAACTAGTAATCCCATCAAACCACAAGAGTCCAAGCCTGCTTAAATGTACAGCTGACTAAATTGGTGCTGATCTCTCCACTAAGTGGCAACTCAGTTAACTGAGGAAGTTACCTCATGCAGCAACCTATAGATGTCCTTGCTAGTCTTCAGCAGCAGGATAAGGAAGGCACAATTAAATGTGTTTATTGCTGTACATTCTAGCTACTTTTGTCATTTCTGTCATCCTGATTCTTCCCTACTGTGTCCTCCCCTCATCTCTCACCTGAGAGGCATCTTTCCATTTCTCACCACATAAATTTCCTTTCTGTTTGCAGCTACAACATATTGCTGAGATTGTCTCTCTTCTCTTTCTGTTTCTGTTACAGATTGAAATCCGGGACACCAAAGATCCAAGACTTGTAGTCCAGCGGTTCCACTAAGAACTGCATTTCCTCTCCTCCTCTTTCAGCTCTCCTCCTGTCTCTCCTCTTCTCTCCTAAACTCTTCAGGTTAAAACTTTTAATCAGGCTTGGAGGCAGAAGCCAAGTGGTTTGTAAAATCACCTGATAAAGGTGAATTCTGCTTGAAGAGAAAGACATCCTGAGAGGAAGCATGATGATCAGTTTTACCAAACTCTGGGATCAAATCATAACATATAATTACTGTCTCATAACGCTGTCAGAGCAAAGATCATGAAGTTACTGATAAGGATAATAATGCTTGCAGTGTTCCATCTTCTATGAAAATATATATATTTTATTGAGTGGAAAAAAGGCCATTCCCAGCTTTGAAAGTAACATTACAATGTGCGTATGTAAAAGCACACAGACAAAAATATGTTTTTGAAATTTTGATGTCTTTATCAGGCCAGTTCTAAGCTCATTGTACATAACAAGGTCTGATCCCAGGAGGGTACCGGGTAAAAAGGAGACAATGTTAAGCATTTTTGACCCATTCATGTATGACCCCCTGTAAGCTGTGGAATGCTGTTTTATTGCCATATTATGAAAAAAGAAAGTCTAGCCTCCAGTTGTCTTTGTGTCATTTTCAGCCACCCATCATCCTTCAGTCCACACCACAGTGAAACAAACAAGCTGTCCTTTCTGTCTCCAGCTGTTTTGTTCATTCACATTTCACCACATTCCATTTATATCTGTTTGTTTGTGTTTCCTCACCATATTCTGGCCATGTTCAGTTGTGCTCTAGTGGGCTAGGTTTTGTTTGTACATCTGCCACCAGGTCAGGCCCTGCATGCTGCATCTATCTCAGGCTTGCAAAGGCGAGGCTTCCTCTGTACACTCCATGGAGTCTGATTCCATTCAGTCCAACAGACAGTCTGCTGCACTATCCACCAGCTGAGGAGCCTCCACGTTGAGAGCACAGACCAGCATAGACTTCCCTTAAGACAACAGATGTCACTCACTGTGCCCTGTGTCCCTGCTCTGATTCCACACAGGACCCTTTTTATGGAGAGAGATTTGAGTTTTTAAATGCATACATCAGAACTGGACTTGACATGTTGAACGAAAAGCACAGCTGAATACAAAGGCAGGAGACAAAGTTTAATTTTAGCTTGATGTGTAATTTAAAATGGTCCTTTCTGAATTCAAACTGTGTTCTGGAGAAGAATGAAACAGGCAGCAGACATAAATATATTCAATCCAACAACACTGGACAGTAGTTTTATACTAGCACAAAGCAGGTGCTGCACGTTTGGTGCAAGGCAGCTTGGTTGGTCGATTACAGCAGAAAAAACAAGGATCCTGTGCATCCTGTGTTGGTTGCTGCAGCAGTTACCACATCAAAACTCCCAGTAGGTGGCGCTGTATTAAATGGCACTACTGACAGTGCTAATAATACTGTAAATAGATTGCTACGTTTCTACAGGACTAAAAACAGTGTTTTTGTAACAAACCCAGTAGTTGCCTGGTCATCCTTGTATTTCACAAAACCTTTTTTGTCCAATCTGGGGAGCCCAGACAAAAATTAGATGTTATTTTTACAGTTTGGATCATTAAAAAGCATAAATCATTCAATTTTTCATCTTTAAGTTCAAGTATTACTCAGATGTGACCCCTTCAAGGTAAGTACAGTGAATCTGAACGTCTGGCACATCGCTGCTTTGCTGTAGGCACCACAGCACACACACACACACAACTGTTTTTGTGTTTTAGAGCTCAGTCATGGGACGAAATTATGCTTTGCTCCCACCCTCTTGGACAAAACCTCATTCAATACATCTCAATAATCACACTCTATGAACTGTCACCAATGGATAAAAGTAATGGAAACGTTCTGTTGAGTTTCAATATCCATGATGCTATCCAGTATGACTTCCCCCAGGAGGGAGCACTGCAGAAATTAGTCAGACTTTATGTTAAAGCACAAATTAAAAGCAACTTTTTGTTAACTTTTCCAGGCCATAAATAAAAATAAAACTACAAAACTGGGTGGTTACCGTAGTGTAATGAAATGAAGTGAATCCAACACATTTCCACTCCCTCATGAACGCATTTCCTAGCATAGCCTCACACGTCACCCTGAGCAGAGGTCTATTGGCCTAACTGGAAAAGCATGCAAGGTCTATAACATACTCTGTAGTAGAATTAGCATCAGCATCAGCACATCATACACACCAGTCTGAGCTTTGGATTTTTAATCCCCGTCATCACATTTGGAGAAAATCACTTAAGCAGTTTCAGTTATCTAAAGGTTACTCTAACACTCAGCTGTTTTTACTCTAACTTTGAGGATACACTCACATACTTGTGACTTTTATGCTCAAAACATGATGTTTTCAATTTGCACTTCCATTATAATACAATTAAATGTTTCTTTCAGAGTCCGTGCTCATTTTACAAAAGAATATAAGAGTGTTTTACAATACAACTAGAGTTACCTCTAATCACTTTTTAGTGATAATAAGGATTTAGTGCTGGTTTCAAAAATTTTACACTTGTCTACTTTTATACTAATAAACTGCACAGTGCAGAATTAGCGTGGGATTTGGTATAACATTTTTTTTCTACCTTAGCTTAGGATCTTACATTGTCTAAGCAGTGTCGTTCTTGGTCGGTGGAATCATTAGTCCAGACCAGGACATTTAACACTAGAGGACATTTGACTTTTTTGATTTGATTTGATTTGAAGGAATTTTGTGCCAAATTTGGTACATTACAAACTATGGCTCTACATAGAAATTTTGATTCAATCTGTAGGGGGCGCTATTGTGCCAATTGTCACTTTGTTTGATTATATGGGTTTAGGACTGTGGGGTGTATAAGTGATTAAAATTTGAGTCAAATGAGATAATGGACGTGCAATTTATAACAATTTGAAGGGTTGTTGGTGAACCACAAAACATACGTCAACTGGTCGGTGGTGTCACAGGAAAACCATGAAAGTTAGGAAAAAAATTTGGATAACTTTTGATCTCATTTCTAGATGATTTTGACCTAGACTGAGCTCATTCGGTCAAAAGCCCTAGTAGGAGTTTGTTAAAATATGAGGTGAGTGAAAACGGCGGGCTAGCATTTTTAAAATTTCAATCCAATATGGAGGACTTCCTATTTGTCGTGTGGCATCATCGTAATAATATTTTTTGCCCTTGGCCATGCTACAACACTTGTAATCATCCCTCTGATCAGTCATATGACCTACCAGGGTCACGAGGTCACTGCAGACACCTCAACACAAACAACTCTCCTCTCTCAGTATTCTACATATGCCCACAAAGATTTATTTTTCTTCATTTATACTATTATACAATTGTGCCAAATTAAAATATAGAGCGATTAGTTTTCTACGTTGCTGCCTTCTTAGTGTTTTCTTTCTTCCTTTTCTACATGGTTGAATTCCACTGCTCTGTTCTTGAGGATGCGATGTTGTGAGGTTTCTGAATTTTGAAAAAGGTTTTGCAGGATTGTCATAAAGCCCAGCATGGCAGCCACTGCCAAATACCCCCTTATTAGCATTGGTGTTGTTTTAACAAGACAATTAATAAACCAACTGACTATTAATACTGTTGTGCTTTGTTATTTTTATTCATTTTATTCCATTTTTTTTTATCAGCATGGACATGTCCTTCAGCCTACACAGCTTATCACAAATATAATCACTAACTGCTTAAGAAATGCAAGCACAAACCTCATTTCTTTTATTTAACAAGGTTTCAAAGCACTCACATTTCCCTGTTCAGAATTTAAAGTAGCAGGAATCATACATCCATTATCTATATCCGCTTATTCCTATTTGGGATCACAGGGATCTGCTGGAGCTTATAGCAGGTCTCTGTGGGTAAAAGGTAGGGGTATACCCTGGACAGGTAACCCATCCATCTCAGGGTTAGCAGGAACCAGTATTCTTATAATAATTTATAAAATGAAATGTAAAAATCAAATGTAAGTGTGAAACAGTCACCCATAGTGATAAACCTACTGCAAATTATTCATGGAATCTGGAGCACCCCTCAACTTTAGGGAGCTTTAGGGTGAATTTCAACTGCTTATTTAAATTTAAAATTAAATTGAAACCACGAACCTCTCATGTTGTCAAGGTTGAATTTCAGTAAATACTCTACCTTAAATGCATTCATGTGGTGAGGTGTTAAGAGGCGCCACTGGGCTGTAACTGATCAGTTCTGATCAATCCCTGTCCCCAGGAGACAGAGACTAGACGCTTATTCTGTTATGGGCTGCACTCCCGAGTCAGTAGAGAATGTTGAAGATTCCATTAAAAATTTAATTAAACTAAAAACATATATATTTGCTTTCTGATAAACCTTAAAGTACATTCATCTGCGATGTAAACATGAAATCCTGCGCTCACCACTAAAACGCAACCTTTTGCACTGCTTTGGGCTGGTTCCAGTTTTGCATAAGTCATCCAAGTGGTCTGAAACATACAATCTCACCTACAACTGTCATGCTGTCAGCATGGATTAACAGGATCTGTTTCCCATCAGCAGATGCAATATCAAGACCAGAATGACAAGGGGCCATTTCAGACAACACATTATCAAGAAAGCCAACACTGGAGAAAGCCTCTCCACTTCTGTCAGTTCACCCGCGCCAGCTGTTGCTATTTATGGCTGTGACAGAGTGACTAAAAAGATGGCCAGCGGGCAGTGGGCTGCATGGCATATCAGAAGTGAATGGTGTCAAGAGTATGGGCCAGACTGCCTCTCACTCTGCCTGTCTTCACTACCCAAAGAAAAGCAAGTGACCTCCAGGAACCATTGTGGCCTCTCGGGTGGGACTAGAAAGACCACTACCTAAAACCCACAAAGCCAAGTAAGAAAACAATAACAGGGCTTGGATTTCCCACATACAGACATCTTCCATCTTATTCTTTATTATTTCAATTTTTTTTAGACATGGGATACATAAAATTCACATATTTCTTAAAGGCCTTGTGCAGATTTTTGGCAGTTTTTGAGTGAGATACGTCACCACTGGAGAGCAGCAGTGAGCTGAAAAGTAATTGTACAGAGAAACTCACCGCAAGCATGCATACTGTTATGATAGTTTCTACTGCATAAGAAATTACAGCATTTCTACAACCTTTAGGAACATTAAACTCTTCATTTTGCATATCAGAGATGTATTGATTCAACTGCAGTTTGCATTGCTGTTGAACTGATGCCTTCTCACAGTCAATCTACCAACAAACATTCTCATCACCTCATTATCATTCCATTATCAATTTCTGCTGGTTAATGTTTGACAGATTGTGATTGCCTTACGTCACTAAAATTTTGCAAGATCACAAAGTTTGTGAGATGTCACACATCCTTGCAAAAGTCAATTTACAAAAGTAAGGGGAAAAAAATCATTATGTCCATTAGGAGCCACCGTATCAGATCATATTTTGAAATGTCAATTCAATTTCAATAAATAAGGGTTCCAGAAATCCTTTAAGTAAGGGACAGTGTCTGGAGTGTGAGTGTTGTGTGTCTTTATAAAATAAAGGGGAACACATTTTTTTTCTTTATGTACCGTGTACATAAAGCAGATGTAGAGAACCTGATCTTTTCTATTTCTCCTCTGCCACTCACAGAACTTCTTATTCATGTCTTTAACTTCCAAGGCTGGAAAGGTTTTTTCTGCATGCTGTCTTGTCCCTGGTTCTGCTACAGTGTACCCTTATGAAAATATTAACATTAAAGCTCTAAGCAAAAGTATAGTCAATTATAGCCGATGCCAGATAGTTAGCTGTGTTGACATGAGTGACAGTAATGCTCTGTCAGACTGATGTGTCCCTTGATGTCCAGTGGACCCTGATAGTTTGACAACAGACAGCAGACAACCCACAGTTGATTGACTGAACCTGTCATATAAAGAGGAACAGGATTATCCCAGATATGATATTCCTTCACCCTGAGTTTGACCCTTTCTGCTAAAGACCTCAGACAGCTGACAACCTGGGTCTTCTGGGTGTCCTTTGAGTTCTGCTGAGGAGTGTTCAGTGAAGGGAGAATGAGTGTTGCTCCTACATCTTCAGCCATCTTTTTATTTACAAACCGCTCATCAGCCATTACTCCATCTCCAGGCTGGAGTAAATGCAGGAGTTTTGACCTTTTAGTGACTGCTTGATCTGAGGCAGAGTTTGTGTAGAGGCTAGATATGAATGTGATGAGGCCACATGGTGCTATCCCAATCAGGCCTTTAAAGCTGCTCTTCTTTTCACACTTGGAGAAGGAGGTTGTTTCACAGCTGATCTCAGTGCAGTCTATTATCACTCTCAGCTCTGGAAAGCACACCTTCACCTTTTCAGGCATTGTCGCTTGTATGCATTGTTTACTGAGCCATGTCGGTAACAAGCTGAGAACTTGGTAAAGGTAACTGGTCCAAGTTAAAATAGTGTGAGTAACAGTGGACAAGCTGACCTCAAAGATGGCTGACAACGTTTTCTCCTCAATTCCAGGTCCAATGCGACAGAGAAACATGAAGAATTCATCGATGGGTGCGATCTGCTGTTCTGGGGGAGCACTCTCATGAACTGTCCATTGAGCCTTGGGCCAGTATGCCATCTCTGAGGCTGATGGGTGAATTGACCTCCAAAACAGAGTGAAGACCTCCTTTGAGGGGAATCTGGTGTAGTAATAAATGTCCTCATCTGTGATACAAAACTTGTACACAAGCGGCTGCACCTTCTCATGTGTCAGCTGTTGGATTTCTGTCGCTAATTCTCTCATTTTTCTTAGGACGTCTTGCAGGTTACCTTAAGAATGTGGAGACAGTAAACAACACATTAATATTTAAAGATGTCTCTCAGGAAACTTGTCAGTAGCTAAGAGTACAGGGTAGTGCCAAGCCAGAACAATCCACAAAAAAGGTGTTTTGCACTATAATAGACATATCTTTACTGTAGCAGTGGATCTGCATTTTCTGCTACTCATTTAGTTACATTTAAGATGCTGGAAGGTTTTTTTTTTAATCACATGGAATGCTATTTATAAGTCCAAATATGGAAAACAATACATACGAAAACAATATACAATAACAACAATATAAAACATGCTACACACATTTCTAATTTGAATTCAAACTGACATAAAAAAATACTTCAATGACAGTGTCTCTCCACAGAATGAGCTCAGCAGCTGTGAAACAGGTTCACAACCTATGCTGGGTTGACATAAAAAAATCTATTAAAAGTATTCTTGGTCATACACCGAATATACTTTCACTACTTATTTTCCACTAAATTTTGATTTTGTTTCGGGGATATCCTACAAAATAATGATGAATGGACCAAAAACGGCCTCTGAAGCAGTGCATTAGAAACAAACATATATAAAGTGATCCAGTGATGTCTTTTTTCTTTTTCATTGAATCTTAATACGTACCGGCAGCAGGGCGGGTGTAGTCATGATCTTTCAGTGCATCACATGGAGGTGGCATGTCCTCAGTGGAGTCGTCCGAGCCAGGAAGCTGATGAGAGTAGTCCAAAACAGCAGGAAACAAAGAGAACCAGAATCTCCACGTTCTGCTCCACAATGAAGAAAACCTCACTCAGTAGCATGTTGTATGCTTAACTATTCATCTATTTGTCTAGAGAGGGCAAAGTTTTAAAAAATAAAAAGTTTTGTCCTTCATTATTCTTAATATGTAAGCAGACTGTTCCTAACTGAACAGATTTTAGCCATTTTCTGTGCTAAAGATGGGAACAAAAATTTAAGACTATTCAGGCATACCTTACATTCACCACGTATCATTTGAATTAGTGTTTTTGGTACATCATCAGGTTTAAAATCTACCTTTAGCCCAGTTATTCCTATGAAACCTTGACGGAACAGCTCCAGTTTTTAACTGCATTCGTCCACTGGCCATTATGTATGTATTCTCAGGACCAAAATGAAAAGTGCATACAAAGGTGCTGCCTCTATTTACTCTGAAACTTGTTCCCTCATTTCTTTTAATTGCCGTTACCCAGTTGGCCCTAAGTACAGGACTGAACCATGCTTCTTGCTGTGGAGAGGTGGGCGAGGAGGAAGACCAATAGGTCAGCCACGTCAATTTATAATCTGCATTAAGAAAATAATTAATGAATGTTAAACATGGTGTGCCTGTGTGTGTATTACTTAATGCTAGCTAACTAATCCTACATATTGAGGGGGGCATCTGAAAAGGATCTATCAACCCTCAGCTTCAAGCTGCACAATGCACTGGTGCGGCAGCCCAGTGGTGAATCTGAAAGGGTAAATGTTTATAGTTCAAAGATTTCAATTGAAAACTGAAAACATCTTCAACTGAGAAAACTAGCATCAGTTGAACTCGTTAGCTAACTGGTGAATTTTGTGCCATACTTTTAATTAAACAAATACTGTAGGCAAGCTGTTTGGGTGGTATTCCAAAAAGCTTCTTCAATAAACTCTGAATTAACACTAGTCTCTGAGCTCTCAAGCCCTGAACTGTTAAATGCACATAGAGTTGCTTCCGGAAATATTTACAATTACAACAATATATAATATGATAATTTTTTTGTACATTCTACTGCTGTAATAACATGAACTAAAGGTTTTGGGTGAGGTATATTGTTTTGTTGGAGAACTAGAGTGTTGTATGTATAAACTGTCAGGCCAATTGCATATTAAGCTTTGAGAATGACAGTGATGTTTCAAAAAATGAGCTCAAGCTATAGGAAAAATATAAAGCCTGAATTTATGGGATAAATATATTCTGAATACATGTCTTATCATTAATCAAGCATTAAAGGGTTGCTTCTGAGCAGGTCTAAAATTATGGACATGTCCATAAAGTAAAAAGTAAAAAGAACAAACAGAACTGAAGTCATGTAAAATGACAAAATCATCCACGTAACCCAATAATCACATGTAAAGAACGGGCCCCAAGTCCTTTTCAGAAAAGGATTTGAGTGTATATATAACAGCTTGTGAAAATTATGTATAATCACTCCAAACCTGGATCTTGTTTGAAATGAGTGGGAGTTTATTTATTTATTTATTCTTACTGTTCAGTGTCACCCCTCCCTATTTTAATGTATGGCCTAAGAGCAGAATTATTATTGTAAATAGATCAAGTTGTGAACATTATTCATGAGACCAATTAACTACAACTTGCCAAGAATTAGTTTGTCACACTTGTTTTACTCTGAAAATCCTGTCCTTCTGACTCTGAGCAACACACACACACACAGACAGGTGAAGTGTTGAGCTGTGCTGTGGCCCTGGCCCCAAACTCCTCAGGTGTGTTACAACAAAGTACAAAGCTACAGAATCCCTGGTGAAATCTGAGCAGTTTGTTCACACAGCTGTAACTTTACTTAAAATTCAGTACTCAGTGTATGTTAGAGAACCAGTGGCGGCTGGCAACAGGAAGGTTAACAGCCTAATTAATCAATAATTAATAATTAACCAATAACTCATAAATAGTAATAAAGTCTGACCTCAGCAAGCCGGGGTACCGCACGAAGCTACGGCAATCCCCGAGGGGAAAACATGCATCAGTCACTCAAACAGCGTAAACTCGTACAGTGTTGAGGTTGTGCTGCCTTTGTTTGCCAGTGACTGTCTTGAGTTGTTGGCAGGCTGGATGCACTGTCCTCCTTAAGCTGTACCCTGTGGCATTTGTTCACGTTTACAGGTAAAGTTACGGAACTCGCCAAAATACGCGCGGCACGGTTTGAACAGGGGGCCAGTTTCCCCCGACAGTGTTTGAGACAGTCCCAAAGCGTTCACTGATTGCCCGACACAAACGCACACGCATAACAGTCATTCAGAAAACTCTTGTGAGAAACCACAGCGCGTTAGATAACTACTAGGACCTCCAATCTCAGCGGACATAGCCTACTTACCGCCCGCAGATGAACACGGAGGTAAACGTCTTCCGACCGGAAGTTAGGTGACGTGTTCGTGATGATGTCTGAAGGCTTCTTTGCGTTTATCGCCAGCCAGTGGACTGGAGTGTGGGTAGTGAAAGTGAAAGTGACTTATATGGCCAAGTATGGAACTTGGAATACTTGGAATTTGTGCTCTGCATTTAACCCACCCAAGTGCACACACACACACACACACCGTGCACACACACCCGGAGTAGTGGGCAGCCAGTGCTGCGGCGCCCGGGGAGCAGTTGCTTGCTCAAGGGTCTCACCTCAGTCGTGGTATTGAAGGCGGACAGGGCACTGGTTATTCACTCTGTGCCACCGACAATTCCTGCCGAACCTGCAATTTTCAGGTTACAAGTCCGACTCCCTAGCCATTAGGCCACGACTGCCCCCAAGCAAGATTGTTTTTTAAATGACAGTTATAATACCTGAATATTATGTATCAACCCAGTTTCTCTTAAGTACTCAAGTAAAAGATATATATTTTTTGATAATCCCCAATGTTTTTCACTACTAATATTGGACTGATATTGATATCCATGACATTCCAGTAGTACATGGACAGCTGCTTCTGGAGCACTGGAGCACTTTTGTTCGTGTGGAAGGTTCATCATGGACACGAACAAACTGGAATCTGTTCGATAAATAGGATTGGAACCATTTTAACGCTGTTCCTCTGATACCAGTCACATGCTCCAGCCTCTGGAATAAGATGTTGTGGTTGATAGTGTTGAATGCAGCACTAAGGTCTAGGAGGACAAGTAATAGAAACAAGTCCATTATCTGAGGCTAAGAGAAGATCGTTGGTAACTTTTAACAGTGCTGTTTCTGTACTATGATGTGCTCTAAATCCTGATTGAAAATCTTCAAATAGTTCATTCCTATGTAAGTGGTCTGATAGCTGCTTAGCAACAGCTTTTTCTAGGATTTTAGAAATAAATGGCAGGTTGGATATTGGTCTATAATTAGCCAAGACGCCTGGATCAAGACTAAGCTTTTTGAGTAAAGGTTTGATTACTGCAGTCTTAAAGGCCTGTGGTACGTAGCCTGATACTAGAGATAAATTTACCAAGTCCAATAAAGATGAGTTCATTAATGGCAGGGTGTCTTTAAGCAGTCTAGTCGGGATGGGGTCTAAGAGACACGTTGATGATTTCGATGAAGCAACTACTGATGTAAATTCAGAGAGATCTATGGGAGAGAAGCAGTCTCCACATAACTGAGGTCTTACAGATGATTCAAGAGCTACTGTAGTAGAAGATTAATTTATTTCAGGTATAGGAAGCATCTGCTGAATTTTATCTCTAATAGTTGTGATTTTATTTGTAAAGAAACTCATAAATTCATTACTGCTGAGAGCTAAGGGAACACTGGGCTCAACAGAGCTGTGACTTTTTGTCATCCTGGCTACAGTGCTGAAAAGAAACCTGGGATTGTTCTTATTTTCCTCTATTAGTGATGAATAGTATGCAGTTCTGGCTTTACGAAGAGCTTTTTTATAAAAAATAAAATTAAAATAAAAATTTCCTATAAATTTGCGGAATGCCACTTCCTTTCCAGCATTCGTGATGCCTGCTTTAAGGTACGAATATGTAAATTATACCATGGGGCTAGTCTTCTCTGATTCACTAACTTCTTTTTCAGAGGGGCCACAGTATCAAGCATTTCACGCAGTGAGGCTACAGCACTGTCAACAATATGATCAATTTGGTAGGGAGTGGGATTGAAGCAGCTGCCCTCCACTATGTTTATACTTGGCATAGATATAAATAAAGATGGAATCATTTTCTTAAATTTATTAACAGCGTTGTCAGATAAACATCTGCTGTAGTGGAATTTTCTTCCAAACGCTGCATGATCCATCATCTTATATTCAAAAGTTATTAAAGACTGATCTGACAAAACAGGATTTTGGGGAAAAACTATTAGATGTTCAATTTCGATGCCATAGGTCCGAACAAGAGCAAGGGTGTGATTAAAACAGTGGGTGGGTTTATTAACATTTTGAGTGAAACCAATTGAATCTAATATAGAATTAAATGCAATGCTGAGGCTGTTATTTTCAACATCTACATGAATGTTAAAATCTCCCAATATAATGACTTTATCTGAACTAAACACTAAATCAGACAGGAAGTCTGGGAATTCAGTTAAAAACTCTGAGTAAGGGACGGGTGGACGGTACACAATGACAAGTAAATCATAACCTTCCGTTTTGGCTGTAGGTCCGGGTCCGTATGGGACCGCAGGCTTTTGACCGCGGTCCGCCTGTTAGTGACCTAGGCTCTAGAGGATCCCGATCAAAAAAGCCAATGAAAAACAATGGTGGCTGTCTGCCATCACCAAGGCAACAGCGTGTAAAATAGAGCATGGGTCAGCCACCATTGTTTTTCAATGAGAGATCTACACTGTGTGATGAAAATGCATGGAGAGTCAAAATTTAGTTTGTTAGAACTGTACCAAACTTGGCTTACAAATCCATTAGGGTATCCTGATCAAAAAAACCAAACAGACCCATGCTCTATTTTCCACGCTGTTTCCGTGGCTATGACTAAGATCCACCATTGTTTTCCAATGGGAGTTTTTTAAACTTAAAGGTGCAATAGCTGAATAAATGTCTGCTGCTGCCATCCTGCATTTTTGTGTGTCTGTATGTGTGGCTGTATGTGCCTGTATCACTGTGGCCGCAGAAATGTGCCCTCTGCAGCAGTTAACAAAATCCCATTCCTCACCTTTCTGGGTGCAAATTCTGCTGTCACTTAAAAGGCTCCCAGTGAGGTGACTGGAACCACGCTTTGACCTTGGTATTGAATAATTGAATTGAATTGGTATCCTTTGCTTTTATGAGAGACAAGACTCTTTTCACTGTGATGTGAAAAATGTGTCTTTTCGGTCCCAGGTTTGGCCTCTGGAGTGATTTACAAAATCTCCCACCTCAGCTTTGGTAGTCCTGTCAAATGAAAATTTACATCAATAAATGTGTAGGTTTGCTGGTCTGTATGTCTCCACGGGTGTGTGCAATGGTGTGTGGGGCTGAATGTATTTGTTAATGTCTTAATATGTGTGTCTGTGTTTTTGTGTCTCAGTACATCTGGACATGTGTGTCTGTGATTACAACTGCTGCTTTGGTTACCATGGAGATGTAAAGTGTTTCAGTGTCAAACACTGACCTGAAAAATCTCCCACCTCAGCTTCCTCCTTCACGCAGGAGGAGCAGTTCGACCTCTCGCCAGCCGAGGGTCGCTCGCGCCTGCGGTTCGCTGAGGGCGGCGGTGCGCTCGAGGCGAGAGCCGCTCATCGCCGCTTGCGGCTATATTTAGGCCCGAGCAAGGACCGAGGTCCCAGCGCAGGGACTATTATAATCGCTCCACGGGCAAAGGATGAATAACCAGGGGGGGCGGTTTCAGGCATCGTCTAGTGTGTTCCTGCACCCCACCATGACGTTACTGGGCGTTAGACCTTTCAGACAATGTATATGTTATGATTGGCAGGTGGCCGTGGGCCTGGAAATTGTTAGGATTTTTCTTTTTTTTCTTTTTTGTTCGTTATTATTCTTCACGTTCCACAACTCCCTCAAATTTGACCCCCTGAACGTGTGTGAAAACTCACCAAAATTTGCACCCCCCTCAGAATCGTGTAAAAATTTGATATTTTATGGGTTTCATAAACGACCTCAGAAGAATGGCTCTACGGCGCCCCCGACAAAGGTGAAAATACATTGCGCCTATGGGAGCTCCTCTGACATTTCTTTCATTGTACAGTCACCAAACCTGGCACATCTCTTCTTCATGTCAGGCCAAACAAAAAAGCTTATTGTGTCCCGGTCGTGTGACCGACAGGAAGTCCACCAGCTGGGAGGTTATCTAGAGGTCATTGAGTTCGTTGATTTTGCTCACCTCGTATTCTTTCGAACTCCTCCTTGGGCTTTTGTCCGATTGAGCTCATTTTTGGCCGGCGTCACCTAGACCCATGGGGCTGCAAAAGTTATCCAAATTCTTTGAATAAGTATTACGGTTTTCCTTTGACGGGCGCGGCAATTTGGCCTAGGCTTTTGGCTCGCCGCCGTTTCTTCAACTTGTAATAACTCTCACACGCATTGTCGGATTGGGATCGGACCAATTGATGAATTGTAGTCAATGGCGCCCCCTATGTACTTGCACTTACTTTGTCGGACCTGTACCAAATTTGGCACATACCTTTGTGGGGGTCCGATGAATGACGTGGTCTACTTGGGGAGCTGCGGTCTCCTCGGGGGAGGGGATTTTGGGGGGCCGCCGTTTTCTGGGGGATGGTCGATTTGGAGGGCGGGGGCGCTTGGGGAGGCGTTTCGTTCGGGGAGGAGGTTCGCTTGGGGAGGCGGTTCGTTCATGGACGCGGTTCCCTCGCGGGGGCGGTGCGCCGGGGGAGGCGGTCCGCTCGAGGCGAGGGCCGATCATCGCCGCTTGCGGCTATATTTGGACTTGTTATGCTTGATATGCTCCCAACAATCCTGCAAAATAGCAACAGTAGGGTGTGACTCTGAGTGCTAAAGGTGTGATGATCAGTATTTTATGACATTATATAGCAATTTATTAATATGGCAGTATGAGATTCTAAAATATTGTAATGACCCGGCAGTCGGAATGGCGGAGTTGTTTAGTGTTAGTTGTTGGTTAACACAGTGTTTATGTTCCGTTATGTTCAATGTTACTGTGTTAGGCTGGGTTAAGTTGTGAGAACTGGGTTTGTATGCATGCTAGGTTTATTGAAAATGTAGCTGTCACCGTGACTTAGAGTGACGTGTGGGGGAAGGGGCTCGGTGACAGCGTATGCATGTAGGGGGAGAATTTTGTTTGTTCACTGTCTAATAAATCAGCTGTGGAAAGACAATACTCTCTCCTGCTGGTTTGTCGAAGCAATTGCTCCAGCTCACAGAGACATTCGGGGTCGTGCGGTGTGTGCGTCACGAGTGCTCTCTGTTTTGGGTATCTAAACTAGTACGGCGGTAGCTGCTAGCTCTCTGCTAGCCGTGTAGCTCAGGGCCAGTGACAACCCACAGTCATTACAATATGTTGTTCATTTTCTTATTTTAACTGACAAACTATTTTTGGGGGATTAAACATTCATTTTCTGCTTTATTATTTCCTCCATTTAAAATATGTTGATTTTTAAACATAAAAAATATATGGTAAAAAAATGTTTTTAGTATATGAAAACTTTTGCATCTTGTACTTAATGTGGTAAGATATGTAGATACTATGAAGTGTCAAAGTAGCATATATATATATGTCCTTTTGACTATAGAGGGACACACAGATAAGTAGGCTATGAAGGTGTTAACCATTCAGTGTCTTGAGGTACTACAATAAACTCCCTCCTTGTGAATGTGTTAGATTTCCTGAAGATGTCATACCCTATTAGTTTTTGGTCCCCGCAGGGCATCATTCACCTACACTATGAATGATCTCTGGTTCTACTACTAGACTGTGTCTGTGGGTTGCTGGCTCTGCCGTGCTGTGTGTTTGTAGACAGGGTATAAAGTCCATCTGGAGTGGTGAGAATGAAGACATGCTGCCAGGCCTCAGACCAGCCATCTGCTCTCTCCGTTTTCCTCCAGTCAACCTGTCACTGCCAGAGCCTCTGGCACCATTCCCCACCACCATACCTGTTAACTCGCCTGCTTAGTGTCTGTGTGCCTGTTGCCTGTTAGCATGAAAGCATGCAGATAGGGCATCGGTCACACTGAAAATATGCTTTCTGGAACCTACTGAGTATAATGTGAGGCTCAGAGGAGGCTGTTCTTGCCCTGATAGACACACCTGCATAGGTGACCAGCTACCGTAATTATTGGAAATGCCTCTTAAGACACTGAGAGTGAGAAAAGTCCAAACTTTACTGATTGAGGATGGTCACATGCATGAGCCCGGACAAATGAAGTGCTGTAGTCTGTGTAGCAGTGGATCAAAGAGAAGTTAAAAATATAAAAAGATATCTAGTGATTGCTATCAGCCACAGCATCACATCTCATTGGTCACTGTGATGCATCTGTGTATAATGTATACACAGATTGTACCATGTACACAATATGAATATATGAGCAAGAGGCAGTACATTCCTGGCCAAGCAATTATAACAAAACCATCACCTCACATCTGCTGCTGGGCATTATTTACCACCCTCTAGTGGTTATGGGCAGTACGAATACAGTGTTATTAACACTGACCCATGACCACATCTGGCAGAAATGTCAAGAAACAGAAAGAAAAGTTCAGGGAGAAATCTTACATCATGTAAAGGAAAACTAATGATTTTTAATTAGTCATTTTGTTTCCAATGAATAAATGGTGTATGTGAATTCCTAACACCTTTGTGAATTAATCATCAATAATAAATCCAGTGAAACCTAAGTATGAGCTACAACATGAGTGGATGACCCAGATCACTCACTGAACCTGGCAAGAGCAACACCTTGTGTCTGAACTGGCCTTAAATGTAATAACATGATTAAAATGCATTAGCATCAGACATAGACCTTGTGGTGGTCTAGGTGCATGAACTGTCCCCCCTTCAAATCCAACTAAGTCTTTGTTGCATGTTCCCATCTCTTAGCCTTAACTTTAGTATAATCAGTATTTTTCACTTTATCTGTCAGTGATCATGTTATGGCTGATCAGGGTGTGTGCACGCGCGTGAATCAAACTCTTCAGATGAAACACATCATTTCAACTGAAGAAACATGCAAAACAAGTAAGTGACACCCTCAAATGATAGATCACAATGGTAGTTTTCAAAATACATTACCATCATGATTATTTTATTATCAAAATGCATTACATCTCTTGTGTCTTAAATCTTTTGGAGGGGCACAACTGACATAGTATCTACTATGATCTGTGTAAAAATAAAACCAGCAAGAATTTTTACAAAACCAAACAAAAAGAGAATGCAGTGTCTGTGTTTGAGGAACCCAAGAAAAGACCCAATGATTAGTCTCCAACCATCTGACACAGTTGGACACTCAGACCCTAAAAACAAATATGTAATAAAATTCAGTGTACTATATTTTCTCCATACAAGTCTATACCACGTTTCTTTCTATACAAGTAAACATAATCATACATTGTCCTGTTGTGTTTTAGGTTGTATCTCTTTCATTTTAAGGTGCTGGTTAATTTTGGGTTAAAACTTTTTTTGTGTGTTTTTTAATTTGTCAAACTTTGATGTAACATGAATGCCCTTCTCTGGGTTGGTGGGCTTCAGGGGGAGGGGCTGGTTGGTGTAGTGGCAGGTGGGGTTAAGTCACATGACTGGCCCTCGGTCCTTTTGAAGTCTTCCGAACAATGGTGTCAGTTATCCATATCAAATCCAAAACAAAAGTCTCAGAGGGAGGAGAGAGCGACACCCGCTGCTGCCCAGCTGTCAGCTTAATGTTGGATTGAGGTCCCACTGCGGCGGGCAGCAGAACCGCCTCTTTCTTACAAGTCAGTTCGTGAGGAGAAATAAAAATACAGTGTTCTGTGGAAAGGGAAGCAGCTCTCACAAGAGAACATAGCAGCTTTTTTTTTTTTCTTTTTTACAAAATCTAGGTTTTAGAAACAATTCAAAAGCTCCCTCAGAGATCACCTCCGTGACTTTCCTTCGTGTTACAGGGAATACAAGGACTGGTCAGAAAATAAAGTATATATATATATATATATATATATATTGAAGAAATCCTGCAGGACAAAAAGTCAAACCAAACATTTCAGCATTGAAATAAAGTAGTATTATCTACCTCTTATTCTGTTCCTGCATTCCTTAACTCCAAAACTTGCTCAATATTTGGAGAAAAAAAAAACTGATATAATGAGAAGATGAATGCCATATGTGGGGAACATAACTGGATTTCAAATTTATTGGAAAAAAAACAATAATGCAGCACCATGAATCATAAGACCTGTATGTCTCAAGTACAATATCAGAAGTCTACAGTAAAGTAGTCCTAAAGTGAAATCAAAATAGTCCAGTGGAAATGAGAGAACAGAAGAGAACCAAAATCAATAGAACATAGGAACAGACAGAAAACCTTTTAAGAAAAAAAAAGGATATTTTAATGTTTAGTGAGAGAACACGGATGCTGGCAATCATATGGAATGATCCTACCCAGGGAAACCCCTTCTTCCCTGTCTCTCTAATGTATCTTTAGAACGGATGATTAATATGATGCCGTGGCTTGTATTATTCCCCCTTTGCAAATCAAACACATATTTTACTGCAGCATTGACTAGGCCACTTGCCAAATCAAAAAAGTAACGCTGACCAAAAAATAAAATTAAAAAAATAAAACGACATATGCATCTCAGTATCTATCCAACCTGGGTACCACGACTACAGGTACAGCTTTTTATAACTTTGTACAGACATTTGTGTGAAAGTTTTTACTTTCCGTTCTGATGCTTGCACAGTCCGGCATGTGAGGAAACACTGGGGACAATTTCAAGGTACATGTGATTTCTTGTTGTTTTTCTGTGTCATCCAAATAGTTTTTTTCCAATGATTCCATAATGTCCAAAGTCAATGATTAGTTCTTTGTAGAATGTGGTAAATTTGTTTTTGTTTCTGAAAATAAAAGAAGAAAGAAAAAAAAAGACAGAAAATAAGAAAAGGAGAAATTTGTAAAGAAGTCCTTGCTCCTCTTAGGTCTGTACATTCCCCCCCCCCAAACTGCCTGATCCCCATTTTGCTGCAGCTTTAGGAGTTGAGGAGGTATGCAGCTTCATACACACATGCACGCACACGCTCACACACACTTGAACAAAGTCTTAAAAGCTTCCTGACTGTGTCCTTACTCCAGGTCCCTGGAGGGGGGAGTGCTGGAACTGAGTGAGGCTTGTCCCTCGCTGTGGGTAGTGTGTTGGTCCAGAGGCTGCTAGCAGCCTGGAGCTTGCCTGCAGCACCGCTTGGCCCGGGCTGCCTGACTTCAGGCTGCGAGATGCCTGCTGTTGACTCCCTCTGGAGGCCTGGGTGCCCATGTCTACTTTAGTCTGCCCATGGGCCTTGGATCCAGGTGTAGGAGTCCCTGCCAGGCCACTGCTGTTCAAAAGACCCGCTTTTAAGTGGCAGCTGCCGTAGCTGTGGCCTCTGTCCACATTACTGCTGCCACTGTGCTGGTGTAGAGATGCTGCTGGTGGCCTGGAGTCTGAGGGCAAGGTGGAGCTCGGGGTGTGACTGGGGTACGCTGAGGGAGGATGGTCTTGGGACAGTCCTTGGTGTGAGGAGGAGAGGCGAGGATAGAAACTCTGGCTTGATGAGGGACTATAGGAACCCCGGAATGGAGAGTTGGAGGCTTGCTGGCGAAACGACGGGCTGTCAGTCTGCCGGTGGTTTTCTGATGACTGAAAACATACATACACACACACTCACTACTCTGACAATATGAAAAAGAAGGCAGTAAAATGCAAGTGTATATAAATCAGACAAGCCCAGATGTCATTTGCATACACTAAATTACCATGAGGTTCATTTACATCTTGAATGAATGTGTGTGAGGCAGGAACCATGTGACTTTTCCAAAATTATGCTATGTCAGGGTTTATAAAGCTGTAATGATTGGCTGCTGCTATCATCTACCAGCAAGTCTGATATGTAAGACTTTCATAAAAATCTAGGATTTTAACTCACAGTTGGCAGTTGAATATACACTACTCACAAAAAGTTAGGGATATTCAACTTTCAGGTGAAATTTATGGAAAATGTAAAACATTCATACTACAGTGATATTATATCATGAAAGTAGGGCATTTAAGTAGAAGTATGCAATGGTAATTTCTTCATCTCAAACAATTTATAGAAACAAAAGCTATCAACAGTGGTGGGTATACCATAACAGAAAATGTCAGTCTCAATAGCTTGTCAATTGTTAGGTGTCGTCTTGGTCTCATGATGTCAAAATGTGAACAGCATGATGAAGAGGACTGTTTAAATACGAACTGTCATTGAACCAGAACATTTAGTGGTTGATTGTCATGGATCAGACACTTGTTGTGATTTTTGTGGTTAATCACCTTGTTAGAGAACACCATGTTATGCAATAAGTACTGAAACACTGAACAGTTGGACATGTGCATTCAAAAGTTTAGAGAAGGTCAAATTAAATTCAGCTGTAAAGGTTATAGTGCATTTTCAGTGCATTCTGAAATTTCACCCGAAAGTCAAATATCCCTAAATTTTTGTGAGTAGTGTATATGTAAATGCTGTTAATATGAAAATGCTAATTATTTCCAAATGATTTAAAGGCACTGATCAGACATTGCTACCACATTATACCCAAATGTAAATGCTGCCAAAACACATTCAAAAAGATGATCATCCAAACACAGCATTTAATCAAGAATGTTTTGAAAACACATTGGAACACAAAATGAGCTTGTATAGTGAATTTTCTGTTACAGACAAATGGTGATTGGGGAACAAACATGATAAATGGTGTGCACAGGTTACCTGATATGAATACACAGAAGGACTGTATCTGTGTGGACTCTTCATGGGAGAAGCAATGGACGGCGCCTGCATCTCATATCGATCTACATCTGAAAAAAGACAGATCATCATTGTTAAGAAAGCACATGATATTTTTTGTATTTGGATTTATATCTGTAGATAGCTTTGTAAACCCAGTTTTTGATCTGGGGTGTTTCTAATGCCTTCATACCAGATTCCTTCTCTGTAGAACCATCACTCTTCTTGTAAATGCTTCTTAGCACACGCTCCAGAACCCCCTGGCCTTCCCTTAGACGCTCAACAGTAGTGGGCACCATCCTTCGAAATATACACATTTAGAGGTTATCTGTCTGGAACTCTTCCAGGAACAAATCCTGAACAGGATAAGACAGCTTCTAAGACATGACCTGAAAGCTTCAACACATGTGCCATGTACAGAAATTTAGTGAAGCATCACAGTTGGCTTCTCACCACTGGTTGTTGTTGTCCTGGCGTCTGGGCTGTGCTAATGAGCTCGGGTGGTCTGGAGGACTGACCTCCTCTATCTGTGGGACAGAGCTGGTGTGTGCTGAGGAAGTAAAGGAACTATGTGGGGAGGCGAGAGGCTGCATCTGCTGATGGCCATGGAGATGATGGGAATCCTGGCTGTAGTGGGAGCCAGGGCGGGTGGGGGTGCTTCCCAGTGAGGAGCTGCTGCCTGTGGGCTCTGAGTCACGACCACTGCCTTGCTTCCTCTTACGGTATTCCAGCAGAGACACCTGAGGTAGCAGAGGGAGAACAGGTGCTATAAAATAGTTGTTGTAGGACAGACACATAGTCTGATGTGCAGGTTTAACAAACAGCTTTATGTCATTCTCACTGATGCTGGCCCTCTGACTGAAGCACGTCAATCACCAAAATTGCACTGAGTGATGGGCAAATCACATGCACCACACCAGAGAGGACTCACCTAGAAACAGTATTTACCACTATTCAATGACAAAAAGAAAAAAAGAAACACCTCAATCACCACAAAAATTACCTTAACATCAAAATGAGATTGTATGCATTTTGTTTTTGTTCCATTCCATAAACTTGTAGTCATGAGAAAGGCTCAAAATACAGCATATGATAAACCATTTTTGTGCACTGTTAGTACCATAAAGCATCTAAAGCTTTGATGAAAGAGCAGGCAACCAGGCACCACGCCATGATGCAACAACACTGAAACAACAATATAAACAAGTGTATCAACATCACACAAAGTTCGAGCACACACAACATATACACACACCTCCACTCTTAATGAGAATGCAAGCACTCATCCCAGCTTAATGTTGTCAGAACAGAAAAGGGTTGTGGGAAACACAGGAGAGTACACATGGAGGAGGCAGGGCAAGAGATGGTGACCACATGGTCAAATATTGGCATGGATGGCTCTTGTCTGAACCAATGCAGTAGCTTAAGATTACATACACGGGAGCCTACAGATGGAATTAGACAGGACTGAAGTCAGAGTATGAAGATACTGCCAAGCATCAAATATCAAAGTTGTTTTAAGTGGACACATAAAATAAAATATGATGAACCTTTATTAGTCCCACAATGGGGAAACTTACAGCAATTCAAAACTGTTCTTATAGACTTGCAAATAGATTTTCAGGTACCATTTACATGCCTCAAATATGCAATATACACAGTGTTGACAGTTATCGAAACATCCATTTAAACAAATGAATATTTTAAAAGTTGAGTGTGTGTTCCTATGGAAGTATTTCTAAGCATGCTAAACAATGTTTATAGCCTCCCCTGGCCCAGACGTGGGTATCGGGCTATGCTGTCATACATGTGCTGGGCTCCATGACAGGTGATACCATTCTCTAGCAATGGCCTATAGTACCTTTAAACTGATCTGACTTATTTTACATCCAACCCTCTCCCAAAGCAAATAGTAAATTGTTAGTAAGCAGCTTGACTACTCAGCCTCATATCTACATGGCTTCTGCTTAGGCAGAGATGTCATTGCCACCCTACTTGCTTGCCAGGCAGTGTCATTTGAATCCTATGGCCTTCTTGGTAATCTAGGAGTTATCCACTTGTCTGACTAGTAATAGATATTTGGCAGCATGACCCAGTCTTATGTTTGCATTGTATCTCTCAAATTAAGCAGCAGTGGCTGCTCCAACAGTATTAATCACAGAGCCAGTCAGTTGTCCTACTGCAACTCTCCAGTCTCTCCAATAGCCATTACCTACCAGTCCCCGTGAATGAATTACCTGTCTTACCAACTAATGCAACGTGTGTAATACTAGGTTTGTGCGTGGGTGTGAGAGTACAGGTAAGTTATTAGGTGTGGACCCTCGCAGTAACTGGTGCTTGAGTTGGACTCATGGTAGTCATCAGAAGCCTCCTTTCAGAAGTTATGTTTGCTCTAATAACCAGCAGCACTAGCATGGTAACCAATTACAACTAGCCACCTCTTTGTCAAGATAAACAACACGTTGCTACCACAAGCAGCACACAATTGAAGCTACTATGCAACAGCCAAGCAGTGACTTCAGCTTCCACATGTTTGGAAATAAAGCATCCTACTGAATGCTAAGCTTAACAGCATACTTCCTGCCCTTAACTCCACTGTAAATTTTTATCTGTGTTCAGAACTTATCTACAGCTTTGTGCCAAAGTCTCAGATTGGTTTTACTGTCAAACTAAATGGGTGGCATTGAAATGAAAAATGAATGCAAGAAGTAAATAATCATCACATTCTTTTTGCCGCATTTGAGAATTTCAAACTGAACATTTTCTCAGATTGACAGGGACTTTTGAAAACATTTATAATAGAATAGCATTCTATTTCCTTTGTATGTACTTAATAGGGATATACTAAAAGAACATATTACACTGCATAGCACACTAGCTGCTGTTTAATTAGATGCACACTAGTGTGTTGCAGGGTCAGACTGGTGAGATTTCCCAGTAGGTCCCATGTGCAAAAACTGTTTGACCACTAATATTGCCTGAGTACATGTTGTTTGGGTACATTCCCTGTATTGTGTGTGTTTGCAGAGGTGTACGTGGTTATTTCATCCTGTGATACATTTAATTAGTCGTGTCCGGTTATTATGTCTGATTCTGCACCCTAAGTGTAACATTTGCCGTGATACATGTGCCCCTTTGATTGTGTGGCAGAATTGTTATTGTACTGTACTGAGTTTTCTATGGGCTTGCCAAAAATAAAGGGAAGGTGTTAAGTTTTAAGTTGTCATAGTTTCTTGTCCTGCTATGCACTGTAAATGTGAGTAATATCAGTGGACATGCAGGTGAACTGCTACTATGCACTATGGCTGCTTATGTGCATTGCTTTTTTGGCACTGCTGCAAGCAGAAAGTTGTCCTTGATTCGAGAAGTCTGAGAGTCCGTCAGTTTATCCTGCTACTGTGTTATTGCTCTTAAAAGCTCAGGCTAATGTCCAGTCCATGTTCCTTAGACAGTTGCATTTTTGCATGCATCTCACCAGGATGTCTAGCAATGGTCAAGTGCATGCCTGAAAGCATGTCTTTTCATTAGGGTTAACCCATTGACTTCTGCTTTAAGTATGAAGTTCTACTAGACAAGATCCTTTTTAATGTAATAAAATTTAAGATCTGTTCAAATGTCATTACACATAAAAATAGTTGTTTGTGTAGTAAATTCATTTAAGGTTCATAGTTTGACAATAAGACGTTGAAAACAGACTATATTCGATACATATGATTAATCGAAAACATAACTGCCTAAGTTTATTCTGGGTACTCCAGTTTCCTCCCACAGTCCAAAAACATGAAAGTTAGGTTGATTGGTGACTCTAAATTGCCCATAGGAGTGAGTGTGACTGTGTGTGGTTGTTTGTCTTTGTGTGTCTCTATGTGGCCCTGTGATGGACTGGTGACCTGTCCAGGGTGTAACCCTGCCTTCCACCCGAAAGAGAGCCGGGATAGGCTCCAGCAGATTCCCGTGACCCTGGTTAAGGAATAAGCGGGTATAGAAAATGGATGGATGGATTTGGAATTATATATATAATTAGATATAATTAGTACAGGTCAATACACAAAGTAGCAGTACAAAATTAAACTTAGATATGAACTATGTGTGTAGTCAAAGTTTACTACTCTTACATCTAAAACATACTTTTATAAACTAAATAGTGGGCTAATTAGAGTGCTGAGACCTAGGAATTTTCCCATGATGCATGTGATACTGCATGCTGTAAACCACACTTTGATTTGCCTTGCTTACATTAGAGGTTGACAGACCATTTGCCACAGTTTGGAAAGAGCCATAGATGAGATGGAGCAAAGACACATAGATGAGATGGAGCAAAGCCACATGGCACCTTGACACCACCAATTCATGAACCATCGGCCTCGTGTGTTAAAGCCAATGTATGAACCTTTACACACTTCAATGAGTTTGATGGCATAATAAATTAAAACTCCTGCTCAAGATTAAAGCTAGAATTTAATGTTGATTTGGAAGAGGGGAGGGGACGGAGCTTTCGGAGCATGGGGTGGGGTGTTGTATGCAGATGCAAAAAAAAAAAAAAACAAAACAAAAAAAAAAAAAAAAACAGTATTTGCATGCACACTTCTAAAGATGTAGTTGTAGGGAAAATATTCACCATATTTTGTACTGGCTTGTATTCACTTCTTACAGCTATAGCCTGGTTATCTGGCTTCCCTGTCAGCAGACTAATGGTATGCTGGTTGGCCCTCTGCCTTGGAAGAAAAGCGGAAGAGAGACTTGGCAAAAAAGTGTCAAGGAGCAACGAGGGGTAGGAAAGGGACTGAGGGAGAGGAGGGGGAGGGAAGGTAAGAGGAAGGTCAAAGCTACAGAGTCGAAATCATTTCAGATGTACACAAAACGTTTGTTTCATTTGAATGCCTGTTTTTGGATTTGTCTACCTGATACAACGGACCAATTGATATATTTAAGACAAAGTCAACAGGCAAACACAGAGCAAGGGGAAAAGCACATCATGATGTTTGACTTTCAGTTTGCACGTATCACACTCAAAGTCATTCGTGCTTGAGAAGAGTAGATGAAACTCAAGATTAACCTAAAAAACTGTTTTCACATTCTTATCAATAAATGGGGAACTTGCCTTCTTCTTTTGCGGTGGGTTGCTGGTGTGAGGTGGTGTGCCATTGTCTGGGTAGCTTCCCCCATAATGAGGATCGCCATAGGGTGACACAGAGCCTGGGCCCACATCTCCAATCAAACCCTGGCCACTTATGGAACCGTGGAAGGATTCTGCAGGCGAGAAGCCTCCTTCCGACTGGGAGAGGCGGCGGTCAGTGGCCATAGGATTCCCCAGGTTTGCGTTAAGAGGTGAACAGGTGTATATGAGGTTGAATTCTGTCCTGAAGGCCTGTTCCCTATTTTGGGGGTTAAGATCTGAGGAAGGACAGCAGACTTGGTTTAGGGAACTGGTAGCCACAGATGATGGAGCCTGGGAATCATGGCCTGAAGGGCCTCCAGTAAATGAAAAGTCATCTGAGGTCATTGCCACTGGGCTCTCCAAGCTGGAGGGGAGTGACAGGTCTGGGAACTGAGACCGAGGGACATCAAAGTCTGTCTGAAGGCATGGCTGACCGTAGAGAAGCAAAATACAAAAAAATGGAAAAGAAAGGGAGAAAAGCAGAATTAGAACACTGTGAGTAACAAGTAAGCAGTTAGCAGCATTAAACTGTTTGCATTAACAATTAGGAGACAGAAAGGTACCTCTGGAGAGATGGACTCTGGCCGGTGAACAGGAGATGTCTCAGGGGACGATATGTTCTAGAGAGAAAGCAAAAGGTTTTTAGAAGGTTCAGTGTCAAACGCTTGCTGTGTCCCAAATATTAATGATATTTGGGAAATTTAAGAAATGCTTTGACAACTAATTAAATTCTACTGGTCCAGAAAGGCCATATGCAAGAAGGTGTGTCTCAGGATGATTAGTCGTGATTTACCTGAGAAGGCAAAAGACGCACCCAACGACCAGACAAAGACACGCATAATAGGCCTTTCAGTCAATGTGGCTGAGAGGGGATTAGTGCAGCACAATACAAAACAATGCGGAGCCAAACGTTTGTCACTTGAGTTAAAGTCAGTGTTTTTACACTGAGGACAAACTATTTGTCTCTGTGTGGAATATAAGAAGCGCTTCTTCACATGCGTAACGCGCCATCATCCAAACGCGCAGAAAAAGTGAGTAAATTCTATGATGAAGTTTGACGTTTTATGTCATTTCCCGGGGGCGTGCACATAATTACCTGGTTCACCTGAGATTATTTACATGCGAACAGTGAACAGAGTACAAGGTGGGATAGCATTACCTGTAATGAGGTGAGACAGGAGAAAATGTACTTCTCCTTACGTTCATACGGGTTAAATAAAAAGTGATGATTTGTTTTCGACTTGAATTGTTTCATTTAAAAGAAAACATTTCAAGCTTTCTAGTCATATGTTTCTTATTTTTATGAGGCAAGTATTCGTGATATTCTGGTTGTTTTATTTACGTGTCTGTGAAGAGAAATGACAGAGACAGTAAAGACAGACCGCACCCTGTTGGCTTTCTTTATTTAATAAAAGCACAGCGTTTTGTTGTTATTATGATGGTATGTAACTAAAACTAGACCCTTTACAGATTTGAATGATATACTGCTTTTATCTGTACGATCAGTATTGACGGAGTAATGTAAGTTTGTTTCAGCGTTATCAGTAGAAGAAGCGTCAAGACGTTCGTCGACCCCAGAGGGTTAATGTGCTTAAGTCAAAATAAAAAGGTAATTATGTCAAGCTCCCAATTCTGCTTATATCCCTGCCCTGTCAGGCAGGAAAAGACTGTTGAACAACTGGCCACAATTCACCAACCATGATGGATATTACTGGACTTGAGCAACAGTTAGGTGAGCTCTCACAGGGGTGCATGTGGCTGTGCACCTACTTCAAATTGCAGTGGTGTGTTGCAGCGGCTGGCAGGCAGGGAGGGCATGGGTGAGTAGCCCAGGCCATTGGGCAGTAGGGAGCCACAGGAGATGCTGAGCAGTGGGTGGAGGGAGTCCTCTGGGAGAGGTGGTGTGATGGGGGACAGCGGGCGAAGCAGATGGTCCGAGGGTGCTGGTATTATCTCTGCCATATACTTGGAGTGACGCTTTTTAAATGGTGCAGTGGGTTCTGCGATTTTAAAGAAATTAAATGTGTCTTATAAATAAAGCTGGCAAGTTAAAAAAATAAATAAATATTTGGACTGCAGCTACATAAAGAAAAGTATCTTTAAATTAATCATACTTTTGTTAATATTAAAATCCAATTGCTTAGTTCTGATCTACAATGACAAGAAAAAGTATGGGACTTTATATACACAAGTGTGGGTCTTTCTGAATGATGTCTAATCAGTTTGTCATGGGTTCTAGACACATCCCAAGGAGAATAAACCAAACACAATGCACCTGACTAAAGGGTTGGAGAAATTGAGCAAAGGGTCTAAATACTTTTGCAAACATTGAGACATTGGTTAACTACTTTCCGAATTTACTTCCAGCTTCGGTTATTTCAGAAAATGCTGGATTAAATTAATAATCCAGATGGAAGTAGGTATGTACATACCAGTGGAGAGGGGGTTGGGGGTGGATCTACTACTGGTACTTTGCTGGGAGGAGGTGGACTCGGTGCCGTCCTCCACACTGGCTGAACAGCTCTCATCCTCCACCTGCTTTATCCATCTCTGCATACAAACAGTAATGTCTGGTCAAAAGCAAGAACTGACATATTTGCTTAGATTTCAAGGTTAATTCAATCTTTTAAAAAATCTTTAACTTAACTCAATACCTCTGAAAGTTTTGAGTTTTAAGAAGAAAAGTTTGGGTGACATTGCATGACAATCATATTTGGCTTTAAGGAGAGGTCTGAGGAGAGCTGCTTGAAAGTCATGGTAAAGTTTTCCTGTTTAATGAACTGTGTCAGCACATGCAGACAGATGTGGACTGCAGCTACATAAAGAAACTCGCTAATGGCAAAGCCATTCATATTTTTTATACTCCATCTTTCTACAGTGCCACACGTCACCACTTGCCTTTTTAAAGCAGCCATAAGTGCCATCCATTTGGAGTGGGCGGGGCCTGCGCCTTTCTGGGTTGAAGGGAGAACCGAAGCGAATGTAGTGTCTGGGTGCGGTGCAAATGAGAGATGAGTGGGAGAGGCCTGGCAGCATGTTGAGGGTGGTGGCCAGCACCGTGGGGTCAGTGGTTATCCGGAGTGGGCGCTCCACAGGTACCTCTTGGTGGACCTTCTCCCCTCCAGGGGTCTTGTCATTTAACCACTCTGTCACCAGGTACTGAGATCAAAGAGCAACATCAATGATTATCCCTACAGTTGCAATGACTACAAATAATACATATAATTAGAAATGCTTGACTGAACCACTATCAAATCTTAGAAATACTTTCTGTATAATGTCTTCTAACCTTTTTGGTCTTTGGGTAGCGCACATTGCCTCTATTTATGCAGTTTGGACCCTGGCCATCTCCATCTGGCAGGTGACCACCCAGGCTGCTCTCTCCATGTCCATGTTCGGCACCATATGGACCCTGACATCCCTCCTCATCCAGAGCAGCCCCCTGCTCAGCTGATGATGGTGTTGCTGCCATTGCTGCAGCTGCAGCAGCCGCTGCCTGCTGTGCAAGAGCTTGACGCTGCCGCCGGGCCCTCTGTGACGAGCTCGACCGGTAGCGGGAGATTCGACTTTTGGGTCGCGGCTTGTTAGGTCGTACAGGTTTAGTGGGAGCAACTGGTGCAGGCAGGTTGGGTAATGAGGTCTTTTCCTCAATAGATGGCACTTCCTTTAAGAGAATGTATCAGCAGAATAAATTAAACAGTAACAATTAATCATTTTCATTTCAGGTTAAACAACTTGTTTTGTCTTACTGACCATGACGTAGGTGGTGCGTCGTGTGCTCACACCAACTCCAGTGCTGTGGGGCATGGGGGCACTCCCCGTGGGGTTTCCTGCCCCATCCTCAGATTCCACCCCCTCCTCCTTTACATCTGCTCCTCCCACTCTTCTCCGCCTCTTTTCCATACTGTTAAGTGTCTACAAAAACAGGCAGATAGTTGAGTTTGATAGGCAGGCTTTGATAATCACCTCAGATATTTTGTCTTGACTGACTGATGTACTGCTAGAACTGGAATCCATCCTCATACAGAAGAGCAACAACAATAAATGACATACTCCTTTACTGGAGATGGTGACCCCATTTTCATCGACCTCTCCATCCTCTCCCTCTTCCACTTTCACCTCATCCAGCAGTCTCTCCTAAGTGCACATATAGAAGCGGCATATAAGGATAAATGCTTTTCTAGCAATCGGTACAAGTATTACTTGGCTAGTAGTGATAGGTAACCCTTTTCTTGTCACACTGATATTTAGGTAGATTTTAACATAATGCTATCATCAAACTAATATCTGAATAATTAGAAAAACTAATAAATACAGTTCATTTTGTACATTAATAAAGTTTATCTCATATTTTTGTTTATGTCTTTATTTTGGCTGTAGCCATACCCAAACACAAACACACACCTCTGCATCACTTGTTCCTTGCAGTTCTTTGGCCTCCTGGTGCTGGTCAGGTGTCTGGTTGCTATCACTGGCCAGAGATCCCTCCAGCTCTTTCCTCCGGGCTTTCCTCCTTCGGGTTTCGGCACCAACCAGAGGAGAGGGAGGCCGCAGGGAAGGGGGGCTCAGTAAACCCTCCTTGGGTCTCAAATTGTGCTTCTGCACTGGGCAGTTTTGGTTGCCCTTGTGGCAGGCACAGTCCACTTTGTAATTACTGATGGTTGCAATGACAGAAGAGAAAATGAAATTGGAGTAAATACCAGAAGACAGAACAGCAGCTTTCAGATAAATCCAAACTAACACCTGTGTCACACCTGTACCAAGATGGGTTGCATGCATATCTATAGGATATAGACCAGGACCTGGACCACTACTACTTGTACATGACATAAACATTATACAGAGTAACAGATGGAGTTAACTTTTTTTTTAAGGATGCACATTAGTGGCTGTTTCAGAGAGGGTGGCCGGACTATTGTGTTGGCTTAGGACCAGTACTGACCAGCTATTGAACTCGTAATCAAATCCAATGGTAACCTCAGCATCCTTTGTGATCTGACTGACGGCATAGATGCACAGATGAATCATACCTTCTGCAATCATATGTCGGACCTGAGGAAGAAAACCCATGCAAAGATCAGTAAAATGACAGAAAAGAATTACATAACAAATGCTACATTAGTCTTACATAAAAACATCTCCATTATTGTTTTTCAGAAATTTTAGAACAGTTTAATGTCTAACCTCAGCATTGGGTGTACACGACCTCCTAATGAAGCGTGCATCATTTCCAAAGGTTCGTGCATCAACACACATCTCCACATCATTAAATTTTGAGTAAAACAGCACAAAAGGGTAGGGTCTGGAAAAATATGAAGACAATGGTATCAGAGTTGTTTTACAGTCCAAAACCAAATGTTAAGCAACGACGAACACTGAGAATGTACACAGCTGCTATACATGTAGCATCTCAACACTAACATACTTACTTTTTGAAAAAGTGCCCATTGACTTCAAATTGTTGCTTAAGCATGACCTTTCCCCGATATTCAATAATGAGTGTGTCTGGTTCCAGATTTTTTGCTGCTCGGAGGATCTTCCTGTGTTTTTGTACCCGTGTTACCCGCCCCAACTGGAGCTACAAAACGCAAATCACAAATTATTTACTTGCAGCTGCAGAAAAATATCAAAATTATCAGTCACAATTAATTATTTGCAACTGGATATTTTGCCATATAGGTGACACATGTTTACAAATTCAGTTACTAAATGTAAAAACTATATTATAAGTTATTTATTCTGATGGAGTAGTTTGTAATCAGTCAGAAAAAAAGCCCATCTAGAGTTTCAATAAGTCATTTAAATATTTGATATAATGCACTGCAATGGATTTCATTTACATTACATCTTCTGTATTCTTACTGTTTCATATGCACACGTCATATATACAGTGGCTTCAGTGTGTATTCAGACCCCTTCAGTTGTTGCACTTTATTTACATTAAATTAGAAACTGTCCATAAATCAAAAGTGAAAACATTTTAAATTTTTAATAAGCAACAAAAACTAAACCTTTCATTAATGAAAGTAGTCAGACCATTATTCAGTACTGACTGCAACTCCATTTGGCAGCAGTTACAACTTTCACTTTTCTTGGCTAAGTCTCTATGGGCTTTGCAAACCTGGATTTAGGCCATTTATGTTATTTTTCCCACCAAATCCTCTATGACTGACAGAGAGCTACTGAGAGGGTCGACCTTCCATCAGATTCCCCATCTCTGCAGAGAACTTCTGATGTTTTACTAGAGGAACCATGGGGTTCTTGGTCTCCTAACTGACTGAGACCCTTCATGCCTGGTTCCTTGTTGGTCGGACGGCCAACTATAGGAAGAATCCATGTGGTTCCAAACTTTCCATTTTACAGTTATTGAGGCCACTGTGCTCCTGGGAACACTCAGTTTTAGGAATGATTTCTACACTTGCCATGATCTGTGTCTCACCACAGTTTAATCACAGAGGTCTACACAGAATTCATCAAACTCCATGTTGTGGTTTTTGTCCTGACATGCAGTGTGAACTGTGGCACCTTATATACACAGGTGTTCTGTCTTTCTAAACTATGTCCAATCGATTCAGTTTCACCACCGGTGGACTCCAGTCAAGTTACAGATATAACTAATTCCAGAAGAATTAGAGCAAACAGTTGACCACAGTTTGGAGTGCCACATAAAATAGTCTACATACTTTAGTAAATGAGAGCTTTCAATATTTTATTTTTGTATACATCTGCAACAATTTCATTATGGCTTATTGAGTCCATAGTGAAAATTGGAATTTTATCATTTCAAAAGACAATTCTACAATACAATAAAGTGTAAAAAAGTTACAGGGTCTGACTACTTTCTGAAACCATAACCATCGATATATTGTTTGGCGTGAAGTGCATCTTTCACAGGATGAGAACTTGGGCTGACCTGCATCTGTGAGCCCAGCACTGTGTTGTTACAGGCCAGCTCAGTGCGGTTGATGGTGTCCATGGTGTCAACTGAGGGGTGGATCTGTGTGGAGGGAGATGTTGTGGTGGAGCTCTCATTCTTTGAGACAGTGGTGCTGGCAGACCGGTGAAGCTGTAGCAGTGTCTGGACATCAGCACTGTACTGGTTGGCCAGAGCCTCCTCATATTGGTCTGTCCACTGGCGGATCTTGCTCTCCCATCCCTCTGCTGTGTTCTCATCCAGCACACTAGCCTCCGCTGTTGAGTTCTAGATAGAAGAAAAGATGGAGCAGACCATGAGAGTAGCATGAGGCAAACAGCATTGTGACAGCATTTATGTATACTTTTACATAAATATGAGATCTGTTCTTACCTTCATCCTCATGGATTTCCTAGAACCCTCTCTGAAAGCCTGGAAGAAGACGATGTTACCCATACCATTAAATTGATATAACATATTAACATGCCACAAGCTTACAATTCAAACAATGACAGAAGCTCACCATTGGGTCTTAAAATCTGAAAACTAATGCACTCAACTCTGAGCAGTTTGTGTACCTTGACTTTCTTGGTCTTCGGCGTTCCACGGGCCTTCTCTGCACTCTTCTTCCTCTTCTTGGATTTGCTCCTTTTGACCCGGTTGACAGTGAGTTTGATGCTGGTGGGTGTATGCTGGGTAGCAGTGTAGGAAATAGTGGAGGGCGACACCTCTTCATCACCACTCTCTGTGGCACTGCTTTCTCCAGCTGCCAATAAAACAGATGTATTCTCAACAGACATAACAAAAGAGCATCTAATAGTAGTATGTTTTATAATGCAGTCATAAAACTCTCTGAAACAGTGAAAGGGACTGAAGGGACTGTAAAACTGTAGGAAAGACTGAACAAAAACAACATGTACCTGAGACATTTTCAGTTTTCCTGTGGTGGTCTTCTGTTCCTTTCCTCCTGTCGAGTCCCCTGTAGCAAAATGACAATAAATAAATAAATTAATAAAATAAAATAGATAATCAGCAATTAATACAAACAGACATAAATCACATGGAAAAGTCAAGTGAAGTCATTTGTACCAAAGTTCAGCCGTTTAAAAATGAAGCACAAAGCTTTAAGTTACATTTTCCACAGGTTCACAAATTATCTATGGCAGATTTGCAGATTGTTTATTTAAAACATATACATACCCCAAAATATATATATAATAAAGCTGTAGTACAACCCTACAACCAGATCTTAAAGTTTTTCCACACTTTCTAGTAAGTGTTTGATCATTTTACTCACCTGGTTTAAAAAACACATTGACATAATGTTTAGTATATATTATTATGCACTACCACACTTTCAGAAATGTAGGCTATGAATAACTTGAAGTAAAGTTCAGGCAGCCACGTAACAAAGTACAAATGCTCCAGAATCCAGACCTGCAGTTGTCACATTTGATAAGGAGGCCGTCCGGCGTCAGACTGCAGTGACACCAGCTGGTCACGGCCCCGTCCTCCTCTGAGGAACTGTCGCTGTCGGCTGAGTTGTCCTCAGTAGCTTCGTGATAGCGAGAGCCGCGTACCACGCCATTGAGATCCATGCGAGGAATGATGGTGTGGGAGAGCGGGGAGGCGGGTGGGGTGGGGGGAGGGGGTGCGCCATAGTTGTGATCCTGACAACACACAACGGAAGACTGTTGCATCTTCAAACAACGGGTGTTCAGGCAAAAAAAGGGAAACGGAAAATGGAGACGAATGAAAATGAGGGCAAAAAAACAGGTATGTGAAACAGTACAGCTGTTAATAACGGAAGTAGCCTGTGGTTACAGAAGATGAATAGTAGGATAGACATTCATGTATAAATCCAGCTAGAAGCATCATGACTCTTAGTTTTACTCTTACTGTTCAATTTAAATAGAACAAGGAACTTGAAAAGATTAGAAAAAAAGAAAAGACTGGATAGATCAAATCAAGTTATTTTAGCTTGTAAAACATTTGTAATCATAGCCATCTTTGATTAATAGAAGTTAATACATATTTTACACAATAAGACATGCTATGATTAGAACTGATGATTAGAAAAGAGCGGTATAAACTCACAGCATATGGTAGTCCCCGATACCCATGACTCTGTGCACTCCCACAGCTGTGGTTGTTGTAGTTTTTCTCATTCACAGCAGGACTTGCTTCAACGGACTCAGGGCTGAAAATGAAAAAACAAAAAAAATTACTTAAAAAAATGAAATAAAAACAAGAATTATGTGTTTAAAGCAGTAAATATTATGTAGAGCTATTTTGTAAAGAATTGATTGGTAACAGACATCAGTCACTAGATGGCACCAGGACTCTGAAGTTGCTTTCCAGCCTGGGTGAATGCAATTTAGGAAATGGAATGTGGACCGTCATTATGTTATGCAACTCCTTTTGCCCTTTAGCTGAGGTCTGGCCAGACAGTGTATAACTTGGCCTTTACCCCATCCTCTAATTCTGAAACAACTTAAATCTCAAGAAAAAAATAACAAAATTATATTTAATTTATACTCGGATCCCAAAACTTTGTATATCTTGCGTTTATATGCATATTTTCTATAATGCTACTTACAGTTTAAAGCTGAGTGAGCCCAATTATCACAACTATAAAACATTTTTAATACTTATACAAAATAATTAAAAATGTTTCATAAATTGGTAATCTCTGGAACTTTCTCAAAAACCACTGGGAGTTACTGATAACCTGTAATGTAACAGGAAAAGAAAATTCTCAACACTTATTTCCATTGTTCTGGTGGTTTATTATCTTTGCCTATTTATTATGATAATATTGTTTCTCCAAACTAACAGCAATTTGTTAAATAAAACACATGTTCATAAAACCTATGTTCATGAGGGGCAAGTATCATGAGCAATATGACAAACACACACCCTGGTTTGAGGATATGCAGCACTTGGGGGGGGGGGGGGGGGGGGGGCTGAAATTTTCATGGTGAATCTCATAATTACAAACTCATTTGTGAGTACCTATATTTTTTGTTCATACCTACATGAAAAATTGCATTGCAACACCTATTTACGTAGATGATCAGGTTAAACAGCAAGCTTGCAACCTGTCACACTTTGTCACTGTTTTAGCAACACTACTGCATTCAGAAATATATATACATATACCATAGACACTAAGTAAGTGGGACAGGAAAACACTGTTAAAAGTAGAACTGATAAGCAAAACAAACTCAGAATAAACAGATATTTTCTTCCGGAGGTGAGTAACTACTTAGTCTCAGCCAGCTGGTAGTGAGTACTCACTCTGATCCAGCAGCCATATCTGAGTAAGACGTTTCGGGTGTGGTGACTCCCAGCGCGATTACTATGCTCATGACGTCCAGCACAGCGATGCGTGGGGGTTGGGGGGGGAGGGGGAAGGGGACGGGGAGGGACAGGATGGGATGGGGGGAGGAGGAGGAGGAGGAGAAGTGAGAAGAGGAATCACAGGGTCCCCACTACAGCAACAGACCACTCCAGAGGTGGGGCGCCGCTGAGCCGTAGCCCACGGCTCACGGTCATGGGGGACCTGAGGATAAAGGGTGACAGATACAGGCCATCAGTTCTACACTCCAACACAACCTGAATACAAACATTTTAAACTTTGATTTAACCAGGTCAATTCCACTGTGTTTAGCAACATCTTAAATCTGGCCAAAAACTTACAGCTTTCCAGTTAGGATGAGGTAATGTATGAAGAGTCTGATAAGCTAAGAACAGTTTCAATCTGATGAAGACTGAAATAAGATACACATAGAAACAGCAAAAATCCCCACAAAGTATACACTGGATTTTAATTTAATTTCACCAAGCAAACAATTTCAAGTGGTTGAAGCAGAAATGAAAAATGAACACATTCTTTCCCATTTTTGTTGGAGGCTTAGGGACAGACAGCAGATATTTGTGTTATGATCTAAGATTATGACTGGAAAATAAACTCAAATAGTTTTGTAAAGATATGTGGATAAGCTTGTCTGCAATGGCTCTATAAATAAAAATATGCTGATGACTCAAACAGTATATACTGAGAGAAAGCCAGCCCATTGGTGTACAGAGCACAATCATAGGTTAATGGTTACAAGTTGGTGAACTCGTAATGCATTGGGATAAACAGTCCAGCCTATTAAGACAATGACCAGATGCGATCATGCATAACAAGTTATTACAGTCAAGAACTCGTAAGAAGGTGGCAGTAACTGACCCTTTCCTGGAAAAAGAACACAACTTGTATGTGAAATAAAAGTTTTCCTTATAAGCAGTATGTTAAAGAATGCTGAAAACTGCAGTTAAAAGAAAGATATTTACAGAGCCCATCACCAACATATTTATATGTGATATGTTATGCGATATGATGGAAACAGTGAGTGAAAACCTGCACTTCATCCTCATTTAACAGAATAAACTTAGTAACTAGGGGATTAATAACATTTAAAGAAAAAGTAAAACAAAGCAAAACAAAAATAATCATTGTCCACAAAGCATGAGCAACCTGATAAAATAAGAGAGCTTTTAAGAGCTTATCATGGACTGAAACTTTGAGATTAATCAGATGAAAATGTAAATTAAAAATATTAATGAAATAGAGTGTTAATGAAGTACATTAAATATAAATGAATGTTTTATAGACTGCTTTATACGTATCAAAGAATGTTTTCATGGTAGAGATTTTAACTCAACATTAACTAGTACCAGTTATACCATTCAGACGAACAAGAATGCTCAACACTAGGGCTGTATAAAGTATACAGAAATCAGTCGTTAATATTATCAATTACATCTGAACTATGGCACATAAAATGTCTGCCTGACTGCTCTCTTTTGTTTAAAGTACGTGCCTGTGGAACTGGTAAAGCATCCAATCCTATCACCTATGAGAATCACTTGGTTCAAATGATATGCAGCAGTTGGAAACCATAAAAAATGGCAGTGTAAATGTTTACTAGGCAGAGCAGAGTCATCAAGGCAATTCAATAATAGCAAGTCCGCTTGGAGACAGGTACAACTGTAAAAGCTGTAGGAGCTTCTAGAAAACAAAAAAGATAGCCCAATCCTTTGCCTATTATTTAATTATTTCAAAAGTCAACATACTACCTTACTTTAAATCAAACTTAATCATTAGTCAGAGATGCAGAAATGGACAATTGACTATAAATTAATATGGAAATGAGGGCCTGTTAAAAAATGTAAGCACTTGGCCACATACAGTATCAACAAAGCTTTGACAGAAGCCACACCAGCTTTCTCAGCTGAACAGAGGGTTGTGGAGGCCACATAATTCCAAAATTACGCAGGAGAGGGATCCTTGCATGCCAAACGAAGAACCAAATTTGCTGACTCATGTTGACAGGAAGCAGCAGAGGCCTTTCTTCTGTTTGTGTCTAAAATGATGACTTGATATCAACATCGTACAATAGACCTCATCCATACAGAGGCTTCCAGCATTTGGGGGGGGGGGGGGGGGGTGTTATTCAAAGAGCAGAGAAAACAAACAGGAGATTTGCAGCTCTGCTTACACTCAGCCTCCAATTAGGATGCAATAATACCAAGAACCAGCAGGAGGCACTTTCCTCCCAGACACCTAGAGGGGTGAGTCATCCAACATGAGGTACAGCCCTCTTGTCATGTGACTGTTCTGCTGAAACACTGACCCACACTCCTCTGCTCCCTCTTCCTCCCCGCCTTGCTTGCTCACCCGCCCAGGCAGACACAGAGCTGAAGGGAGCAGCCATGGCTGCAGAAAAACAGGCTCTCATATACGCCGCTCACACGCTGAGGAGAGGATTTGGCTTACAGCAAGGTCATCCTCCAGGCAAATTTGTGCAAATATGTTACTTCAAACACCAAACTGACCAGATTCAACACAACACAGGTCCATAAAAAGTCTGTCACATCAAAAACAACACCACTATTCAAACACCAGCTAGTTAACTAGTAGAGAGCCTTCTGAATTTACAGGAACTGAATGCATGACATTTCTGTAGTGGTCCCCTGGCTACAGCGATTGCTGCCCTTGCTCTCTAGCACCAAGGCAACCACAGCAAGGCTGGGGACTTCCAATAATGTCAAGGTCAGTTCAGTCGTGCTCACTGTCAAACAGAGAATGTCAGCCCCAACCAGATGGATACACACTGGTAGGGAGCAACAAGAAATGTCAGCTAGTTTATGGTAGCAAAGTCAGAACATATTATAAATAAGAACAAAGATATGCATGAGGAAATACAGTGACAGATACTAGATGGAAGATTAGAGTTATGAAAGAACTGTTCCTCTTTAAGAATGACACATTATATACAGATAAGAAAACATCATGAAGGGTTAACATCTTTGCGACATATTTAGACATGAAGGCATGTAGTGGCTCCTATGGTACCCCAACCATAGCAGTTTTTAGAAAAAAAAAACACTGGCTGTTTATTATCTTTGTGGATGATCACTGCCTCACAAAAATAGCTACCTCGCTTCTACCTAACACACAAAGAGTCACTGTTTGGGCCTCTTCCAAAAGAACCAGACAGTGAATGAGAAAGGTAAATTCCATATGAAGAAGGAAAACCTTTCTTTACCTCCTCCTCCCCCACACCTCCCGCCCTTCCTTGTTTGTTCCCCTAGCCAAGAATACTGGGCTCAAATTACCAACAGGCTCAACCATGTCTTTTCACTTCTAGTAAAACAGAGGCCATTTTGGAGACAAGTCCAAGGGGAGGGACATACACACAAAATGAACAGCAAAGGAGACCCTCTGTCTCTCATCCCTCACATAACTCTCCCTTTGCGTCATTTTTTTTAAAAAACACAGTGTTTCACCATTTGAGCATTGGCAGTCATATAATGCAGTTTCCTAAAAATAGGGGGAAATATTTTGGTATTAGAGCATACAGAAATTGTAGATCACCCTACTGATTTACAAGAATCATAGTAGATGTAACTAGGCCAATATAAAAACATCTTTACATATCAATGTAACTTTGACAGAAAAACAAACAGAGCTATGGCCAGGTATATCAGCAAAGAAAGTATACATCTGCTTTGTGTTAAAATCATTCCTTATGTTTACTTTGCTGTGCTTTTAAGTTGCTCTTTAATGTCTGTACTATTAGGTGAGTATGAGAAATTCAGAGAGTCAGCCAGTTAGCAAATAGAAAGTGTTTTTATTACTAGTATGTCTACAATATCACATAAAAATACTGAATAGAGATACCATATTAAAAAACTATAGTGGGGCAAAAACCTGCTGCAGTGTGCAAAAAAAATGAACTTGAGAAAAGATACACTTTCCAATGAGGCAACAATCCCACACACAGAGCCACAGCTACACAGGAGTGACTGCAACAGAAACAGCAGTGTTAATGTCAGGGAGTGGGTGAGGAGTTCAGATCTCAATCCAATCAAGAACCGGCCAAACAATAGAACTTAAACATCCATGTTGGAGTCCATAGTCCATACTTTCACTCTCTTATGCAATTCTGCTGAATTGCAACAAAATTGTATGAAAGAGTGAAAGTGAAAATGTACTGGGAGAGTATACATGAACACAATCATTCACTTTAAGTTAACAGAGCAGTCATATCCCCATAAGGAAATGACAACACAAAAAAAAAACATCCAGGGTAGCTTGTCATTAATGAACTTCAATTGCGAGCTCAACAAACTTACTGGGCAATGATTCTCATGACTAGTAAACAGATAAAACACCAACACAAGCTGACAAGTAGAGACACTCCACTCCACTGGCCATGGCTAATCTGTTTAGCTGTTTAGTTGCATTGAGTGATAATGTCTTACACTGTGTTTAACAGTAGTCTGAATATGCCATTTTGTTTCCTGCTGGTCTTAATGTTGCATGGCCAAAACACTGTTTCAAAAGCTTTTCCATCCTCAGAAGAATATAATTCCAAAGAAAAAATGGTATGGGAACAGACAAACAAAAAACAACAACATGGCTAGACTGGGTGTGGCACAAGGATTTCAGGGATTAACAGTTAGAATTAGACTGAAGTCAATGTGAGTAGATATTCTGATATCTGGTCATTTGAGATGTCCAAACACCACTAAAAATCTGCACACATGCAATACTTTCTGAAAAGAAGAGATGTGACAAATAAGCATGTGGTCTTGTTACTCTGCTTATCAACCTAAATTAATTCATTATCAACTTCAGTTATCAGTGAATGCATATCATACACTTTGTAAGAGGGGTTGGCACTCAGTTTCAACCATGAGCCACTGTACACAGGTCTATATGCATGCTTTCAATGTGGTTTGAACCTACACTCACTCCTTAACAGTTTTATTGTTGCATCTAAATGCACCACAGATAAAGAGAGACTGTAGCTTATATAAAAATAGTCATTTGACATTGTGTTGAAATAGCAAACAGGATAAGAGGGTAGAGAATTAACTCATAGGCTATCCACAAACAATTAACAAAAGGTCTGCTTCATTGATGCTGCCCATCAACGTGGCAATTTTTGGACCTTATATGCTCCTTATACAGTATAAGTTGTTATCGACAGTCCATTTTGTTTTAATTGTTGTTTGTTTTAATGTAAACCATACAAATATAAACCTCACCTTTAATCAAGTGCTTGGACCATTTCATTCCGGTTTCATGACACTACTTTTCTTCCAGTTACTTACCAATACGTTATTTTGGGTTTGTAATTTCAGTGAGGTTATTTCATATTGCATATTACACACACAAAAAAAATAACCAGACAACAATGTATCTATGATTAAAAAACTGGTGTCAGTCATTGCTCAAAATTGCTCAACTCAACATTAAGCTTCAAAGAAACTGCTAGAAGGGCTTTACATACAACTACATGAATATAATACAAATTCTTGGGTATGAACAGTGTGTCCATTGTCATACAGTGTCCACCTGTGTCTTGCCAAACCTCCACAACACATCCAGTCCAGTGAGATTACACCAGCCCCCTCAGTCTGCCCCCGCACACATGCTTGCTGTACAAGGCAGGATATGAATATATCTGCCATTTCCCAGCACTGTGCACTCTGAGCTACAGCAGGAGGAAATTGAAGATGAAAAACAGGCAAATCAATAGGCTCTGGCTTTAAGACAAATGGAATATGTGGCCAGGGAGAAAGCAAGGCTCATTGTAGATCTTATTTTCACACTCACCCAAACAGATTTATCATTTCACAAACAGAAAAAACACAGAGACCAGATATGGTGTCAGGAATTCTAACATGGATTTTATGCCTAACATATGGTCACTCAGTGACGCCTTTCTCTTATGTCACAAATGGAAAACATGCACCTGGAATAGGATTGTAGGGTGATAGTGTCAATCTGTACATTCCAGTAAATTCAAAATAACTACCATTGTCATAGTGGACTAAGAGTTTAAGAACAATCAGAGAAAAAAAATGCATTATCACCACTGCTGAATTCTCAGCTTTCCAGCTGAAATTTTACATTGTTCATTAATACATATGACAAAAAGCAAGTGCTGCAACTTGCACTACCTACACTGTAGTATGAAACAAAGGGGGACCTACTATACACCCACAAAAAAAAAAAAGGCATGTGCACATGTTCCTTACAGTTTAGCATTCCAACATAGATTATTCTCTAAAATATGTGCATCAGCTGGTCAGTTCACTTGGAAGAGGTGGCATACAATTTTACTTAGCTATAAGAAATATAACACAAATGCCAGAATGAAGCTAAACCAAGTGAATGTTTCTAAATGTCCATTGTGAAATGACTGTTACAAGTTCATAGTCAATATCAGTTCATCCGTTAGGCTATGCACACTACTATAATACCTTCACATTTTGCAGTAATGCTGAGGCCTATGCTAAAAAATATATTTAATTTATCAAAAACTGTGTAAGCACAAATCTGTATTTTCCCTACACAAACTAAGAAAATTGTTTTCTTAATATCCTGATCCTAAAGGGTTGCAACTTCAAAGAACTAATTCAGCTGTATCTTTGTCAAATTATATTTTGTGTGTGAAAGACTGCCTCAGTTAAATAATGAAGGATTATGCTGATGAAGGAGCTGAGGTCAGTAAAGCTACACACCGTATACGTTAATGAGAGGATTTTTCCTTTACATGTGTAATTGCTTAGCAGTTAGAGAAAGGGGTCCACACTGCTGCTACATACATCCTACAGGACTGTACACACTATTTCTCAGACACAGTTACAAAACACGAGAGCTGCAAAACCAGCTAAAAACATGTCTGGTACAAGCTGTAATCAGACTGAGACACTAATCAACTGTGGAGGATATTATATATATATATATATATATATATATAAATAAAGTCACAAAAATCAAGTGTCCCTTAGCACACAAAATGACTATTATCAGAATTGGAATAATTCAGTCCAATAACATTTGGCAAATCTACAAGAGTTGCATGATTATATTATTTTCTTCAATTCATGTGTATGGGTAGCAGGAGCAGGAAGTCAGTCAGCTTGGAAGTACACATGCTCAGGGCCCCAAAACACGAGGACGTCCACAGAGACATAGCAGATTTTTTTGAGGATACGCAAACGTGGCACAATTTTTGAAGAGAGCGAAATAAAGCTAGCGATTTTCTATGTTTTTGTTACTTTCCACAAATCCCAATCAGAGATTAGACCCAACAATGACTTTGATGTCTGATACCCCATTCTTTTTTGTGAGTAGAAACATGTCCCCCAGTGCACAGACCAATTAGCTAAACCAGGTTCTGGATTCACAGACATTACAGTGGATGCATCAGATACACACTGGTTTTACTCTGTGTGTGGGATTTGTCAAAAAAAAAAAAAACAATAACCACAGTACCAAGAAAATCCACATCCTTATCCTTTAGCTCATTTATGTCTGCCAAGTATCCAAGTATTCGATCAACAACCATTTAGTCTTGATTGCTCTTCCTTGGTGTTGTCAGTGTTTAGGTCTGAATTTTATATCTTCAAATTTTGCATACTAAATTGACCATGCATATTTGAGCAACCAGAGATTTTAATTAAAAATTTAATTTTTAGATTTGAACTGGAATAACTTAAATGTAGTCAAATATTGTACTGGTACTTAATTTAAAAAAAAAAAAAAAAAAAAAAAAATCAGTAGCACTGATTAATTTTCAAAATTTGATATTCAGTTGCTGATAAACTGCGATTATTATGGCAATGACTTCCTTCCATAGCTGTTGTCATGCTGAGCAATCGGGTGTCCTATGAGCGCAGCATGGCTCGCCATTAACACAACAATATCCAATGGCCTGAATGGACCTGGACCAGACCGGGGATGAGAGACACACAATGGAGAACAAAGGCCAAGTGAGTGCTATAACAGGAGTGGGGGAGAGAGCAGTCGACAGCAGGGCCAGCATGACACAAAATCAATCATCTGTTTCGGGCAAACAAGCCAACCACTGTCCGTTTGAGGCTCAGTAACCTAAAGGAGAGAAAAAAAGAGAGGACCAAGCAAACTTCTGCTGCCTGTTTGAGCTTGACTACCTCTTTCTAACCTGCTTCTGTTTCCCTTTCCCCTCTCAAGTCAAACTGACCGCACGCTGCAACCATGGAGTAAATTAGCTCCCGTCATAAATGACTAACATGTTACATTTAAGGTTCTGTAGAAGGTCACATTCACACCAAAAAAGCCCTACCTTAAATAACATAGGATTCGCAATTGTGCAGCTGTGTTGTTATATGTAACGTTGAGACAATGAATTACAATCAAATAAGTCCTGTTGGAGAAACTAATTTATGTGCATAAAAGCATATTTGATACTAAAAAAAAAAAAACAGGACAGTGGTTTGTTATACTGACAAACAGGATTGTACAATTCTGGAAGGTTATCCCAGCAGCAACTGTTTATCTTTCATTGCCACATACTTATGGTGAAAAGCAGAAATACAGTTTTCATATTGCAATGTATGATTAATAAGTAATTATTTAGATCAGAAGTGCATGCTTGATGAGACTGGCTGATGTCTTCACAGATGACCTCACAATGCACTGCAGCAAGAGTTGAACCAAACTGAACTTATTTGCTACACAACACAGTGTGTTTTATGACAACACTCCCAATGATCTTCGTCCTGCTGTGTCAGCACATGTACCTCTTTTAAATGAATTGGAAGGGCTAGAGTGAATATCACTGTGAATACTGCTGTAGTCCTCACACTAGCAGTATTTGCCATGAACTGTTTCTTTTCCCAAATGTGGGAAGGGATGTTTTCCAAGTAGTAATCTAGCAGAGGCATTAGGCCCAAAAAAGCCATCTTGTTGTTAGATAAGTTCCTGCTCTGGCATAACACAAACCAGAGACACCCTCTGTCTGTCAGCACGTGATCTTACTGCATGACAAACACATTTACATGACATTTCCATTTCCTCTTTTGGCTGACGGTCTCTTTCCAGAGTGATACAAAGGCTTGTCCTGGCTCCACCTCATAATATTTGCAGCATAGCACATATGTGGGACAAGACTGCAAGGTGTCATTGAGACTTGGCTGCCATTTTGAACTGCTGGAGAGTTTGTGCCCCACACAGACTCATTTAAAGTACTCAAATTAATACAACAAACTTAATATATCTTAAGGAAAGACAACAAAAATCATAGGCATAACATGTGCGAAGTCTGCACTTCAATAAACAACTGCCAAATCTTCAGTGAGAACTAAATCTAGACCCAAAAGGTTCAGAGGCAGTGCTCTATTTTAAGACAAAGCATGAGTGAATAGCCACGTATTAAACTTGTTTACATAAAAACTAACAAAAAGTTTAATCTCTCTCATCCCAAGGTGACAGAGCAAGGCGCTTTTGAACAGGAAAAACCTGGCACTAGCCTTTCGTTTCCCCTTTTGTTTGAAGCACTGCTGCTGCGCATTACAAAACAGGACAGCTGCGATCGGGTTGGTGTCGGGTGGCTTGACTTTGGTGCAAAAGCTTTCTTGGTTGTTTTTCTTCTGCCCTACTCATTATTTGCTCTCTCCCTTCCCAACTGACAACACCCTCTGATCAAACATGCCTGGCTATGTGAAATCTTGATTTCCCCTCACACAAAGCGTGTGTGTATTTAAATGAGCATTATTTGGACTCCTTTATTGTCCTGATAAGTTGCATTTAAGAGAGAGAGAGACAGGACTAGTTGAGAAAATTAGGGTTAATGTGGTGAAGCCTAAAATGGCTGCCTGCAATTCCAAAGGTGCAGAAACAGAAACTGAATATTGGTGGGCTTTTTTATGGCCGATCAGTCAGGTATCACAAGAAAAACAAGGCAAGAAAGGAAAGAAAATAAAGGAAAAAATACAAGTGCAGTAAAACAAGAGCAGAGAGGGGGAGCGATAGAGATGATTACGTAGATTGCCTGCCTCACCCTCCTTTTCTGCCTTGTTTTTTCTCCAGCCTCCTCCTCCATTATTCTCCCAAGAAGCATTGCTTCTCTGCACAAAACCGAATTAACCAGCACAGCCCTCTGCAACACCACTCCCCCAGTGGCGAGAAAATGCTGCGCCCCATTGGAGCAACTCCACAGCTCCTGCACCAATAGAAGACGAGGGAGACATCAGAGTGACTTGTTTTTAACCCTGTTGTGCGAGACAGCAATCCACACAATACACAGCAGCAGAGGCAAAACTACAGAGAGGAAGGTATATGAACTGGTGCTATAGCTATCCCTGAAATTAAGAGAAAAGGCAGAATGTATATCAAATCAGTCTCTGATACATCAGAAAAATGTACCTAAATAAATAAATTGAAGGAAAATTGACAGATATACATTTTATATTTAATATCCTTAGTTTTCATATGCTAAGAAAATAAAGAGATATTCAGATGTGTAGGTGTGCCTAATCATCTAAATATTTCTCATTTCCTGGACTAATCTATAATTCACAGACAAAATTCACACATCTTCTCTTGTATGTGAAGATAATCTTTCTGCTTCTATACAGGTGTAGATCCACAACACTGGCTTAGCACAACACACATGAAACCTTATTAACACATCAATAGCTACACCTGCCCTCCATATAACGATAAGAGTGTCATCAGCATGCAAATGGTAAGCTAAAAGGACAGGGGTTTCTTCCTCCTTTTCCTATTCCTCACAGCAACCCCCCAGAGCTCCCCCCATCTCTCTCCTCCAACCGTCTGTAGAATCCTCTCTTCTTCTGGAAATGCGCCAGCATCCTGCTTCACTCCCTCTTCCTCAAGTACGCACACAAAACTAGGGTTTTATTCTGCATGTAAGTATGATCTAGACTCATCAGAACACAGTGCTCACTGCTTCCAATCATGTCTACAAGGGTGCATCACCCAACAATTACATTTCCTGGTTTGTGAGTTCCCAATGAGAGAACAGAAAACTGGTACAGGCTAATCTTGGATGTGTGCACATTCCTCAGATCTCCAGAATTTCAGAGGCCCATACTGGGGGAAAAAGGGTCCGTATTCTACAGACAAACCCACATACATACTCACAAACAGTCTAAAAGACAGTCCCCTTTCACCAAGTGTTGCAACTCAACACACCTTAAACACATATTTTACTCTAGAAAACAATCTGAAGCCGCTTAGGAGGCCTACAAAACCAATGTAATGGGTGAATTCACAACAAGCAGTCAAGAAGACCATTCTAAGCTTTCCCAAGAAGGCAGGTTGAATCATGAAGGAACAACTATGTGCTTGTCTGCCTCTCAAATACTGCCTGCATTTCTTACTCAGCTGCGTTCAAGGTTTTTTTTGTGTGTTTGTTTGTTTTCTTGATCACACAGTTTGTTCAAGATAATAAGAAGGGTCAGGTCAAGGGGAATGCTAGAGGGGCTCGTGTTTCCAATAGTTCTGAGCGGCCAGGTCTGCAAACTGCAGCCCACACAGTCTATTAAAAGATGTTAAATATATTCAGAGAATGTTAGTCACAACCAATGAAAACAAGGTTCAGCTCACAGCAATCTGGCGTCCAACAGGCTTCAAGATCAATCCTAATACTTGGCGCTGGTTGAACACCCTCAGCAGGGCACGAGTGTAATCTTTGTACTCATGAAGCAAGGTCGACTACAGCTCAGATTTGTAACCAAGCTTGCTTGGAATACACTAGATTAGTGAGCACGGGGCTTTCCGTGAAGACAAATTTCACCCGATAAGAAAAGTTGTATTATGGTGATGATCATTCGATCATTTACAAATGTTTTTGAATGAGTAGAAAGCAAAACATGGCTGAAGTAGAGAGAGCTAAATTCATGACACGTCATACACAAATATAACTGCAGGGAGGCAGTCACACATCCGGTGGCACATTAATTGACCTGGCCACGTCCGATAGAATAAAATAACATCTCTGTGCTTACTGTGTCCAATGGCCCGGGCTCCGCACAGAGTGTGACTACGTGGTGGCTGAGGGGAACACAGCTACTCGGGCGACGGTTGGGGCAGCCATTTAACGCGCGGTGCTAAGAAATCTAACATATTAAAGATGGGGAAGGCGCTAATTAATCACTCGGTCGTCAAATGTGGTTATTGCTAGCTCATACTGCTGCTGTGTTGCATCTCACTTAAAATTATAAACCACACTATGCGAATGACAGGGTAACGTTGTAGCTTCATCTTGATACTAGATTTTGATCCTGAAATCTGCCCAACCGAGGTGTAGAATAAAATGATGCATTTCCTCATCACCAAGAAAAATTAGTGTATTATTATTAAACAACGTACTGGTGTTTAAAAACACAACAGCTATGGCGTCTCTAACTTGGTCGAAACTTGTGATTGCTACATTCCGGATCAACAATGCTACTTGCAGTTGCTTACACGTTGAAATAAAAATGGAGGCTAAAAAAGGAAACAAGAGCTCCCCTCTAAAATACCACCCATTTCTCTTAACCGCCACCGAGACCGGGGGGTTGGTAGGTGGGGGAGGTGAATAACAGCAAGTCACTACCCGACAGATCTGGTTTTCTGATTGATGGATCCCACATGCCCAAAAAATGAGCATGCACAAAATACATACACACACACACACACACACACACACACACACACACACACACACACACACACACACACACACACACACACACACACACACACAACCGAGCCTTTAGTTTGATTTACACGCTTCAACGAAGACCGGAATGTTGCCAAAGACAAATACATTAACATGATGTAGTCAACGCCACCATGATGCAAACAACATATTTTCAGTAAAACATTATTTTAGCTCAGAAATCAACAGCAAAAACGGGATGTGTTTGCAGACATGTAGAGTGCATAAATAGCGAAAGGGCCATAATGTGTAGCCGTAAATGACTGCTTCGAAATTGGTACACAATCAACTGGAAAACATCCAAAAAGTTAGCTGAAAAGGCTAGTACAGCATTTGTTATCTATGGCTCGTCTGCTAACGCTAACCAACACAACAGCTGCTTGCTTAGCTTACATGGGTCGCCAATAATGATCAAATTACAAACTAGATCACAGATAACTTACATACATTCGATAGTTGCGTGGCCCCAGAACAACATTTTAAAAAAGAGCAATTCCGCAACATTTTTTGTTCTTACAAGTTTGCGACTTACGAACTTCCTAGAGCAAAAGATGTGATACAGGTCTGTTCTACTTTCTGCTTAACGTAAGAACTAAGCAATAGGTGGAATAAAGTCCACATAATATACTGCTGATGATGTTTTGGCTATACGTTAACGTTGGAATATGTTAAGCCTCTGCGGAAACAGGTTATCGAAACTTGTTCAACAAACCACAATTTATTTATTCATGCTTCAAAACAACACGAATTTGTTACTTTGGTGAGGCTCATGCAAGAGGCAATTCGTTTAAGGAGTAAAGCGACGTTATATATGAACCATGCTCACCCATGGTATGAAACTCAGATAAAACATTGACTGAAGGGAACCCTAATAAACTAACGTAAACGTTAACTACACGAGTCAAACTCCTGAAAACTTGAAGAATGGTAGTGAGCTTCGAGGACATGGTTGCTTGAAATAATTTCAAATACTGACTATCATAACATTAGCAATGCTGTACACTTTCGGGCGAATGAGTCAGATATGAAAAACAACATAATAAAGACCAAAAAACTATGGTCACCAAGACCAGTCCAGACATAGCCAAGAGCAGGCCTGCGAGGACGACCATTAGTGTTGGGAGCTTTCTGGCCATCCAACCAAGCAATTTCCAAAAAGCAAAGATTGTGAGGGCAACCAACTTGTTCTAATAAACTTAAGTGGACGCTAAGTCCTTAGCTAGCAAAGCTGACTGGCATCATAGTTCTGTTTGGTTGACTAAAAACATGGTTAGTTAATGTTGGTATCTGTTATATTTATGTTAACAGTTATTGCATCCCCCTTTAATATGACGATATTAACAAATGTTTAATTTAACTCACCTAAAGAGGCATTCCAAACGTATGTAAACGAGGCAGCTTAATATAACGTTACAATAGGAAGTCCTTAGAATATCCCAACATCAAATCCAACCAGACCAGTAGGCCTGTACAGCGGCCTCGGAGTCTCCTGTATCCTTTGCCCTTAAAAGTAGCTCCCTCTCCAAGGGTAAGAAACAAACTTCTCAGTGTCTCCCACGCATCGGCGGAAAGTTAAATTCCCGGTCCTGTTCCGGTGCAATGCATCCATTGAATGTCTATGACAGATCCCCGACGGAAAAATACATTTATTTTAATGTATGGTATATTTACAATCGCTATTTATAACGGGGTATATGCTGCTGTATGTGATACAGGGCTCTGTTTCTGTCTCGGGTCCTTACACTCGCAGAAGCACCCATCCCCCTCCTCACCGGCATCGACCGCGGGTCCCAACGAAACTGACACACAACCGCGCCACGGGGTTTCCCAGGCGACCGTGCAGGGGCTCTCACTATGGGCGGCCCTTGATGCGAAATCCCGCCTCTCGCCTATAATTCGACAACAATGTGTCAATCACATTACAAACCAAATATGCACATATGTGATTGGTGAACTACAGCGTCGTTTTTTTTTATTTTACCGACTACGTAAAACGGGGCGGGCACTGCTATGAGGCGGGGTGCGAAAATTCTGTTCTATTAAGTTGTGTGTGTACGGTTGGCATACAAGAAGGGGAGCTAAGGCGAGTGGCTGGATTCGGAAGACAATTTCATACCCAGCTGAGGATCTGTATCTTCTAAATTTCGGAAAAGGCTCGTTATTAAATTCAAATGCCATGGAATTAATTTTAATTCGGTAGTGGGATTATTGTTTTTTTTTTTTAATTTGAGGGTTACATTCATCTATCTACAGTGGAAGGAGCTTTCATACCAGTACATAGTAGCAAGCGTTAGCTACACGGGGTCTCTGGGGCCCAGTTCCAGGGACACCAGAGACAGGGTTAGCCCACTGGGTCAGCCCCACCTACCGGTATGTCAGATGAATGGAGTCTGAGGTGTTTCTCTGGCAGCATCTGGTAAGGGCTGGACAGGGAAATTGACCAGTGCTCCAGGGTTGCATCTACTTATTATTGGTCCCTCCTACTTGTGTTCCCGCTGCCGACATCAGTCTTTTCCCACACTTTGCAGATAGAAACAGTAACCAACACAACGAAAATATCCCTATGCGCAGGGGCTCAATAAAACTATTTCTTGGAGTTTTGCCAGACGAATGGGCGAAAAGAATTACGCAACATTTGCTGTGATGTTAACATTTACTGAAAGAAATCCGAGAGGCGCTCGTTTCTTCAAGAGAGTAACGTGATTGTCCTAACACTCTCGAAAGAGGACATCAAGCGGAAACATTTCTAACACACAGACATATACCTATATAGGTCTGCGATATTGCCAAACCAATAACCACAATGACGCGATTGGCTTCCTGTCATGTCATGAGACTTGGAGGCGACTTTGGATTGGCTATGGTGATAAATGTCAACGTCATTTGTTGCAGAGGTCTGACCAGCGATGAGATTAGACAGCAGGATGATAAAGTGATTACACTGCGGCGGTGGGCTTCCATAATACAAATTAACACTGACCTTTATAATAAAGCAGATTACTGAATCTGCTTTATTATAAACGCGAACATGATCGCGATTGTTCAACGTTTTTGATACATTTGCCTATAACGTTAAGATATAGGGCAAACAATGGAATGTAATCACAACAATCAGATGCTGTCAGTAACATAAATAGTCTATCTTTGACATAAGTATTTTACGTGCCGACTATTTGCTAACTTGTGGAATTAATGCCGTCGCCATCGTTATTCAAATAAGCTAGTAAATCCAAATGCAATTTTCAAGAAGAAATTAAATCTGCTTTCCGGCCCTTTTTCTGGTACCTTCTCTGGTTGTTGCCCTTTGTAAACACGAGCACCAATTTCCCGAGAGCACGTCATGAGGTTAATAATTGAAGGACAGTTTAGACAGTTTCTCAGACAGATAGCAATGTTAGCCTAGGTACTTAGTGGTCACATTTCACAATACTGCCATTGTTGAAAGCAATGTCGTATGGCCAGTCCAAACCGAGCTCTGCGACACAGCTGTCCAACCCTCCCCCACATTGCTTTCACTGCCAGAGCTCCTGCTAATCTCGTTCATCTGCGTAGTCAGGTAAAACACGATTCAGGCCGCTCCTTCACATGGGGCATTTTAATTGTCGCCAGTCTGAAGCACTCAAAAAAATGTAACAACACAAGAGGTATCAAAGTGCAGACATGTTACCAAAATGTACATAACTTCCAAAGGTCTCTTCAAATATACATTTCATACTGCATGCAACTCACTGCCGAGACTGTTACAAATAAAATTTTGACATTAGGATAAAAATTCTGGGAGTGGCAATTTATGCCAATGACTATTATTGAGAGAACATAAGACAACAGCTGACATTGTGTATTAAGATTCTTAGTGTGCAAGACTATTCACGAAGTCCATGACAACTGTCATATGCACAATCATTTGCATTCCTTCAAGCTATAAACTGATCAAATTATTGCAAATGATTCACCACAGGCAGTTACAGTGCATAAAGGCCCATCTTTACTGCATGAGATTTTGGCCCTGCAGAACTTACCAACATCAATCAACATCACCAGTCAATCCAAACATTATAACTTACAATGTTTTTCTTTTGCATTAAAAATACAACGCCAACAACTGTGCATACTATTTAGGATGACACACCACAGATAGAGTATATGGCATATGTATACAAAATATAGCCATTTATCAATACTAAGTAATGTTACTGAGTGTATAGGATAAGGATCTTTGGGAGAATAGTTGCATACAGACACAAAATCAGTTTAATGTCAAACATGAATACTCACACATCAATTAATGCTACCCTTCACTCAGGAGTAGTAAACCCAAAATAATACATGTGCTATGGGTGTTAAGTCTAATTACATTATCTATTAGTCAACAGTACATACTCCCTTGAATAAGCATAATACTAGTTACCCATCAAAGCTGCTTGATTTTAACTTTATTTTGAAACTGAACAACAGACTTCATGTGTTTGAAAATTAAGTCTAATATGAGTCTTCTGTAAGTAGGTGATCTGTTTAATAAAAGAGAAAGACCACCACCTTGTTCCCTCATGAGGAACTGCTTTCTTTCTTCCTTCTTGCTTTCAATGGCCAACTAAGTGGCTCAGACAAAGAATGAAAGGGAAACAAATGGCTGAGTGTTTGTTTCTAGTATTGGGACATGTTTTGTTTTCCCTTGTTCTTTAGGTCTTTTTTTGTTTTTGTTTTTTTTACAGATACACTCTTGCATGCCAAGATTCTCCCTGCAGCTGGGAAATCCTGTCCTCTGCTGTTTCCACTGTGCTACTACCAAATCATGCCTCCATCACTGTTGGGTTGACCCCCCTCAAAGCAGCTTCAGACTCCCAGTGACATTGTTTACCATCTCCTCCTCGCCCATGATGGCCAGGACAGTGCGGGCCCCAGCCTCCACCTGCGAAAAAACAAGAGGGTTTGGTTTACTGCTGGCTTTCTCAAATGTGTTTATTCCAAGGGACTGTGGAATAGTAAAAAATCAAATGTATTTTGACTAGATATATTTATGTAGTAAAATATTTAAAGAGTTATTACTGGTACCCACAAGACATCTTTGAAAATGGCATGTTATCCTCACCTGGGTAAGCCCTGCATCTTGGACCAGGTAAGTGGGCAGGCTGAGGCTCATGGCCAGGGCCTGCAGCTCCAGTAGATGAGCCACATTGGTGCCCTGGACAACCACCTTCTTGGCTCTGTATGAGCACCATGCACATTTATGTTTTTATACTCATTTAAAAAAAGGTAAACAATTATTTAGCAATATCATGAATGCTCACAAAAGATGTTTATTAAAAGTTATTTATGCAGTCAATTGTGTCAACACAGACAATTGACTGGACTGAGCAGTTCTATGAAGCAAACCAGTGTGGCACTCACCGAAGAATGCCAGGAGACCGAAAGAGATTTTGCAGCAAATGAATGCATTTACTTTCATTCACAATGGCATATTTATGCATTTTAAACACCACTGCTGGTAAATGTTTACAGATTGCTAATTCAAAAGTTCATAGCAAAGAATGCAAAATCTTAATACCTGAATATATTCAGTGTAAAGCACAAAATTAATATGGTCAATCAAAATGTAATTTTTAAATAAAAGATACATAAGTGAATGTCCCAACAACATACCCAGTGTGGTCCCACTTCCAGGCCATCTCCCTCCAGCTGTTCTTCTCTTGTAGAGCCTGGTACAAACCCACAGCAGCATGGCCAACCTGGGCTGCCACCTGCATATCCACACAACACTGAGTTCACATCTATAGAGGAATCTGTCCAAGTTTCTAGCTGTACTAAAATAAAGGTAATATAAAGTTATTTGCTGAACCTGAAAAATACACTAAATAAAATGTTTCTAATCAGGACACAACAAAAATAAAAGTTGATAAGCATTTTAATAGAAAAATAAGAACATGCATGAAATCACCATGATCACATAAGACCTTAAAAGTCTGCTTGGCTAAAAATTTCTTCTGCTTTGTGTCGGTGAAGCAGCAGCCACTTTTTCTTAAATAATTAGGAAAACATGGTCTTTATGATGGAGTATGTATTTGAACATGCATGTATGCTCCACTGTTCAGAATGGCAACACTGGATTTACCTTTCCAACACCCATGGCAAGGTCCATGTTTACCACAAACACCATCTTGAACATGAGGTCATCATCTCCCTCCTCCTGTGAGTCAAAGTAAACAAATGGAGACACTAAGATTTCGCTTTGGACAAACTCCTCAAGGTCTAATGTACCAAGGTGTACCTGTGGGGACTAAGGCTAGCTTATGGGCACCTCATTCTCCAGCTTGTTGAAGTAGTACATGGCCGCCTCCTCTGCAGATACATTCCGAGTATGAAGAAGTGCCTGAAGTGGAGAAAAAAAAGGTTACAGAACAAAGCAGTTAATTTAAATAATCATAGTGTGTCCATGCCTACCAAAACATGGGCAGACACATTCTTTAATTAAACCTCTGCTTTTACAGTTTGCTCAATCACACTGCTCAAAATATATAACTATATTTTGGATATTCAATTATTACTATTGAGCTGTTGTGACCCAGTTCTTAATATGAATAAAACAAAAAGCTATAGTCTGATTCAGATGTTTTGGACCCATATCAAAATATTTCTGAATGCTACCCAGTAATAATCACAATACCATCATAGTCAGGGTGGTCTCAGCAGAACAGCACTGAACTGAAACTTTTAGAATGAAAGCTGTGAAGTGATGCAGTTTTCACATTATATATTACACTGGTCTACAAATTTTGGGAAATTATTGACCTCTGAGATAAAATGTGCTAATTCTTACATATTTTCATTAAATTAATTAGAAAAGAGATGATAAAGGTAAGGACTGATAAGGATTTATAATTATCATACACAGGCGAGTATATTTGCCTACAAGGGAGAGGGGTGTCTGATGATCATGATGCCTCATAAATTCTTGACAGAGTACAGTAGAAGAATGAAAATGGTATCATATGAAAGTTTAGAAATTTATCTTCACTTTGATACTAAAGATTATTACCTAACTGTAATTTATTGGTCTTTTATTAGCAAATGTGATGGTCTGGTGTTGATTTTCGTGAATAACTGGTCTGGGTGTGGTTATCCACTTTGCTTTCTAGGTTTGAATTCTCAGACAATTAGGACACAACAGTTGTTATACCATAGGAAGCTTATAAACGTGTGATGACTAATACACGATAATACTCAGTTACCTTATAACCAAATAGATGTTTCCATTGGTTTTTGTATGTCAAAAGCTCAAATGTGAGAACAGGTACTTATTAAAGCGTGCTGTTTATCTCTAAGCCACCAGTTCTACCAAAACAATTTCTGCTCTGCAGAGTACATTTGTCTTGATGTCTTGGTGTGAAAGGAACCCACCAATGACAGTAGTGATTGTCATTTTGATGCAATTTTGACTTGAAACTGTATCTTGGAAACTTAAGCCAATTAACACTCAGGACTTAACTTTCCTTTATTAGTGACCCAATTCTGGTCTTAGCTACTTTCATTTCTGAGGCTCTCTCCTTCTAGACCAGTGTTCAGCAGAAGGTCAGCAATGTGAGCATTTCCAACAAGACATGTTTGGTGCAACTTATTCAAGCTGTAAGTAGTTACCTTCCATGAGGCTAGCTAGGGTTTTATTACAGGTGATGTTGGTCACATAACATATAATGTTGCATGATCAAGATACTTCTAAATTAAGGCATAACTGAAATTAAATACAAGGGATTGAGGTTGGTATTCTTTCCGGCCCCAGTAAGTTATACCAAAAAAATGCAACATCTACAATCACATATTGGACTTCAATGTGGCCTGAAACCTCATACAAGCTGCCCCATTATGAATGCACTGCAAATGTTGTATGATATACAGTTACAATGGAGTTTGATGCACTGATCCACCTGTTTGGCTGCCTCCTCAGGAATGTCCAACTCTCTAAGCTGCTGCAGAAACACCGGGTTGATGTCCTGGGAGCACGAGTCTGGCCCCGACTGCTCTGATGAATCCATTCTGACCTGCACAGAGCAGAAAACATAATGATAAACAGCGTGGCAGCCCTAACACACGAGTGGATATCATTATCAAAAATTGTGCACGTTTAATCATATCCATATCTACTGAGCTAGCTTCCCTTAAAACACATGCCAATGTTCTGCATGCTAATAACTTGGATGAACTGAGATGTGCCCAAAGCCTTGAATTACGCTAGCTAGTTAGTTCTAGATAAATCATTACTCAAAGCAGCTCCACTAGTAAACCGAACAAAATATAACGTTAATCGTTTCATTTCGTGAAACGTAGTAGCTTACATTAACGTACTTTGCCAAGCAAGGCCGTGTTCAAGTGATTGTGCTTTGACGCTATCTTCGTGAGTGAGATGGAAATACGAAGATAACTATTTTAACCAACAGGCAACCATAAAATGTAAGAGAAACGCAGCGAGTTAGTATCAAGTCATGAGGCTTTGTTAACATGTAATAATAAATAATAATGTAATATGTGCGAGCTGTTAGCTTAGCAGACACGTTAGCTAACCTAGCGTCACACACAGTTCAGATTAGCCTGGAAACAATCCACGCAGCGTTTGCAAAATTGGCCTTAATCTAGACTGCTAAACTATTTCACAAAAAACAGTAATAATCGCGCGTCTCTTTTTGATGATTTACGTTAATGCGTTGTTAGTAGTACTAAACGTTTATTTGACTAGCTAACGTTAGCATCCACCGCTCCCGCTAAGTGGCCCAGCTTCAGCCCAGCCAGTGGTTAGCGAGCTCACCTGTTCAGCGCAGCTAGCTCGGCAGCGGAAACAACGAGTGACCTCCCGTGTGAGTGTAGGCTTATTGTGAGTGTGTCCAGCATTAACCTGGGCTGCTTCGTTCACACCTTTGTGTTGCTGCCACGCGCTGCTACTTCTATCCGACAGGGCTGTATTTTCTCATCTACAGTATGTGTGGATCACATCATCTACGCATGCGCAAAGCAAATGTAAACACGGCTGTTTTCTTCATTTGTGGACATCAATATTTCAACCATAAAGGGGCGATAATTTAATTAGGCCCGAGTTCCCACCGAAGGGGAAGGCAAGGGACTATTATAATTGCTCAATGTGCAAAGGAGAATAAGCGGGGGGGGGTTCAGGCAGCGTCTAGCATTCACCCACACCCCACCATGACGTGGGGCTGCGCGATGCCTTTCCGAAAATGTTTATATTATGACTGACAGCTGGCCGTGGGCCTAGAAATTGTTAGGATTTTTTTTTCTTTATTATTTTTTTTGCGTAAAAACCTTTAATTTGACCCCCTGAACACACTCAAAAACTCACGAAAATTTGCGCACAAGTCAGAATCATGAAAATTTTTTGTTTTTTTAAAGGTTTCATACACGACCTTTCACGATTTTCTTTTGATGCCGCCGACCAGTCGACGTACGTTTTTTGGCTCGCCAACAACCTTTCAACTTGTGATAACACACGAATTGTCGGATTTGAATCAGACCAATTGATGAATTGTAGTCCCTGCTGTCCTGAACCCATTTAAACTAAATGAAAATAGGCCCAATAGCTCTCCCCGTATAACGATTTGAAAATTGCCATTCACAACCAAGCAATTACTTTGTCAGAACTATACCAAATTTGGCACAGACATCCTCTAGGGCATCCTGATCAAAAAATCCAATCGGACCCATGCCTTATTTTGCCCTAATGGGAATTTTGCAAAATGTACAGTTTATGCACACCTCGTACTCGAGCTCATTCTTGGTCAGCATCATCTAGACAACGTTATCCAATTTTTTTTGCTAACTTTTCACGACAACTTAGACCCCACCCGCTGCTTGGGAAGGGTGGTCCATCGGGGGGGGGTGTCAGTCTCTTCGGGGGGGTCTCCTCGAAGGGGGTGGTCTGCTTGAGAGGAGGTCAGCTCGGAGTGGGGGGTGTGCACTCAGGGGGTGGTGTCCTTGAGGGGAGTGGTCCATTCGGGGGGTCACTCAGGAGGGGTGGTCTATTCGGGGAGGCAGTCTCCTCGGAGGGGGAGGTCAGCCTGGGCGGTCGCACGAGGGCGTGTAGGCCATTTGGGGGAGGCGGTTGGCTCAGGGAGGGGGTTAATTTTTATTAACCGTTCAGCGAGGGCCGTTCATCGCCGCTTGCGGATATATAATTCCTTATGTTTGGTTGCAGCCTAGTAACTTACTGTCTGTAAATGTAGATGGTAACTATTGTGAGTTACTGGTGTACTTCATACATTAAAATGTAGCAATGTATTTGTAATATATAATAGTCGACACTGACGTTGACATAAGTCCGGGAAAAAAGGAAAGTTAAGGGAAATATAGGTTAATGCATTTGTTTTCTCTCGTTTGCATTTCCTAATGTGAACGTTGGCCTAGAATTTTTAATTAGATTTAATAATTAGCATAATTTTATGTACTTTTTTCTGATTGAATACTTCTCAATCCCTTTGGGGATTAATAAAGTTTATCTTATCTTAGACAGTATTTACAAACAAATGGCATCGAACAGTCCATGTAACCATCCATACAGTGAGACCATATTCTTGCTGGTACTTTTGGATGTCTTTCAGACATACAGTACTAGTCAAAAGTTTGGACACACTCACATTCAATTGAATGGTAAGTTGGGTCCAGACTTTTGACTGGTAGCATATAAACTCATATCGAGGCAACTAGCCCTGTATTTTGTATTTGTATTTTGTCAGATGTAGTGGTTCATGGACCAAACACAACCCAGAGATACATAATATGGTTGTTACATAAGTTATTATGGACATTTTCACATACTTGTGTCAGGAGTTCACCAGTATCTTTTAAAGTACAACACTGAACAAGATCATACTTTGTTCAGCTGCCCTAATTATTTCCAATTACATGACCCTATTATTCATATTTGTTTTCAGTATTTCTTTGAAACATCAGTAATCTCTCCCTTATTCATTTACTTGACTGTATGACAGAAGGGTTATATGCTACTATACAATTTCGTGGTCTGTGGGGCCCCTGGATGCCCTTGGGTCCCTGTGCCTGTGCCCAGTAGACCTATTCAGTAACATCTGTGGCACCAGATAGTCTAGCACAGGCCAACAGCCCTACATCATCAGGGTCATCCTATTGTTTCTAACAGTTGGGGCCACAGCTGTCACTTCCTAAGCATCAGCGTTTTGAGGGAATCCATATTAACAACACACAAGTTTAAGAATACTTTATTACGTCAACTTATGTTGAAATTTCCACCTTTTCTTATTAAACATGTTAAATCACTACAGATAGTCACTACAATATGTACAACAATTTTAACAGACGAAATAATCCTGATAACTGCTCCTTGCAGAGCCTGCTCTACATTGCCAAATTGTCAGAGCCTAACAGTTAGTTTTCTCAGACTGGGTCAGTATCATCATGAGCCTTTGCTGTCCATCTTAAACGACAGTGTATTAGAGAACAAACCTCTCATTCATAGAACAGGAATGAAAATATAATCCTTTTCACTGTCACACTGATGAGCTGCTGTCATAACTCAGGTTAAACTGTCTCTAGCAGTTCCTTTTAAGTACAGACAGGCTTGAGTTCCAAAACTGGCAGTGAATTTGGTCACATAACCACTCTTGTCTCCTTATAAATATCATGTAATTTAAATCTTGCTCTGCTGTTCCTATTAAGTCGATATTAAACGCTATGGAGATTTTTTTTTAGGTATATACTCTGCAAAATAATATAAACTTATTTTTTATATTGAATCTATGGTAACATTGGTACATGTGCTTTGTCAAAGTCTGTTTCCTGGCTGACATGGGTTTTCTCTTGCATTCATCCAACAGTTAATCTCTGCAATGCCTGTCTACAACCTGTAAATGAACCTTAAATTAAGCCCCTACCCAAAGGAGGGTCCATAGGAAGCACTGGTTAAAGAGGAAACAGCACTGACAAACCACCCCTAGGAAGGCATGTCATCTTTGATTGTGTCTGAAATCACTCCTTGTTTACTATATACTGATTTACAGTTACTGTCTGCCATTGGATTTAAGTGTTTGGATGCTGAGCTATTTGTGCTAATAATTTCCTCAAATTTTCTACAACATATCAGCATGACATGGCATGGACACTACTTTCTGCTATCAATCCCACAATGCAATGCTCTCTGTTTTCCAAATAAGAAAAAAGACCTTTGAGTGGCTGCATAACCATAAGCCTTTAAACAATGGGATTAGTGAGCGTCAGAAATCTGAATTTACTGTTTGCTACTAAGAAAACTAGTGAGAGCACATTATATAAAGAGGAGTGAATGTGGGAGTGATGTCAGACACAGCCTCCATCAGTGAAATAGAAGAACATTAGCAAATGTGACTTTTTGTATGAAGTCACTGTGTTCCAATCAAAATCAGGGCAGTATGACACGATCAGCTGTACACACTGAATCATCACTAGTAAAATCAACACAGACTGCTACAATTTGACAAAACAAAATGCCACACAGACCTTCAACACATGAAGCAATGCTACCTCGTGTTCAATGTAAGAACATTGTACCAACCATGATATTCACACCACAAAGTGTCAACAAGTACCATTGCCTGTGGAATGAGGTGACCCATGATTTAATACACTGTTCACCTAAAAGGAATGTTAAAAATGTACAAAACACAATAATACACAATAAAACACTGCAGCACACATAGGATTCAACTTCAGCAATATGTTTGCTTTTCTTCTAACATCTTTCCAGTGACTTGTACTCTATACACACACATGAATAAGTATAAAAGCTAGAAAGAAAAATGGACTAAACTGTCACTCAGTTGGGCTATGAGCATCATAAAATGCTCCACTGACTGGATGTCTGATGTCCAATCTCACACCAAGGAAAGAAAATAATGATCTAAAACTGTCTGAATTCTGTGTGTGTGTATACTGCATAAAGGAGATGTCCAGTCGGTGTACTATTGTATACGAGCTGTGCTGCTATACTGGTCGCTGTAACTGGCTGAAAGGGACACAGTAGTGTTTCTGTCAACTACAGTTTCAACTACCTGACAGAAAAATAGAGAAAGTGATGCTGCACAGTAAGCTAGGTAGAGAGTGGTACAAAGTTGTGACCATGGTTTGATTCTGAATCATGTAAAAAGTTATCTTGAAGCTCAGTTCACTCTATTTTCAAAATAATGCAATATCCAAATTATCATGAGCAGTTGTAGAAACAACACATGATGCAGACAAACAACCAAGGTCATATGGATAACTGTGCGCACACGAACTTGCACTTGCATGCACACACATACGTGCGCGCACGCACACACACACGCACACACACACACACACAAATAAGTTCTGACTGTACAGCAGCAACAAGCACACAAGGTGTAGGAGGTACCTCTTCACATCAAATTCACTCCAGAGGGAAAATGATGGCACAGACCCCTGATTTCATCAGTCTTCTAATCATATCAGCTGACTGTTCCACTGCTGGTTTCTTACATGAGAGCTGCTGTGTCAAAGCCTGAAGTCCAGCACAAGTTCATCTTGTTTTTTTAAAATAGCTAACAGATTCTGTCCTCTCTCTAAATGTCTCTTCACAAACAGTCTCAGCCAGTCCCAAACCTGAATAGTGTCTTTTACATGTCCCTGTTTGTTTCCACAGAGAGCTCAATGATGATGCATAACTGATGCAACATTAGCAAACACCAAAAAAAAAAAAAAAGCTTCTGCGATGTGAACCTCAATGCCAATTTCGATCTCCTGACACTTAATGCTGATTTCGTTTTTTCCCGAAAAATCACTACCACCCTTCCAACTCAAACAGTAGAGTATGTCTTCTCATTTGGCCAACTGCTGCCCTCCTGCTTTTCAGCAGGTTGCAGTTTCTTCATTTGTCTCCCAGCCCACACTGTCTAATGTAACACCTGTGGGTGTTTCTGGTGTCACAAATCAGTGACTTTATTCTCCACAGCGGCAGCGATTTGCTGCAGTCTGTAGCCAAGCTGCATCTTCTGGGCCGTGGTGTCCTCCTCCAGTGCCGTGATGATCTGATGAAATGACAGATGGGTGGACAGAAGAAGAGAGAGGAAAAGAGGAGAAAAGGTTGAGAAGATGTAAATGACAACATTATAGTTTAGTATCCCTGTAAGCAGGACTAAAAAAGAAAAAAGAAGAAGAAAAAAAAAAAAAGACTCATTAGCCACCATTTAAAGACTACTATATTGTATGTCAAAGTTACTTCAGAATTAATCCTTACTGTATGTTAACTGAAAACTAGTGGAAAACTGGAGCCTGAACAACTTTAATCATATACTGTTAAATATCTACAGTAGAGTCAGATTAAATGATAAACACTGGTTGTAGTATCTGCTGATGAGCTTATTCTGGTTACCTGGTCGTAGTATTTATTGATGTACTTGTAAAGCTCATGCAGTGCAACCAGGTAATTCAGCTCTCCGGAGTAGTTCTGAAACACAAGCCACTTAGGTTAGATGCTGTGTGCGTATGATGTTCTTTATAGTATGCGCTCTGCAGCGTGGCTGCACTCACCCTGGACAGTTCAGCCAAAGCTGAGTTCATCTCCTGGTCACTGGCTGAGATGGTTTGCCTGATGTCAGCGTAGTACCTGAAGTAATGAGCTTTATCATTAATTCATATACATGACAGTTGCTTGTAAGATTACTTTTGGGGCTTTTGAGTGTATTTAGTTAATACAGATATGAGGAGAGAAGGCTAAGGCATGCAACAAAAGTCCTCTGCATGGGAGTCAAACTGAGGGTGTTGCACTTAGTTATATGGCTCAACCATCAGGCTAAATAATTATTATATAATTAGTAATTAATTGTATAAATAATATAAAAATCTTTATATGGCTTTCACTAAAAATCTAGAAGAGTTCCAAACTATATTACATTTTGGGCTTAAAATAGAGCTCATGTTGTCTATAGAGCAGTGATGAGTAAATATGAACCCACCTTTCTACCATCTGCTTGTAGCGGGGAATGTCTCTGGCATACAGTAGCTTGTTGATGGGAGAGTCCTGTTTAAATTCAAACAAAGAATCCAATGTAACCAGACTTTTTTAGAATGTATCAAGCTAAATCTTGACTCGTAACTTATTCTTTAAAATACTGTAACCATTCACCAGCAGCTGAAACAGCATTTAGAGCTTTAATCCTTTAACTCAGTCCTTCTCTATTACATGCAAGAAGCTTCTCCACAGTCCTTTACTAAACCCATTCTCACCCGTCCCAGTTTGTGCTCAGCAATGGTGCAGGAGTCCATGAAGGTCTGCGCGATGACAGACAGTACGGCGTCCACATGATCAGACGCCTGGACATCAAATATGAACTGAGGGTTCTTCACAATGTTGATCCAGAAACGCAGGGGGAGACTGAAGACCCAGAGGAGATATTTACATTTTCATTCTGTTCCTTAACTCCTCATGTGACCAACATCTTATGTGTGTGCATTTGTGTCTGCATATTTTATACCTGTTGGTCTTCCAAATATGGATTGTTTCGGGGTCAGAGATACCATGTTGTCCTGCCTGGGCATCCAGCAGATCAAAGAAGTATTTGACAGCCAGTGGGACAGGGCGGCTGGTACTGAGGATCACAGTAAACAGGTCGTCTACAAACTTCTGCAACGTTCCCTGAGGAAGGACAGAAGTTTAGAATAATCAGCATTTTGCAATATGTTACAACTGACCTAATGCTAGGCTTAAGGCAGCGTAACATATGTGTATGTGTATGTGTGTGTATATGTACATGTGTACCTTCATGGACAGCAGGCGAGTCAGGTATATCTCAGGGATGGCTTTGGCCCTCTCTCGCTCCCTCAGGCTACCTCTGCGGTGTTTGGGCAACTCAGGTTCTTCACTGGCTTTCACTAAGTGCCACAGCCTCACTCCACCTTCATCTGCATCCTCCAGCATAGGTGTTTCTGCACAAGCCCACATTTTTAAAGCTTTACTCAGCATCATTTACTGACCAGTGACATTTTGCTTCAGCAGCAAATTTCATTGCCATCTTGTATTTGGCAAAAAGAATTATGGGAATTTTTAATGTTTTCTATGAATAAGTCTATCAAATGCAAACACTGATCTAAAAACAGCTTATAGATAGATGTATTTATATCTGTCAGTTTGTAGTTTTACTATTTATTTCTTGACAACAGAAGTTCAGCAGTCACACACAGAAAGGTGGTCATACATTTAGTTAGGAGTTTAGTAGAAGCAAAAAGCACTTTAGGTGGCACTTTGATGGCAAAGCTGAAAAATAGATTTTGACTTAATTTTACATAGTTCTGTTCTGATGTTAACTCACTTTCTCCTGCTACGTAGTCATGGTTGTCATGGTGAATGTGTTTGGTGTGGCGAGGGACCAGTGCCACTGTTGCACCGTCTGGGACCTGATGAAAATGTACAGTTAGCGCTATATAACCCCCAACCATCTGTTTTCTTTTAGCAAGTAAGACATACTGTACTTTGTGTTAGGAGGAAGGATGTTCATGAAGTGTGATTTCTGACCTTGTAGTGCTGCAGTGTGTTCAGGCGCTTCCAGCTGCCCTGAACCACCGATGTCAGGTCCTCGTCTGAAAGGATGAGATGACCAGCAACACCAGACCTCCACTCTGAACAAGAGACAGTAGCTGGACCATCAGTGTGTGTGTGTGTGTGTGTGTACTTATATGGTTAAAGATTGTAATTATTTTAGCTTTGCTGCAGGGGGTGCAACAGCTTAACAAAAGTTCTGAAGGCAAGTGTCCTCATTCAGAACCTCTCTCCCTTTACTGTATTTTTTCAGCAAAGGAAGCTGGAATTGGTTTAATTTCAAAATAAAAATCTACTCTGTTGTGTATATGGCTGCTCACCCAGGTCCAGTGAGTCGGTATGTGGTCGGTGGGAGAAAGAGGTGCCCTTGTACACTTGATCCAGCAGCTTCTCTTTCACCTGTGTGATGGTGTCACAGTCCAGCACTTTGGACGGCAGTGGCTGGGTCTCATTCATCCCTCCACCCTGCACCAACACATTCAGCGTCTGCACCAGGATGGGTAGAAAAGTGCGAGAATGGTAGATGAAGTACTGAAAAAATATACTTCTTTCATCAAAATGCTGATTTCATCTAAAGTCAGAATATTCCTCACCAGGGTCTTGTACTCCACATCCTCTCGCAGCAATCGGTTGTCATTGAGGGTGTACTTGGCCTTGCCAGTCACAGCGTCCACCGGTCCTTTATCTACTTGGTGCTTAATGGCCCTGAACAACATGTAGAGAGACTCCCCTGCTGAGTCCTGTGTGGGCAGGCACAAACACACACGTCAGTTATTACTGGCATAATGGCATAACGCCCTGCAGTAGGAAATGGAGAGCTCAAATGACAAGGACCCTCCTTTAAATCAAAACAGCCTGTAAAGTTTACACTCCACTCAAATTCCAAATCTGTCAGGGAATTCTTCAGTTCTTCAAGTAGTAACTGAAAATTGTTGAGACAGATTTGCAATTTGCCTTTCCTTCTGCATGGAAACATTTCTGGTGAAAAGGAGGTCAGTACTTTCACATTTGACTTGTACATTCATCTGCTATTTCTTCTATAATTTATGCTTTATGCTAAGTTATAATGGAAAGATATGGCACACAGACTGAAAACAGAATAATCCAGGTTTTTAGTATATTTTTTATTGCTACATGGCAAACAAGTTACCAGTAGGTGCAGTAGATTCTCAGAAAACAAACAAGACCCAGCATTCATGATATGCACGCTCTTAAGGCTGTGCAATTGGGCAATTAGTTGAAAGGAGTGTGTTCAAAAAAATAGCAGTGTGGCATTCAATCAGTGAGGTCATCAATTTTGTGAAAAAACAAGTGTGAATCAGGTGGCCCCTATTTAAGGATGAAGCCAGCACTTGTTGAACATGCATTTGAAAGCCTGAGGAAAATGGGTCGTTCAAGACATTGTTCAGAAGAACAGCATACTTTGATTAAAAAGTTGATTGGAGAGGGGAAAACCTATAAAGAGGTGCAAAAAATTATAGGCTGTTCAGCTAAAATGATCTCCAATTCCTTAAAATGGAGGGCAAAACCAGAGAGACGTGAAAGAAAACGGAAGACAACCATCAAAATGGATTGAAGAATGACCAGAATGGCAAAGGCTCAGCCAATGATCAGCTCCAGGATGATCAAAGACAGTCTGGAGTTACCTGTAAGTACTGTGACAGAAGACGTCTGTATGAAGCTAATCTATTTTCAAGAATCCCCCTCAAAATCCCTCTGTTAAAAAAAAAGGCATGTGCAGAAGAGGTTACAATTTGCCAAAGAACACATCAAATGGCCTAAAGATATATGGAGGAACATTTTGTGAACTGATGAGAGTAAAATTGTTCTTTTTGGGTCCAAGGGCCATAGACAGTTTGTGAGACGACCCCCAAACTCTGAATTCAAGCCACAGTACACAGTGAAGACAGTGCAGCATGGTGGTGCAAGCATCATGATATGGGCATGTTTCTCCTACTATGGTGTTGGGCCTATTTATCACATACCAGGGATCATGGATCAGTTTGCATATGTCAAAATACTTGAAGAGGTCATGTTGCCTTATGCTGAAGAGGACATGCCCTTGAAATGGTTATTTCAACAAGACAATGACCCCAAACACACTAGTAAACGAGCAAAGTCTTGGTTAAAAACCAACAAAATTAATGTTATGGAGTGGCCAGCCCAATCCCTGGACCTCAATCCAATCGAGAACTTGTGGGGTGATATCAAAAATGCTGTTTCTGAAGCAAAACCAAGAAATGTAAATGAATTGTGGAATGTTGTTAAAGAATCATGGAGTGGAATAACAGCTGAACGGTGCCACAAGTTGGTTGACTCCATGTCACACAGATGTGAAGCAGTTATAAAAAACTGTGGTCATACAACTAAATATTAGTTTAGTGATTCACAGGATTGCTAAATTCTAGAAACAAAAACGTTTGTATAAAATAGTTTTGAGTTTGTACAGTCAATGGCAGACACTGCTATTTTTTTGAACACACCCCTTTCAACTAATTGCCCAATTGCACAGCCTTAAGAGCGTGCATATCATGAATGCTGGGTCTTGTTTGTTTTCTGAGAATCTACTGCACATACTGGTAACTTGTTTGCCATGTAGCAATAAAAAATATACTAAAAACCTGGATTATTCTTGTTAGTCACATTGTAATGATTTTATTTTGAACAATACTGTATATAGAAATTGCTTTCTGCTTACTTTTGAGTTAGATCCTGCTATTAAAGAGTTAAGCACATAGTTTTGATATTGCAATTAACTGTTTTTGTTAATCTTGAGCATCTTTAATTTTTATAGACCAATTGTATTAAAATTAAAATTTTACTTGATTAGTAAACAATCAAACTCAGTGGGTTGCATAGCATTATTTCTTTGCAAGATTCCCTCACATTGCATCGCAATAAACTGCTCTGTGTTGAATCAGATTATGTTATATTATATATGTATGTTATGTATCAGACCACATCGTGATTGTGGTCTGAATAGTATCATATCACATCTGTGACTGCTGCATATGTATCTTTAATGTATCAGATCAAGATACATATTGTATCCACCCCACACTAGAGATGTCCAACCTTATTCCAGGACCCACAATGGCAACCCATTCACAAAAACAATGAATGAAACTGTAGTTTACCAACAACCACTGTGTCACCTTTGGTGAGCCTAACATTTTTTAATTGAAGTGTTTTACTTATGGCAGAAATATAAAATCTTGTCTTATATGTGCACTGACCCTGAGGAAAGTGTAGAGGCAGATGGACATCCAGTTGGTCAGCAGCTTCTCGACCACTGTCTCTGTTCTGCAGCAAAAAAAAAAAAAAAAAAAAAAACACGACAGAGCTGTAACACTACAATACATTTTTAAAACCTCTGAAACTACCAACCACACTCTTACACTCCTTTCTCATATTACCGTCGCAGCATCAGTTTAGGGTTCTTGGCCACATATTGCTCCACTAGGTCATTCAGGAGAGTTTTAAGAATGTCAGTAAAATACTCCAGTTTGCCATGCAGCGCCACTGTCAGGAGGGAAGCCACATAGGCCCGGTCTCTGGGAGAGAAGGTCCTCTGGCTCTCCAGAGTGTGAATGAACTAAGGGGAAGAGATGAGGGAAGTATTTATACTCTCTGTTCAAGACAAAGCTTCATCTTCCACATAACACTGAAGATGACAAAGACTACCTTGGTGAGAAAGAGTTTGCTGTTGAGCAGGTTGGACAGCTGCACCAGGCCCTGCTCCACCGTTTGCCGCCGGCATTCCTGGACATCCAGGTCTCGCCTCAGAGGAGACTCTCTGTGTCCCGGGAAAAAAATGCGCTCAGCATACATCCGGTAGTCAAGGAAAGGGATGCCTGATCCCACCAGGTCACTGGACATGTCCATCATCTCTGTCATCAGGTCTGTGTCAGCGTGAATGAAGAGGGGTGAAAGGTCATAAGGTGATGCTCTACTTAAGTCTTGAGCTTCTGCTGGATAATACATTCACAGTTTGTGCTGGAAACTACACTGGGCAGGATGAGCTGGTAAATATTGACAATGGACAGTGCTTGCGGAATAAGATTAAGCTCCTCAGCAGCAGCAGCCATGTAGATATCAGGAACATTTTATCTAGAGGGGTGATGTAATAGGGTTATTTCATAAGGCCAGTGTAAAAACAAAGTGGATCTGTTGGCCTCCTCCAACTAAAACAAACTTTCTTGTTCCTCTGTCTCTGGCTTTCCTCTCAAAGTCTGCTTTCTCTTTTGTTTTGCTCCTCTCACACTCTTACCTGTGAACTCTTTTTTGCAGCGGTCTCTCACACTAGTCTCCAAGTTCTCCAGTTGGATCTGGACCTTTTTGTAGTCCCTCAGGGCCTGCTTACTCTTTCTCCTAACGGACACAAACAGAGTGAAACCTAGGGTGAGACTTAGAGAGGACAAGTAATACCACTTTCATACTAGATTAGTAGAAATCCAGTGGAATTATTAAAAGGTCAGACTGAAGTAATTTGACCCAACAAACCTCTAACCACCAAGGATCAGCTTCATGACATTACACACTGAGGTTGAAGCAGCATTATTATTTCATAACATTGCTTGCATGTGGTGGCTTCTTGTTTCACAAGTCTGTTGCATAAGTGTTCCACAAAACCTAACTCACATATGACAGAAGCATTACAGAAAGAGGCATGTGACAGAAGTGGCACCTGCTGTGCAAGAACAGAACTATGATGAGTTGGAAATGAACAGTAAAAAAAGAAGAATGCCTTGAGTTCTCTCACTGGTCACTGACGGATTTTGCTAAAATGATTTTCTTATGATTAAAAATTCTAAATAATGATTGTCAGTGTGCCAGAGTCAGGACAGAAAAAGATGCATATTAACTCTGCAATTTTTATCCTTTGTCAGTGCGGTGTTTCTGGGAATGTGATTATGTTCAGTTCAGACTTGTGCCATGTTGACAGATGTGACAGAACTGTTACTAGGTCAGATATCAGTACAATAGAGTTTATTTATTCAGTGATATGTTTATTCAAATGTGCAACTATGTTAACATGGTAAATTGCACAAATAGCTAATAAGATGCAAGTTTGAGGGTGGCTTAAATCACAATATAGCCCTACTCAGTAAATACTGATGTTTATGAATACCTAATTATTTCACAGTATCATTAAAACATAAATCCATAGTGCTACTAGTAGTCAGAAATACCATATGGTATCTCTTAACATAACTACGAATTGATCAGATGTGTGGTTTTTCTTTTTCTATACTTAACTACACTGTAAGCACATACACACACAAACTTACAGGTGCCCACTGACCTGTAGATGAGCACGATGATGAGAACGATAAGGGCCACTATAGATGCCCCGACTCCAACTCCAACCTGAGCCTCCAAGGGAAAGGTGGACATGCTGAGGTTGTCATACTGAACTTTACCGAGAGAAAAGTTCAGGTTGCCCATTTGAACCTAAAACACACACATACCACACGCAGTCTGTACACACACAGTAAGACGCTTCCAGCAGCAGCGCATTTCCCACCAGGTGCTCACAGTCTGAGCACTTGGTGAGCACATTGTCCACTCCCTTACGCAGACTTTTCTGTGGCTTGAAATAAAGAGCTGGTGAACTCACTGTGAACTCAGGAAGATTGTCAGTGCCCTCTCGTTTCTTGCCATTGGACCCTGGTGCAGGCTGCTGAGGTGGTGGCTCACAGTACAAATGGTTTCTGGTCAGAGTTTTGACAGCACACACACCTTCCCCAATTAACACAACCACCTCATCTTTGGTGATGGCCAGATCCAGGTTTTCTCCCTGAGAACACATGGAAATGAAAGTCATTCCAGCTTATATTTGATCTACTATAACAGACCAAGCAATGCAGTTTTTTGCTGAGTCTGTTCTATGATAAAAAAAAACTGCATTGCCCTATAGAATCACCTGTGACAGCCATAAATATATACACTTATGTATGGTTTTTATTTAGCAGAACTAAGATTTCAGAACTGCCGGTCTATCAGTGCTTCTCCTCTGACCTCCAGCTGGATGAAGCTGCCAGGGTTGTAGCGGTAGGCCTTCACTGGGTCTTGCTGGTTCAGGCGGCGCAGGATGGGGTTGGGCTCATAGCTGAAGGTCTGGGGGTTCAAACTGTCGAAGTCAAAGTGCAGATTGTCCAGCAGAAACTCCACTGCGACCTTTGATGTCCAGACAGAGGAGTCCACCATCGGAGAGCGACACAGGATCAGAGAGGAAGAGTTCACCTCACAGCGTTCCACAAACTGATGAGACAGGGAGGGTACAGAAACTATGTTTAGAAAAGGGAGTGATAATTTGGAAGATGTTATTCTGTCCAACATAAACACTCAGACCTGTTTGACAGTGCAATGTGGGTCTCCAGGACAGACAGGGTTGGGAATCATCCTGACTGGCCTTCCCAGTGTCCTCTCACTGTGCTCCCTCTGCTCTGCATTCCTCCTCCGCTTCCTCCTTTTGCCCTGGTGGACTGACTCAAACGGAGAGACCGTCACCACCATCCGGGGCTCCTGCACCACGTCCAAATTGTGGCCTGACACATAGATCAGTCGACCACCACTAAACAGAAAAACTCATGTGAAAACTCACAGCAATATTTGTCAACTATCAACTTACTAAGTGAGGAACAGGTGAAAGTCCAGATTTTAGATTCATACTTACTCCAGGAAGCTTTTGGCTGGTGTGGCGTGGGTTATGTTAGGGTTGTGGGTGTACTGGTAGGGTGAAGTACGAAGGTAACGCTGGCTGCTGCCATAATGCAGGGTGACCCGGTGATCCCCTGTCTTATTACTGCTGCCTGTCACACACTGAACACTGGAGCTCTGCACTTCTGACACACTGAGCAGGAGGCAAACAAGAGAGACAAATGAATTAATAACGTGAGGAAAACAGTTTTCTGGTCTGGAGAGATCAGACAGAGAGAATTTGTTTGATATCAGCATCTATATTAAGTCTGGCTTTGAACATACAATGAATAAAATGTATCGGTGTGTCTTACATGGTACAGGGCACTCCTCCCACACTAATGGTGAGGTCAGAGGGTCGGCCCGTCTGCAGGTTTCGGCCAGTGATCATCAGGATAGTTCCTCCAGCTATGGGCCCCCTTTCAGGTGACACCCCCATCACAAATGGGTCCTGAGAAGATAAAGAAGATGGAAGAAGGAGAAAAGAAGGTCAGAACACAATCAACTAGACACATATACAGAGAAACTCTGAGTTGAAACGACAGCTGTTTGTACTTTCTATTACCAATGACTTTTTACAAGAGCAGGCTGATTTTAGCCTGAAGGCCGAAGCTAATTGCAGAGAAACAGGTTTTAGAATTTATTCAGCCTAATATGTAACAAGATCAAAGTTATGGAAAACCAAAAATTGGAGCTTTATTACTAGTGACACTATTGCATATCTTGTCCACCAGAGAGCACTGTGCTTCTACTGCTGGCAACAAATGAATCCCTGGAACCCAGCTGGCATTTGTGGATATATGTCCTCATGGTAAGGGGCTGATTTGTGCTTGTAATAAAACACCTGATTTTGAATAGACCATTACCAGCACCCCCGATTCCTCATTTTGTATAACCTAATATGATTTGTGTAGTCATTCTTTAGTAGATGTACTTTTATGTTTAGTGTCATTGCCCTGCCACATCAGCTTGCTTCTTCTGAGCTTCACCTGATGGACAGCTCCCTGACATCATCTGGCAGGATATTTTGGTAAACATGGGAATTTATTGTCCCCTCGATGATGGCCAGTGGTCCAGGTCCACAGGTAGCAAAGCAGCCCCAAAAGATGAGGCTCCCTCCACCTCTTCACAGTTGGGATGCTGTTTTCATGGTGGTACATAGTTCTCTTTTTACACCACAGGTAGTGCTGTGTGTTCTTTCCAAACACTACTACCTTTGTTTCATCTGCCCACAAGACTTTTTCTCAATAGTGTTGAGGAGTGTCAAAGGTGCTCTTTGGCAGACTTCTAGCATGCTGCAATATTTTTTAGGAGAGCAGTGGCTTCCCCTGTGGTGTTTGGCCATGGACCCCCTGCCTGTCCAATGTTTGGTGCATGGTTGACCGATGAACAGAGAGGTTCACCAGCTCCACTGAACCCTTCAAGTCTTTGTTATTCTAGGGTTATTTTATTACCTCACTTATGATTCTGTGTTGTGCTTTTGGAGGGATTCTGGCTGGGTGTTCACTACTATAGAGAGTAGCCACTGTACAGAATTAGCTCTATTCACAGTCAATATGTCTAACTGTATTCTGATGAATTTCTAAAGTCTGAGATTGCCCTGTAACCCTCAACAAGTTTTTACTTTAGGCCTTGTGGGATTTCTTTTTCACAAGGCTCCAGTTGATATTTAATGAAATCAGCCTAGTGTTGCGACTGCTTTCTCATCCATCGTTTTGTATGTTTAATGGATGTGTTATCAGCTTTGAAATATTGTGACTTTGGTGAACATCACAAAAATAGTGCTGTTATTTTTTCTTGCAACTGCAAATGAGCAATGGCCTCATTTTCTCTCCTGTTGGTGTAACACTGACAGACATTATAAAACACATACGCTTTTTTTCTATCTGTCCCTAAATATCTTAGCCTTGAAGCTAGCTAGGGTACAGCTTGTCCCTGGAAGATAGCTAATGAGCTGTTTATGGGTAACATTATACTTACTCTGCTTAAATGGCGTCATTGTAAATATATTCAACCCTTGCAAATTAGTACTGTCTCAGAGAATGTTAAGCTGAGTCAGAAATAATGCTTACCCTCTTTGGCCAATGTCTGACTGAAACATTGAAAACATTCAACTACTGAAATTGGCATCAGCCTTAAAAATCCAATTAAGAGAAAATTCATTATCAAACATACCCTAAGAATCTTGTTTATATAGTCAAGTATCAAATGAAATGTTCTTAAATATGAGAATAGGTTTTGGATAAACAAAAGAAGCATTCTGAAAACCTCATGCCCTGGGTTGTGGGAAACTGTGATGGACATTTTTCATTATTTTCTGACATTTTGTAGACAAAACTGTTACTAAAAAAAAAAAAGAACAGAAAATAACTAGAACTAAAATAATAGTGAGCTGCATGCCTAGCTCCATGCTGATGGTTATTATACGATGAAGTCACAGGTTCAGGTTTTCTTACTTGTAACTATTACATATTTTGATGATTTGTGTTGGTTTGTTTCATGTTTTTGTCTTATGCTATCATTATTTGCTGTTGCAATGACCCAATTATCACAAACAAGCCAACAACACCTAATCTATTGAAGTGTAAATAAATTAAATCTGATGTACCTGGTAGCTGAATGTCTGGCTGGACAGACCAAGCTCTCCTCCGCTCACTTTCACAGAGACGCAGCCCGTCCTCTCTCCTCCACTGGCTTTGGTCCTGCACACAATCCTGGGAGATAGACATCACACTTGAGATGGTTTTAAAAAAATGTACCCCGACACTGAGTACTGTAAATGTTAAATGTAGCTATACAACAAATGAAACATTTTCCTTTTCGCATTCCCATTCACTGATTTCCACGACAATTTATGCAATGCCTTAATAATTTAGAGTCACTTTTGTGAAATCCAACTCTGTCAAGTTTCAAACACAACAGGTGATGTGTGTACCTAGAGGAGACCTCATAGAGGCTGGGGATGACTATGCAGGCCACCCCAGCTACTGATACAGAGTGAAGTATGTCTTCAGCTTTCTGTCCGAGGTTGGAGCCTGAGATGGTCACCAAGGTCCCTCCCTCCAACAGACCAGACAGCGGCTCAATCTAAGGGAAAAATACCTCAGTTGAAAAGAAGCATTAGGGATAATTTTCTGTATCTGTTTCTATTAATCTTTTATTTTTTATTACAGGCTTTGGATAATTGATAGTAAAGAACAATTTTTGACCTAAAATATGAATCAAGACTATAAGCATCTCAAATGTTGTATCCCAGATAGTCCCAAAATAAAGAGTTAATAGAGTCAAAGGCTAGCACTCACAGAGCTGATGACAGGGGCAGGGCATGTCTGCTGTACGGGTTCACTGCAGGAGTCTGAATACAAGCAGCTGGCCTGAGCACTGCCACACCACACACAAGCATACTTCTGGTCAGCTGTATGGCAGCGGCTGCAGTCAGATCGGCCCACGGAACAGTTGTACAGCGTCACTGAAGGCACAGCACATAAAGAAGAGCCAGTGTTTAATGTGCTGGCTTGGGTTTTCTCAAATTGTTGTAAGAGTTGTCCTTGAAGCATTGCATTAAAAAGATAATGTAATACAGTAATCCTCTAATATAGTGCAATCAAATCTGATTCTTAAAAAAACTTTGACCCTACCATAAAGATCAGCAGAGCTGTCCACATGAAAGGTGTCCCTCCTCTTCACATAAACCATGGCATTGTATTCTGCCACTGGAGCTGAATATGTGTACTGAACAAACAGAAATGGTTTTATTTTCAGAGGTACACTCGACTGTTATATGTTATTCAGTCACAACATAACACATCAGATGACATCAAATGTCTGCACATTATCAGACCTGGTGTAGTTGGCAGGTTATGTCAAAGTATGAAGGATTCATGTCATCAGTCTCCACATAGGCATCCACCACCACAGTCTGCCCCTCAATGACTAACACACACTGATAGTCCAGCTCTGTGTCCTGAACACACAAAAGACTTGTGTTTGATGAGGAGGTAACTGGCCAGACAAACTGAATCATTCTTGACATGTGCTGAGGCTCAGTGTGTGTACATGTTTACCTCATACAGATGCAGGTTCCGGGCCGATAATGTGATCTTCTTCTCCACTCTGACAGGGAGCAGTGACGAACCGTGGACCTTTTCCACACAGGGACAAGCAGAGGAACCCCAGCTGACATAGGAACCCTCATCCCCCTGTCGTTTAATACACATATAACATAAACACACAAGTCCTCTCTTCCTTGCATGCTCACATACACATTGTCTTATGATTCAGTAAGGGTGGGACTGACGCTGCAGGTTAAACTAACACTTTGCTGCTTACATGAAAGCCACTATGAGGATTTGTGTAAAGCCAACTGTGTAATTCACAAACTATAGAAAAAATGTCCAGTCATACGGCATTAGTTTTGTCTTTTTAGTGAGACCTTTTTAATTTTAACATTCTCCTTTACACATTTTATTAACTTGTGTTTTAATTGCTATCCATCTACACAACAAACCAACTATTTCAGCTCACACTGAAGCAGGTGTTTGTTTTTGGGCAATGAAAAACAACCAAAGAAACATGGTTTCAGACAGTACAGGAGGAGCAGGGAAGCATGAGCAAACCGGGAAGCCAGTTACAGTTGGTTCCTATAGAATGTGCATAGAGTCCAGTCAGGAGCTGGGTACGCTGGGAGGTTGCTGAAGCTTTGAGGGGAAGAAATAGCAGAACAAGAAGGAGGCAGAGGGAGGCGGCTGAACTCACCGGGAGGAAGGCATCAGCTGGATCATACTGGTAGTCCAGCTCTGAGTCAGTATCCAGCAGATGGGGGTAGGATGGGGGCTCAACCTCACCATCACCTGATAGTACAGTGGCGGCTGAAAATGTAGCTGTGTCATTTTCTGACTGGACAGCACCCTCAGCATGAACGTCCACATCTTCCTTTGGCCAGAGTAGCACCTCAGGGTGGGTGTCTGGGCTTCCTGTCCCAATCAGAGTGTCTTGTGTGGGCATTGAGATGGGTATCTGGGTCAGCTCCAGGTAGAGGGAGGGCTCAGAAACAGATGGTTTGGGGAAAGGTGTGGGCAGGGGCAAGCCAGATGAAGCCAGAGTGGGAAGCTCAGACAGGCTCAGGGCTGTCTCAGCTTCATCAGTGTTGCTCAGGAACGACTCTGTCACCACCTCCTGGGGAGAGGAGTCTGGGATCATCAGAGGCATCACAGGCTCCAGACCTCCACTTAGAACATCAGCCACAGTAACAGACACCAACTCTATAGCTGCTGTGACAACACTAGGTGTAACTGCAACCCCTTCTGTGTCACTTTGGCTGACAATGTCCAGTTCTCCCGCTTTGAGCTCTTCTTCCTTCCTGGTGGTGGCCTCTGGGGATGGAGGTGCAGTCGGTGCTCCTGTGGTGCGTGGTGGGGTGTTAGCATGTTGAGGCATAGTGGTGTGCGGGGCAGTCAGCTCAGGGCTGCTAGTGGCTGTGGGTGGTGTAGTTACCACAGGAGTGGTGGTTGGCTCATGAGTTGTTGCTACAGTGAAAGAGGCTGCAGTAGTTGTGGCAATAGCTGTTGTTGTGGGAGGAGTTGTGGGGGTTGTCAGAGTCATGGTGGTAGTTACCGGGGCAGCTGTTGTTCTGGGTGTTGTGATGACTTGAACAGGTTTGGTTGTGGGAGGAGCTGAGGTGGGGAGTTTAAACTAGGGCAGATGAGTGGGGGGGGGGACATGAGGAGGGGGTGAGACAAAAAAAAAAAAAAAAACTAATGACAAAGGAAAATGGAGATAACCAATAACTGAACTTAAATGTGATGTTAAAACGTTACCCAATGCTATTGTGTTATTGTTGTTCATGACATATGGCACAGCAATGGTTTCGTTACAAATAACGTACACTTACTGGCAGGTAAGGGAAACGGGAGCATTACTGAAGATATGTGTTTGTCTGTTTAACTACTTATGAAGTTCTCATGAATTAAAGGTACTCCTCTCTAGTACTCATAAGTTCATAATTTTGGATTCAGGCTAACATTTTTAAAATATCATCACTGGACAAGTAATTGAAGCATATATTTTTCTTTGGTATCTGTATATCTTAAATGAGTGGCTGTGTTTTGCAGCAGCTGAATAAAAAAAGATTTCTGGGTTCTGAAGACAATGTTTTACTCGTCTTACATTCTCTCTGCCTCATTAACATCTTGGCAACTTAAAGAAAACAATGCAGACATGCAGCACAACCATGTGTAATTTTATATCATTCATGTTACAGTTTTATTTTCACTCTCTCACAGCCTGCTTTACATTAAAACCATCCAACTGCCAATTGTGAAGCAGTCAAAAGAAACAGGTCATTTATCATCAAAGTAATCCAGTAGTTTAGTTAAGATGTGTGTACAACAACTGCACATGGTGCAGTTTGGCAAGTTTTCCGAGAGAAATAAATTTTCAGTTTTAAACAAGTATGGCAGGGAGTATCAGAAAAGTCATGACCATCCACAGGCAACACACTGTACACTTTCAATTCTTCAGCAAGCTACACAGCTTTATAGTCTTGCTGCTGTGTAATAAAACTACAAGCAATGTGCAGCATGAAATTACATCACGGATGTGCACGTCATGATAAAGAAAAGGGTTACTATCTGATGTCTTTATTAAAGTAATGTGAGTTTGTTATGCTGTACTGTAAACAAAATAAAGCAATTTGCAGTTGCAATTTGTAGCTGCATTAAGGAGTGTTTGTTTCCCCAGGAATTATTCTGGGATGTGTAGTGCAAAACTGCACTTACTGTTACCAGCAGTAACCACAAGTGGATTACAACTTTAAATCTGAATCTATTGATCTATCTGATCAGTAGATGCCTCATCCATTACAATGTGTTTCAAATCTCCTACATTCAAATATAACTGTGGCTATTTGCAACAACTCCCCACAGGGTACCTTTAGGAAAAATCTTCTCAACTTTGCAGTCAGTGTACCTTTGACTCATGTATGATAAACCTATTGACACATTTCCTAACGAACGTGAACACATGAATGGCACAAGTTTACACAAATACTTCAGATAATGTGTGAAACTAAATGATTCAAGTGTATAGATCTTTGTGTTTTACACCTCAGTGGGTGCTGCTTTCCTGCTGCTGACATTTCATCAGCTGCTGGATGTTTTGCTGTGACTTACGTGCTGGTTGTAGATGATCACCCCCTTCTCACAGGTGGGCTTGTGGGTGCATGAGTGCTGGTGAATGCACCAGTTGCAGCCCCACTGGCTCAAAACACAACCACGGCAACTGCAGGGGGAAGCAAGGTATAGGTTAGAGACATAAAAATAACCACCTGTGCAAAAGGACTTGCAATAAGGGGTAAGTAACAATGAGCGAGGGTTAAAAGCTGTAAGGAGAAAAAGTGGAGAGGTCTAACAGAGGTAGTGTGGGCATATTACCTAGAAATGAGAAAACAGGAGAACAGAAAAGGATGGTAAAGACAAGGAGAGATGCAGCTACTGTAGCTTGTACCACACAAAGTAATTACACTGCTGCCAATTTGCCCCAAAGGTAAAAATGGTCAGTGTGCTGTATGAATTGTGCCTAGGTTTCTTATCAGATTGGTAGGAAGAGAAGAGCAGTACAGATACATCAACAGACTTAGAGAAACTGATACAGTTTTAGTGATTTTTGTGAAACTCTTATGTGGGCTATGTTTTCATATAATTTTAATATTATATTAGTTTTTTTAAATTGTATTGATATATTTATTTTTTATTTCTCTTCACTTTCTGTTATTTGAAACATTCATTCAATATTGCTGAAAAGGCAGCTGTTTAGTCTGTTTAGCCACTAGTAAATGTAAGATGAATGTAGTCAGAAAACAAAATGGCCCACAGAAACATAAGATCTAGGAGGTTTTTCTTCACTGGGATGAGGAGTGCTGAGGATTGAAACCCGCTCAGAAATGCAGCTGGACAGGTAGCCATATATGGCAATATAAAGGATTTTTATTATGCAGATGATGAAACAGGCAGCATTCATCAAGCTGAGATGAACAACTTGCAAGCTTGTAATGAAGTTAAGAAAGTTTGGTGAATCCAATTGAAACATTATCAGCAGAAAAAAGTGATTTAGACAAAATGTTCCTGGCTAAGGCCCAGTGTTCACCTCTTGAATCCTGATCAAAGCAAATCCATTGTCAGATGTACTATGAAAAATGAGAAGATCAGGTTGAGAAGAGACAAGAAGAGCAGAACTGATATATCATCAGCAGTAACTCACGGCATGCTGCCAGACAGCTGCTTAACAGCCATACAGTCATAAAAGGTGAAATCCCTCGCTGTGACAGTGACGTCGCCAAAACGAAGAGACAAGGTGACTGTGACAAAGTCTGAGGAGAAGAAAACAGAGAGCAAGACAGCCTGAGAAACAGCTGAAAACTGTACAGGTTAACATCATGTTCCACCTCAGATATGTGTGGGCAGGGCTCAGAAAATATTTGGCCAGGATTATCATCTCTGATTAACAAAGCCTGGGATGAATTTGATGATTTTCAAAGGACACTGAGGAACTGTGGGAGAAGATTTGGCCCAGACAGCCAAAACACAGAGGTCTAATAAAATCCGTGTGCAGTCTCTATCGTCAGTCCAGAGAGTGCAGACGTAAACAAAGTAGGCTCAAGGCTCTGAGACTTTCCTCCTACCTAACATGTGTTCAACTTGGTAAAAAAATAAAAAATAAAAAATTTGCTGCTTTAAAGCTGCATGAGGCACAGTGGTACATGATAATTCTGGGATATTAAAATCTGGGTCTTATTTTGGTAATTTTTAGCCATCATTTCTATCGTTTACCATAACAATGTACTCAGTGAGTGAGAGACTTGTGTGGCATCACTACAACAAACTCTGACAGCTCAAAAAACAGGTCAAGCAGACAGAGGATCAGACAGTTCACACTGAAATGAATGCACTTGAAGTGTTAGCAATAATCCTTCATTATAAAGGAAAACTAAGCACTGTGCACAGCTACAGGCAGGAGACCCAGTCAGAACTCCATTTTCAACCTGCACACAACCCAAAATTAAAATGATATATGTTTTTGTATCTCTTCAATCCACAACAGAAGCTTTGATGAAACACAGTCAGGAGAGAATCAGATGTTGAACTTTAAAGGAAGAGTTCATCTTACATGCCTTCAAGCTCCATCTTTTATTATATGTGTGCTGGCATAACACTCTCAATTAAGGTAAGCCACAGCTAGATCCTTAAATACAGCCTGTATGTTCATAGCTCAGTAAACCCCTGGGCTGATACTGCCTGAGAACTACAACAAGCAGCAAGTTTCAGGAATGCAGGCATGGGAGCCAGCATGTATGAATGTCTGTGTGTGAGAGAGAGACACACACAATTCATGTGAATGTTTAGGTGAGAGTGACCTCTGTAAAGGCTTCAATTATTATTTACAAGCCTCTTTAATCTTCAATTTATCATTGCCACTGACTTACCATAACAAACAGGCTGTTCTCAGCTTGCTAAACAATCAACCAACCAAGAAATCTAAAGCACATATCAAAGCATAGAATCTCTAAATGAAATGGATTTATGGAGATCTGTACACTTTACTCCCTACTCCCTGCAGTGGCAACTGGCTTAGAAAAATAGAGTGGGTTAGCCTAGATTCATGGACATGGGAATTGAGCTAGATACATGTGTAAGGTATGTCTGGCCATGAGTAAACAACACATGCATAGAGAAACACACATGCATAAAGCTTGATCTCATTACAGGAGGTTGATAAATCCAGCAGTCACAAAGACAAACCAGAAATTCATAAATTAAATTCAAGCTTTATCAGCTTTGTTCCACCACACTCACCCTGTCCATGAGGTACCATGGGTACTCTGCTGGTGTCAGGCGAATGGCATCTAACCCCACTTTCGGTGACAGTGGCAGGACTGTAGCTGTCCTGGAAGAAGCAGGAGTAGGACTCAGCCTTTCCTAACACTGGAAGACATGGGACTGACAGAGACACCTGAGGAAAGACAAAACAACATGCTTTCAAGTTACTGATCACTGATGACTTCAGACAGAGCTACCATAAATGTGGACTCTAAAATCCAATATGGGATCTATGCCTGTAAAGAATTAAAATACATTTTTAAGCACTAAATGCATCTCAGTGTGACACCAAATTGTACAGTCGTTCAGACAGTATGAGCTCTGCAATGATGCTCTTACTTGGATTTTCTGTAAGTGGTTGTCTGGCTTGCCTGCCCAGTAATGGTGGTTATTCCAGTGCAGCCCATGCTAACAACCTATTCACGGTGAGGGCTGGAGACTAAACTTTGCTTGTTTTGTCAAGTAAGTCAGGTGCTTCTTAATTATGGTATTCCAAAATCTCTGTTGTTCCCTGTATGACCATTTGCCTTACACATTTCTTTTAGAAGAAAATCAAAAATAACTTTAGATGAAATAATGAAGAAAAGCATAAAACATTAAAAATGCCATTTTTATTGAATTGTTAAGATATAAAATATTAGATGCCAGTGTAGTGTATATGTAAAAGCTATAGTAGGTTATTATTATAGGCATTAGTATGGGGTTAGGTTAATTGATGACTAAATTTTCCATAGGTATGAGTGTCTGTCCTTATGGGTCAGCCCTGTGATAAACTGGGGATCCGTTCAGGGTCTACCTCACACCTCACCCAATGTTAGCTGGGATTGACTCCAGCTGTCCATGATCCTGGATGTTCCAGGATAAGCAGAAGATGACAAATGGATGGAGGTCATTATTATGATGCTATTCATGTGTACAGGCAAAGGCATGTCATATGTGTGACTGTCACACATAAAATGGCAGCACATCTGGTTGCTGTCTACTGAGCTCCTGTAGAGATGATGTCATCTTCTGTTAAATGCTTCAGTATCAGGGCTGGAACTAACAACTATTTTCCTCATCAATTAATCAGCCAGTTGTTTTTCAATTAACTGGCCCAAAAAAATGTAAGAATTGTCCATGATTTCCTGAAGTCCAAGGTGATGCCATCAAACTGCTCTCTACCTAGTACTCCAAGTGAGTATAATTAATTACTGTATAAGATTTAAAAAAAAAAAAAAAACAGCAACACTTCCCACAACCAAGGAGCTGGAGCCAGAAATATTTGGCATTTTTGCGTCACAAGTGACTAAATCAATTTTCAAAATCAAGTAATAGATCAATCAAGTGATCATGTCAGCTCTAAAGTGGCTATTAGGCTATTAGCAAATATAACAAAACCATAAACTCTGTCTAAAGTTTTCCCCAGTGTGATGCCTCTTGTACTTGCTAATATCAATTTTTTACCAATACAGACATGGCATTGAACCCATGTTTTTGTGACTTTACTCTGTTAGTACAATCTTATTTGAGGTCTTTTTGTATGAATCTAGTAATAATACATCTAAAGTGCATTCAGAAAGTATTCAGACCCCCGTCACTTTTTTCAATTTTGTTATGTTGCAGCCCGATACTACAATTGTTTTAATTCTTTCTTTATTTCTCATTAACCTACAGTGTACCTGTACCTGTAAATTTATTAAAAAGAATAAAATGAAATATCACATTTATATAAGTATTCAGACCCTTTACTCAATACTTAGTTGAAGCACTTTTGGCGGTGGTGTAGATTAATGAGAAAAAATGATTTTAAGTAATTGTACTATCACGCTGCAACATAACATAAATGAAAAAAGTGAAGGTGGTCTGAATACACTATACAGTATAGAAAATGAAAATAAATAACTGACCGTCTAACCACAAGCACTGTCATCCATGAAATCATGTACTAAGTATATTCACAAAAAAATCTGCCGAACATTTAACCAGTTTAGCTACATATATTGTATTAATAACCCCAAGAAAACATGTTTAATCCCAAATGGACTAAGTCAAACCTTCAGTTTATTTAGACTTCCTTAATGATTATCTCCTTTTTTAATCATCCTTTCTCGTCATAATAGTGTTTTTATTGTGTATATATTTGTGTGTCTGCTGCTACCCACAGGCTCCATCTTCCACACAGATGACTGATACTGTGCTTTTCACCCACACCAAGACTCTGCTCTGATCACTATCATATTTTGATTCCCTCACAAGTAACACACGCACGCACGCTGCACCCAGCTTACAGTAAATCTTCCAGCACAGTTGATAAGGGATTGGTATGTATGGGACATGTACATGTATTGTGAATTTTATGTTCATTAGTATTCAACATAAACCCAAAAAGATATTTTTCTAAAATCTGTAAATAAAGATACACATTCTCCCTCAGATTGTTGTATGGATGTGTAATGGTTTTTTTTTCTGTGATGTGTTTTGTTTTACTCCTCTGCTCCTGAAGTTAATGTGACTAATTTGGATTTACCATCCTCCTCTCATCCCTGCTGACATTGGAGGGGTTAAGGTCCTGGACAATGAGACACTGCTGCTCCATGTCGAAGCTCCATAGCCACTGACCTGCATGGTTCCCACGAGCACACTCTGACTGCAACACACACCTGCAGGGATGACAGCAAGGCTGCACTTTTATAGCACATATAATACAGTGGTAAATCACTCACTATCTAGTGATTACTTTCAAATTAAACCATGAAAACGCCCTTCAATATATACTGCCCATACCTTCCGTCTCGGATTGTTAAAACAAAGTGACTTGGGAAAACAAGTTTAAAACAAGAAAAAAATATTAAAAGAAGACTGTGATGAAGCCAGAAAATCTGGAAGAAAATGAAAAAAGGTGTAAACTAGGGCAGAGAGGAGGGAAAGATCCTACTAAGAGGAAGATGAAAGGCCAGGTGGTGAGGCAGAGCAGAGAGGACTGGGAGGCGACATGGGCAGGCTCGAGAGGTAGATTTCTTTCATCAGAAAGAAACATAGTTCCACCAGATCAAACTCAGTCAGTTCTGAACATGACTTGGCAACACTTTAAAAACTAACAAGAGTGTTCCTTTGCAATTTTATTGAAAAGGTAAAACTGGAATATTAACAAAAACATTATTATAATGCATAAGCAATAAATAAGCAATTTTAGCACCCTTATTCATTTTAATACTTTCACTTCTTAGTTGCGCTGACCAATAGCTTCAGAAATTGCTCTGCCTGTTTTCTAAATTAATTATTATCCAGTATTTTTGGTCACTGTGGCTTTTAAATTGACTTGATTTTTCCTGCAATAAAACTTGTAATTTGCTGGACACTAGTGTTCAGCCTACATAATACCTTTGTCTCCAAGTCATTATACTCTACATGTTTTAAACAAGAGAGGGATGAGCAATGTTTTAAAAAATGACAAAATGCTTATGCTTATGCTGAGCTAAAAGTGACAATTTGAAATTCTTCATTTAATCCACAGTAACTCTAAATAAATATTACACCTAAGATTGATGCAAGACTAAAAAAAAATAAAATAAAATAAATAAATAAAAACAGCAACAAATGAATTGAGTCATGGACTCATAATTAATCATTGTAACTGCTGGTGTTTATCTCACCTTCCCTCCAGGACACACCACCCACAATAGGGGTCATGAGCAAGGAGGCAGGAGTGGCAGTCTGTGTGCTGCTGGCATTCAGCCACTGGTCTCTTCTGCAGCTAGAAACAGGACAACACAATCATGGTAAGTTGGGCAAACCATCCACCATAAGCTTCTAAAATCTGATTAGAAAGAAGGTGGCCCATTTTCCTCAGTGGAACAATGCAAAATGAAAATAGGGTCATTAGAATAATCCCACTGTAGTGGAAAAAGGAGAATTGGGACAGAAATAAGAGTTTAAATGATTTCTCTTTTCGGTCATTACTACAATGCAGGATGTCTAGAAAGAAAAACATAAAATAAGTGTGTTGCATCAGTGTGTGTGTACATATACCATGTTATGCGTCATAACGAAGAGATGTTCCTCTTTCTGGTCTAGAACAAGGTCTAAGCTGATGGCTGCATTCTCCTGAATGGAGACAACAGAGTACTCCTCCACTTCACCATTTGGTCCCAAAAACACCTATAGATATACACATTAATATTATGATGGCATTATAATTGTGATCTGAAAGCAAATACATATTGAGCCAATATGGATGAGAACTCCTAATAGTGTTATTATACAATCACATTAGTTATGACCTCCCAAGGAGGTGCCCAAGACCCCATGTCCACTTACATTTGACTACTTCTAATCTGTTACTGACACAATAGAATTTCTTTCCACAACAATGTCCAGCCACTCTTGTGGGAATACTTTTATGTTTCAACATGCCCCCAGCCCAGCCTAATGACGTGACATCTGTGACCAAATTCACATACTCTCTTGTGGCTAATGGTGAGCAGCTCCCTGTAGCTACTGTAGGTTGCCAAAACTAGTGGAAAATCAAAGAAGAGCAGAGGCTGTGATTACCGTGGACTAAAGCTCATGGTTTCTGAATCACATATATGGATGTAGCATTTGTTTGCACACTTTCTTTTAGCAATGCAGATCATTTCATGTGATATCAACATACAACATCTAATTCAAGTATTTTACAATGACAAAACAGTTAACAGATAAGTATAACAGTATAATAATAGTATAAGAAGAACAAGTTATGTTTTATGCTTAATAAAATACTGAAGTGAAATACAATGAAAGAAGAGCTCCCTTATTTATTATGAGAACAATACATCACAGAAAAAAATGCTAATCCACAGAGGACAGTAAGGTTGTGCAATTACTCAAATTTTTACTTTGATTTTGACACCAAACAATAAGAAAAACAATGTAATTGATAAAGAAATTAAAAGAAATTGCAAGAGTATGTTTTGCTTATATTGTCTTTTTTCTGAATGACACGACTTTGCACCTCTCCTAGCCTAAAAAGCCTAAACTCACGCCGCTTATACTGCAAGCAAATGGTGTTATTTTGTATATTTTGTGTTTGTAATTGTTTTTTTTTTTTGTTAGTCACTGTCATAAAGGTTTTGTCAACTACACCTACTAGTACGTTGACAAGGTAATTTTCACACCACAGACATTTGGTGTCATAGTTACAATAATAAAACAAAACGTACCTGCTTGATGCACAAAAGCTATTTAGCTTGGTTTAGAAAAAGCTTGGTTTAAGACAACTACTTTCTTAATATTGCAAGGCCCTTGTTAGTGTCATTACAATAATAAACATGTCCACTGCTAGGCCTAATTGGTTATGGAGTGAAGCAAGACCCTGTTTGAATACCTGGGATTATTCGTGTGGTCACTTGTTTGTCTGCACACAAAAAACAAGCTGGCATACTCGGACAGGATAAACACTTATGAATGCTAGTACATGTTTGACCCTTAATGTTCATCACTGGTGCTAGCAGACAGGAGGACATAGACTGACAATGTGCCCATTAATGTCACTGACACTGTCTGTTGTTATGACCGCCAATGCTACAGACCTCTGAATAAGAACCTCTGTTGGGAAGTGCATGTGTCTGCCAGTCAGCGATGACACTGCACAGCGGAAGTATGGAGCACCGTTAGCTGGACACAGTGATGTACTGCTATGGGTTTAACTGGATCTATGTGATGTAACTGTAAAAATACGTTAATGACTGTCATTGTGCTATTTCTGCTTGTACAGGGGGCCTCAACCACAAACCACCACTGAGAAAAAAAAAATGTCACAAAGAGACAACTGTGTGAAGGCGAGTTCACCATCTGTAAACTCCTGTTATCAAAGGGGCTCCTTATAACCTCCCTGCCCCAGTGACAGTCTGATACAGGCTTTCAGTCTAGTGTTCAATGTTATTAATAATCAAGATAAACACTACTTTTGTGATTAAAAAGCTCAAACCCATGTGTCCTAAATACCCTTTATCCTTCCCGTTCCACACACACTCTGAGCTGACATGTTACAAATGGCTGACAATCACAAATGGAAATTGTTATTCTCTTTGATTTTATCGGATTGTTTACGCACAACAGAACATTCCTCATCTCCTTCATCCTCTCCAGGCACTAAAAACATGACACTTCCCTAGAAGCAGCCTCCAAACTGTCTGAAGAGTTAAATAAATGGGACTTAACTTAGTGTGCATTGTTCTCTTTGAAATGTTCTTTTTGTAAAAATATTCCCCTTCTATAGATTCATTTCTCTATATAAGTGGAACTAACAACAACAATAGCTCCTCTCAGTCCATGGGGCCCTTAACAGGTTAACAGCACATACAAAGTGTACCTTTTTTGTGTTTGTGTGCTTCCTGAGCAGAAGCAACAGAATGCAAATTGATGCATGCCTTAAAATTTTTGACACCATGTTACCTTGTGGAGGTCCCCTCTGGAGTCTCCCAGAAATACAATGGTATGTCCTGCTCTAACGCTGACAGACACAGCAGTGAGACGGGCCGATGGGCTGTCCAATATAGTCTCTGCTTCTACAGCGACCCGGCTGGCCATCGGGCTGGGGGTGTGGTCAGAGCCGCAAGGGTAGGCATCCAGGGTGTTCTAATAGTAGGCATATAAGAGGAGGAAAAAAATTGGTGCATGGTGATTTGCTACATCCTGTTCAAGTAAGGTGACAATTAGATGAAAACAAACAAGGAAGACAAATACATACACACACACAGTTGTAAGAGAAATCCTTCAAGTGATTTGTCATTCATTTCTCAGAAAATTGGCAGTCACCAAACAAATATTGTGGTTAGTAAATTCCCAGCAGGATTTATTGCGGAAGGACTGGGTTTTGGGAACACAGTATCCCTGAAATCTAGGAGACTCTGTCCTTAAAGCTCATAGACAGCTTATTTTGCTTCATAGTGTTTCAGTAGGGAGTCTTTGCTCTGGGTTGTTGTTTTTTGTTCCAGATCATTTCTTTTTCCACTGGAATGTTTGAAAACAGGGTCATCACTGGCAATCTTAACAGTAGGAAGCAGAGGCAATGAACCAGAGAGCTCTGCCTGTTGAATGCTACTTGTCTATGATGGATTGTATGTAGTTGAGTGCCGTGTTGTTATGAATGAATCCCTTATTTGACCTGCTCTTAAAGGGACCCTGTGAGTTTTTTTTCCAGTGTTACTAACTAAAAACAACTGTGTGTATCCCTGAAATCGAACAAACATATCAAATATAATCTATGGAAGGCTTATCTGTCCAATTTTGGTCTTGTTTTTTCAATTTTCTATGTATTTAATGTAGATCGAAAAACTGACATTAAAAACAGAAGTAATCCTATTTGTAAAACATTTTCAAAGCGAATTTTTATTCTAAATCCTACCTTGCTTATACTGATATTTACTGGCTGTTGATGTACTGTGGCATTTCTTGTCTGTTACTACCATCTGTAACTCTGTGGAATAGTGTAATAACACTGGTATGATAGTGTTTCACATCACACAAGATAGGGTTTCGCTCAGAAAAGCAGCTACAGTCATACTAGGGGTCTAGACTCCAGTGTGAACATTAGAGCCAGAGGGTGCTCATGTACCAACATTGAAGAACTCATTTCATCCATTCCCAAATGCAGTACAGCCTAAGTATTTTTCTGATTTCAACACTGCACAAAACTATGCAAATTTAAATTTAGCTATAAAAACATATCTCAAGGGTGTCCAAACAGCCACCAGTATACTCAGTTTACCATTTATTAGAAGAACACTAGCAGACATGACTGCATGCTGAGAGTGACCCTAAACTACATAATGAGCACTGAAATAGTTATGAAGTGATGACATTCATTCAAGGAATGTGTGTGTGTTAGTGACTGCCCTGGCCAATGGGAACCTGTGATTACACTGTAATGACAAAACACTGTGCAGACTGCAAATCATCTGGACATTTAACCATAATACTTGGAGCAGTAATAACAAAGGCGTAAGATAACAAGAAAGCATCCCTGAAGTTATATTTCAACCACTAATGCTCGGTAGGAGTCCTGAATCCCGATGATCAATAACAAAGCATGTTCCCCACAGTTTGGTCCAGCCCATCCCTGGCGCAGATGGACTATCCTGGCAAAGAGTGAACAGGGATGGAGGCCGATTTGTTTGCGCACAGCAATCCAAACACCTAACATTTTAATCAGTGTAAGTAGTTTCAGCTCCAGATCCTTCATCATTCTTCCCCTCTAGCCATATGGTTCGCTTGGGTTTCCTTTTTGTTTACCTTTATTTCATACCGTAAATTTATATCTATCTCCTTTTTCCCCTTTTTTGGTCTTTTTCTGCTTCACTTCTATATCTCTTAGGTTCTTCTTTTGTACTTCAGGGCCTTATCTCTGCCTGGTGCATTGCTACCCATCCTTGTGAGGGCTTATTAAACATTACCACCACTCCACCTCATGGATGCACAGCTGCTGTACCAGCAATCCTCTTAAATTACAACACCTGCACTACCATCTCCTCTCCAACCAATCTGCTTTATGCAGTTGTACAGGTTGAGGAATCAGCACTGCTTGCTCCATTCTGCATCCTCAAAATGGGAGAAGGTGATAACAGTGGAGAATGTTAAAACTACCCAACAGAATCCATCCAAAATGCAATGCTTGGATAAAGAAAACAGAAAGCACAAACACACTACCATCAGGAGTTCTAGAGTTGATGTCGTGAGTGAGTCAATCTAATTCAAGCCCCTCCTTCACAACATTAGTCTGCTACAAAAATTAAATTTCATCCTCTCTGATACAGAGGTCACGTTGCTGGAAGAGGACGGCCCTGGACAGCTTCAGATACATGGCACTGGCCGTGCCAGATGAAACCTTTTATCCAGTATAGTTATCAATGAAAAAAGAACTGGATAGTAGGTTTTCCAGCAAGCAAAACAATGAAAACAGTGAAGAAAATGTCAGGTATACTGGGTTATTTCATAGGCGTGTTGATAAAGTAGACAAAAAAAGGTCAGAAAAAGTCACGTTTTCCACAATTAAACAATTTTTACACTGTTATGTGGATAAAATATAAACTCCCGACAATATCATGAGCATCGCATCCATCCGTTTTAACACACAGTGTTAGATCCAGTTGATTCAGGCCAGGAATTGGACTCCATCCTAGGTCGCACCATTTATGTGACAGATCTTGCTGGACAAGCTGTTGGATAGTTGTTATATACACGCCAACGAATGAACATATGGCAAGAGTGAAAGTCGCACTTGATGCTAGGATTATGACAGTCTCAACCTTTCCTGCTGCTATGTAGTCAAGTTGACTGTCCATGGCAGGCCTAATGACCCACAGGGCAACGGGAAACGTCCTAGTGCCCCTGACGGTCTGTCCATATATATATATATGTATGTATAAAAAATTATATTATTAAAATATATATATTAATCAAAAACATAATCAATTAAAATAGTTGTTGTTGCAGCCCTACTGTAATACGGAAAAGACAGGATTTTTCTTTTTTTGGTAGCAAAATGAGAACGTAACAAAGGAAATGCTTCCTATACCAAAAACAACAAAGTTTATGTTGAAATTGAAGACTATCATCAAACCTCATTTGCAGTGGTGGAAAGTACATTCATTTGACTACCAGTACTTGCTGCTGTATAATTTTTAGATGCCTATGCTTTACGAGTCCCTGAGGCACACTGCCCTGCTTGTTCTCCAACTCTCCCTGCTCTACCCACTGGATCAGGTGTTTAGCCATTAAAAAGCTGGAAGTTACAGACAAAACAACACAATTTTCCATGGCTGCTTCACAATAATAGGTATTTGAGGCTTTGAAAATAAGTGAAAAGTAGTCTCAGTCTGGCCACTGCTATAGAAATTGTCTGGCTCTGTGCCTCCTGCCCAAATCCGCCCATACTTACAGGGGGTTGCCTTAAAAACTACTGTGCTGTTTGAAATAGATAATGCATGGTTTTCTGCAGTCATTAGGTTTATTAACACTGAAAATCTGAAACAAAGCTTACTTTTGGTAGCATTAAAACTGCATTGCACTTGAAATAAAGTTTTACCCTTCAAGGTGAAGTGCAATGGTGTGATTTTACACAATTGATATATATATATATATATATGTACAGTGGGTACGGAAAGTATTCAGACCCCTTAAAATTTTTCACTCTTTGTGTCATTGCAGCCATTTGCCAAAATCAAAATATATATACATATATATATGATATATTATATTATATACACATAGTACATATATAGAGAAGCGTCGAGACACACGAGAAGAGAGAGAGAGATAGCCACAGAGACAGAGGAGAGAGACAGAGACCAGAGACAGAGCGACAGAGAGAGAGACATAGACACAGACAAGATCAGCAGGACAGAGAACAGAGATACAGAGAGTACAGAGAGACGGATAGAGACAGAGACAGATATAGACAGCATAGATCAGAGAGATAGACATATACAGATATACAGAGACAGAGAGAACTACAGAGATACAGAGACAGATAGAGAGACAGAGACATATACATATACATATATACATATATATATATATACATATATATATACATATACATATATACACATATATACATATATATATACATACATATATATACACATATATACATATATATATACATACATATATATACACATATATATATATATATATACACATACACACACACACACACATACTGTATACACACACACACACACACACACACACACACACACACACACATACATATATATACATACATACACACACATATATATATGGGAGCAACCACTGCTTAGGCCATCACTGACTGAAATTCAGTCTCATGAACTCACCTCTGGTAGGTGGGCACAGTTAGACTTCACTTCATACTCAATGTAGGCTGCTTCCATTCCTGCTTCTTTACCTATCTGAGTGTAGCACAGGTCTCTAGTGGAGTTAATCCTGCGGTCTACATCTATAAGGTTAAACATGCAGAGGGCAGAGTCTTCACTGGGCCGAGTTGATGATGCCAAACGAGTGGAGAAAACACCAAGAAAAATCTCTGTCCCTTGTCCCACTGCACCATCCTTAGAGAGTCCGAGCTGGACAGCTTGCAGGAGGTTGTACATTTTTCCTGCCCTTGAACGGCATGTCAAGGGTACTTCCACATAAGAGTAATAGGCCTGGTCATCCAAGCATACACGTGAGACATAGGTGCGGTATTCACGCGACTGTGACTTCAGGTCCCGCCTGTAGAAGAGGAAGTATACATGTTGATGGTGGGCAAATGAGGCCACAAAATGATGGTCATATTCTGAGAGACGACCAGCCACGGCTAACTTTGCAGTTTCTTCGTAAGAAAAGATAGGCTCCTGGGCAAGGTTTCTTGTGGAGATAGGTGGATGGCTGCTGGTGTAACCTCGACCCACAAACAGTACTGGCTGCCTATTAGGATGGGACCGAACCACAAGCCCAACGGTACTAACATTTGGGTGGTTAGCTGCTACGTATTGGGTATCGACTGGCCTCTCAGTGGAGAAATGTACCACATCCACAGAATCCAGACTGCGCTTCTGACAGATACCTTGATTGACACTCCCACAGGTAATAAGTTCCATTGAATAAGGATCAACCAGCAGGAGCTTATTGTGATTACTGGTGAGTCTAGCTTGAGGGCAGTTGCTCTCCGTAACAGGAGGTAAACAGTCTCGACTGTCTGTGACAGGTCCAGTGTCAGCCTGCAGTTCAGGCTGGAGGAATCGATCCAACTGGAACAGGTGATCTCGAGCCCCAATATAAACCCGGCCCACACTGGGATCAGGATGCAGAGCTAAGTGCTCAAAAAAAGTATCATTCTGGATAAAGGTGGGATAAAGACTGTGGGGGGAGGAGTCTGATCCTTGAACGATGCCAGTGGGTAATGAGATGAAGGGCCAGCCAATGGCTAGCAGCAGGAGAGACAACAGTTTCCGGACCACCAACACGGAAAGATGACGCACCATCTCTGGATGCATGGCAACAGAGCTAAAGAAAAGAAGATAGGACAGGTTGTTATGAAGGTTTCCATCCACCACAGCAGGAATCAAATTTTTTTTATAGGTTGCATTCCTACAACTATTACCTCTATCAAGGTAATGCAAAGCATTCACTTCTTGCCATTGTAGACCAAGCAAACTGATCCCAAATCCAATTTTTTTTTCCGAGTAGCTTTGAAGGAGGTTGCAGTTTAATATTTTTAGAAATCTGTGTTTTTCTGAAGATGAGCCATGGAAGGGCATAAACAAAAACTATTGTTTGAAAAGAAAACAATTACTTTATTTTTTGACTGTACAACTGACAAACTGTTTAGACCCAGGAAGACTCCTTGAGCACAGTCTCGGACACCAGCTCCTCACCATTTGTTTCCAGTGGTGTTTTACAGAGGCATGTAACCTCTTGACCTCCCAGCAGCTTGGGTTTAAAAATACATCTTTCTGGGCAGAACCTGTGACAGAAAGGAAAGAAAAGATACATAAATATATTCTATTTTTCAAATTCCAAATATGCACAGATGACAAACCAGAAGGACGTTTCTGCTACAAACACAGGCTGACAACATGTATTTCTGGCATGACTGCAGTTCACTAAAAGTAGTAGGAAGCTCCCTCCCATTGAGATTCCTCTCAGACCTATGTGTGACTGGCTACATCCATTTCTATGTGTAAAAGAGCCCTCAGCAGAGATCTAGTTAGTCCAAGAGGGGTTCCAGTGTCCCAGTATGCAATCCTCCCTCGTTGCTAGGATACAAGGTACAAAACCCTTTAAATTCCTTACCAGAAAAACAAGTCGCTGTGAGGTAAAAGAAGATGGCGTGAGAACAATTAGAGAGGCAGAGCGCCCTTATTTGGGCACCTAAATCTGTGGTGTCATGTGTCCTTTTTGAAATACTGTCTCCTAGTGAACTTATGATAACAGTCACCCAGTTGTATCTTTCACTGTATACAGATATTCCAATCTTTTCCACATATTATTTACATTTACATGTATTACCTACATTTGCTTTCTATCCACCTCTCCTACTCCACTGCTCACTTCTAAACTCTATCATTGGCACAGAAGCAGAACTATTATTCACAACTTTAGGTGGATCTCCAGTGACCTTGTCCTTTTGAAGAAAAACAGAGGCTGAAAAAGACACTCTTCACCCCACTACACAGACCCGTCCTTCCCTAGCGCACACACGCACGCACGCACGCACGCACACACATACACACATACACACCCTCTTTCCCAGCACACAACAAGCATTAGAAAGGTTGCTTTGTTGGTGGAAATCTCCTCTATGTGAGAAAAAGCCTAAAGGCCTGGCTAGATGCCAAAGAACAGCAACAAAAAAACTATTTATTAGATCATATTATCATTGTAACCCATATAATTTCAATCCAGTGTCAGTTAAGTAAAAAAACTTCTCATTAAGCATTTCTTTAGAAATGTTTGTTTTGCAATTCAAAGGCATGTATACGTATGCTTAGTTCCATTACAAGCATAGACACAGAGGTCAAGCAGGTTGATTTCTGCCTGTGACCAGACCTGATATTATCAAATCTCTCAAAACTAGTTCTCTCTCCATGCTGTCCAAAGATGTTGAAATTCACATGTATAGTGGAAAAGTCTCCCATGATAGAGAATTGGGGAGATTCAATATTATTTAAAAATGATGCATATTTTTTATTTCAGTCTTAAACTTCCATAGTGTTGCGTTCAGTTGCACATAATAAAAATGCCACAAATAGTTGGGTAAACAATTTTAAAAATGGCGTTGTCGTCATAGCATCTGTAATCTACAGATTGCTTTAATGGTTTAACTTTGCTTCGCTCTGCTGTTGGTCAGCCTGATAAAGTTGTCCAGCGGCTTCACTTCAAGATCATATGGGGTTATTCCAAAGAGCAAGTTTAACAAACTCTAAACTGCAAGAGGATTATAAAAAGCCATCAGTAATGGTGCTTCACCATGGCAACAGAGAAACATAGGGCTGCATTCTTCACACAAGTGGAATCAGAAATTCTCATCCGAAACAAAAGATATTTGATATTTCATGAATAGAAAAACTGAAGATTAAAAAAAAAGAAAAAAAGAAAAATAGCATTTTGAGTTAAATTTTCTAAATTTCTATTTTTGTCTCAGATAGAAAATTGGTACAGTAAGTGTTACACAGAGTTTATGTGGTCTTGAACACGAACACATTTTTGAAAGATAAGCAACGCAGATGCAGCAGCAAGAGGGAACTGGTGTGGATTGTTGTTAGAGTCAATGTGTGAGTTTGAAAAAATGTTATATTATGCGTGGTCCTTTCAATCTCGAAATTCCAAATTTATTTTCAACTACTGTCAACATGAAAAATGAAATCTTCCCTTGTGGCCCTAATAATCTGCTGTAGCTTGAGGCCTGACAGTAAATAATCTGAATAACTTAAATATTGTTCTAATAGGCCTATCTATGCACTGCCAGAGTTTCTTGAAGAAAACCTGACGATCAGTTTAGTTTCATGACGTTACTGCAGTAACTGACTCAGAGTTTGAATGATCTCTCAAACTCAAACAAACTCAAGAGTTTTCAAGTCAGGGTTAAACTACTCTGAGTTTCACTAGACCTGCTTTCTGGAATACCTCGCTGAAGCTGCTGACACACAGCTGTTCTAACCAGAGTTGTTGCATAGGGGTCAGAGCCAGTATGGATGGAACAGATCAAATGCTTTAGTAGCATTTATGCACCTCTTATTGTACATCTCAATTTGAGTGTGTATTCCCAGTCAGAGTACTCGATTGCTGAATTATCTGCTTGTTTAATGTGAAGAGAATCTGTCTGGCTGAAATGATTATCAGTCAAAATAAAGGTACATTTAATATTGATATTTATGCTTTGCATTGATGGCATTAGATTCTTGGTGATGTGATGAATGCATTGACCCAGACTGATGAATTGATACACCTTATCACTAGAAATGCTAACGTCAGGTGAGCATTCCACGTTGACTGGAAATTTATCAGTCAGTGTCCAAATTAAGATTTGACAGAATGGTAATTTATGAGCTCATAATCATTTGTTACATAGCGGGCACTATCAGACTAAATGAGCTCCATCTAGTTTAAGCTTGCTCCATTAGAGCTCTAGGGACATATTAATTACTGTGAAGATTATCATTACAAAACATCGATTTGTAGTTGGACAAAGCAGTGAAAGGCATGACTGGCAAGTAAACTCACGGAAGCACTAGTTCTACAAATTCAGTGGTTCTGCTGATTTTTCCACAAACTCATGCTGTCTGTTAGCTGGATGTATATTACTCCATTGTGATACCTGAGCACAGGTTTGTCTTCTAAATGTAACAAACCAGTAAGGTCCTCATCCATCTTAATTCACTATTTGCTGAAAGCTGCAAATCAAATAGCCAAAAACTACAGTAAACTCGTCTCACTTTACGTCTCTCTTTTCCTGCAATGAATAATCCAATCAGGCTCAACTTCAATCAGAGTTTGAGACACATGAGAACAAGAGAATGGGAACCTGATTCAATTCTCTCACATTAAAAATCAGATTTTGATCAGATTTTGCCTCCAAGTGGAGGTCTTTTTTGGTTAAGTCAGCAAGCCAAAAGGTATCAGTTGGATGTGACAGGGGGAGGAGGCGGAAATGTGTGCCTGTAATGGCTTTATCTAAATGTTCCTTTACCTTTAGGTAATGGACTCCACTTTGATCCAGTCCATTCTACAGAAAGACTAAAATATAAAACAGATCATGTGATGGAATATACAGTAGCTATTCAAACTAAATATACATGGCAGACGAAATTTGGTCACTGGCAATTTACACGTCTCAAAAAAAAAAAAAAGAAAAAAAACAAAGTTCAAATTGTTTTGGATTGTGTCTTTCCCTCAATAAATTGCAGACTATTGGTGTATTTTGTAGTTGGCTGTTATCACCTGAAATACACTACCCAAATAAGTATTAAATGTTGAAACTGATGGTAAAATATTGAAGAACGCAGCCATCTCCGTAACTTCATTTCTAGGTTTAGAACACATTTATCTTTGATATTGCTATTGTTGTCACTATAACTTGCAAATATCACTGCTGTTTCAGCATCTAAGCTTTTATTAATACTATAAATGCTTTAATTGCTTTAATTAATATTATAAATATATAAATGTCTCACCAACACTGTCCCATGTATTTTTAATCACAGTGCTGTTTTTGGCCTGAATTTGTAGTAAATGACTATATGGCCACACTATCTAGTAATATTTATATTATATATTATTATTAATAATAATAATATTATTATTATTATTATTATTATTATTATTATTATTATATATTATTTTATATTTACTATAAAATGTATTATAGTGTATAGTGTGGAGTTAGCAGAATCATGCATTCAGTGAGTAAATTGGCTGGACCGATATTTCAACCACTGTAAGTTTACTGAAGTTACAGTACATCTGTATTAGCATGTATTCAAATGTATTTCCTGCTATGTACAGAACATACACAACAATTTTGTTACTAGGAGAAACTGGATCAGTTGTGTTCAGTCAATCAAAAACTGGAAGGGCAGGGATAGTTGGAAAACCTGCAGGACAGTAGTGCTAAAGGACCAGGGTTGGAGACCCCTGATTTAAGGGATTAATATCAATATTGCTTGATAAGTTATGCTGTTATGCAAAACTGGCATTGGCCTTATCATCTGGCTATTATGGTATGGCTGGTTGAAGGTGGTGATTGGAGTTAGAAAAAAATGGCCCTGTAAGAAAAACCAATGTACCAACCTCAGTCTATCAGAAATAGACCAGGCTCTAAAGTCTGCTGCAATGGAAAGACTCCACAACACATGCAGCATTCCTGAAAGGCATATTCAGTGAGCCATCATCTGCTTCATTGAGTATTTAATTCATTTACAACTAAACTGTCTTACATTGTGAAGGAGAAAGGGAGAGGGGAGGTAGGACAGTGCATATGTGAAGTGAAAAGGCTTGCAGACAGACAAGTGCAAAGAAAAGAGGTTATAGGAAGACAATGGTGAAAAGAGAAAACAAGGGTGAGAGAGAGGAGGTGGGAACAATGAGGGATATCACCACAAACAAGTGCTCACAAGCCTCAGTGCTTCCTGAGCACTGATGGAATGTGACTAATGATAATACGTGAGATAGGGAGAGAGAGAGAGAACCAGAGAGAAGGAAGAGGAGAATGAGGAGGCCATTAATTACAGTGCTTAGCAGTAATTCGCCATTCAACACCCACTCATTCGCAAAATGACTGGGAGGAAAAATAAAACAAGTTTCTAATTAGTGACATGATTGTGAGCATAAACATCCAAATGCGTATGAGCACAGGCACACACCCATAATGAGAAGTCCTCCTCTGGACCCTAAAAAAATAAACACACTCCAAAATGGACAGAGGCACACAGTAAAACAGTGGGACTCTGAGCCCTTTAGTGAATGCAGTTAACAGCAGTTATCAGACATTGCCTATATATCAACAAACTGTTAACATACAGTAAGATGTTGTAATGGCTGTGACAGGGCATGGTCTCCAATTGCACAAACTGAAAATGTTCACTACTGCCCCTCTGCATTTTCAGAGACGGTGTAGAATGGTTCAGGTCGGGAACAAGCTGTATGTACTACGTTCTTCAGGTAGTACCTTTAACATCAACAATGGCATGTGATTCATTGTACCAAACTGCAGGTTTGACAAGTTATCAACATGTTCCACAGTAATATATGGAGTTGCAGTAGTGTTGTCAGAATCTAAAAGAGAACCAATTTCAGCAATCTCATACTATCATTACCAACTTAGCACACAGTATTTCATACAGAACAACCAGGTTATGTTGATGTCCATGTAATCCTTGGATGTCAATCACTTAACATAAAATCAACACTTAAACTTCTAGAAATCAACCCACAACAATAGCACTACCTATTTGTCCTGCAGCTGCAGCAAAATAAAATATGACATTTCAAGTTGTTTGTTGTTCTATGAATAAATAGAAACTTTATCCAACTGTGAAAGTAAAACTAGACTGCAGACACATAAGCCGAACAACCTTTCAAAATGTGACAAAGTTTCATCTTGAGATTCTAACCCTTTTCATTTTATAATAAGCAAGCAATACAGTACAACAGCAGTTGTTATTTTACTGTGTCAAAACTCGGCACATTCTTCTTCAGTCATGGCAGTGAGGGCTGGATGGCTAAATAGGAGTTATTTATAGAGAACCCCTCCAGCAATTAGTGTCCATCTATGAACGCATTCCTTCTTGGCTGTTAAACTTTATGGACCCTACAGAAATCACCATGGGGTAACAGAGGCTAAGCCTGGATACAAGGTAGGATGGATATCCGAGTCTCAGAGATCACCACTACCTTTGGGTGGAACTCAATGCACTATGTGCGCGTGTATTTCCTGTTTCCTCATCGTGAATCCGAGTTGCTCTGTACATAAAGGCTACAGTGCAATGAACTGAAGGAAGACTTATCTCATATCTTAGGCTCACAGACCATTCAAAATGGCACAGAAAAGACTAGAGACATCTAATTTGAAATTAGCATTTTGGAAAGCTGCATTATGAATTTGATAATGTTATTTCTTTTCTTTTGCAACCAAATCCTTGTTTTTTGTGATTTTCTCCTGTTCCTTGCTCATATTCAGGAGGTGGCTGACACACTTCAATTGTGGAAAATTATACCCATGCAGGTATTACAGTGGGTACGGAAAGTATTCAGACCCCTGCTATTTTAAATTTAAATTTTTCACTCTGTGTCATTGCAGCCATTTGCCAAAATCAAAAAAGTTCATTTTATTTCTCATTAATGTACACTCAGCACCCCATCTTGACAGAAAAAAAAAATGTAGAAATTTTTGCAAATTTATTAAAAAAGAAAAACTGAAATATCACATGGTCATAAGTATTCAGACCCTTTGCAGTGACACTCATATTTAACTCGCATGCTGCCCATTTCTTCTGATCCTCCTTGAGATGGTTCTGCTCCTTCATTGGAGTCCAGCTGTGTTTAATTAAACTGATTGGACTTGATTAGGAAAGGCACACACCTGTCTATATAAGACCTTACAGCTCACAGTGCATGTCAGAGCAAATGAGAATCATGAGGTTGAAGGAACTGCCCAAGGAGCTCAGAGACAGAATTGTGGAAAGGCACAGATCTGGCCAAGGTTGCAAAAGAATTTCTGCAGCACTCAAGGTTCCTAAGAGCACAGTGCCCTCCATAATCCTCAAATGGAAAAAGTTTGGAACGACCAGAACTCTTCCTAGACCTGGCCGTCCAGCCAAACTGAGCAATCGTGGGAGAAGAGCCTTGGTGAGAGAGGTAAAGAAGAACCCAAAGATCACTGTGGCTGAGCTCCAGAGATGCAGTAGGGAGATGGGAGAAAGTTCCACAAAGTCAACTATCACTGCAGCCCACCACCAGTCGGGGCTTTATGGCAGAGTGGCCTGACGGAAGCCTCTCCTCAGTGCAAGACACATGAAAGCCCGCATAGAGTTTGCCAAAAAACACATGAAGGACTCCCAGACTATGAGAAATAAGATTCTCTGGTCTGATGAGACCAAGATTGAACTTTTTGGCGTTAATTCTAAGCGTTATGTGTGGAGAAAACCAGCCACTGCTCATCACCTGCCCAATACAATCCCTACAGTGAAACATGGTGGTGGGAGCATCTTGTTGTGGGGGTGTTTTTCAACTGCAGGGACAGGACGACTGGTTGCAATTGAAAGAAAGATAAATGCGGCCAAGTACAGAGATATGCTGGAAGAAAACCTCTTCCAGAGTGCTCAGGACCTCAGACTGAGCCGAAGGTTCACCTTTCAACAGGACAATGACCCTAAGCACACAGCTAAAATAACAAAGGAGTGGCTTCAGAACAACTCTGTGACCGTTCTTGACTGGCCCAGCCAGAGCCTTGACCTAAACCCAATTGAGCATCTGTGGAGAGACCTGAAAATGGCTGACTATCAATGTTCACCATCCAACCTGACAGAACTGGAGAGGATCTGCAAGGATGAGCAAATGAGAGAGGATCCCCAAATTCAGCTGTGAAAAACTTCATCATTCCCAAGAAGACTCATGGCTGTACTAGCTCAAAAAGGTGCTTCTACTCAATACTGAGCACAGGGTCTGAATACTTATGACCATGTGATATTTCAGTTTTTCTTTTTTAATAAATTTGCAAAAATGTCTACATTTCTGGTTTTTTCTGTCAAGATGGGGTGCTGAGTGTACATTAATGAGAAATAAAATGAACTTTTTTGATTATGGCAAATGGCTGCAATGACACAAAGAGTGAAAAATTTAAAGGGGTCTGAATATTTTCCGTACCCACTGTAGGTCCTAAACATACTTCATGCAAGTACAAAAACACAGACACTTTAAGCAATACAAGACTGGTTTTATGCGTCATTGCTTTCTTAACTGTGTCAACTGAAAATCCACTAAGAGAAAACTGACTTTTGTTAACTTACAACAACCATGGAAATGTTTGGTGCCTCAACCAATGTGGCCCCTGTGGCCTGATCACCTGCACCAGTTCATAGTAGCACACATGGACTATGTTCACCGGGGAGGCACCTTGGTCCCATCATGTTAGGTTTAAGTCAAAAGGTGAACCAAATGTATTTCTAACAGCTAGTATCTCACAAATGAAAACACAACATAAACACAATACAAACTATAGTTACAATGAAAGCCTTCTATATGTTATTGGGAACATCAATTTTTGGAAGATTGTCTTACGAAAGCAAAGAAAAAGAAAAAAAGAAGCAACAACTTCAGTCCCACTGCAAAGGTCCATGTCAACATGACAAATGGGAAGGTCTGTGGTGGAATTAAATGTTAAGGGGCATAAGTGTGAGCAAGGTAGGCATTATCAAGACTTTCATAAATAAACAGCCACATCTGCCAGACAGGAAGCTATAAAAGTATATCGAGTTTATCAGGCTCATAATTCCGATGTGGGCAGGTGGTGGCTGGCACCATATAGATCACAAAAAAATCTACACTGGTGCAGGCAATAACATTTGAATGTACTCAATGAGAGAAGCAATAATTCTTTGAAGTAAATCACATGCCATGTTTTCCACTTCAATTTGGTGGCCGTGGTGCCTTCATGTACCACACTTGACACAGTAGATCCTGGAAACACCGTAACAGTCAAGAAAGTAACAGAGATGAGGTACATTGAGGAATAACAAGCACAAACATATATAAACACATATTTACTCACAAACTCAATGAATGCCATATATCATTACCGATCCTGTAAGTCTCTCTTTATCCTAACAATATTCCTTGCAAACTTTAGAGAAGAAATATATGTGGTCATGTCAGTTCAGTGTCGTATAAACTAGTCACAGTCGCAGGTAAAGAGTGTACAAAAATGTAGACCCTGGACCACAGAGGGTTAAACAAAGTGTAAGGGGTTGTGCACACTTGTGTGAGAGACCGGTGTATACAGTTATTCCCAGTGTTTAATTCCTTTGTATAGGACAATCACTTTGGATTGCAGCTGTCCCATGAAATGTCACACTGCCACAGAATAGAAGGGTGGGGACACAGAGGAGGCTTACCCACATGCTATCATTACCAACTTAGTACACAGTATTTAACTGCTTAACATCCTGAGCACTTCAGCAGAACTAAGATCAACAGTCATTCCCACAGCAGACAGGAGGAACAGACATTTGACGAGGGGATAGGGTCTTTAGACAGAGGTAAAGTCTTGACTTCATAGGTCAATCAAAAAAGTGAAAAGGGGGGCTCATGCATCATAGTAATATGTGAGACCCATAAAATAAACGGTAAAAAGTAATCATTCTTGTGCCTCCAGTGCCTCCAGTAGGAGGCACTGAGCATGTTACAGGCTGAAGCCTTCAAAAAACAGTATTGTGTGGCTGTATAAAAAAGAAAAATCAGTGAAGTCACTGAAGTGAATAACTCCACTGCTCCAGCAGAAACTCTAGCAGACAGGACAGCAGTTATCTTGAGGCAAACTACCTTAACACAACCTTTGACACTGGTCTGCTCTGTCACTCCAGCAATAGCTCTGCAGGCAGCTGATCTCAGTCCAGTTATGGACAGGCGGGTGGCTACAGTTACAGCTGTGCTATTAATCAAATTTTGATTTTGATCTCGGGTCTCAATGATCACAAAAACTATGTAATCGAGAAAAAACAATTATTCTGTTTTTCAAGTTATTTTGGCCTGTGTTCTTAATGATATACATGCGCACTTTCGCCCGAACTCTCTCAGCCCATATTGTCAGCAAAACAAGTCACGTATGTGGTATCTGGTGGCATTTAAAAATCAGTGCAGGTGAAGATGGTGGAAAGAGAGCAGCCACAGAAATCTTTGGTCAACAAAAGAGGTAGAAGCAATTCCGTTGTTTGGGAAGAGTTTGGATTCGAAGAAGCGGACATGGATCAAAAACATTATGTGGAAGATTTGCTACGCAGTGGTGTCTGCACCACTATTTAAACATTTGAATATATTTTATATTATTTGTTTTAAGGAGAATTCATTGTTTTGTTCTATAAATGCAATATAAATCCAAAGTCAATGAGTAATCGTGTAAAATAATCTTGATTTCACTTATGACCAAAATAATCACGATTATGAATTTTCCATAATTGAGCAGCCCTAGCTTCAGTCCTTGCTGGGCATGATGAATTTCCACTCAGCCATCTTGTTCCCACATGCAGTGTTTTGAGTAGACATTGAGGAGTGGTTGTCTGATACTGAACTACGCTGCAGCCACTTGCTGCTTCTCATTTTTCTTTTTACTTTCTATTAGTGAAATCACTGTCATATAAAGAATGCAGAGTTACTGCCTAGTACTAATATGGCTGAAAACAAACAAATATGTATGTGTGTGTGCATACTTCTGCTGGTGCACATTTGTGTTTTCACAAGGTAACACTGGCACAGTATTTCTGATTAAGCACAAATGAAACCACTATGCCAAGTCCAAGTTAAACTGACTAGTTCCTACAACATGTCATCTGCCCAAATCTAAAGGCAAAGAGTTTCTACCTGTTTGAAACACAGAAAATCTGCTGTTAAAAGGGGACCACATCCTTCGAAGGGCGCGTCTATAAAGGCGTAGACTACATAGGCCAAATGTTGAGCTGACCCAAAATGAGAAGGTCTAGTATAGTCTATATCACCAACTGTTCCTGCTGGACCGTTGACTCATAAAGCTCCGCTTCTGTCGCATAGCAGCCTTCACAGCTGCATCTGGACAAGAGCTAAATTAAGCGGCATTGATGGAGCCAGAAATTATAATTTTGTTTTTCTTGATTTATATTATTTTGGAAGAAAAGTTGCTTCACCACTGGCTTCGGAGAGCGCTGTATCGCAGATGGAGAGAGGACCATACCCAGGTCTTCATCAAGGTCATGTAAAGTTACTTTTGGCCAACAATGTAAACTTAAGCTAACATTAGTTTACAAAATTAATAGTGTTTTAATTTAGACAATAGTATTTTCACTTTTGCAATAAAAGGGTTTAAAATTAGATGTGAAACGTCAGCACATTTACTCACATACTTTAACCTATTCAACTAACAGTACTTTTTCCATTTATACAACTTTAGTTTTATTGCACTACAAAGGCTACAGCATAGGCGACATACTAATGTAGCATTAAAAAAATGGCTTGCCATTAAAAGGTTGAATTGGTAGTCCTGCTTTACGCTTTGTCTGATTTCCCCAGACTAAATATCTAACTGCTCTTTACTCATGGTTTACTCAGAACACCCCTGGAAAATTGCTGGCCACCCCACTGGCCCCCCCCAGAGAAGCTCCACTCTTTTAACAAATCCTATTCAGTCATTTTCAATCAAGACATAAATGCAAATCCTAAATGAATAAATAAATAAATCATAAGTAAATGATTCATGAAGAGAATATATATACAACCCTGCGCTGCCGCCCACCAATTTCAACTGACTGGTAACAGCAAATCCAACCTCCACTTGTGGGTGGTGATAATGTCCCAAAAGGCGTTTAGTGCTTCAACAGAAGAAGAAGCAGTCAGCAGAAGAAGAAGCATTGCGTCCGACATCCATAAGGTATATTAATTAGAACACACACTTTTTCTGTAATCTGTGATAAATGAACTTAGTTGCCTCACACATTTTCACTCTGATTTCCTCTCCAGGTTGTCCGTTTTCAGAATCTTCTCTCTGTCTGAGAAGGACACTGCGGCAGGCTAACACTGGCAGCTAGCAGCCTGCTATTCAGTCAAAGCCAGACCAGACAATCCAGAAAGCTAACCAGTACTAAGCTAACCAATGAATGCCCTAAAATATTAATTTTAAGTAGTGTCAGCCTTAATGCTATCATGTCTTTTTAGTATGATTTTTAAACAGTTAAGAGAGTAGCGTTAGCAGACGCTGACAATGTCTATAAGCTATTTTAGTCAATGTGCGTGCTGACCGCGATGGTGTGTCAATTTACAGACAATGAAGAGAATGTCTGCTGCACCGATTTCATCCTATTTTTCTAAGAAGGTAAGCACCGTAAGCACACTCAGTCGACAGCGGAGGAACTGCAGATGCAGTTTCCTAACAGCAGTGAGAAGGGGGATGCCGATGTAGCTGAGGCAGGGGCAGCAGCCACGAGCTGAACTCAGTCTGAGGTACCACTTAGAGGCCCAATTTGGTGTGACACCCCAAGATTTTCTCTGGCCCCCCTCTGGCCACCCCTGTGAAACTTTTCTGGGGGCGCCACTGGCTGGACCTTCTCAACCAAGAACAGAGACATGGATGGGGTGTCATGATTGAGACCCTGGACTTTCTTTTCTGTTTGGCAAGTGGGGCATCATACAGGGTGGTGTCCAGAGTGTTTGGAATCCCTCATTTCATGGTCCACCGCATAGTCCATAGATTGACCATAGAGTCACCACAAAGTCATCCTTTTCCCCAGGTTACTGGATGCAGTAACCTGTGGGTTTGCAAACCTGGCAAGACACAAGGCTTTTATGAAAGCAGCTGGAGCAATTGACAGCTGCTATGTCCACATAAAGGCACCAAGTGGCACTGATGATCACTGCTACAAGAACATCTTGCAGGTTGTTTGTGACCATCAGAGACACTTCATAGATACCTACATGGGATGGCCTGGGTCACTGCAAAACTCAGGAGTGCTCCACCATAGCCCACTCTGCAGAAGATCACTCTACCCTCCACCAGGGAACTTTATTCTCAGACGACGGCCACCCACTCCCGCTCATCACTCCCTATACCAAAGGACAGTCAAAGATGTAGGAGCTCAGCACTTTAATGCACATTGTTCCAGGACCTGCTCCATTATATCATCATTTCATCATGCCTTTGGAATGATGAAGACAATTCAGAGCCATCTTTGTGCAAGCGCTGGATGTTGGTTCAGGGACAGTCAGTGGTGCTACCTGGTGTGAACAACTGTCAGCAGAAGTGTCTGCCTTGGAGAAGGTACCGCCTGCCCATAGCTATTTTTATAACAGGAAAGTAAGAGAAATCTTAAGTATACAGCCATCTCACAATTCAGTTGACTACACAGTACAGGACTTACGGTTTGACAAAATCATGATAAAGAGTGATAATACATCAAGCTCTGCATTTGAAGCATATGGAGGCCTTATTTAGGCAATAAAGACATTTAGGCTGACAACCAGACAGATTGGTCTGTGAACAAATTCAAATTTCAGTCACTTTAGTGATTCTAGCTAACTTGTTTGTGAGGGATAGTTGGAAAACCTGCAAGACAGTAGCACTCGAGGACCAGGGTTGGAGAGCCCTGATCTAGAGGCTGAGTCGGGGCAACTGGACTTCTTAGGTTGAAATCTTTCATTACTAATCCAAGTAGCCTCTTCAGTCTAAGGCACAGGTGTCAAACTCCAGTCCTCGATGTCCACTGTCCTGCTTGTTTTCCAACTGTCGCTGCCATTGCAGCTCCTGATTGGCTGAACACAGCTTATCCAGGTGATCAGCACTGGGGTAGGCCAGGGAAGTTGGAAAACAAGTAGGACAGTGACTTTCAAGGACTGGAGTTTATGAGTTAACCCTCTGGGGTCGACGCACGTGCCGGCGCGTTTTGACGCATCTTTTTCTGATAAGGCCGAAACAAACTTAAATTACTCCGTCAATTCTGATCGTACAGATAAAAGAAGTATATCATTCAAATCTGTAAAGGGTCTAGTTTTAGTGGTATACCATCATAATAACAACAAAACATTGTGCTTTTTTTAAATAAAGAAATCCGACAGGGTGCGCTCTCTGACTTTTCTGTCTCTGCCATTTCTCTTCACAGACGCGTAAATAAAACAACCAGAATCTCAGCGAATACTTGCCTCATAAAAATAAGAATTATATGGCTAGAAAGCTTGAAATGTTTTCTTTTGAGTGAAACAATTCAAGTCAAAAACAAATCATCACTTTTGATTTAATCCATATGAACGTAAGGAGAAGTCCGTTTTTTCCTGTCTCACCTCATTACAGGTAATGCGGTCCCGCCTTGTACACTGTCCACTGTTCACATGTAAATAATCTCAGGTGAACCAGGTAAATATGTGCACACCCCCGAGAAATGCGATAAAACGTCAAATTTCATCATAGAATTTACTCACTTTTTCGGCGCATTTGGATGATAGAGTGTCACGGGCGTGAAGAAGCGCTTCTTGTATTCCACACAGAGACAAATAGTTTAGCTTGTCCTCAGAGTAAAAACACTGATTTTAACTCAAATGAGGATCGTTTGGCTCCTCATTGTCTTGTATTGTGCTGCACTAATCCGCCGCATCTACATTGACTGAAAGGCTCATTATGCGCGTCTTTGTCTGGTCGTTCAGTGCGTCTTTTGTCTTCTCAGGTAAATCACATGACTATTCATCCTCAGACACACCCTCTTGCATATGGCCTTTCTGGACAAAAAGTGTCTTAGAAAATTTAAATCAGTGTATTGTTTACTGTAAATGTGTGAACAAGATGACATTCACAGCATTCTGAAGTAAACACTTTAGCCTACAACATGCAGGTCTCCAAAGTCTTGTGAACCAATGTTCTGTTTGTGTTTTATGGTCTTATTTCAGTGAGTAAAAAATTGTAGTTTTTCACTAACCATGCATAACCACTTTTTTCTCAAAAACACAATACTGTATAAACTAGCTGCTCACATATTATTGTAGCCAATTTTGTGCTGATTACAGTGTTATTAGACTTTAGACATTAATATGTTTAAAAAACACTGAAAAAAGCACAAATGTCAGGACATGTCAAAATTTGTCCAGGCCCCAAAAACCCCCCTCAGTCTTTCTATTCAATAAGGCAATTTTTGCTAAAAGCAGGTAAACTTTATACAGTTGACTGTGCTTTACCTCTATAAAAGTGGTCTATGTAATGTAGTCAAACTGTTGACCTGTCTAATCAGTCTCAATAACAGGTGCTATGGTATGCAGGGCCCACAACACAGTGTGTTCCAGTTTCCCTAAATCACCCTCTGTTTACAAATGAGAAACAACTTTCTGATTTTCACCATCTCGGCCTATGTGCATTCCAGTGACAAAAACAAGCTTACTTTATACAGTATGAAGTTAAGCAGCACAATTCTAATGTGAGGGGAATTTACACCTTGACAGACATCATGTCTGCTACTTCCCTGTGTGACCTGTGTGAATTTAACGAAAACTTTTGACACAGCTTTGTATTCATTAGGAAGCAGACAAAAAGTCAGACATTGATCGACGCGCAGTCTGGACTCTGAAGGATGGAAAGTAAGTGCGCACTAAATAGCGATTCCTCCCCGTGAGTTGAGAAGCTTCCATCTAGGGAGCCCAGCCGCTGATCCAACCCAGCACATAAAAGTACGGACCAACGGCAAAGCAGCAGAGACACAGACAGACCAGTAACGTTATGGTAAGAGAAAGCATTAACTAACTACGGGGTTGAGTAGTTGACGAGACGTTGTCTTGGTAGAGACCGTTGTGTTATTGATTAACTGTTGTATGCAGCACAGTGAGAGTCTTGATCGCACCTCTGGGACAGTATGTCTGCTACTTGATCTGTGTGAATTCAACAAAGACTTTTGGCTTTGTATTCATTAGGAAGCAGACGAAAGTCATAGACACGCTAATTATATTACATATGCCACCCTGCCGGCCTGATTTACATGTGAGTGACTGATGTGTAAATTAATGCTGCCTAACGGATATAAAAGTTGATAATTTTCTGTGTTCGGGGTCAATCTGTATTGACCTGTTCTGCAGATCACATGCTCTGCTTGTGACTCTGCTGTTTTGCCTATTAAACTTGCCATCCTATAACCTGAGATTTGCCTCCTAGTACTTTTTGCCACGACATCTAACACCAACAGCATGCTGCTCTATTGACCAAGCAAAATCCAGCATCTCAACAAATAAAAAAGCATTCAACCCCTATCTACCTACTTAGCCTGCTACGCTAATTAGAATGCTAATCATGTACTAAACTAACCAGCATACTGCCTGTATGTTTAGGTCAACTAGCACAACATCCAACTCATTTGGAATTATGTCAGGTGGCAGCAAGGAAAGCAAAGCTGTCCAGACATCATCTCACTAGCAACATTCTCCAGGTACAAGAGTACCGAACCAAATATGTTTACCAACATAGATGGATCCTTTTCAAAAAATAATATGGTGAAATGTTATAACTAAAAGCAGCACGGTGGGTCCTGGGTTCGCAACCCGCCCTTTCTGGGTGAAGTTTGCATGTTCTCCCTGTGCTTGCGTGCGTTTACTCAGGGTACTCCGGTTTCCTCCCACAGTCCAAAAACATGCATGTTAGGTTGATCAGTGACTCTAAATTGCCCATAGGAGTGAGAGTGTGTGAGGTTGTTTGTCTCTATGTGGCCCTGCGATGGACTGGTGACCTGTCCAGGGTGTATCCCTGCCCTCCACCCGAAAGAGAGCTGGGATAGGCTCTAGCAGATCCCCATGACCCTGGTTAAGGAATAAGCGGGTATAGATAATGGATAGATGGGGTATAACTAAAAAGTATGATGCTGTGAATGTCATTAACCACAAACATGACCTCATGTTGACCATAAACCCAAACAATAGTTCTAATCTAATCCATTGTGAGATCTTCATATCATTTGAAGTACACTTTGACACACACCCATAAGGTCCTGTAGCCAGCCCTGATTCACCTCCACCTGCAATTCTCTATTCTTAACCAGCTAAAGTGCTGTTTCAGGACTTGCAGTGCAACTGGTCTAACCTGCTCTGAAGGTACACTCTCACCCTATCAGTCTATCTTATGTTTGAAGGTCTCTGTGAGTGACTGAACAAAGCCAGAAGCTGCTCCATATTCATGACTAGAGTCACAAAAGAGGGGACCAGACACACACCCCCTCAGGCTTTGACATCTTGTTGATATTACTTGGGCTTGCAATAAAGGACTTCATGCTGGCAGTACAATGAGCCTGAGACTTGAACCAGTTGCGTAGCAGCCAAATGAATTGAGACTGGTCAAAGTATCCCAGCAACAGAGAGGAAGGCAGAATCCCCAGCTTACTTACTTTCCTGTCCCTTCCTAATTCTGTGTCCGCCAGTCCTCAGACACTCCAAACACTAACCTGAATTCTTTCAACTCATTTTATGACCAAATACCTGTGTAACTAAGGACTTTCACCTTAGCCTCTACTGTACTTAGTGCTGTGTATCAAATGTTAGTCTGCTAACATGGTAAACTAAAATGATGTGCATGGTAAACATAAAAACGTCAGGTTTTTGATTCCTGTGTCCATTATGGTTGGCCATAGTGCTCATGACTCCTCTAGTGACATCACTCCAATCAGTGTCCAATCAGTGGCCCGCAGTCTGTTGGTGTCACATTTCAGTTTCGGATCAACTCGCATGGAACCTCAGCCGAGATGGTACTTAAAAAGTACCTGCTACTATGTACTATCCCCCAATGGAAAACCAAAAAATCGAGCTGATTTGAGTCAAGTTGAGCCGAGTAGCGCTAGTGGAAAAGTCCCATAGGTAAGCATGTTGATGTTAGCATTTAGCTCTAAGTAACACTGCACCATCTATGATTAGATCATGGCAATTGTGGCATGCAGAAAAACCAAACCAAAAAATAGAGTTTGAGGACTATGGTGAAATGAAGCAGATGGGTCATCATAACCAAATCATCATGACATTTTTTATTGTTTGGGGATAATTACTTTAAACCTAAAAATAGTTCTGCGATTTTCCAACACGAAATGCAAAAATGAGCAAGAGAATGAGGACAGACAGAAGGGATTGTTTTCTACCATTATTAACATTTATTAAAAAAAGTGTCTTAGAAAATTTAAATCACTGTATGCCACTGTAACCATGCATAAACACTGTTTTCTCAAAAACACAATCATGTATAAACTTGCCGCTCACATATTATTGTAGCCAAGTTTGTGCTGATTACAGTATTATCAGACCATAGCCATTAATATGTTTAAAAGTAACTGAATAAAGCACAAATGTCCGGGCATGTCAAAACTTGTCCAGGGCCCCAAAACACCCTTAGACCCCGGAGGGTTAATTTAAGACCCTTTCAAGCAATAAAGGACCCTGTTCAAGCACACCTAAATTCCATCTTAGCAGCCTAAAAAAATAACAATGATGAATGATAATGACCTACTGACATTAGATTTTCTGAACATGTTAATTTTGCAAACTTGTTTTGTAATCCACCATGTACATAAAAGCAACATAGAAGAAGAAGGTATCAGTGGATTTCATGGTGGAGATTAACCCTCTGGGGTCTGAGGGGGTTTTGGGGGGCCTTAATACTAAATATTACACATTGCTAAATTGAATATGTCAACACGACCACATGGGTGTTTAGCATTAGCATACCATTTTTATCATCAAATTACACAAATTCACTGTGCAATTAAAACAAAAGAGATTATTTATAGCACATTTATGGACAATTAATTGAAGCACTGGGCAAGCCCTCATCCATCTGTACTTCCATAGATGGATATACTATATTTTTTTTCCAAAGAAAACCACCAGTTTCAGGTGAGACAATAAGGTAAAAATTACATTACCTGAGTCTATTGGCCATAGCAACACATGACTCACTTGGGAAAATGCTAGAAATTGATATGCATCAATGTATACAGCTTATTGCTATTTGGTTAAAAACATGAAGAGGAAGAGACAGGATAGAGATGGAGAGGAGACAGCATGATGGAGTCAGCAGAAATGCACTGGGCATAATGTCACATTGTGTTTCAGGCCTGAGCATTAAAAATCTGATACTAGAATGTTTAGAAATCTGAATACCCAGTAAAAGAAAATCTAATAAATAATTATAAATCAGTCATCGGCTGCCCTGATTTCTAAAAATCAGCATTGGCCATAAAAAAAACCCATATTGGTTGACCTCTAATCAAGGGCAGTCAGAAACTTGTCCTGAAACAAATGCTGTACTATCCTAGCTGTTTGCTTCAAGCTCATTGTCATGCTGAAAGGTGAACCATTGTCCTATTTGACAAATTGACTGGTGCATCAACAGACCAGAGAATATTTTTCATCCAAATTCTAAAGTGTTGTTTGGCAAACTCCAAGCAGCTGTCATATGTATTTTTACTGGCCAATTGGGCTCTGTCTTATCCACGCTACTATAAAGTTCTGATTGATGGAGAGCTGGCTGTCCTTCCAGCAGGTTCTCCATATATGCAGAGGATTTCTAAAGCTCTCTTCGAGGATTTGGCTTAGTTGGAATTTTGATCATTGCCACTGTGCTCCTGAGAACAATTTCTAAAGATTAAAGCTTTAGATGGTTTTATCCCCTCACCCTAATCTATGCTTTACCAAAGTTTTATCTCAGAGGTCTAGAGAGAATTGATGTTGTGGTTTTTGTCCTGACTTGCAGGGTAAATTGTGGACCTTATATACTGACGTGTGTTCTATACTGTCTGATTAATTTGATTTGCAACAACAGCTATTGAGTTTGGGGATATTACCTGGCGTTAAATACATGTGTAACATTAAAATAATATGACCGTAGCCAACTTATGGCTAAGTTGCCTGAATTAGTCAAAAAATAATAATAACACTCTGAACATAAACATTATGGAAGAAAGCAAGTCCTGGCACTGGGGTTTTAGGGCCCTGGACAAGTTTTGACATGCCCTGACTTTTGTGTTTTTTTCAGTTGCTTTTAAACATATTAATGGCTGAAGTCTGATAACACTGTAATCATCACAAACTGGGCTACAATAATATGTGAGCAGCAAGTTTATACATGATTGTGTTTTTGAGAAAACAGCATTTATTGGTTCATAAGACTTTTGAGAAATGCATCTTGTAGTGTAAAGTGTTTGCCTCACAATGATGTGAAAGTCATCTTGTTCACTCATTCACAGAAAACAATTACAGTGATTTAAATTTTCTAAGACACTTTTTGTTTAGAAAGGGCATATACAGGAAGGTGTGTGAATAGTGTATGAATAGTCATGTGATTTATCTGAAAAGATAAACTAGATCCTTTATAGATTCGAATGATATATTGCTTTTATTTGTACAATCAAAATTGACAGAGTAATTTAAATTGTAGTCTGCTAGAAATGTTTACCTTTAACATTTACAGGGAATATTAGTTATTAACATATTTAGGTTTAGGCCTAAACGTAATGGAGTCAAGTACAACACCACCAATATGACCTCAGTCCCCTCCAAGCACTTTAATTCACAATTAATTTCTCTTTCTTCAGAAAATAGTATAGTAGTAATCTTTTTCTTACATTTTTACTGTTTCTGAGAAGCTGTTAAAGTGCATGCAGTAGAGTTTTTATATACAGTGGGTACGGAAAGTATTCAGACCCCTTTAAATTTTTCACTCTTTGTGTCATTGCAGCCATTAGCCAAAATCAAAAAAGTTCATTTTATTTCTCATTCATGTACACTCAGCACCCCATCTTGACAGAAACAAACAGAAATGTAGAAATTTTTGAAAATTTATTAAAAAAGAAAAACTGAAATATCACATGGTCGTAAGTATTCAGACCCTGTGCTCAGTATTGATTAGAAGCACCCCTTTGAGCTAGTACAGCCATGAGTCTTCTTGGGAATGATGCAACAAGTTTTTCACACCTGGATTTGGGGATCCTCTGCCATTCTTCCTTGCAGATCCTCTCCAGTTCTGTCAGGTTGGATGGTGAACGTTGGTGGACAGCCATTTTCGGGTCTCTCCACAGATGCTCAATTGGGTTTAGGTCAGGGCTCTGGCTGGGCCAGTCAAGAACTGTCACAGAGTTGTTCCGAAGCCACTCCTTTGTTATTTTAGCTGTGTGCTTAGGGTCATTGTCCTGTTGAAAGGTGAACCTTCGGTCCAGTCTGAGGTCCTGAGCACTCTGGAAGTGGTTTTCTTCCAGGATATCTCTGTACTTGGCAGCATTCATCTTTCCTTCAATTGCAACCAGTCGTCCTGTCCCTGCAGCTGAAAAACACCCCCACAACATGATGCTCCCACCACCATGTTTCACTGTAGGGATTGTATTGGGCAGGTGATGAGCAGTGCCTGGTTTTCTCCCTACATACCGCTTAGAATTAACGCCAAAAAGTTCAATCTTGGTCTCATCAGACCAGAGAATCTTATTTCTCATAGTCTGGGAGTCCTTCATGTGTTTTTGGGCAAACTCTGTGCGGGCTTTCATGTGCCTTGCTTCCGTCGGGCCACTCTGCCATAATGCCCCGACTGGTGGAGGGCTGCAGTGATAGTTGACTTTGTGGAACTTTCTCCCATCTCCCTACTGCATCTCTGGAGCTCAGCCACAGTGATCTTTGGGTTCTTCTTTACCTCTCACACCAAGGCTCTTCTCCCACAATTGCTCAGTTTGGCTGGACGGCCAGGTCTAGGAAGAGTTCTGGTCGTCCCAAACTTTTTCCATTTGAGGATTATGGAGGCCACTGTGCTCTTAGGAACCTTGAGTGCTGCAGAAATTCTTTTGTAACCTTGGCCAGATCTGTGCCTTGCCACAATTCTGTCTCTGAGCTCCTTGGGCAGTTCCTTCAACCTCATGATTCTCATTTGCTCTGACATGCACTGTGAGCTGCAAGGTCTTATATAGACAGGTGTGTGCCTTTCCTAATCAAGTCCAATCAGTTTAATTAAACACAGCTGGACTCCAATGAAGAAGCAGAACCATCTCAAGGAGGATCAGAAGAAATGGACAGCATGTGAGTTAAATATGAGTGTCACTGCAAAGGGTCTGAATACTTATGACCATGTGATATTTCAGTTTTTCTTTTTTAATAAATTTGCAGAAATTTCTACATTTCTGTTTTTTTCTGTCTAGATGGGGTGCTGAGTGTACATTGAGAAATAAAATGAACTTTTTTGATTTTGGCAAATGGCTGCAATGACACAAAGAGTGAAAAATTTAAAGGGGTCTGAATACTTTCCGTACCCACTGTATATATAAAAACTAGGTGTGTCTCTGTTTGTGTGCAGATCAGGCCTACCACTCCATGACGGCATGCTATCCTCCACTGTCCTTCCTTCATGAATACACACACACACACACACATATATATATAAATATAAAGGCTGCTTTCTGTGCCTGCCTGAGCAGTAATAAGAACAGTGCAGACAGAGAGAGGGGTAAATGTTAGTGTGACTGCTGTGTTTAAGTGTAAAACACACAACTACACAAAGAGCTGTTTTGTGATCCCATGCAGCTACTGCTGCTTTTCCATAGTTGGCTTAATAAAACATTAGGGTGTGTTGCTTATGGAGCCAGGCTTGTTATGGGGCTTTTCCACTAGTACTACTTGGCTCTACTCAATTCGACTCCACTGAGTACCTGGTACCAGCTAATTTTTAGTGCCTCCTCAACTGAGGTTCTAAGTGAGCCGAGTTGATACTAAAATGTGAAGTCAACAGACTGTGGGCCACTGATTGGCCAGGGAGTGATGTCACTAAAAGAGTCATGAGCACAATGTCCGTGACTGTGTCTGGCACAAGAATCAAACCAAATCAAGCAGTTTTTAAAAAAAAAAATCAGCAACAGCGACTGTTTGTTTTTCTATAGTCTTTAGCAAGGCCAATGGCTAATGCTACTCGCAAAACAACACTGTGGTCCTACGTGGAGGTGCAGTTCTGCACCACCGTGCTATGATGACCCCACCCATGTTGACGTGGTACTCAGTTGTAATGGAAAATGACCAAAATCAAGTCAAGCAGAGTAGAGCACAGTAGTCCTAAAACTCTATAATGGAAAAAAACAAAACACACAAAGGTGATCATGAAGCTGTACAATTTGAGTAACTCTGCTAGATTTTTTTGCCAGACTGCCAAAGAGTCTAGAGTGTATATTGAAAACGTACATGAACTTCTCTAATGCAGCATCAGAACAGAAAAAAAAAAAAAAAAATCCTATTATATATGGATGTTCCCACAACTGTGAATCTAATAATAGGATGCTACACAGGTGAATAATCAAAAAAACATGGAATGAAACAGTCAGACATTCGCAGCTGTAAACAAATTGGTTCATCAAAAATATTACAGACAACACAGGATCAATTGGTAGCTTGCTTTAGAGAAAACTTAACTGTGAAGATAAGATCTGTGCACGACAAAACTGGTAATCAGTGGTGCCGATATCAGATTTGTGTGCTTCTTTGTATTGTAACTGCAACTTTCTCTGCATTTTCTGAAAAGTAAGCAATAAGGTTCTTACTAGTGGTTGCAAGGTGGACTGATACTAGAATGGTATCTCAATAGACTACCATAAGAAAACAATGCTATACTTCGTTTTATATGTATCAGTACTTGATTAATAAGAGCCGTATATCCGTTACTGTGCAGTAGCTGGCAGTGCTGTGTGTGCAGGGATTTGCTTCACTCTAGGCAAAATGGGTGTGTCGGCTGTTTTTTTTCTCTCTCTCATGCTTCTCCTTGTAACCTGCAGGCAGCTTTCATGGTTAAAACAAAAAAAAAAAAAAAAAAAAACCAGCCGTGGCTGCAAGTGCTCTTCCCGACCCTCTACGGCTTGTAGACAAAGCAGATGCACAAAGTGAAATTCAGCATTTTTTCACTTTTGTAGCCGACAGTCAGGATAAGCCCATGGACATTGCAAAGCATGTCAGTAAAAGATGTTTCAAACCAAGCCAACATGTCCAACTTGGAAAAGGACCTCACCAACAGATGTGCCGATTTGTACAAATAAATTAAAGAGCAACAGGTTAACGATTACCAAATGTGATAGGTAACATTAGCTGTTTGTCACAAGGGACTTTTTTTGGTTATCAGTTTGACAAGGAAATTAAAAGTAACTATCTAATTTAGCTTTAACTTACCAATGTAACTACCATAATTGACTCCTGTTTTAGGCCTCTTTTCACATTCTCCACAGCACTGACATTGTCAAAATATTTTTTCTTTGCTTTGTGTATGTTCTGTCATCTGTAGCGCCATTACTTTTCCTGATGGTTTAGTTTTTTCCATGGTATCGTTTCAGTAGTGGTAGAGATACTTAGCAATGGTATTGAAGTCATAATTTTGTTATCGTGACAGCACTGGTTCTTACAGCCATTCAGCGGCCTCCGCGTTTATTTTAACCTATGGCCCTCTACATTTACCAAGGTCACATGGAGATAAACAAACACATTCCTGTTGACATCCCTGGCTCACCACTACTTTTTACCAGGCTCTGTGAAATTTCTGGGATTCCTCTTTGAGGTGAACATTGCAGTGCTGTGCCTGCTGCTATTCCTTTACACCAGCTTTAGGGCTCCATGCTGGGGTGAGAAACTGTAGCCTCTTATGGAATTCAGGAGGGGGATTTTTGTGAACTGCTCATAATTCAAGTGTAGTCAATATGGTGGGATATGGAACGCGGACTGTGTGTGTGCAAGAGTGTGTATGTGTTCATATTTTTAGAAAACACCTTGAAGGGCAGTGTGTGTGTGTGTGTGTGTGTGTGTGTGTGTGTGTGTGTATGTGTGTGAGATGGTCACATATATAGATAATCTAATGCAACACCATGACAAATACATGACTTACCTTTCAGTATAATACAGCCTCAGGACAAAAATACCAACCTTGAAAATGCCTTGAAGGGCGATGTGTTTGTGTGATGGTCACATACGTAGATAATCTAATGTAACACCATTGAGTTACCTTTCAGTATAACACAGCCTCATAACCATGATGCTATGAAACTATGAGTAATCTCTAACATCAAACCTGCTCTGCCACAGTGGACCACCCTGAAGGTGGACTTACCATTATGGTTTGGGCCACCCTTGGTGAGCATGCCCAAATGAAGCTGCTGGTGGCTGGAGCAAAGCATACTGGCTTGATAGAACTGACACACACAGGAATGTCATGGAATGGAATCGTAAATGAAAAATGAAAAACAGATAAGAGCTCTATACATTCCTGCCTGAAGTGAGACTGCATAAACACTGTTTACTTCCGGGTAACACTAGTCTGTACACATCTTTCTTTGCCTGTGTTGACAAATTCTTGTTTATTTAGAGCTCTGATGACATTCTGTCTATGTGACACACATTCAAATGGGCTGTTTGAGAGTTCATACTTGGTTATAGGGTTAAGGTTAGAATTAGGTTTAGTTTAAACCAGAAATTAGGATTTTACGCTGAGCTAGTGAGGCTTCTCCACTGATGTATAATGGCAAGACGGTGTACATTTTCCTGGACTTTACATCAGCTACAGCTAAACAACGTGCAGCCTTTATTAAGGTTAAGAGGGACCTTAGCTTGTGCTCTGATTGTAAGTTTGGCCTTCAGTACCAAGCAACACTACACACCCAAACTCAGCTGTGGGCTTTGTGGAGAAACTAAAAACAATTGCCAAGGTTGATATTGCATTTGTGCGATGCTAGATATATGTTTATTATTTTTCTATTTATGGCTCAAGTAAAAGTCTCACTACATCTTATGGGAGGAGATATTAAAATTGCCAGTTTGAATTGTTTAAATAACCTGATTACTGTTGGCTGAATCCCTAATTAGATTGCTCTTCCACAACTTTTGGGGTCCATTCTAAGTCAGCAAAAACAATTCATTTATTCATGGAGGAGTTTAGTGTCACTGATCCCTAGTGATTTTATAATCTGGCCAAAAAGGAATATTCCCTTTTATCACACGTGCATCATACGTTCACGCATAATTATTACTTCTTAGTGGATAGCAAACTGCTTACATCTATTCCTGACTGTAAATACAATCAAATTTTCTTGTTGGACTATGCAAAAATATTAAAACTCACGCTGACTCTGGCATCTTAATTTCAGTTTACTCTTGAAGATGATTTCATTAAGTTTGTCTCAGAGCGAATAGACTTTTTCATAGAGATTAATAAAACACCGGATATTAAAGCCTCTTTGCTATCGGAGACCCTAAAAGCTTTTATTAAAAGGTGTGATAATCTCATTCATAGCACACAAGAAAAAGTTCAGGAAGGAGAAACTAGCTCAACACATATCACAATTAGACTCACTTTACGCTATCTCCAAATACCCAGCAATTTATAAAGAGTGCATATCCCTACAGAGTACGACTTAGTGATGTCAAAATATACTACAGAGCTTCCAAATTTTATGAAGGTGATAGAAACTAGCAAATTACTGGCACATCGCTTACGCCACACCTCTTCCTATCAAGTGATTCCACATTCACCTATTCGTCTCAAACTTGCCTACTTCTATCCCTTCAGTGCTATCAATTTTCAAGGCTTTCAGCAGGATTTCGGGATGCAAGCTAAATCTCAGTAAAACTGAGAAAACTGAGACAAGCCAGCCAGGGGATTCCCCACTTCAAACTATTCCATTCAAATTGGTTAGATGTGGCTTCTTATATTTGGGTATATTTATACCAAATATATTAGGTTAGCTTTTCAAGAAAAACCTTCTAGCACTACTGTCAAGTTAAACAAGACCTTGATCATTGGTCTCTTCTCAGTTTGTTAGTAGCCGCTAGAATAAATTATGTCAAGATGAATATTTTTCCAAGATTTTCCTACTTATAGAGATATTTCTTCCCTTTTTTCGCAGAGTGGATAGTCTTGTCTTGGACTATATTTGGAGTAAGAAACCCCCTAGGTTACATCAGCAACCTTTACAGAAACCCAATGCAGGTGGTAGAATGGCACTGCCAAATATGTTATTTTATTATTGGGCAACTAACATTAGAAATTCAGCTTTTTGGCTCCAATATGAGACCCTGCAGTCTGCTCAAATTTGGTCAGTTATCGAGGCCAGATCTGCACACCCAGTGACACTGAAAGCTTTGTTGCATGTGGCACTCTCTTTTTCAGCCGTGCCTATTCTAAAAATGTAATCGTCATCTCCTGTCTAAGAATATGGACCCAATTTAGGCATTATTTTGGTTTTCAGTTATTTTCCACTGAAGCCCCACTTATGGCTAATCCTGCCTTTCCCCCATACTTAATTGACAGCGCCTTCTCTTCCTAGGCCAAACAAGGACTAAAAACTGTGAGGCATTTATTTATTCGGGGCATTTTTGCATCTTTTCAACAACTGGTAGACCGATTTTCACTCCCCATTTCTATAGGTACCTTCAAGTTTGTAGCTTTATTCATAGCTCCTTTCTGGGCTTCCCCACTCTCCTGAAAGCCAAAATTTCTGGTACACATCTCCTCTATGAATGGAGCTGTATCACATATTTATTTAAGTATTCCTAATCTCCAATCAGTCTCCTCTGATATTGTCAAAACCAACTGGGAGATGGACCTGGGAGAGGTGCTTTCAGAAGTGGTAAGGAATGAAATAGTGCATCGGGTACATACACACACAGACAAAATTGTTGGTACCCTTCCATTAAATAAAGAAATACCCACAATGGTTACTGACCTAACTTGAAACTGACAAAAATAGTAAATACAAAATTACTGAAAAGTAACTAATGAAAATCAGACAATGCTTTTGAATTGTGGTTTAATAGAAGCATTTAAATAAGCCGAAGGGAAGGGTATCAACAATTTCGTCCATGTGTGTAAATCCTCAATTTGTGCCAAACATGGGTTCAACCAATGCAGAATTTTACATTGTACTCACTACACTACAGCTCGACTTATATCTGAAGGTATACTACCAGTCAAAAGTTTGGACACACTTTACCATTGAATTGAATGAGAAAGTGTGTCCAAAGTTTTGACTGGTACTGTACATCTTCATCTTCAACTGGCCAGGAAGCTAATATTGTTGAAGTGGATGCCCCTCTTGCACTTACTCAGACCGGTAGATTAAAGATGTACTGTACTTCCTTAAATTGGAGAGTCACTGTGTGTGTAGTATCATGAAGGTAAACCTGCAAGTGTGTCTGTTTCACAGCATAAATTTGTTGACAATGGAAATGGAATCTTTTCCTTCTGTATGTCAAGTATTTCCTTACAGGCTGTACCAAATCTTTCTCTTAATTACTGATTATTCTCCGCTCATGCTCCCTCATACCTAACCTTTTTGCTGTAGTAAAAATGACTGATGTGTTAGCCCATATGGTTCCATTAATATAGCTGTCAATTAAACTCAGACAAACAACCAGATCACGGTCGTCTGAAAAGATGGGGCTAAGCCTGGCTTCAAATGGAATCTGCTCCTTTTGCGGTGTGAAAGCAAAGCAGAGCAACCACAGGAATTAATGATAGTGAACATGTCATTTTAACTATTTTTAACTATTCTTTTATATGTTAAAAGAAAGCAACACCTACAGCAGACGCACGCGCATGCAAACACTTCATACCTCTGACCTGAAACACCTGCCGGCAAAACACACTCAGCAGTATAAAATTCTATACACAGCTTTCAGAAAATATTCAGAGTGCTTCACCTTTTGTATTAATTTCATTGTGTAGTAGATTTAAATTTTTAATAGATATATGTTCCATGTTTGTCCATTACTCTACACTCAATCCACACCAACAAAGTAGGAACATTTTTACATATTATTGCAAAACACAGTATCCAGTGTCACAGAGCTCTGTCTTAGTCACTGTTCATGGTTTTTCTTCTTTAAGTGGGTAACAACACTTCTAGCCACCAACATACCTACCAACACCAAGGATTAACAACAGACTAATGGGTTTGGACTCAGTATGATCACTTAAAACTCACCCACTCACTCCATTTTCACTTTGCTCTGAATTCCAGTCTCAATTCCTGGCTGAATAAATGAAGAAATACCTAGGCCTGAACCCCCATGCCTTCCTTTACTCTCACCATAGATCAGTAGCTCTGACATGGCTCTTGCATTTATAGTTTAACACACACAGGGAGAACATTTCCCCAGCCTCCCCTCCTGTTGGGATTATACAGTAAAATTCGAACAACACAGCACAATTTTAAAAGGTGAACCAGAGGGAACAGGGCTATAAATAATTTCTTTTACACCAGAGTGGGGAAAGTAATAAGCAGTCTTGACAATTTATCTGCGTTTGAAAAGAGCATGACTTTTTTCCTCTAAAGAACACAGTGGGGTGGCTTGTTTTAGCTGTGGTTGAAAATATACTCAATAATGTCAGTGTGTGGATTGCTTTTTGTATGGTGATAGTGTTTGGATTTTGGTGGTTCTTGCAGTGTTCTGGGTGGACAGTAAAGTCATATTTAGGTGTCTATTTTTGGCAGTGTCATGTCTGCTTAAACAATGTTCATTGTGCATTCATCAAATGAGAGGTTTGAAGGACTGACAGGCTTTTATTTGAAAATAGTAAAGGTGCCTTCACACCCTCTCTAGTGCAGCACATTAGCTGCTCAGGCTCTCAGAAGAACATAAATACCAGCAGAGTATATGTTATGTATGAAACCTCAAAAATTTTAAATAAGCACATTTACCAATGTGTCATTTGCATGGTATGTTCTTGATGCATACAGCTTAAAAAAAAAAAAAATATATATATATATATATATATATATATACATATCAAACTTTAGGCACTCACCTCAAACCAGGACTTTTTCATTTATATATCCATTGATCCATCATTTAACTATACCCGCTTATTCCTTAACCCTCAGGGGTCGACGAACGCGCCGGCATGTTTTGTGGCATCTTCTCCTGATAATGCCAAAACAAACTTAAATTATTCCGTCGGTTTTGACCGTACAGATAAAAGCAATATGTCATTCGAATCTATAAAGGGTCTAGTTTTATTTGTATACCCTCATAATAACAACAAAACACTATGCTTTTGTAAAATAAAGAAAGCAGACAGGGTGCACTCTCTCTCTTCTCTGTTTCTGTCATCTCTCTTCACAGACGTAAATAAAACAACCAGAATCTCAGCGAATACTTGCCTCATAAAAAGAAAAATATATGGCTAGAAATGTAGCTTGAAAGCTAGCTAGCTAGCTTGAAATGTCTGTTTAAATGAAAGAATTCAAGTTCAAAACAAATCATCACTTTTTATTTAATCCATATGAACATAAGGAGCGGTACGTGGAGGATGACACTCCTCTAACGTGCCCCCTGCCCAATGTGGAGTAAGCCTGTGCAATGGTGTCACACAACCAATGAGACAAACGTTCTGCAGAGAGGGGGGAGCCCAGCGAATGCTCTCTGTAGTGAACAAACACGCACTCCAAATGTGGTCCACATAACATACCAGAGCGTGCACCGATGCAAGACACTAAGCAGCTTCCTCTGCGGACACGTGGGAAGGGAGAAAGAAGCCCTCCAGCGTGATCACTCTAGATCTGAAAGAACTAGTGATGCATTTAGGCATGTATGCAAGGTTGGGGCGCAGAACTCTTGCACTGCAATCCTCCCTGATCCGAAGACACTCTAGGGATACTGATCGAGCCGACAGATCACTTACCCTCTTTGTGGAGGCTAACGCCAGCAGAAGAGAGGTTTTTCCTGATAAAAAGCAGAGAGGGACCTCCTGTAATGGTTCGTACGGAGCATCCGTGAGCGCACGTAAAACCAGATCCCATTGCGGAGCCAGGGGATGTGTGACGGGGCGCTGCCTGCGCACTCACCTCAGAAAACGCTTTGTGAGCAGGTAACGGAACACCAATCAGTCGCCGTACCCCTCATGGCATGAGGAAATAGCCGCATCATGTTTTAATGGTGCTAAATACCAAGTTTCTCTCCAGTAATAACTGGAGAAAAAAAAAGAATCGCAGAGAGAGGGCATGCAACAGAAGAAGCACCGTGCACCATCCCTCAAATGCAGCCCATTTAATCCCATATAATGCTTTATTGGACCGTATGGTGGCAACGACACCAGAGGGTAAAACCCTGAACTCTCTAAGCGCCTCCTCTCAGCAGCCAAACCCGCAGGGACTGTCCTATTACCGGAGGGTTGACTATCACGCCCCCTGCCTGCGACAAAGCATCCTTCCTCTATGGAATCTTCCAAAGGGAAGATGCCAGCATGCACTGCAGAAGGGGAAACCACGATGCTCCGGGCCAGTCCAGAGCTATCAGAATCACTTGCAGATCCTTCTCCTGAACCTGGGCCAGCAGCTGAGGGATCAGGGAGATCGGGGGAAACGCGTAGAAAAGGTAACGGGGCTATGGCTGATGAGCGAAGGAGTCCACCCCAACAGACAGTTGTCCTTTGCACGCAGAGAAAACCACAGGTCGCACTGCGTGTTGTCACAAACCGGCTCCGTATCTGAGCCATCAGGCTTGGATGGAGATGCCAATTCCCTGGGCAAGGACCACCAGGTGACATGATGTCCGCGGCCACGTCGTATTCTCCTGCAATGTGCACCGCTTTCACAAAGACCAGGCAGCCGTGGCCTAATGGCTAGGGAGTCGGACTTGTAACCTGAAAATTGCATTTTTGTTCTCAGTACTTAGGCTGAAGAAAAGAAAGGGAAGAGCTCACCCGAACCGCTGCCTCATATCTGGGAGCTGCAGACGTGTGAGGCACTTGGTTCGGGCAAGGGGAGCGTAAATGAATTTCTCTTCAATGCGCACACGTGAAAAGGGGATATGACTCATAGCAATAGCCCAGAGGGCTGGTGTACCAATGAGACAGAACAACTTTTGTTTTGTCCATGTCATTACACCCGTCTTTAACTTTAAAGACAAAATATAGCCAAAGATCTGCTTCTAAAGACTAAAATCTTCAACATTATATTCATTTGCTCGTTTCGCTTCCTGTCTAAAAAGACAAAGACGAATTGTACAAGAAGGACTGACCCCATCTACCGCAGGCCCTTGGATGGAGGGAGCATCGATATTAAGGGCTGGAGCATCGATATTAAGGGCTGGAAAATCAATATTGTATTTTTCTTTTTAAAAAATAAATAAAAATTATATATATATAGCCTTAGCATATCTCAACTATAGCTCAGTCATCAGCAAATTATAATTCAACAACTCATGTTATTTTTTTCGATTCCTTCATACTGAGTGAGGTATGATATGAATGAAACTTCACTTCAATGAAACTTTGACAGGCAATTAAAAATTAATACAGAATGATACATTGTGGCCATTTAGGACTGACCTCTTACTCTGAGACACTTGATAAATGGATACAAAGTGCACAGTCTAAACAAGGTCTGATTGACCTGACCTTGGAGGGCAGGCAGCATCAACAAAGGGAGAAGGGAGAAAAACAATACTGTACATTTCAGAGGAGCAGCAAAGAGTTCTACAACAGCCACCTTGTTGATAAAAAGGGAGGGATGATAAAATGTGTAGCCCATCTAAAGAGGAAACCAGCAGTTAATTTATGTTTTGTGTTTTCAAGAATTGCTGTTATACCTTCAGTGGCTGGGTGGTACTGAACACATTTGCCCTCATGATGAAAATATGGATGGTTGGATTGATGGCATCTGTCAGATGACCCCTCTAATGGATAAAGGTAGATTAGCAATGCCAGTGAGAGTATTTATCACCCATCATTCATACATGGAGGGTGGCACATTTGAGTGCAGACGGCCTGTGCGACATCTACAGTTAAAGTCCATAGAATGAAGGATAGTCCTTGAACACAGCTATTAACAAGAACAGTGTTGCCATGTTTGAGTACTTACAGCAGCAAAGGTGGCTACTTACTACACAGAAAAAAGGAAGAAAATACATTTTCCTCATCAGCTCTGAAGTACAAATGTTAGTACTGTGTGTGCACTTGTACTTTTCTTTAATGAACTCAGCTCCTCCACCAACATTCTTTCTATTTGTTAATGAGCCAGTCTTTCACACTTATCTGAAAAATCTAAGAGGGCCTATTACTGGACTAAAAAGATGCTGCCCTAAGAGAAAATGGCAACCGTTAGGTCCTCCAGTGTGTTTACACATACAAGTACAAAATAGCAGAGTGTATTTGGCCTTAAGTGAATCTGTAGTTCTGGAGTTGTACTGAACACATAATTTACATACTCCAGCTGGACAGCGGTCTGCGGTTTGTTTCCACATGTCCTTTTTTATGCCTGGTAACTCATTAAACTCATCTAAAATTTCTTCACCTAGTGGAGTGACTAACACCTTTGTGCTCCCGCCTGGCGCATTAATACAACTGAATGAATAAACTGTATGTGAAGATGAACATTGTCTCATCACTTCCTGGTGGTGTCATGGGCTGCCATCCTGCTTTTGTCATGCATTTTGCAACCAGGTTCTGTGCAGTAACGACTAGAGATGGAGCCATGTTACAGTCTGCCAATCAAAACATACACCTATTTTTGTGCTATTAAATACACTTAAACATGATAATATCTAAATAAAATGAAAAATTTATTTGATTTATACTTAGCTTGGCTCATGTCCCATTCATTAACAATGAGAAGGTGGGGATTGTGACTAGACTGTAACCAGCCACCAGTGGGTGACTGTTTTATATGCAGGCTACAGCATAGAAGGGTATACACAATCTATATTGCTGTACATCCTAACTGAGTAGACTGAGACTAGGATCAGACTACCAGTTTCCCTCTTCTTCCTGAAGTTTACTCTGGCTTAGAGGAATACTGGAGATGCCTTTGTGGGTTAAAAAGCACACTTAAAATGTTTTGTTGGCCATTTAAAGCACAAAAGTGTTGAGTACTGTAGGCCGTAATGAAGCCCCAGAACTAGTTCAACATTGTTGGGAATGGGATCAATGAGGTTACACAGCATCATGTACTCAGCAACTACCGCTCTGATAAAGTGGGTGAGGTGTTAATGCATGTGTCCTACCATGCAGTGTTATGACAGGCTGCCTACTCACAGCACTAGGAGGTAAAACCTACAACTCTGTCTCTGTCCAGAGGAAAAATTTATAATGTGGAGGTTTCATAGAGCTAAACCCGAAGGGGCCAGTGAGAAAGTCCGCTCTACATCTACATGTGATGATGGTCCCAGTGAAGTCTCAGTGTCATTAGTCCAAACAAAATCACAGTAAACCGAAGAGGATGTGGGGCGTGACTAGGACCCCGCTCCTAGTCACGCCCCACATGGTGGGGCCAGCCATCGTGAGATCAAAACAGACCATTGGTCTCATTTGGCATGTATGTCCTCCTCCCCCTGTGCCAGGAAAAGGGAGATTGGGAAAATACAGGAGGGAACAGAGGGTGTGCGTGTATGTTTGTGTGTGAGGTTTGGGGGGAGGGGTTGGCTGATACTGTGTGAAGATCATCCAGCCTAACCCTCACACTTATTTTCTGTTCCAATACAAGGGACAGACAGCTATATTAAGAACACAACAGGCAGCTCCCAGCCCCCACCATTCCCCTGCCAACAGTAAATTGTATGTTTGTGTGTGTGTGTATAAAAATAGGTATTTCTTAATAAGAACATCAGAAAAAAACGTACTCATTAGCATTATAGCAGCTATTTAATGACAAAATTGCTAAGTGAGTGTATCAGAAATTTCAGCCAAACAGTATCTGCATGGGGTTTCCTGCGCTTTCTAGCTTAAAAGTAGTCCACTCGTTTTAATAACCAGCAGATTCCCCATGAATCTCCTCAACTACAAGACTCTCTGACATGCATACAGCACTCCATGGTTAAATGTTTGCTAGCAAAGAAGTATTGCCTAATGGGTGGCTCGTTTCTATGATGTCAAGGCTGACATCTTGCATGTTGGATCCCAAACATAGCTGCCCGTTCTGTTTTCCAGAGAAAATTTATTAGATGAATATACCAATTGACAAAAAAATGTACGAGCGGCGACAATTTCAATTTTATTTGTTGAAAACTGTAGATGTTAACAAAAAACGGGATTAATGCTCAACAGTGATTGTTGCAATATGTGAAAAATGCCATTGTCCCACCACCTAAAATCGTCTTATACTTACAGAGCAATTCTCTACATTCAAGTGCGCTCAAAGCACTTTTACACTGCCCATTAACCCATCTGCTCACACAATCATACACTGGTGGAATAGTGATCAATGAAATAAATTCACTTTCAGGTCAAAGTGGAACTCCACATGGGTCACTGAGTCTGATTAATTTCATCTCATAGAACAGTTTGCTGCTAATCCACTGGAATTAAATGGTGTCATTACCACACCTCTGTGTGCCAAGACCTATAGTGGTGTCCATGATCCAATCAAAAGCAGGCCTGTGAAAATACATGCAGAAATTATCAGAAGTGTAGGACACTGAACTGTTTCAAAATGCAACTAACTCCAAGTGATCCAAATTGGAGCGAGAACACCAATGTTTGCACTAGTATGATGCATCACCAATAGTCAACAGACCGCTGTTGTGGGTCACTGAGCAAATTCTAATATTCAGACTGTATAATATGCAACCTGATTTGATTTGAGTCCTATTTCAGGTCTTGACTGTTTTGTTAGTCTGTATTACATATTTGCAGTATTATTGCAATACAGCTACTAAGTGAATAACTGAGCTACCAAAATAACACCCAGAACCAACTGGTTATATAACATTGAAGAGGAATTTTGCAATTTTGGAAATCTGCAAAGTCTAATCAAAATGACTTCTTACAGTAGCACTCAATTGTTTTGATGTGATTCAGTCCCACAAACCAAAAGGAAAGATGTGTTTATGTCTGCTTTCTCACACCCACAAAAGGCAGAAAATATTTAGATTGCCTGTTTAAGGAGCCACAACAACTGCCCTGTCCTTTATCATACTCTCTTGTCAATGCGTGTGTGCGTGTAAGCTGAGTCATTCTGAATGACTGACAGTTTATTTCCACAATCTCTCCCACCCTATTATCAGCACAGTCCAAATACTAGTCATTACTCTGTTCTCTCTGCTGGTCAGCTCAGATAGTCAGGCTCAGCAGCAGATTTATGTATCATCATTATTGATGTTACGCAAATGTTGACACCAATATAACATGTGGCACATGGAATCAGCAAGCAAAGCCTGTTTTTTTTTCTCCATTTTTTCTTTTTGCTAATTGCCATTCCTTTGAATCTGTGGGCTTTGAAGGAGTCAGGTAACAGCTGCACGAAATGGAAGTAAGTGAAAGACCAGCAGTTACACACTAACAGACACACACAAACATACAAAAAAATCTAATCACCATGTTACCACAACTGCACAGTCTCATCACAGCACTGCTCCAATTCCCAAATGTCTTCATTAATTCTTCTGAAGCAGTGTATCCTCTGTGGTTGGGCCTGTTCTGTGAGTTCCAACTACAATTAAAGCTTTTCAACTTAGGAAGAGCCAGTCCAAAGTCAAACTGATTTGCTCATTTTTTATGAGCCATGGCCATACTGTTCTGTTTCAAGAAACTCGTCAAAAACTGTAAAAAGGTCATTTTGGAACTTCAGCACCCCTCCTGCTGTGTAAGGGTCAACCTCTCTTGAACCCTCTGGGGTCTAAGGGTGTTTTGGGGCCCTGGACAAGTTTTGACATGCCCTGACATTTGTGCTTTTTTCAGTTGCTTTTAAACATATTAATGGCTAAAGTGTAACAACACTGTAATCAGCACAAACTGGGCTACAAAAATATGTGAGCAGCATGTTTATATTATACTATGATTGTGTTTTTGAGAAAACAGCATTTATGCATGGGTAGTGAAAAACTTTTTAAGTCACTGAAATAAGACCATAAAACACACACAGAACATTGGTTCACAAGACCATTGAACTGGATCTTGTAGCTTAGAGTGTTTGCTTCAAGATGATGTGAAAATCATCTTGTTCACTCATTAACAGAAAACAATACACTGATTTAAATCTTTGAAGACAGTTATTTAGTAGAAAGGGAATATGCGACAAGGTGTGCTGGATCATGAATAATCATGTAATTCACATAAGACATTATGAGCTGCATAATGAGCCTTTCAGTCAGAGAATTACTACAATGTAATGCAATGCAATGCAAATGCAAACAATCGTCATCTGAGTTCCATTTTTCTTCTGAGGACAATGTAAAATCTGTGTCGCTGTCCAGAACCATCCAAAATGCTTCTTCACCCACGTAGCATGCCATCATCCAAACGCGCAGAATAAGTAAGTAAATTCTATGATGAAGTTTGACCTTTTATGCCATTTCTCGGGGGCCTGCACATAATCACCTGGCTCACCTCAGATTATTTCCATTTGAACAGTGCACTCAATGCAAGGTGGGATCATATTAGCTATAATGAGGTGAGACAGGAGAAACCGTTTGTACGATCAAAACAGAGTAATTTAAGTTTGTTTCAGTATTATTAGGAGAAGATGCCACAAAACATGGCGGTGCGTTCATCGACCCCTGAAGGTTAATATGACTCACCAATCTTGTCTGGGATATTCAAGTTGGAACATGTTTGATAGCTCCAGTGGTCTTGTAGAATTGGGATTGAATGAACTTTAAAAAAAAAAAATTACTCTAGACAACATCAACACAAAACTGGGTTAAGACATTTAATCTCCTTGATGGAAATTAACTCTACTGTCATAAGACAAGAGCCCTACTTTGCTGTCCTGGCACTTTGAAGTGAGATTTCTACATTTTCTAAACTGGATGTAAGTTAGCATCAGAAATATCAGCCAGGATGTGTCAACAGCTTTCCAAACCAGTGATCTGACTTAAAACCACAACTGCTCAGCTGTGCAGAGGTGAGATAGTCATTGTAATTCTCTTTTTAAATGTGGCAATTTTACTCTGAACAGTCAGGGGCATAGTATGTTGGACCATGATAATCTTGAGTTAAACAGCAAGATTACATTACAATGTAATCCACCTGGAATGTATTGGATGTTTAATTTGCCAGATTGTATGCCCTTTGTGTGACATGCCTTACCAATTCTTTACCAATACCAATGAATGAGAAGGGTATTGGGTGAACATAGTCTGATAGTGTCTGTATAAATGTGTATGTACTGTAGTGGGGGGAAGGGTCCAGAACGCATGCACTGTCCTTTTATCCCCTGAGGTTATGTGAGGGTGTAATAGTGTGTGTGTGTCAGTGGGTCAGGCCCACTCCCTCAGGACAATTGTACCTTATTGATTACACTTGTATGTTTAACTGCACCTCTGGGTGCCATCTGGCCTCCAACCCTAATTTATCCATTGTCTCCTTTAATCTACTCTGTACATCTCATCGCTCTACCCCGACACCTCTCCATCTTTTCCCCGGAGTGACCCTTCCCTGTAGTGCTTCTATTTGTCTCTCTTTTATCTCTCCCCGTCTAATTTAGCTTTTTCTCTCTGCATATTTGCTTTTTCTCATTGTCTATGAATTTAGTATGTCTTAGATAGAGGGAAAGAAAAGAGGCAGTGGACAGCAGGTTAAATGAGAGAAGGTAAAGGTGCAGGCAAGGTGGAGGATGGGAAAATAAAACACTCATGGTAAAGAAATGTTTGAAAAAAGACATCACCACAACCTTTGGAGACAACCCATCTATCTTAACTAAAAAAAGAGACAACACATCTTTTGGATAAAACCATTTTTGCATAGTAAATTTTTTTATTGCTTTGGAAAGCAATTTCACACTGTTGCTAAGCCAAAGGCTCTGCAACGAATAAGCAAATAATCAAAACCAAATAACAAAACCACAGCACAGCAGCAATTAGAATATTAGCTCATTTTATTACATTTGAATAGCAAAAAGCAGAGACTCTGCAAAGTTTATTGAGCAGTTCCAGGTGCAGTTTTCCTGTAATTTGGTATTTGGTATGTTGTCTTTAGTGTTTTACTTTTTAACTTTTTATGAATTGATTGAGGGCAGCATGGCAGCTTAGTGGTTAGCACTGTCAGAGCAAGAAGGGCCCGGGTTCGCATACCTGTCAGGGACCTTTCTGTGTGGAGATTGCATGTTTTGAGTGTGTGGTTGTTTGTCTCTATGTGGCACTGCGATGGATCGGTGACCTGTCCAGGGTGTACCCCTGTCTTTCACCCAAAGAGAGCTAGGATAGGCTCCAGCAGATCCCTGTGACCTTAATTTGCAAAAATTTCTACATTTCTGGTTTTTTCTGTCAAGATGGGGTGCTGAGTGTACATTAATGAGAAATAAAATTAACTTTTTTGATTTTGGCAAATAGCTGCAATGACACAAAGAGTGAAAAATTTAAAAAGGTCTGAATACTTTCCGTACCCACTGTATGTACCATTAGGGAAAAATAAAGTGATAAAGTGAAAAAAAGGCATAGGGCTGTCAATCAATTAAAATATTTAATCGCATGATTGTCGAGTTAACTTGTGATTAATCACACATTTTTATCTGTTCTAAATGTACCTTAAATTAATACTTTTCAAGTTTTTAATACTCAAATCAACATGGGCATGGGCAAAGATGGATGCTTTATGTAAATGTATGTTGATTATTAGTGAAACTACCCTAAACATACAGCATAAATACAATGGACATGTTTCAAAGACAGTAGATGTTTTTCAAAGAACTTGTTCATGTCTATTAAACACATGGGGAAAAAAAAGAACATAGAAAAAACACAAGTTCTCATTATTTCTTGATTTGCACTGAGCCAGCTGCTCTAACAGACAAGCGTGTTTTCGTTTTCAGATGACAGGGCAGCTCGCTTTTTCTGCCAACAACATAACCTGACAGTGAAAACAATCTTTCACAAGGTATGGATGTGGCAGGTGTTGCTAAGTATATGTAGACATCGTTTAGTAAATGAATTTACCGTTCAGAAGAACTTTTTCTTTCTCCATTTCTGTTTGCTGCTGCACTCTTTACTGTCTGTCTATGGTTGCATTTTTGATTTCTCCTACCACGAGCAAGGCCACAGGTCAAACAGGAAATGCACGCTGCGTTAATAAAATTAGTGCCGTCAAAATGAGTTTGCGTTAACACATTATTGACACGTTAATATTGACAGCCCAAATATATATATATATATATATATATATATATATATACATATACATATACATATACATACATATACATATACACATACATATACATATATATACACACACACATACACACACTCTTTCATATATACATTACATACACACACACACTTGTCACATTTTCACACCACGTTTTTGTTCTCTTCGTTTTGTTTAAGGGGGTTGGACAAATTTGCAATCCACAAATTTGGATAGTGGATCACAAAGGTTAAAGTAAAAATTATATTTAAGGAGATATTGTTTAAGATATCAACAAATGACAGGTCGTTAAAGTTCTTCCACTCCAAACGTATTCATCTTTGTTTGAGCATATTGCCCTGAAACCCAGACACAATATGGAAAAGAATCTTGGATGACCCACTTTTTTCACCTTTTTACAACCCCCTTCATAGGATTCCAACATCAAAAGCAATATACCAACCAGTGAAAGAACTCATCCCTACCTGCGTGTAATATCCTTAGATGAGTAGGTGGAGGACATTTTGCACTCAAAGCCTAAGATGAATGTGGGTGACATTGACTTAAAAAGAGGACACAATCAGTAAACTAAATGTGAGTGAGTGGCCCCTACTCTTCATTTCTCTGTGACGACAATGCTTTAAAACAAGTAAAAATAAATAAATAAATAAAAAGACAAGAAATGACATGATTTGATTATACTGTTCTGTTTGCTGCAAGTGTTCCAACTGCCTCAGTCCACAAAAGTCACCTTGTCTTGCTAAGGGTATGGAGATAAGAGATTTTGACTGTGCTTGGCATTACATTAGTTTAATACATTCATATACATAGAAAATGAAGAAAATACCAAAATACACAGTTTGGGGGCTTATCTTTGAAAGGAAAAAACAAGAACACTAAGAAGGTTCCAGGTGAGGGCTGACAAAATTCAGAGCTCAGTGAATATCTTTTACAAGATACCTGCTCTTGTATTGTGTGGCTGACAAGCTGGAGCCTGACCTTGCTCTTATTAAAGGTAGCATCATCTTTGTTACCAGGAACATGTAATCCTAAGAAACAAATGACTTGCCAGTGGTTTAGAGTCCTTTGGGAAGCAGATTTATAATTAGCAGCCACTCACTTAGATGACCACATCTTAAAGGCATGAGCACAACAACACACACACTAAGTGATAATGGATGCACTACTGATGGATTTAAACAAATAAAAAACATCATTACATCCCTTGTGGTCGCCTATGGATAGATCTTAGAGGCATCTTATCTGTTTGAGACAATACTCAATTCTTCTCGTCAAACCCATGCAAAGGCAGACGTCAACCTATTCTGCTCTCAAACTATCATTTATCACACTTAACCACAATTACTTAAGCCCATAGGATGCAACTCTTTCATAATTTTTGTTGAAATATGCCTCAAGACAATTTAATATGGAGAGATGCTCTCAAAATCCTGACTCACTGGTCTGGTAGCAATACAGAGATATTCCTTTGCACTGAGACTTCAAGCTAGCATTAGATCTTGGTAGGTGCAACAATGGCTGACTGACATTGTTCAGCAAGCTCTTGATTCCTGCATTACCTGGCACAATGAACAGGATGACGATTTAGGTAAAGGGCAGGGCCAAGTGTAAGAGAGAAGAAAGAGGAAAGGGTGGAACGGGTCTGCAGTGAGTTGCTTTTCAGTCTCAAACTAGGTCTAGTGCTGTAGTGTGTTTAAGTGGGAAATGTCCTGGGTCAGCAGCACCACCCTGGCATGTGACTAGAGAGGATTTTGAATTTGCCATACCACACCCTATATATTGTTAATAGAATCTTAGAAGCAGCATTCATTCATCAAAGGACTGACCTGCAATGAGCAGTAGCATTACCGCTCTCCAAGTGTAAAAGTGAGGTAGGTTTGTCCATTAATATGTGTTTACCACTCTTTTTAGATTATTTAAAATGGTACTTAATGCAGAATTTAACTATAACTTAGATGGGTAAATAGGACCTTTTCATATTTTCAAAAAAGGGGCAATTGCAGAGAAAATTGCCAACTACTGCCACACTTTCTGGTCTACAATTTTAACAGCCTGACAACAGCAGATGGTAGAAAAAGTGAAATGCAGACAGACGGATGAAAAACTAAATCACTTCAATCATGCTCCATCCCACAAGCCAAAACCCCTACTGTAAATAAAAAAAAAAAAATAATTTTAGAAAGATGTATCCCAACTCTCACAATGACACAGGAGTTATCGGTATCATTGTTATTTGCTGGCAGCATAATTCCCAATCAGTCTGAGATACATTTCCAGTTTATTTCATCTTTTTCTTTTGGAGTAGACACAGCTCATGGGGGAGCTGATAGCTGTTGCATACTTATCTGTTTTCTAGATGATACCTGTTTTAGATTATGTGCAGACAAAACAGTGCAACCTTAATTCACTGAAGCAAGGTACCTTCGCAAATGACCAAGTGACTAACAGAAGTATCTCTACTGTACCTAACAGAATAAACAGGTAGTGACAAACTTATTTTCCCAGCCAAACAACCAAGGCAGTATATCTGCAGCTGTGGATCAGCAGTCATGCAGAGTCCTCAGATGGCGCCGTTGACTTCCACTGTCTGTTCTCACAGTATGGGCTCTTTTAAGCAGGTTTATTTGGTATCACTCCAGATTCATTATCAACCCCCATAATGTTAGTTAAGATGTCTGATACGCTTAAAAACACACTAAACCCCCCACCCACCCCCTATCCTACCAAGCAGAGATCAGTACAGGGCAGAAACTGGCAAAACATACAGACTGTGTGCTGGTGGATGGACTTGGTATAGTGAATTGCTGAACGCAATTGCTGCAGTGGGTTGATGGGGGAACTTGTGGTGCAAACATGGAAAAAAAAAAAAAAAAAAAAAAAAAAACAAAGAAAAAGGTAGGAGTGATTTTTAAAGAATTAAACTAGAAAGCAGCTGCATAGGTTTCCATCTCAAAAGCCAGATGACCAAAGAAATACCACTGAGTCCACCCAGAGACACCTGTGGTGTAGAGTTTAATTAATACTCCAACATCAGCCTGAACTAATTATTATTTTTGTTTTTTGCCTTCTTCATCTTATTAGATCTATCCTGATGTAAATCTTGCTTTTTAAATTTTGAAGTGTTCTCTAAGTACATTTCGTGTACCATTTTCAGAATTTCAGAAGTTTACTGCAGTTATGTGACGTAAATGATGGCATGTGAAATAGAACAATGTGTTTGTGTATTAAAATATGTTAATGATGAGCAGAAAAGGTTGGGTGTCAGTAGTGATGTTCACACATCTTACTTAAAACTTCTGAGTAAGAAACCAGTACAGTGTCAGTATCAAACTAGCACAAATTTGACACCACCTCTCCAGCTGATGTTAGTGTGTGTGTGTTGCAATTTTTTTACACAACAGTGAACTGGTATTACTCTAACGAGGAAAGCAACAGCCATGATATAAGACATGGACATAATGTAGACATTAGGTGACTCAGAAACAGCCTCTCAGAAGACTAGTAACTAAATATGCCGATGCCTTTATAGTTTTTTAATTTTTTTTGTGGGTTTTTTTGTTTTATCCATAAGACACCAATACACTCAGATGAACTGGATCATCATATTTTTCTCCCCTACCACCAAGTCCGATACCTACCTAAATTTAGTATATTTGGTCATACAGAGTTGTGCTCTAAATCCAGTGTTCTTTTTCAATTTAAACCTCATTGTGTAGAATTTACTGGGAGCATATTCAGTGTTACTGCTAGTAACACAAGGCACTAACTGCACATCGCTGTTTCAGATTTTCACATACCAGCACACAATTGTATTGTTCTCCACAACTTATGAAATTGTACTCTTACCGTTTCTTAAGTTGTCTAAGAAACAGCTGTATCTGCTCCTGTACTAATCCATCTAGATGATGGGCTTAGAGACTCATGACATATTTGTATGAGAATCAGTACACTTTAATAAAAAAAAAAGTGCATGTGAGAGTCAGTCATCTATAATAAAGCTATTTACTAAAATAATGTTTATCCTGAGATAGTAGCCATGCTTGCTAGACGCCAATGAATAAAATGTCAAATGTAGACTGCTTTTCAGTAGGTCAGGAGGACTTTCAAGACAATTTGTTCATAAACTTTAAGTAAAGACAAACAGGGAGGGAAGGAGTAAACTTAAATCTAATGAGCCATTAGGGTAATTCAGATGCTTGCACGAAAAAAATAAATTTGGTTGATGAACTCCTGGACGTCTGAATATTTTGGTATAGCTCATTGAAAAGAAAAGTATCTCTATATTGATTATAAGAGAACAAAAATAGTTTGACGATGTTCACAAAAACATTAACAGAGAGAATTTAAGTCTCCTACCAGTGGAAGTCTACTGCTCTGTTTGTGCCATCTCCAACTCTGTCATGGTTTCCATGAGGATTTGTCCAAATCTGAAAGAAGACAAGCACTTAGAAAGTTTGCAGAATGCACTGTACATCTGTCTCTCCTATAAATCCAAAGCACGGCATAAAGTTCACCAGAAATGTTTAAGGAACCATTTGGCCAGTAGAATGAATTAAGTTAAAATTCTCCTCTACAAAGTCAGTATCAGTGACACAGCAGCAAGAGGTATACTTCCCAAAAAAAGGCCTAAACCTCTGTACTCTAACTGAATGACAGTTGGATGGTGCGTCAAACCACTATCCAATCTGCCACCCTAATGGTCAAAACTGAAAGATAGGTTTTGGATTATGTGCAGAAATGTGCTGACAGTGGGATGCGACCCTGGCTGCTTATTTGTAACAGCTGGCTGAACGCTAGATCCACAGAGAGCGGTTATGAGAAGACTAACAGTTCACCAACCAACACCATCCGCTTGATTTTACCACATCAACTTCCTGGCTTCCCCCTCAGTGGATTATCCTCCAGCCAGGTCCTCCATACAACCCCAGCCTGGGAATAAATAGTCCTGGCTCCAATTTCACAATGTAATCAAAACAGTGGGCTTTGTGGGAGCACCCAGAGGCCAGAAACCTGGCAGAGTAATGGTTATACAGAGCATGAGGACTCGGGGAGAAGAAGCAAGGAAGGGGGATTAGGCCTTAGTTTATGTAACCAAGGTCAACTGGAGAAAAACACAGTTATCCTTGAAGAAGGCAAAAACAGTAAAAGCACAAGGGAGGAAGGCTGGCCAAGAAAACGGAAATATAAAAACAAACAGATATAAGTCACAGTCGGTAGGCCTCGGTTCGCATGGCTTAAGCTTCTGGTTTGGTGTAGGGAGTAATTGAGAGCAACCACTGACACTTTAAATAGCTGCTGAATGTGGTTGGATGCAGTTTAGGGGAAGTAAACTTGACACCACAGGAGGAGGAAACTCCAATCTCATGAGCCATTTGTGCAATTCAGATGATTGAAGGAAATAGTTTAAAACCTTGAGTGGTCACCCCCTAAATGCATCTGTCTAATTTGATGGCCATCAGCCATGTATAAAATCACCTTTATAATGATTATGAGAAAAATAAATAAATGTACTATTCCTGTGGCTATCTGTACTTCTTTGCAGAAAACATAAGAGCAAATAGAGAAATCTCTTCTACTACTAGAAGTCTATTGCCCTTTTCTTGCCATTTAAAATTGTTTCATGGTTCTCTAGAGAATTTGCCCAAACCTGAAGAAAGACAAGCCTTTTGAAAGTACTGAGCAGACTGTATATCTTGACATCCTGAAGTATACTATAAATGGTCTTTGACAAACCATAATGTGGAGATAGATGATGATAGCAGGAGCTGGCAGATGAAAGGTTATTAATAACACCTGACATTGTCTTCTTAATTCATTCTACACAAGTAAGGGCCTCTGCTCCTCATAGAAGGAAACTATTATTTAGTACAATGACAAAGACATTATCAAACAAGTGAAGAGCCAGCACACAAGTCATCTTTTAAAAGTTAGACAACTGGCTGCACAAGCCAGCAAGTCAGGAACTAAATAAAACATGGCCTTGAGCCAACACTTTCACAACACATACTTAATGGTAATCAAAAGGCAAGGGATAGTTTGGAGATCACTGGAAATGAAAATGTAATTTAATAAACCAAAAACTATGACTGAGGCTTTAGGTTTTCTCTGAGAAGGAGTGTCTGGTAAGTGTATTATAAATTCAACAGTATGACATGGTTAAATTAGGGCCGTGTCAAATATTGAATTTTATATGGCATTGCGATAAGATTGGAGTTAATATCAGTGCTAAAATTTTTTTACTGAGTATGGACAGCTCCTCCAGCCAATCAGGCAGCGCAAACATAAGACTGAGCAGCAGAGGCACAAGTTTAGCACGTGTTTATGGTTACACTTCACTTGCGATATAACAACTCATTCCAGCATTATTTTGACAGAAAGCACGAACAGCCAATAATAATGAAAATAGTGCTGCTGAACCAATCATAGCTGGAAGAGAGTTTGAGCATGTCAGTTAGGTTGACGCACAGAGCATGGATGAGCAGCCAGCAGCAGCTCACATGCTAATGCTTGGGCTGCTGTAAGCCATTTTTTGTTGTAAGCCAGTACATCAGGAGTGGTGCCTGATTAAAGAGAAGTTGAACAGAACAGGACCTGTCCAGGGTGTACCCCTGCCTTCCACCCAAGAGAGAGCTGGGATAGGCTCCAGCAGATCCCCGTGACCCTGAGCCAGGAAAAGCGGGTATAGAAAATGGATGGATGGATGGATGAACAGAACAGAAAATGTGGACGACAATTTGACTGTCAGAGTTAACGATGAAAACACCCAAACAGACAAAGCTCTGGGCTCAAAAGATGAGAGCATTGTTGAGAGCAAGGGTCTGAGGACTTTAGTAGTGTGGAGATATTTCGGATATTTAAAGTCCGACAGGAAGCAGAATGGCATGCACTGCAAATCACAGGTGTATATTTGACAAGAATATATTAATGTTCCAATAAAAACAGAAGATACCACTAACCTTTTTTACCACTTGAAGCAGTGCCATCATCTAGAGCACATAAAACGCAAGACTTTACAGTCCCAAATCCAAGCAAGTGTTGGTGGTCCCTAAAACAACAGTGACACTTTCTACAGCAGTGCTTTGGTTTATATCACCATATATATTGATAATGACGGATATGAAAAAAATGACCATGATGAGATTATTTTCCATATTTTTCATTATTTTTCACTTTTGATTACATGTGCGTTGTCCAAAAGATGCAATAATGCAATTTGCTCATTTAAGAAGGCAGTGTGGGCATTAACAGCACATTTAGCAACAGTACCATTCAACTTACAGTCATTCGTCTGGTCATAGACAATAACTGGCACTATAAGCAGTTTTAATAACAACAATCTGAGCCAAAATTATTGCATTGATGCATTATTTTTGATGCATTATTTTTGAATCAAATCATGCACCTCCGAATCAAAATGTGTCATATGAATACCACAGCAGGTATGAAGCTGGACAACTTAAAAGTTCCTGCAGGGACATTCATTATTCATAGCTTCATAGGAACAGTAAGGATTACAATGTTTGATTGAAAGATGTTCATCCTCTGTGCATTTACTATTCAAGGAATTAAGTTGACCTGTTTCACACATTGGTTCATCAAGTTGATCAAATACGCTGCAGATAACCGATCAAAGAGTCTTTGCTTTGAGAATTTTCATGAAAAAACTTGTTTTCCTGAAAATAGGAGTAGTGAATTCATGTTTCTTAGCTAATAACCTTTGTGACACAAACCAAAAGAAAACACCTTATATAAGAGAACTCAACAGCACCTAGGTGCATTCTCTTGTGTTAAGGGTGCAACTTGAACCTGGATACAATAAGCCATAATGGTCCCTTTGTGGTCTTGAAAGAGGATTGTGCCAATTTCAACCAGGCTTCCCATTGTTAGGCTGCATTCAAACAGACTTCACTCTGGGAAAATATACACTGCTCTTCTCATTCTTCTGAATGGGGGGAGGTGTGTGAATAGTGTGTAAAAACATTTTTATCTGGTTCAACTTTCTCTACAAGGCAACATCACATCATCTGCACTGAACCAATGACATACATGCAAGCACACATTCCAAGTGGATTATTTTGGAATAGGAGCTGTATTTCTGCTGTTTACCTCAAGATTACCACAAAAAGATAAAACCCTTGCTATCCAATAACTTTCCACAGATGTGGAACACTGTCTGTGGGTATTACAAACTACTGCATTGTTGTTTTGCTTCTTTTAAGCACAATTCAGCTCCTCCAACTAGACTTCCTAAAGTATATTTCATTGTTTTACCAATACATGACAAAACATTCCCACTAAAACAGCCCCCTGCAATTTTTCATGCAGTGTAAAATATTTGTGTCAATATGACCATAGGACAGTGACAAAACTAGTGACACTGCAAAGTCACTTTTGCCAAAACCAACAAGTCACTGGCCAAAAAAGCAGGCAAACCAAAGCCCTCCCCTTAATCTCCGTAAGGAGAGACATTGGACTCAGATATTCTCTGAAACGTTAACTGCTCCAGATACACAAGGACCTTTGACAGCAGCAAGAGGGACCAGACTCAGCTCAAATCAGGTCAGATTAACATGGAAAAGAAAAATATTAATTGCCACAGCATGGCAGGAAGCATATTAAGCAACAAACTATCGCAGAAAGAATTCTCATTAGAAAACAGACTTTCCAAGCATTATAAAGTCCCAAAATTAGTGTGAGCTTTCACCCTTGCCTTGGCAATTGTTGCGAATGTTGGTACACATGATAGCAGCGAAATGTTTTTTTAATTTTATTTGTTCAGTGGTGATGAAAAAAATACATCAAAAAATGCTGCTCTTCATATGAGGAAATGACAAAGCATCACCAAAACCAACAGTGCCACAATCCCTGAGGTTGTTAAGCCTTAAAACTACCATTGACAATGTGCCTTTGGCTGCTGCTGCTCTGTAATTAAATACCAGAAATTTCTGTTTTTTCCCCTCTGTTTTTTGGAAAGTATACACAGGGTCTAAATACAACTCCTGCCCAGCCCTCTTAGGCTTTTTGGCACAGGGCTGACGCCAGCACACTGCTGCATTCCTCAATCCACATCTGGTCATTCCACCTCAGAACAAAGGTTAAACCAACAAATCACAGGGCAGAGAAGGCACCACTGGTGTCGAACTGAAAGTCACATGGTGTTGTGGCCCCTGAGAGCCAAAGGTAAATGTGCTGCTGAATCCAAAGACTAGAAATCAGCCTGCTGATCAGATTGGGCATCTCTTTCCAAAGCTTAAAGAGACAGGATGAATGCTTTTTAGCAACAAACTGCATTGTCACATAGTACATGACAAGCAGCATACTGTCTCTACAGACAGTAATTTGCAATGCGATGCTAAAGGCATCTAAAAACGATAAAACCCATCACTGGAATCTTACATCACTTGGCACACATGGAATTTCTGCCAATTCCCCCAAAGTAGACAAAATTTTTTTTTTTTTTTTTTTTAAACTCAGTGGGGAAACCACAAAGGGGGTCATCTGCCTAATGTAATTACTAACGCTTTTTTAAATCTTAATGCATTCCTCTTCATCCTGACTGATTCATGCTTGCATTCCAGTAGTGAAATTTTTTTTTCTTTACATGTCAAACATTCCTATAAAATACTAACCCCTCACACCCCCACTCCCATTCCCCAGGTATAAACAAATTTTATAATTTAATCCTGTGTATTTAAATTGAATTTAACTCATAATTCATGTCTGTAAAAAACAAAAACATAAGCCATATATAGGTTTAAAATCTGTTACCCCCTTGACAGATAATTATAATTTATTATTTTGTTATATAATCATGTCAGTTAAAATAACCATGTACTGTATTCACTCAAAGTAATGGCTCAGATCTGGGAACAAGCCGACATCATCACAAAAAATACTAACAGGGCTAGACATCCAAAATTGTTGTGCATATGTTGGAAAACTACACAATAAAATCAGAACTGAGACACATGACAGCTTTGGAAATATTTTTACTATCTGTGCTTCTAAGCTTGGTTTGCCTGGTTCATATTTCTTGTACCAAGGGAATGACTTCTCTTAAATGTTGCAGTCTTTCCAAAACCCATAAACCTAGGGAGAGATAACCATTTGGACGCATGGGAAAGACTACTTAGGAGTCTTCTGTCACACTAGCAGCTCATAATAAAACTGAGGCTGATAAGTTACAATAACCAAGTTTTTTAGACAACTTAAACTTGATTTGACAATCATGCTATATTAAAAAAAGTAAAAATTACAGTTAATCAAGGGAGGAAAAGGAATGCCCTAATGTCATGATGATCCATCCAGAATTTGAGTAAAGTGCTTGACATTTTATTCATAATGACAAATGTCAACCGTCACGGTGTTACTAAATGATATGTCAGGAGATCACCAAAGTCCAAATGCATCTTCATCTGGGAATAATGAGTGTATGTCAGTCCAGCCCTTGTGGAATGGCACTGTGGACACATGCTGAATGATTTCAATCTGGACCAAAGTAGTGAGACAGACTGGCACTGCCATCTATAGAGGGACAACTCAACTTTTTGCACAACATAATGTATATGTACTTTGAAATGACTAAAAACCACATTTTTGAATCTACACTAAGTAATCCATAATGTACCATTATTCATGGCAGATCCATATTGACAAATTGAGAACATATCTTTAGACAAAACTGAACACTTTCACATACTCAGTTCAACGCTTCAATACCCTTTGGCGCTTTCTCCCATTCTTCCTCAAAGATTCTGCCAAACTATCAGACTGAATGAAAAGTGTCAGAACTGCCATCTTCAGGTCTTTCCCATCAGTTCTGTCAGACAGTCAGCGGTTTTACATGTACTTACACACATGGGCAAAATTGCTAGTACCTTTCCATTAAAGAAAAAACTCCCAAATAGTCACTGAAATAACTTAAAACTGACAAAAGTAATAATAAATAAAAATTTACTGAAAATCAGACATGTCTTTTGAATTGTGGTTCAGCAGAAACATTTAAAAAAAAAAAAAAAAAAAAAAAAAACTAATGAAACTGGCCTGGACAAAAATGATGGTACCCCTAAAAAAGAAAATAATTTGACCATGGGGACATGTTAAACTAATGTATGTCCTGTAATTCTGTAATTAGTATCACAGGTGTCTTCGAACTTGTAATCAGTCTGCCGAGGGTGAAAAGTCACTGTGCTGTTTGGTATCATGGTGTGTACCACACTGAACATGGACCACAGAAAGCTCAGGAGGTTAGAAAGTAAATTATAGACAAGTATGTTAAAGGCTATAAGACCACCTCCAAGCAGCTTGATGTTCCTGTAATTAAAGATGTACATTTTATTTACATGTTTAAGGTCCACGGGGCTGTAGCCAACCTCCCTGGATGTGCCCACAGGAGGAAAATTGATGACAAATTGAAGAAACGGATAACATGAATGGTAACCAAAGTTCCCTGAACAACCTCCACAGATATTAGAGGTGAACTCCAAGGTCAAGGTACATCAGTGTCAGATTGCACCATCCGTCGCTGTTTGACCCAAAGTAGTCTTAATGAAAGATGACTGAGGGTGAATCATAAAAAGTGAAATTGCAAGTTGCCAAAATACATATTGACAAGCCACAAAGCTTCTGGGAGAATTTCCTTTGGACAGATGAGACAAAACTGGAGCTCTATGGCAAGTCACATCAGCTATATGTTCACAAGAATGAAGCATACAAAGGAAAGCACACTGTACCTACTGTGAAACATGGAGGAGGCTTGGTTATGTTCTGGGGCTGCTTTGCAGGCATTTGGCACAGAGTGTCTTGAATCTGTGCAGGGTACAATGAAATCTCAAGACTATCAAGGCATTCTGGAGCCTTGTGCACACCAGTTTCATTAGTTTGTTTTTAATGCTTCTATTCAACCACAATTCAAAATCAGTGGCTGATTTTCATTAGTTAATTTTCAGTAAATTTTATTTTATCAGTTTTGACCATTTCAGTGACCACTGTGGGTTTTTGAAGGGTACTAACAATTTTGTCCACATGTGTAAGTATCCTGGTTGCTCAGAGACATCAGGTTCCATGGGTAATCTGAGGACCCATTTATATGCAAAAGATCAAAAATCAGATTTGTCCTCCACCCCAGAAATTTTTAGAAGCATCATTCATAGATTTGAACTGGATAATAGTAGAAGACAGGCAGGCAGACAGACAAAGGGGAGCTCCTTTCACAGTGCGTACGATCCGAATTGGAAACTACTTTTCCTATCAACAGATTTTTGTCAAGCATATGTACACTTATAAAATGTCACTGAGAAACTCAGTTAAGCATATTCATGTCAAAGAAATTAGTGTTTTCCAAGTAAAATCCACCTCAGGAAGTTAGTTTTCTCTAATCCCCTACCCCATCATAAACCAGCTCTCATTTACATGACAGGTAAGAAACCCGCTTAATCTTATTCATATAGACATTTTTCCCTGGTTGGAAAAAAAAAAAAAAAACGAATGGCGCTGCATCGATGGGAGTGTACTGTTTTTATTGTTCCATGCATCAGTGAGACAATGAAAAACAGTCCAGGAATTCTTGATGGAGGGTGAAATTTATGTCTTTAAATCTTATTAGAAACAGAAGCACAACACAGTGGCTTGTAAATTACATACCGAGTTTTACAATTGTTTTACCTTCGGTCATCCCAACCTTGAGGTAAACAGCAGAAATGCACCAATTATGTTGTATTTATCAGGAATGAAAACTTGCATCTTTGTGAAATGAAGCGTTTCATTGCATAAAAAGTTCAACCAAATCCAAGTTTTTATTCCATAACTTTTTTTTCTTTTTTTTTTTCAAAATGTGATGAGATATTATCCTGTAACAATGCAGGCTCAACACCAATCTCCTGTACAAAAAGCCATTAGTGGAAAGGGTCACACTCCCTCTGGCCCTAATGTCAACTTACATTGTTCCATCCTCATGGTTTCTCTCCATCTTTGCAGTTGCAGCAGCCTGGTGTGTCCCTGCCAAGCACATTTACACATTTGCTGAACTCACAGTAAGAGATAGACAGTTAGTTTGTGCTTTCATGGCCACTAACAGTCAAACAGCTGATTATGAGTTTATGCTTCAATAATCAATAGCTGACAAATCTTCAACTGCAGTACCAGAGGCTGTGTTCATACAATATCATACAAACCTGAGCAAGGATTAAGTGTGAACTTGTTTTTTTACTTTCAAGTGACGCTTGATAATAACTCAGATATGCAGCACGAGCCCAGGGGCAATCAAGACATCTTCAAATGTCACTGTGCCAAACCCATAAAGCCTTGTTCAACAAGCCAGATGCTATCCACACAATCAGTGCAAATCACTGTCAGTGCCCTTTGAAAGATGAAATCCATTTAATTTGTAAAGGAAAAATATTTCATTTTGTCCAATTCTCTATTTTCAATTTACCTAAAAAACAAGTTTTGAACTGCAGTCATGAAACAGTCCCTGTGTTAAAATCTGCACACAAGTGACTGTCTTGTGTTTTGTCCAATTTGGAAACAGAGCCAGGCTGAGGCGTAACTCACTAGAGGGTTGTTTAATTTTAATTTCTTTTAATTTATGGGAGGAAGATCACATTATGAACATGCCGTTTCCACAACATTCAATCAACAGCAGCACCCCTGAAATACTGCCATCAGCACATCCTGAAAGATGTCAACATTTCTAATTCTGATGACAACCTACCATGACCTGGAAGACTGAGAATCACCACAGACAAACAAACACAGTCACTTTTATTGTGTTTTGTGATTAAAGATCATATAACAATCAAAAGCTCCAGGACAGTTGTTTCCAAACACTACAAAACCTCAACTTTTAGGCCAAAAATTAAATGTCAATCTAATTTTTTTTTCATTTCATTTCCACAACAACTGGGCAAACTCCATCTCCTGATGGATAGTGTAACATGATTAAAAGCTCCAGACCAGCCAGTTAATAAGGTGAGAATTTGTGATCTGTCAAATGACCACTGTAGTTTAGTATGACTCAAGTCCACCTGCATTGTCCTGCTGCTGTAAATACTCAAATGTCTGTTAATTTGCTAATGACCCAACAAATGCATTAATTCTTTTTGGTTTCATTAATGCAGCTCGGTAAAACAGACTAAGAATTCTACTTCTTGCAGATCATGATTTCTAATTCAAATTTAATGAAAAGTATTAAAAAGCAAACATTCACAAATGAAATACACCACAGACAGCGTATGAGATGTAAATGAGGCCACTAGATTTGGATTGCCTTCTACTATGCAGGACAATGGGCCATGGGGTTGTTATAGTAATCAGCTTGTTGTCTATGATCAATAAGCCACAGAATAAACATGTTTAATCAATAAGAGTCTGTAGAGAACAGGGTCAGTCCCTATAACATCCTCCGTATGGTATAAAATATAGAAACAGCTAGCAGGCATCTGGGATTTAGAGGGAACATTTTTAATCTAACATTCCAGTCTGAAGTACTGCTCATTCAACATGAGTTTTTGAAGATTATATATATTGATATTTACATTTATTATACTGACTGGTATGACTACCTGTCTGAACAAGGTGATTCAATCATCACATATATCAGAAGCAAGCGAGAGACCAAAACAAGAAATTAGTTTGATGAAGATTAGTTTATGCATGGTTCAACCCATCACACCAGTTTCCCACATTTCCTCACACATTAAGAAGTAATATAAAATATAAGATGATGCAAAAATGTTTCAGTTTCAAGGATCTGCTATAATTTCTCATACATGATAAAGAAAAGAGCCAAAGAGTTTTAGTAAAAACTAGTTTTGGATTTAGATTTTGTGCAATCATAAACTCACCACCAGGGGGGTAAGAGAATTAGGATTTAGGATTTCAGTATAAATTTAGCATTTGACAAGTGCAAAGGTCACTTTTATGATTTTTATAGGGGCTTCAAAGAAAGAAGAACTTGCAAAGGAGAAGTTAGCTGGTCATATTCTTTCAAATCCATAGATATTGTATCACCCATGACACAAGCTGTCTTTAGGAAAAGTTTAAGTGTAAGAAATTCAAAATGAAGTTACTTTTGTATACAGGGCAGTACCAGAGTTCTTCATTTCTGATTACTGTTGATAATTAGCAAACAATAACCATGACCATGAATTTGTAAATTCATTTGTAAGTATTTGTAAGTAAAATGTAAGACATTGTAAAACACCTTACACATCCATGGTTCCTACAGGTAATTTCACTTATTCTGGATGATTACACCTCTTCACAGGATTGTGAGGACATGTGGAGACTATCAAACTGAGCAGAGGTCTAATCAGCCAGAATAATGCAAAACACCAGTGGCGTCTTCAGAATCTGTAATTACAGGTTGCAGAGTACCTAACAATAAAGTGTGTGCAATGTAATTTAGACATTATTGCAAAATCTTTTTTCCAAGGTATTGTATTGTTAAATATATTGCACATAGCACAGCAAAGCAAATCCTTTGAGCTAAAACCTACCAGACCCTTACAAAACCAAGATAACAATAGACAATGTGCCAGTGAGAGCTAGGGCACATGATAATTATCAATCGACTTTAATTACTCCACTGGAAACAAACTAATGTGTTTCTGTAAAACATGGCTATAATTGTCAAAGAAGTAGTTTGTGCTATAAAACTTTTATTGCTCACATCACTGATCATCTGTCCTGCGGAGATGAAGCCCCAGCTTTACAGCCCTGCTTTTTGTCTGCACAAAGAAACTAAAAAGAGGGAAGCCATGCTGAGATTTTATTTCTGGTTATTTCAGCCATTAATAATGATATTTTCTAGCTTTACTGAAGTAAACTGGCTCACTGCCAGTTAGCCTATAGACACGGTTTTATTACTTCTGCTTATATATATATATATATATATATCGCACTAGACAATACACTTCCAAAATGTCTGCAGTACCCACATGAAATGCAAATCACAATATGTGAAGTAAATTATTGTTACTCTGTGCTGCTCGTATTCATTTCAGAGGGAGAAGTAATGCATTTGTTACTAGTTGTACTTTTAAAAGCCATTTCTTTACATTGATTCATCAAACAGAGTGCAGCACCATCTTTTTAAAAGGTCATTTTCATAGTGTAAACAATAGCATTTGGCAAGGGAAAAAAACACGCACGCACGCACGCACGCACGCACGCACGCACGCACGCACGCACGCACGCACGCACGCACGCACGCACACACGCACACGGACTGACATCAAAGCCCGGGCTGCCTATGCAATGGCAATTTAGACGCATCAAAACGGAATGTGATAAGTTTCAGTACTGTTGTTGAATGTTGTACAGAAGTGACATCACCATAGCAACCATCAGACAGCTTATATTACTTCAGTGTTCCTACTGCTGGTGTGAATGAGAACAGAAAAAAGGCCCTTACTGTCTGTAGTTCTCAGGTCTGTACCTCAGTGGGGTAGTTCCTAAAACTGTTTTGTCTGAAACTGCCTAAACATTCGAAGTGTTAACATTAACTATATCATGTCAAAAACGTATTTTAATGCACCCTTCACAATGTAAAATGCTGCTTGGTTGTAACACTAGTATTTATAGATAGATGTAATTCATATTTGCACTAAAGCTAATGAATCTGAAACTACATCTATCTATACTAGTGCTATTAAAGAGAACAATTTCACCATCCATAATAGGTACAGAAGCAAACAACAGCAAAGCTAAATATAGTAAATATCAATAGGAATCAAAATGAAAATTTGTTTTCAACAGCAGATGAAAAAACAAAAAGAGCTTGCTAACTTTCATGACCCCAGGAACTTTTATTCTATGCTCACAGTCTAGATAGTCCTGACTGAGAAAGGCACAGGTACAAACCAAAGAGCACACACTAGATGAGCTAGCTGAATAAGACAGACCAGGTGGTGAAGATAAGACCAGAGACAGCAACTGTTCTTTGTGTGAAACAACTACACTTGTCTGTGTGACCTAGTCCATAATGCTTTGATCTCCTCTTAAAGTTTTACAATGTGAGCCACAATTTGAGTGTTTACAACAACAAATTGGATATGCCCACTCATATTTTCACTTACAGAACAACTACAAATGTTAGTACTAAATTGCTGTTTGAGTTAAATAAACTTGGGAGGTGGGGTGAATAACACACCATGCAAACACTCATAAAACCCCCTCAGAGCACTCCATAACCTACAAACAGAGGCCTGGTTCATTTGCAGCCAGATTAAAGCTACTGAGGTGAAGCGGGTGGAAAAGATTATTCCTAGTAACCAAAAAAAAAAAAAAACCCTTAAGCTAAAAACAATGAAGGGAGTGTTATTAATGAAAGCTGCCTCGAGACTCACTGCTATGTGCACAGAAGTCTACTATGTTGTAAGCTAAGCAATTACAACTTTTACACCAACAGGAGCCCAGGGTTTTCAATGTCCAGACACATAGCACATATTCCAAACTGTGAACCGAACTAGTCGCACCATGTGGTTCTGGTTTTACTCACCAAATTTTTAGGCCAACTTAAGGAATGTCTACACAAAAGCCTTGTAAATCCAAGTCAGTGAGAGCAACACTGCAGGATGTACACTGCAAAGCTGTGCCTCAAGGCACTTTACAAAAAAAAAAAAAAAAAAGTGGCAAAGTATTTTTGTTTTTTGTTTCCTTAAAGCACTTTGAATTACTCTGGATGAATTGTGGTATACAAATAATCTTGCCTTGCCTTGCAACTGCAACCAGGAATCACTGTGGGCTCACAGGCCATTCATATTAACACACAAACACATACAGACCTTTCTACATCTGATGACCTCGGTGCATTAAAGGCTTCATTTGGGTGAGGGGAATAGCATGTCAATGCAAAGATAACAGAGCCTTGTGACCACTGACCCCTGTGGGAGTGTGAACCAACAGGAAGTCTCCTACTGCTCTGATGAGGCAACATGTGTACTGTCCATAAATGACAAGCAAGTGATAGTTCATTTATACATTCTGTAAGCCTTTTATATGTCATTTAGATCCATATCTGAATATTGTAAGTGCAACAATCTTAACTAAAGGTCTTGTCAGTAGGATTTGAAAGCTTTCAACAGCTTCTCATGAATGGAACTCAAAAAAATGAAAAATATTCTATAAGTGGTGAACATGACCTTAAGTGACCTTAAACTTGCATACCTGCAGCTAGGTAAGAAAGGTTCAAACATCCAGGGATCGTTGTTTTGTACTTGTTGAGACCACCAAAAGCCAGCCAAGGCCCTGAACTATTAACACGCTTCTCCAACATTTGTCTTTAGTTTTGCATAGCAACCACCCTTTTCCCAGGACAGAGGGTCCCACACCCCAGGGTGCTTAAAAAGAGTTGAGGGGGTGAGTCAATTTGGGTGGGGGGGAATCTTGAGAAAAGGGGCGTCTCTGGGGAAACTGAGCACTCACTGTTCTCCAAGAGCTTTCACGGTTGCCACTTGGCAACAGTCTGCTGTCGGTATTTCAGAACACTGCTTTTCATGCTTGTTTGCCTGCAACTAAAAGCCACACACACTCACAAAAAGTGAGAAAAAAAAAAAAAAAAAAATCTCACTAGTGTCACTGCAGCAGATGCTTCCTGTATTGTTGGCTCTGATGTCAAAAGCCAAATCTAGCTGTCTAAAATATTTAATTTCATGTGTAAGTGCATTCATTTAAAACAAAAGCTAACAACAGTGGTGGGTATAACACAACAAAAAATTTCAGTGTCTCAATAACTTGTCAATTGTTAAGTGTCGTCTTGGTCTCATGACGTCAAAATGTGAACAGCATGATGAAGAGGACTGTTTAAATATGAACTGTCATTGAACCAGAACATTTAGTGGTCGATGGTCATGGATCAGACACTTGTTGTGATTTTTGTGGTTAATCACCTTGTTAGAGAACACCATGTTATGCAATAAGTACTGAAACATTGAACAGTTGGACATGTGCATTCAAAAGTTTAAAGAAGGTCAAATTAAGTTCAGCTGTAAAGGTTATAGTGCATTTTGGGTGCATTCTGAAATTCTGAAAAAGTCAAATATCCCTAACTTTTTGTGAGTAGTGTATATTTCCACAAATGGTTGACCTTTAGGGTAACTTAAGCAAATGTTTGAATGCCAAAGCCTGGATGCTCGAGGTTATCTTCCAAATGGTGGACAAACCCTCCTCAACCACACCCTCTCACCTGCCCTTCCTCTTAGGAAACAGAAAAGGAGTCTGCAGGCAGCACCAGCTGTTTTCCAACTGAGTTGAGGAGGCAGTCTCACATCCTCCTCTCCCCCTCTCCTCTCCTCTCCTCTCCTCTCCCCTCCCGTCCCCTCCCCTCCCCCTTCTGTGTCTAAGGCATGCCTTCACCTCTCTAACCCCTCTTTTTCCTCAACCCAACCAGTTGGCTGGTCTTTTTGCTCTCCCCTTCAACAAAAGAAACAAAGAAAGCAGTGCACTTTCACTCTTTACCCCCCTGCAGAAAAGGAGAAGGCCTGTACAAGAACTACAGACCATCCCCTTTCAAAGCTGCAAAGACCAGTTAATGCAAAGATGTTTGCATGCAAAATTCTTACACCAACATGCTAGGATAGTTTAGCTTCTCTGTGAAGTATACATAGAAATGTGCAGGTACAGACAGTAACAGAAAATGCAAAACCTGAAACCATCAAGCCCTTTTTAATTATTTCTACTGCCATGTTGTATACAAATGTTGATTCAGTTTCCCAAAAGCTAAAGTATGTGCGGACTAAAGTGAATTTGTGGCATTTGTGCAACCGTTATATTTATGTACTTCCAAAACTGTGAGAACAAGCTCAAGTTTTTGACCTTGGGAGTCACAGTGTTTCTATGGGGTGGGGCTATACTGGCAGCTTTTCACATGCTGCAATTTACCAGTGTGGTGCTGTGTTGTTCCACCACAGGAGCTTAACAACACTTAATATAACATGTGGCCAATGTCATGGGCTACTTTTTTCCACTCCTCTCCACATGTCTTGTAGAGTGGTACCTAAAACTTATTCACTGCTAAGGAGGTGATACAAAATGCAGAGTGACAGCAATTAACAGACCAAGCAGATGTGCGATTATGCCACTGGGAAAACTACAACAAACAGTACAGGGAAAACAGGGAAAACCAAATCTTTATAAACAGAGAAATCATTGAACAAATAAGAAGCCTTGAGGGGTATCCAGGAAGCAGGTTCAGTGAAAACTCAGTGATTTCACCTCGAGTTGAGGGAAAATCAGAAAGTTTTCTGCTCCAGACACAGAGATTAATTTAAACTTCGGTAATTTACTCAGTGAAACTAACATGTTTGCCGTCAGGTTTTCTTCAAGAAACTCTTGAGTTTCTGTCTCCTCCCCCCTGTAGAGTCTGCAGAAGCTCTCAGTCTGTTTTAGTTCTTCATTCATACAGTTCATAATAAAGACCTGATCAGACAGCATTAATTTTTAAGAAGTTTGCATTAGAAGCAGATAAAAACCCCTGATTAGAAGTCAATAATTTATCTTTTCTGGCATGATTGTTTTCATGATCAATCAGTAAGTCTAACGACAATCTCCTTGCATGGATTTATCCTCAGTTCAGAATAAAAATCAAGTGGCAGCACCTCTTTTGTATTACACTAGCACTGCGTGCACAGAATAACTTTCAATTTGTTAATCTGTTACACCAACATGCTATCATAGTTTAGCTTCTATGCGAAATATACATACATCCCGACAAGCCTCCAGGTACAACGAGCCACAAGGGAAGATTTCACTTTCCATGTCAAGAATAAAGTTGGAATGTCAGTATTAAAAACAAAATATAATGTTGAAAAGGAGGATGTAATTATTTGCAGGTAAAACATGTTGGAACTGTATTGTAGTTGGAATGAAAGCCACTACATGCTGAAATAAAGTCACTGAATGTTTAATTTCTTTAATGTGTCAATTATTCTTAAACCAAATGTGACTATAATAATGAGTCTATACAGTAGCCTATGCCTTTCCTGTTTCTACAGTGTTCTTATATTTCATTTTGAGCTGCTGGATTGGACCTAAATGCATATAAATGTTAGTCACATCGCATCACATTTTCATCTGTAGCCTACTGTTAAAGGAACAAAGTGTAATAAGTGTTAAATAAAAGGAAGAGCCTATTTATATTGATTGTTCAATTTTCAATCCATGAAACACATTATGGAAAAACAGAAAATTGAAAAACTGGAGTACTTTTGATTTCCCACAAGAATTTCTTGTTCCACCTGAGTGAAGGACATAGACCTTTTTTTCTCCATTGCCATGGTGAATCATTGTCTGAGTTCCACTGATGTTTTTTTTATACAGTCCTTGTGCACACAACTCAGAGTTGGCTGAAGTAACTGATCAGCTGTTCTGGAACTGAAAACATAAGAGTTTCCCCATCTCAAATCAACTCAAAGTTCAGGGTTACGTTTTAGAGTTTGTTAAACCTGCTTTCTAGAATACCCCAAAACCCAACTGGACTTTTAAAATAATTGTAAACGTTAGTCTGAACAAAACTGTGCTAAATCAGTTTTCTTAAATATAGGAGAACACACCCAGATAAAGCGGTTGTCAGTTGAGCTACTCCTGCATGTACACCTTAGTCAGACACAAACAAGGGCTGGCACTGACAATGTGCATAATACACAATGTTATACACTATCTTAAGACTGATAAAAACCCAGCCTTGAATTTTTTTTAAAAACTATGAACATTCTCTCTCCCCTTTATTGATGGAGATCTGATTCTCTCAGAGTTATTTATAACAACTAATCTGGAGGGCTATGAAATATTAAATATATTATAAATATAATAAAATATATTCCCTCTGTTATTTCTGTCTGTTCCTCTGTGTCAGGATTTTCTGGCAGAGTTATTGGTCTAATGGCATGGACTTCTAACGACTTATCAGATCTTACTGACTTTTGAGAGTCTTAAAGTAAAAATTTATGCCATTGTAAGATACGAGATTCTTCATCTCATACCTCGCTGCCTCGCTCGAAGCCTTTGTAGGATTGCAATTAGCTAACATGTAGCGCTGAAGCTTGGTTTAAGATTTGCAATGGAATTTTTGTGAGGTGTACTTCAAATTCTATACTTCAGACCTGTTCCACCAATTTTGGAGAGAAGTTTGAGTGATCTAAAATGTTACTGGCAAACAAAACACTGTCTTGATTTTATCTGTTAAAGCATATTTTGAAAAATCTGTTTGATACTGATGCTGAATCTCCATTTACAATTACTTTCTAAATCATCAAGGATGTATTATCCCATGTTTAACAGTAGTGTGCCCAGCAGTACTTCCAGGTTTATTTTAGGCATCACTTGCAGAATTTAATAAACTGGCCCTGTCCCTTGAACCTACTAATGTCATGTCCGTCAGTACAAACTATTTCTGTGCAGAAGTAACTGGGCTGTAAGGAGTAGGCTTGATAACCAAAGGGCTATAAAAAATTTTACCCTGAGACACACTTACACCATTAGTTATCATAGGTTAATGGTGATTAACAGCAACAGAAATTTTGTCACAAAAATCTGTAATTTTCCTATTTGTGTAACAGCTTTCAATTAGCCTCATTTAAATGTTCAGAGTTAACAGCAATGACACTTAACAGATGGCCAATAAGTCACGACATGCAGTGTTCATCTAGCCTTTACAAACAAGACAGTGAAGTTTATCTTTGCCATCTATAAATAATATCTAAAACTCTGCAAAACAGTGATAAGACAAAGTCTCAAAGTCTTAAAAATATTCTTAGTCCTGTCTTTTTATTCTCTTATAACAAATATCATTATGGTCTCATGTACCTATAAATATTGCAGCATTTAAGATTTGACTCTTTGGACGCACATCTTTCTCTAGTTCTTTCCACATCTATACCTTGGTTTCCATTTGGCAATGATACTAACATTTTTCCCAGCCCTACTAAGTGAGAGTTTTCAGTCAAAGAATAACATAAGACAGACTTTTTATCTAATCTCATGTTTGCACTGATCTAGTTTTATAATTAGGATCCAATAGATTTTAGATTTAAATTAAACTATGCTGACAGTAGGAAGGATTTCAGTTCAAGTTAAATGGAATTCATGTTTTCAACTAAAGGCTCTCATAAGGACAGAAGAATAGTAAGTGTGTGTTCAGTACTTTGCTCCACCCTCACCTACCCCAGGTGAAGGTCTTATGTTTTTGTCGTGTGTGCAACAACAAAGCCCTTCTCATCCATGTCACCATCTCACTGGCCTGGCCTCTTTCTCTGGGGGCCTGCTACAAACTGCTGCTTCAGCTCTACAGAAACATAGGCAATAATATAGAATATAGAATAATATAAATGCAGACACAGAGGAATACTAAGAAAATGAGAGCTGCAGAAAGTGTCAAGTAGTGAATGAAGGGCAATTAGGGGTGTGCAATATTGGGAAAAAGTTTTAACTCTTTTTTAAAGATTTTGACACCATGTAGACAATATTTTGTAACCTACAAAAATGTATTTCTAAAATAAAATAAATAAGTAAATCATCTCAGTCTTACGAACAAGATATTAACTGCTGCCTAAATACTGGAATGGAAACTCAACATTCAAGGAAAGCAGGTCCTATTTATTTAATTAAAGCTAAAGCATTCAGTTAAAAACAATACAAAACGTTGAAATCACCTGTGCAGAATAGTGCAAATATAAGTAAACATTTTAAACTGCCCCATAAGATGTACTTTTTAAACATTTGCACAAAGACCACCACAAAAATACCTTTGGCAATAATATAGAAATTTAAATAGATACCTCCAAGTGAAATAAATACTTCAAAAATAAGTTTATATATATATATATATATATATATATATATATATATATATATTGCACAATTAGAGGATTAGCAAAACAATGTGCACTTGACTGCAGATTCTTTCAATGGTACTCAGAAACATCCAGAAATATATGGCTTTAGCAAACAAATGACACTACTGCAAATAAGGGCCCAATTTCTAGTTTTCATATGAAACATGTTGCAGTTTATGTGCCACAGTTTGGCACCATAAATCATACAATTTTGGCAGAGCGTTCTGACTAAAATATTTTCAGCTTGGCAGTGTGTATATTGGAAGTGATGTTAACTATATCTTATGCAAAGTAATTGGTCAACGCGTTTCTGTCTTGCTATCTGCTCTTTTTCTTGTTGAAAGGCACTATTTGGCTGAAGGATTCCATTACAGTTTGCCGAGTGGATTTCTGTGCTGGTACCCCACTGACTTAGACCTGTCTTGGTCTGTCGACTCCCAAAGTTTTTCATGTTTTCCATATTCTGTGCACTGGTGAGTTCGCAGATGGTGAAACAAGTTGGTTTTTCAGCCATCTTTAACAGCGACCAGTGTCCAATACAATTTGCAGAATGGAGCCTTTTGGGCAACCTGCATCTTTCCAAACAAACCACCTTCATGCTTGTGAGGTTGATCCACATCGAGTCGCATATGGAAAATGGAGCTAAGTCAGAAAGAAAAAGTTGTATATGCAGGAAGTAGCGGTAGCTTCAACAGATGGGTAAAACAGATGCACTGTGCAATTTTCTTGGTCGATTACGATTTTTTTAAAGAATTGTAATGAAAGCATATACAGAAATATTTTCTACAATGAAATTTTTTATTTTATAATAGACATTATTAAACGTTACAGGATCTTCTCACAACAAAATAAAGTGCTGTGTGCCTTGAAAAAGGTATAAAATGAGTTCCGGTAACTAAGAGTTATACTAACAAAAGCCTTCTTTTCCTCAATTAATTTTTTTTATTTTATAATAAAAGATATTAAAGGATACAGGACCTTCTCATAACAAAATAACTAACAACAAAATTAAGTGCTCTGCACCTTAAAAAAAGTTAGATATAAAATATAACTAAAAGTACGCTTACTAACAAAAATGGTTGCTCCCCAACATTGTATTTTAGCCTTATAAACTGCAATCTTTGTGTCATCTTCACTCACAGAAAAGAACTTCCACACCGACGACATGTTTACATGCGACTGAGTGTGCTCATGGTTGTAACGTCATTGCCTCTACCGCTGGCAATAAAAGGATTGGCTCATAATCGGCAAGATGTGAGACTGACCTGGCCGGTCACCAATCTGGACCGGTCATGTGAAAAATCGGAAACAAAATCTCTTTATAATAAATTTTAAATCCAATGTCAAACAAAGGAGCTGTTGAGCTTTTTGGCAAAGCTGTTGTAAAATATTTTCAAATAGGCAATCCTTTAGCTTATTCCATGCTGTTAGCTTGTGTCAGAGGCAGAGCACGTTAATCGTGCGTGATGTCACACACTATGCAGTCCACAGAACTATTGAGAGAAACTGAGGGCTAATGGCACTGTAAGATTTAGAAATATCACTCCATGGATTGGACGCATTGTCACCAGTACCCAATCTAGAATTTTACTCTATATCGAAGCCGATACCTAATATAAATAAAAAACACATCAAGCTAAAAAAAAATGTTTTGATTACAACTGTGAAGTGACAGGAGCTACTAGATTTGTAAATGTAAATTTTTTAGTGTTTTTTTTTTCTCACACTTGGGTGGAGGTGGTCTAGAATCTGAAATAAACTGAACCACAGAATGTGTCAAGTAAAATAATTTTTAGCTTCAGTGTGCTCACTAAATTTTTAGCTCAGCAACTGATTGTACCTGTGACCTTTTAATCAAAGATACTGATATTTTTCAATAGTTGCCCCTCTTACACTGACATTTCAAGTCCAGCCAAGCTGTCACTTAAAGCCTAATTATTACCATCTGATAATGCTTGTCATGAAGAGACTAACATATACAGTGGTGTGAAAGTGTTGGCCCCCTTCCTGATTTCTTATTTTTTGCATGTTTGTCACACTTTAATGTTTCAGATCATCAAACAAATTTAAATATTAGTCAAAGATAACAAGTAAACACCTCATGCAACACATCATGCAGTTTTTGAATGAAGGTTTTTATTAAGGGAAAACAAAATCCAAAACTACATGGCCCTGTGTGAAAAAGTGTTTGCCCCCCCTGTTAAAACATAACTTAACTGTGGTTTATCACACCTGAGCTCAGTTCCTCTAGCCACACCCAGGTCTGATTACTGCCACACCTGCTCGCAATCAAGAATCACTTAAATAGGACCTGCCTGACAAAGTGAAGTAGACCAAAAGATCCTCAAAAGCTAGATGTCATGCCAAGATCCAAAGAAATTCAAAAACAAATGAGAAAGAAAGTAATTGAGATCTAAAGGTTATAAAGCCATTTCTAAAGCTTTGGGACTGCAGCGAACCACAGTGAGAGCCATTATCTACAAATGCCGAAAACATGGAACAGTGGAGAACCTTCCCAGGAGTGGCCGGCCGACCAAAATTACCCCAAGAGCGCAGCAACAACTCATCCAAGAAGTCACAACAACATCCAAAGAACTGCAGGCCTCACTTGCCTCAGTTAACCAGTTCATGACTCCACCATAAGAAAGAGACTGGGCAGAAATGGTCTGCATGGCAGACAAAAACCGCTGCTGAGCAAAAAGAACATAAAAGGTTAGTCTCAGATTTGCCAGAAAACATATTGATGATCGCCAAGACTTTTGGGAAAATACTCTGACTAACGAGACAAAAGTTGAACTTTCTGGAAGGTGTGTGTCACATTACATCTGTTGTAAAAGTAACACAGCATTTCAGAAAAAAAAACATCATACCAACAGCAAAATATGGTGGTGGTAGTGTGATGGTCTGGGGCTGTTTTGCTGCTTCAGGACCTGGAAGACTTGCTGTGATAATGGAACCATGAATTCTGCTGTCTACCAAAAAATCCTGAAGGAGAATGTCCAGCCATCTGTTCGTGACCTCAAGTTGAAGCGAACTTGGGCTCTACAGCAGGACGATGTTCCAAAACACACCAGCAAGTCCACCTCTGAATGGGTGAAGAAAAACAAAATGAAGACTTTGGAGTGGCCTAGTCAAAGTCCTGACCTGAATCAGACTGAGATGCTGTGGCATGACCTTAAAAAGGCGGCTCATGCTCAAAAACCCTCCAATGTAGCTGAATTACAACAATTCTGTAAAGATGAGTGGGCCAAAATTCCTCCACAGCGCTGTAACACACTCATTGCAAGTTATCACAAACGCTTGGTTGCAGTTGTTACTGCTAAGGGTGGCCCAGCCAGTTATTAGGTTTAGGGGGCAAACACTTTTTCACACAGGGCCATGTAGTTTTGGATTTTGTTCTCCCTTTATAATAAACTCAAAAGCTAGCCAACACTTTTTCACACCACTGTATGTAATTCCATATAAACAGCTGTCTGCATCCAAATCCTTTTTTGGGATGACATTCAGTCCATAACATTTTCTGTGCAGAAAACCGATTATGTTAAGACTTCCTTGAGCGTCAATCACTTTACCACATTCTAGACTTTAAATGTTAGGTCCCCATCTTCTTTCCAGAGTATCAATGACTTAATTTACCGTGTGATGATGGGACTAGGTTTCATTATTCTGATATGTATCAAAATATACCATATATACAAAATATTAAGTATTTATAACAAAAATAGCAATGCAATACTTGAGTTTTGATATGCCCGTCACTGAGTTATAACACGTTTAGTCAAATGCTTGCCATATAAAGCATCATTTAGGTATCACATGTAGTCTTGCTTCAACAATGACCTTAGGCAGAATTTCTCAATCTGTTTTATATTCCATCGCACAGCATATCTGGGTCTCAATTTACATATATAAATAATGAATAATCCACTCTCTCTAATTAAATCCAAAAAGAATCCAGAAGATTGTTATCAAAGAAAACATTCAGAAGTCTTTGTCAGGTCAGGTAATGTCTTACACAGTAAGAGAGGAGCACCTTCCTGTCTGGCGTTGTAATGCTCACCACAAGCAATATCTCGAGTGTGAAAACACATGTGGCCACCAGTTACTGCAGAGGACTATTAGGGTCAGTGCTGATGCTGCTAATCACCTTTGAATGCAGACTATCATCTCCTCCAGTAGGTGTAGTAGGGGGCAACTGACATACATATGGGACTGATGTATGTGGATAGTGCTTATTCAATAACAGTCAAATCGACTAAAGACAGAACAATCAGCATCTATGCTAATTCATAGTGTCTCCATGGATAAACAAGATCAATTAAAGACTTTTTGAGACTTCTTTAATACCAAATTATATCACCTTTTATCATCAGATGCTGCCAGTTATGAAAACAGTTTTTCTAACACACATCAGTTTACAATGAATCGGAATGTTGAGTTAAAGAACATTGTCCAAATGTGTTTAATGTGCTCGCAACACAGCAGAGGAGGGGTGCTACAAGGAAAAGCCACCTCATCTGCTCTGTGTTGCTTGATATGGCATCTGTCAAAAATAGACTCGAAGCTAGGGCTGGGAACAGATCTTGTGAGCTGACAGCTCACAATATGAACACGTGATATTTATTGTTAAGCTGGAAAGCTGCTTCGTGATGTCAGGACATAACAGCACGGCATGAGCCAAGTGTTCCGGTTGCATTTTTGAGATACGATTCCACCACAGCTGCTTCTTCTGCTTGTCAACAGAAGAAAAGCAAGACTTGGTTTTCTGCTAGGCACAGTATGTAATATATACTTATCAAATATGAGGATTAATGAACAGGGGTTGGACAATGAAACTGAAACGCCTGGTTTTAGACCACAGGTGAATATAGGTTTGGCTATAGCAGCCCAGCCATGGCTATTGACCCCTTGGAGCTCCAGACGAACAGTTTTGGTGGAAACAGGAATGTTGAGGTGCACATTTAATTCTGCACTGAGTTGGGCAGCTGTGGTTTTATGCTTTCTGGATACAATCCGGGTTAGCACCCGGACATCCCTTTCAGACAGCTTCCTCTTGCGTCCACAGTTACTCCTGTTGGATGTGGTTCGTCCTTCTTGGTGGTATGCTGACATTACCCTGGATACCGTGGCTCTTGATACATCACAGAGACTTGCTGTCTTGGTCACAGATGAGCCAGCGAGACATGCACCAACAATTTGTCCTCTTTTTAACTCTGATATGTTTTGTGCATTGCAATATTTTAAGCAAAACTGTGCTATTACTCTGCCAATTAAACCTTCACACTCGACTCTTACTAGTGCAATCAGTGAAGATTGGCCACCAGGCTGGTCAAATTTAGCCATGAAACCTCCAAGACTAAATTGGCCAGTGTTTCAGTTTCATTGTCCAACCCCTGTATTTTTTACTAGGGCTGCTCAAATATGGAAAAAAAATCATAATCACAATTATTTTGGTCATTAATGAAATCAATTATTTTACACGATTACTCACTGACTTTGGAAATATGTTGCATTTATTGAACAAAACAATGCATTCTCATTAAAACAAATAATATAAAATATATTATATATGTATAAATAGTGGTGCCGACACCCCCGAGCAAATCTTGCACATAATATGTTTTTGATCCACGTCTGCTTCTTCGAATCCAACCTGTTCCCAAACAATGGAATTGTGCGAAAGTGTGCATGCATGTCATTAAGAACACAACTTGAAAAACAGAATAATCGTGATTTTTGTTTTGTTTTTTTGCGATTACATAGTTTTTGTGATCACTGAGACCCGAAATCGAAATCAACATTCGATTAATTGCACAGCCTTATTTTTAACAACAACAAAAAAAAAAAAGCAACCAATAGAGGTCCATGTTGTTCATTACTGCATTGTATTTTGCTGGTCTAGTCAAGTCTAGGCCATAGCACAAGAAAGCTACTTTCTCTTAGTAAAAAGAACAAAAATCCAGTGAAAATCTAAAAAGTCCAACAAATAAAATATTTCACTTCATGTTCCCCTTTTACTCAATCTCGGTGGGTTATGCCGCTTTAAGCAAGATGGAATCAACACGCGTTGCAATTGCAAACATCACAAAGCCGCACCTGGTGAAAAACAGTACAGGTCGACCAATAAACCGGTCGGCCGATATTTGCAGTTTTTAGACAATTGGCTATTGGCTGGCGCTGGAGTATTAATGCCGATTTCTGTTCAGGCACTGGTACGGGCGGCCAATACAGACGATGTGACTTACGGACACCAGCAGCACAGAGCTGCGAGCCATGCTGTTGCCAACTTAGTGACTTCGTCAGCATATTTAGTGAGTATTCAGACCCCTCAAGCAACTCCTTTTCAAAAAAGTGACTGACAAATCTAGCGACTTTCTGGTGATACTGGAGACTTTTAGAGACGTTAAAACACAAATCGTTCTTACTGTTCTCAGCGAGCAACAGGCGCTGCCATGGGCCCATCCCAAGGCACTCCCAGACGGCCCAGGCCTCGCTCAGCAGACAGTCCCTCCCAGCTGTATTCAAAGCAGGAGACTCCTCTGCGTCCAGAGTCCTGACTTCAAAACTCTCAGTTCGGCTGTAGGAGCATGGATGAAGTGCTGTTGTGGTATGCCAGTTCTACTTTACAATACACACATTGCACCATGTTATCTTTAAGTCTGAAATGATCCCAAACTTTGGACATTTTCCACCTTTTACGGACACTTTCGTATTTCATGATCCCTCAGCAGAGCAGATCCAATAACGCAAGTGATGGTAATTAAATGAATCCTCGAGGCAAATAATTTGCTTTAAGAAATTTTTTGTAATCGAACGCCTCGATTTCTTCGAGGATTCATAGCAGCCCTAGTTTTTTCTATCGTCTCTTTTTGATCCATTTAGATTGCTGATGCTTACAAAAAAAGTTAAAAATGTTATGATTAAAAATGTTTGTGTTTTACTGTGATTTGTAGGCTCCTAAGTGGACCATAAGGTTAAAAACCAAATCAGACCAAAGTAACTTTGCCAGTGTTTTTGGGTCCCTTTGCACTGAAACCACCTATTAAAGTTAGTTTCCTAAAATTTTAAAAATTGGCCATGCGTATTGGTCCCAAATAATCAGGCTTGCTTATCAGCTATCAGCTGAACTGGATTTTGAAAATCGGCATCAACCATAGAAAAACCCATATCAGTCGACCTCTAGAAAACAGCCGTGAGTTTCCACACACCATCAATACATCAATCCTCCTCATAGAGGCCTACCCAAAAGAACAAACAAAAATCATACAATGCTAGTATGAAAACATGGCCATCATGTATAAATTTGTCCAACTACTACACAACGAATATATAGTAAATCACAGAGCAAATAAATTACTAATTCAGTATATTACAACATCTTGAAATTATTTTCCTACTTCACTTTGTGCTCAGAGTCCAGGCACTTTAAGATTTACATACTGTAGTGTCCTCAGATAAAGCTATATTTAATGTCTGCTATCTTGAGGCGGTGGTATGTAACAGGACGGGTATCGGATTCCATGCCCTTCTATTATCCCTCTGCTCAAGGTTTGCACCAACAACATATTGTCCCTAATCTTGGTGCATCTGTTGGCTCACAAAGCCCCATTAAACAGCCAGACCTCTCTGATAAGGCTGCTGATTTAATGCTCAGTGACATAATTAAATTGAGTATTTAATCTGACCATGGGAGTGGAATGAACTTAAACCCCAGCAAGGGAAGTCCAATATACATGTCAAGCTTTTCAAATAACTTATACTTGATTCCCTTCTGGGTAATCATCCTCTTTTAAAGACAAGATAGAATGCTGGTTGCAGATAATGTCAAAAACATTGATTTACTGTAAGCTAAGTTCATGTCTGGTTCTGGTCAATAGTCATCCATAAAGAACACGGAAAGCTTTGAGAAATGTAAAATACTGAGGTGTAAAGTCTTGTAAAGGTTTGCTTGAAAAAAGTTAAACTAAATGGCACATAGTGTTCTTTTCTAAAGACAATATAGCCAATAGCTCCACTAAGGTGGCCATGGCCACCCCTGTTAAACCTCTGGCCACCTCAGTAGCCACCTCAATTTCAACTAGTACACAGTTTTATTTCCTAAGCGTCAACTTACTGTAAAAAACCGTGGTCTGCCATTTTTAATGAAACTCCGTTTTCATGATTTTACAGCACAACAGCAGATGGCGAGCTGGATGAGAAGGGTCTATTAGTGGTTGCAAGGCGCAAAGCAGAAGAAGCAGATGCTGCTTAGTCACAACTAGAAGTTCAAGCTGCCCGTGTCGCCCTCCCGCCCCCTCTGTAGTTTGACAAGATGGCGCGACGCTTTCTGAATAGTTTGGTAGGTGATCTGTTGTTCTGTAGCCAAATGTAGACATACAGTGGGTACGGAAAGTATTCAGACCCCTTTAAATTTTTCACTCTTTGCGTCATTGCAGCCATTTGCCAAAATCAAAAAAGTTCATTTTATTTCTCATTAATGTACACTCAGCACCCCATCTTGACAGAAAAAAACAGAAATGTAGAAATTTTTGCAAATTTATTAAAAAAGAAAAACTGAAATATCACATGGTCATAAGTATTCAGACCCTTTGCAGTGACACTCATATTTAACTCACATGCTGTCCATTTCTTCTGATCCTCCTTGAGATGGTTCTGCTCCTTCATTGGAGTCCAGCTGTGTTTAATTAAACTGATTGGACTTGATTAGGAAAGGCACACACCTGTCTATATAAGACCTTACAGCTCACAGTGCATGCCAGAGCAAATGAGAATCATGAGGTCGAAGGAACTGCCCAAGGAGCTCAGAGACAGAATTGTGGCATGGCACAGATCTGGCCAAGGTTACACAAGAATTTCTGCAGCACTCAAGGTTCCTAAGAGCTCAGTGGCCTCCATAATCCTCAAATGGAAAAGGTTTGGGATGACCAGAACTCTTCCTAGACCTGGCCGTCCAGCCAAACTGAGCAATAGTGGGAGAAGAGCCGTGGTGAGAGAGGTGCAGAAGAACCCAAAGATCACTGTGGCTGAGCTCCAGAGATGCAGTAGGGAGATGGGAGAAAGTTCCACAAAGTCAACTATCACTGTAGCCCTCCACCAGTCGGGGCTTTATGGCAGAGTGGCCCGACGGAAGCTTCTCCTCATTGCAAGACACATGAAAGCCTGCATAGAGTTTGCCAAAAGACACATGAAGGACTCCAAGACTATGAGAAATAAGATTCTCTGGTCTGATGAGACCAAGATTGAACTTTTTGGCGTTAATTCTAAGCGGTATGTGTGGAGAAAACCAGGCACTGCTCATCACCTGCCCAATACAATCCCTACAGTGAAACATGGTGGTGGGAGCATCATGTTGTGGGGGTGTTTTTCAGCTGCAGGGACAGGACGACTGGTTGCAATTGAAGGAAAGATGAATGCGGCCAAGTACAGAGATATCCTGGAAGAAAACCTCTTCCAGAGTGCTCAGGACCTCAGACTGGGCCAAAGGTTCACCTTTCAACAGGACAACGACCCTAAGCACACAGCTAAAATAACAAAGGAGTGGCTTCGGGACAACTCTGTGACTGTTCTTGACTGGCCCAGTCAGAGCCCTGACCTAAACCCAATTGAGCATCTCTGGAGAGACCTGAAAATGGCTGTCCACCAACGTTCACCGTCCAACCTGACAGAACTGGAGAGGATCTGCAAGGAAGAATGGCAGAGGATCCCCAAATCCAGGTGTGAAAAACTTGTTGCATCATTCCCAAGAAGACTCATGGCAGTACTAGCTCAAAAGGGTGCTTCTACTCAATACTGAGCACAGGGTCTGTATACTTATGACCATGTGATATTTCAGTTTTTCTTTTTTAATAACTTTGCAAAAATTTCTACATTTGTTTTTTTCTGTCAAGATGGGGTGCTGAGTGTACATTAATGAGAAATAAAATTAACTTTTTTGATTTTGGCAAATGGCTGCAATGACACAAAGAGTGAAAAATTTAAAGGGGTCTGAATACTTTCCGTACCCACTGTACATATACTGTATATAAGAATACCCATGTCATTTACAGCAATGTTCACCTCGAGAAAACTAAAGAGTGTGTTGCTAACTGGACAATAAATGTAATGTTACATACCAGGTTTGTGAACCACCCAGTTCTGTTTCACATTTGGTTGAAAACCATGCTGCCACTTGTTTGACGGGCAGTTTATACAAAGGCAGAGCAGTAATTATATAATTCAATGAGTACAACTACTATAATGGCTTTGTACATTTGGGACTACAGTTTTCACCATTACATTAAAGTTTAAAAGTTACAAGACTGCTTGTGATTAGGTGCAAATTGTTAATGTCAGTGTTTAAAATTCTCATCGCATTCATGCAATACCAACACTCCCAAACTGGTACCTTAAACCACCAACTGTGTTAATAACACCATGTAATAGCTTTCTATTTTAGAAAATAATCTTATTGCGATTTTCTTTACCAATATGACACCTCTATACACCTAACCAGTTAGTGCTTGCAGAAGATGCAACTGCCAGATGTTCTATTTCAGAAAAACTAAAAAAAAATAAATAAATAAAAAAAATTGGATACAGCCTCCTAATGCTGATGAGAATGGCCTGTCTGAACAGAATTTCAGAAGTTATTTGGTCTCTCCCAAAGCAAATAGTAAATAGTGCATAAGCAGCTTGACTCAGCTTCATATCTACATTGTTTCTGCATAGGCTAAGTTGTCATTTGCTTGATAGGTAGTTTTGTCTGAAAGCTACTGCCCGCTGGCTGTTATCACTTATCCAGCTCCACTAGTATGACTAGTAAGCAGTTATTGCCTCAAACCTGCGTCGTCTTTGTTCAGGTTAAGATACAATGGTGTTTCGTGGAACAGGGCCCACAATTTTGAGAAGGCTCAATAGTGTATTCCAGGACCAGCCCCTTAACTACATCCACTCATTCAATATAACGGTCCATAACGGTTTAAAGTCACCCTAACATCATTATCAACCAGCATATTAAACAACCTCTTTGTCAAACTAAACAGCATGGTGCTACCACTAGCAGCATGCTACTCAAGCCACTAAGTAACATATCTTAAAAAGTAGTTCTATTTGAGCAGAACCAATCCATCTAACCCTAAGTCTATCTTTGTGACTTGGAACTTCACTGTATAAGCTTCATCCTTACTATACAACATACACACATATATTAACACTAAAACAGTGATCTAGTGCCATCACCTGCCGTTGCAGTTTGTCAACTTTTCAGTCTGTCCTTGACAACTCCCCACCTGTTCATTATCAGACTTGCAGGGTAATGTCATAGAGGGTTCAAAACAACACAAATCATGTGTATGTTCATTTGTGTATGTTTGCTTTAACATTCACACTTCAGCTGATGACACCAGTTGACTGAAGTCTGCATGTAAGGTATTTGTTTGTCAGGAAATGAGGTAATGAGAGGTTTTGACACCACATGATCCCTGTAGTCCCTTCCAGATGGCAGACAAAAAACGAAAGCAGTCTACACCCAGCCCTCTTCACCTTTTAACCTTTGGCACCCTGACCATGACAGTTTGTCAAGTGAATCTTGTTTGTTGAAGTAGCACTTAACCATCTCTGCTATAACACAACCTGTCTATCAAATCTGCAATGTTGCTAATTCCTGTTTTGATGAAAAAGTCATTCAATTTTCATCTCACATCACCACAGGTCACACTGCAAATGATCTGGAGCTAAACAAGATTTGGTATCTTAAATGTAGTTGTAGAATCTTACTGATCTTGTTTTGAGAATTATACACTATTCTCAATTCGCAAGCTCATTAAACTTGTTTTAAGAAGATATTTCTTTTCTTTCTTGTTTAGTTTGTGAATCTAAAAGTAAAATTTTAAGTAAGATTTTACATGCATCTCAAGCAAAATAACCTTCCGAGAGTTCAGGACAAGACCATCTCTTAGTTTAAGAACATTTCATATATTATAAACTTAATTTAAGTATCTGTAGTTGATGCAGTGCTACACTGCAAAACTGATTCTCTTAATACTAGAAAGATTTGTTGAAGAAACAAACTAAAAACAAGTCAAATTATCTGCCAGTGCAGCAAGTGAATTTTGTCTAAAACCAACAACATGTGCATAACTATAAAATTATTTTATTTACTGGCTTATACCCTCAATGCATTCAATTTGGATTTTGTTTTTAAAAAAAAAATAATAATAAAATTAAAAAAAAGCTAATTACTCCTGAAATGAGAAATACAATCTTTGTCAGGTGTGCTGATTTTAAAAATTATTTACTATTTACTTTTACTCAAATTCAGAAGCAAACAAATTAAAGAAGCAGTTATACTCTAGTTTCTTAATTCATTGCCTAGAGTAAGTGTTTTTCTACTTGATTCAAGATGTATTTTATTTTCTAAGGCCTAGATTTTTTTCTGTTCTGAGTCCTGGTGTCTGGCTCGATCCAAGTATAAGTACAAGAACATGCTGGCTGTTTTTCTACTAATCAGTCATTCACGTCACAGGCAATGAAAACATGTACTCCACTGAAGTGTCACAACTCCACAACATCCTTTTAACTGTATAAATATGACATTAACAACAACGTTAACCTAAGGAAGCAATGCAAGTTTGTATTTATACATGTCACAGTTTAACTAGCTTCAGCCTGTCTTAACTTTAGAACCTGAAACCTACAGATAATTTATCTTGGATCCACCACAAGATTAACTGTGTTAAAATTATGTAAAGGACCATGTACTGCAGCACAGCTACACTGGCTTTCTACTGCTCCCAATAATCACCAAAATGTGCTGTTCTTAAAACCTTAAATCTATTTCCATTTAAAAGAGTTTTAAAAGGCAGTCGTTTGAGTATACACAACAAATGTCAGGGCACATCATTGCTTCCCAGTGCCACCAACAATCTGAAATAAATGAGCAATCATCATCACTCATCATCAGGAGAGGATATTCCACCTCATTTCCTGGCTTATACTAAGCCATCAATTACGTTATGAAGTAATAGGAGCAGATGGCCACGGGTGAGGGAGATACTACACCACACTGCACTGAAGAGACTGTCACCACTGGGACACTAAAACACAAGGGTCCACACACGTTGGCAGAGTATGCACCAGGTGCTTACCCATAAAATATCAAACAAGTTAAGAAAATGGCATGAAGACTGACCTTTGACCTTAGAAAGTATCATTATCAGTCACAGCATGGGCCTCACCTGGTGACTTGGGTTTTTCTATATTAAAACACTGGACCTTGCTAAATGAAACGATTTCCTAAGAAGTAATAAAACTATAACATACATTTTTGGTACTGAATTGACTTTTTCAGTCACTTTGAGCTGTGAAATTCACATACATGTGCTGGGAATAGAATATCAATAAGAAAATATGTACAATTTTGTTATACAAGGAAAAATACTAATACTTAAGGAAGGAATATGCAAGACATTTATCTGAGTTAGTAAGCTTTAGTCAGTAACCTAGTACAATAATAATAAGCAGTGGGTGGTTAAGCCCTTGGCTCGATGGCTACGGGACGTGTATAGGTTAAGTTCAGTAACTCAAGTGAAGCACACCGTGGGCAAGTTAGTGCACTTTAGTGTGCTAACTGCGCTTCAGCTAATGTAACATTAGCTCTCAGTGTTGGCTAATATTAACCTGCTACTCAACTATTTGTAATGCTGATGGGATAAAGCCTGCACACACTCATGTTTATAGGGAAAACTTCACTCTGTTGTTCGAAAAACAGAAGCTGTGCCACTCAGTGGGGAACAAGTAGGAAAACATAAATTACGCAGATTAAACTGGGATAAACGCGCCAGAGCTGATTGTGTTCAGCTGAGGCGCACAGCACCACCACTCACCTTGCCCGGTGTAACTCCAGTGACTTGCTCAAAACGCTGATTTACTCCTCTTTCCGGGAAAGCAAACACGTTTTCGTGGTTTCATTCAGAGTATCCAATTTGTTCGCAAATGCAGCCTGAATACGGAGACAAATCAAGCGAAACGATAAAGTTATTCCTCGGGGTTACGAGATCACAAATTCCATTGTGATTCAGTCTACACTTGTATATTTCCTTTCGGGCACTTGACTTTCACTAGTTCACGCATCTAGCGGCTTGGTTTAAAAACAACAACAACAACAAAAAAATCAGTGCAGTTTTTCCATGCGGTGAGAAGTCATGCCTAGTTTGGTCTCTTTCCTGTGCCTGGTTTCGCTCCGCAGGTTTCTTCCTCCACATGTAGCCGGTAAGGAACAGTACGGACGGTTTAGTGCTGCTCTCAGCGCCCAGCTCTACACAGCAAAAAAAAAAAAAGGGGTTTGACAAAGGAGGGTCGGGGTGGGGGGGGTGAATATATTAACGCTGCTGCTTTCAAGTACTCCTCGTCCTTTCTAACATCACGCTTAGAATTGAAGTAGGCATGGAGCACTCTGAGTACCAGATTGGTTGCAAAATAAAATAAAAGTACTCAGATCAAGGGATACTTGCCATGGAAAATTATGTCATGCAAATAATGAAGAAAGCTTTAAACACATTTTAAACACGCTTTGCCTGCCTTCCACCATAACATAGCAATAATACCAGAAACAGTGGTGCATTTAACATCCTGATGCAACCTGTAATTCCCACCTGTTACAATTGGGCTTTAACTATAGACCTACATCATAAATATATATCTAACAATGTAAAATGTCGCCAATCATTTACTGACTGCTTTAAAACAGTGGTGTTTCTAAGCACCACCACCATGTACCCACCAGACCAGGAGGAGCATATCTCAAGTGCAACTGAAAAATGTTTTTGTATGAAACTAATCCTTTCAGTGAATGTAGCTCTAGGGGTGAATATGGACTCTTAAAGACAACACGAAGACAGGAGACAAAAGTAAATTCCCAGTGCTTCTAAATAGGAGGAAGTGAACGTTGTCCAGAAACAGCTCGACATTTTGATTGCTTTAATTGTTTTAATAGCATTTATTTTATTATACAGGATCACAGACTGTTAAGATTGGTCATCATGATCATTTTTAGGCTGTCAATGTTGTGCTGTTAATATTTGTGGCAATGTAGTGTAAAATCCCACATTTTCTTCAGTATATAAAGGCAGCACTACTGCTGTTCCTGGGGAATGGCAGGTCCCTTTCAGTCAACTGGAAACCCGTGTTACAGATGTTTACTGTTCCGTAATGAGGACTGCAGCCAGATGAGGTACACTCAGCTAGCCACAGCATGTAATCCACATCATCAAATTCAGCACAATTTTATGTCCTGCATGGTTGTGGCTATATTTGTTTGTTGTTTCTAATGTAATTTTTTCTGATTTATTTTCTCATGTCTGTTCATCAAACACACAAACACACACGTGATTGCAGACCAAAGACCTTGAGCTGCTCAAAATGGTCATCACTGATTTTGACTTTTAATAACTGTTTTGAAGTTTAACATTTTTGTTCTAACCCAGACAGTGACAACCTCAAACAGCTAACCAACATTATTGTCTGCCTCACTGATCTGCTAGAGGTTTTGCAGTTTCCCTTATAAAGTGTACAAACATTGTACACTGTACAAACGTTGTACAAACAAGAAGTTTTTTCATTTTCCAAAGTGATAAAAATCAGGGAGGAAATTTCATGAGAAACAAGCCAGTCAGATAGGTTTGAAGGATGAGGGTTATACATTCAGTGCAATTGCCAAAAAAAAAAAAAAGCAGTAAGTGCAGTTCAAAGGGCTCTCACACATCATAAAAAACTGGGACAAACTCTGACCTTTCCACTAAGTTGGAGGTGAAAGCATGATTTCTCAGTGTGTTTCCCCATCACTGACGGTTTGGGGCTCTTTTGGTGCAGGCCAAGTTTGAGATCTCCACAAAAACCAGGAAGTACTGAACCAGCATGGCTATCATTCCACCTGGCAATGTTATGCTATACCTTCAGGAAGTCAGTTGATTGGCACTAATTTTGTCCTGCAGGAAGACAACAGCCCCAAACACAAATCTATGTTGTGCACAAATTAGAAATAAAAGGACAATGTGCTACCAATGGCCTCCTCAGCCACCTAACCCCAATCCCATAGAAATTTTTTGAGGCAAACTGAATTTTGGGCTGCAGCCAATGCAGCCAACAAACAGCTCTGGCAATGTCTGCAGACAATCTGGTGAGAGATTCTAGCAAGATACCTGAAAAAATTCACAGTTAGCAAAACCAAAGGTGGGATCAGGATTTAGAGATCTAATGACTTAACTTAAATCCATTATGTTCAAGATTTTAACATATGGGGGAAAATCTTTTTTGAAGTTGGACCATCATATTCAGAAATTATAGGGGCAGCCCTTGGTCTATGTGGCTGTTTGTGTAGATTTATTTGTATGTTTCAGAGCACAGACCTGCATTCATAGCAGGGTGACAGAGAAGTGAGTTGGAAAAGCAGTGTGAATGAGTGCGCCTGTCTGTCAGTAGCAACATACTGCATTCATGTCCCTGTGAAAAACACTGAGCCATTCATCCCGAGAGTTCGTAGAAACACACACACACACACACACACACACACACACACACATACACATACACACACACAGCTTTTGGTCATTCTGAGAACCAACTTGTACTTAAAGAGGAGCTGGGTGGGCTGGCTGACTGGAGGTTAGGGGGGCTGGCTGGTAGGCGATGGATGGCTGGGGGAGGTGTGGGTCAGAGGGCAACTTCCCCCTTTCTAGCATGTTCATGATCATATAACGAAACACATGGACTGATTTTTCAGTCTCTACTCTAATGTGCTTCCTCCATCTCTAAAGGGGTATGGAGGACATTTTGGGGAAGAACTTACAAGCAATGAGCTGGCATACATTCATATTTGAAGTTGGGAACATATCCAGGCCTCCATGACCCTCAAGTATATGCCAGTAAATGAAATCATTTTATAGTTATCCAGAGGTGAATGATTTAAGGGTCCCAGAAATGGGTCAAGGTGCATATATATATTTATTTTGCTTTAGTATTTGTTTTGTAGTGGGTGTATAGTACATGTGATGACACTGACAATAGTCGCCTGTGTCTGTTTCGGGACAAATGCAAGAGGCAAGTTTTTGTCATGCTACCTCTTGATAATGTATATTTGAGTATGTCTCATAATATATCAGTAATATAGTTAGGCTAAGAAGAAAAACTCATAAGAAAATGGCAGTGATTGTTCAGAAATATCAGAGTAACATTTAGTTTAACTAGAAATTAACCAGGGGTTGATCTATCAAATTTTAAGTGAAATATTCTAATAGGTCTCCAGATATCCTGCCCATTTGTACAACTATTACATTTTTGGTTAGGTTTCCAAATCCATTTTTGCTACAGTGTGGCTTTTTGTAAAACACAATTCTGGAATCATACGCAATCATTTTCTGAGATGTCTTTACTCAAAACAACAATTTGTGTATTCCCCAGACAGACTGTTCACTATTATTTATTATTTTTATATTCATCAAATCTTTTCCTTATTGGAAAAGTAACATGTAAATAAAAGGTATTTTCTGTTGATATGTTATGTTTCTAACAGGTTGGAAAAAACTCCCATTTGAGCAAAAAAAAACCCCAACAAAACAGCCATTAATTAGTGGGCATGGGCCTAACTCACTTTTTTTCAAAATAAGCTTTTTCACAGCACCTTTTTTAAGCTCTAATTAATCACATTATATATAGTTGCATACCATATTGGTGTGATAGTCCCAAAGTCCATGCTGTGTGTGCTTACTGAGACTGAGCTGTTGCTAATGACATTTCTTTACCTATGCTTTTTCTGCTGTGACATTGGGAAAATGCTTCCAAAACATGTTGATTAAAGTAATCAAGAAAAGGTTAAAACATTGGAAGTGTTCAGTATGTGCACAAATACAGGTCCTGAAATGCCATGTACAATGGAAGATAAAGAAAGACAAGCAGCAAATTCATGTTGTGCAGGAACTGCTCCAGCGCTGTCTTTATACATCCAGAAATACACAAAGATAAATAGTTAGTCCTGGACCTTTTTGACCCTCACAGTATTTTGATAAATCTCTAAGGCCAGTTGTCCAGGCTCTCTCATCTTACATTAGTGATTCAGCACAATGCAACAGATTACATACTACACTTCAACTCTGATGGTCATTGCACTCTGACTCTCTATGCACCAGCATCCCTCAAAATGAACCTTTACAATGCATAAAATGTTCAGAAAGTGAAATGAGAAAGAGCTCCATAACTCCTCTCGCTAATCTGACCCTTCAAGATATATATTTTTTGTATATAAATTTACCAACAAATTTAGAGGGCAGCAATTGGCACTACTATGGCGCCATCTGCTGCCTGCCTTTGTGTGGGACAAACTGAGGAAGATTATGTGTTAATAGTAAGGTCTATCCTATTGTTATACACATAATAGAGGGTGTTAGAAATATTCAATTCATACTTTGGGCAGGTGAACTAATTCACTACGTCTGAGTCATCAAACAACATGTGCAGTCGGGCTAAGTATAATTCTGGACTGAAGTGGTAGCGATCAACAAAAACATTATTTGTCCCTTCTCTGTTATTCACACAGACTGATGCTGCTAAATCATACAGACCTATTGGATATATAGGCAAATATCATACGCATCTCCCTGTAAAGTATATAAAGATGACTTGATACATTTTGATTGAACTTCCATGTTCTACCTTGTACTGATCAAAACAATCAGCTCTATTACAATGAATATGCTCCTCAAGTCTGCTGAGCCAGAGTGCAGAGGGCCCCAGACGAATTCCAGACAACGACAGCCATACAACAGGGTATTCATGGATGACCGTACAGTCATAACAGAATCAGTCCTAGGCTGCCGGTGGAAAATGAAGGGACTTGAAAAGCTGGTGGAGTAGGCCCGGGTGAGTTTTAAAACTTCCAAATCGAGATCTATGGTGCTGAGGAAAGGAAAGGTGGAGGACAAGTTCCGGTTTTACATTGCAGGCACCGTCATCCCAACAATTACAGAGAAGCCAGTCAAAAGCCTGGGGAAAGTTTTTGATAGCTCTTTGAGAGACACAACATAAATCCAGTTAACCTGTACTGAGTTGGATGGCTGGCTGAAATCTGTGGACAAGTCTGGCCTACCTGGAAAGTTCAAAACCTGGATATATCCACATGGCATTCTTCCCAGGATCCTATGGCCCCTTCTCGTATATGCCATCACAATCTCTACAGTCGAGGCGTTAGAGAGGAAAGTCAGCAACCACCTTCGGAGATGGCTTGAACTACCAAAGAGCTTGAGCAGCATCACTCTCTATGGGCGCAATAACAATCTGCAGCTGCCCTTCAAATCCTTGGAGGAGGAATTCAAGGTGACAAGAGCAAGAGAAGTGATGCAATATAGGGACTCAAGCGATCTGAAGGTGGCCAAAGCTGGAATCCAAGTAATCACTGGCAGGAAGTTGAGAGCAGAAGAGGCTGGTAAAGAGGCAGAGGCTAGGCTGCGTCACAAGAGCTTTGTGGGAGTTGTCACACAAGGCCGTGCAGGGCTAGGCTCCTTTCCAATTCTCCAACTAAGCACCAGAGGGAAGGAGAGACAGCACCTGGTGCAAGAGGAGATGAGAGCAGCAGCAGGCATCCTGACCTCTCCAAGAGACTGGCAGCTTTTGGTGAAACTCAAGCCACAGCTAAAGTTCCCCAGCCACATTGCTGCTGCCACCCTGTGTCCAGACATTGTCCTCGTGTCTGAGAAAACTAAGCAGGCCGTGATGCTGGAGCTCCCATGGGAAGATCACCTGGAAGAAGCATATAAGATGAAGCTCTAAAAGTACATGGGACTGGTCAGCAACTGTCAGCGGGCTGGTTGGAGAGTGACATGCCTCCCAGTGGAGGTGGGTTGCAGAGGTTTTGTGGCCCATTCTTTGGCCAGAGCCTTCAGTAATTTGGACATCGAGGGAGAGAGGAAGAGGAGAGCCATCTACAGTACCACCAAAGCAGCAGTGAGGACCTCAAGATGGCTGTGGCTCAAGAGAGGAGATCCTTGGAGTTATGGTAGCTAGCTAGCCATCTGGGCACAAGCTGAGGTTTGATCAGCCTCAGTTGGGTCACCTGGATTAGGGTGTATGAGGTTGAAAGACCCGAAACACCCAATGATTTCAGGAACATCACTGAAGATGTGCCCAGAGGCATCAGCAGATGTATTTTCACAGTAATAATGATATTGTGATTTGGCGCTGTACAAATAAAACTGAATTGAATTTAATTTAATTGAGCGTTCATCATGACAAATCCTCCTCTGTAGCAAGTTTACCATCTGCTGGTGACTTTGCACTCCTAACAGCCTCCACCTTGATAAAAAACCCATTTAGACAGGATTTATCCATAACCATGTTGGCACATCTCCTTCCTAGTAACCAGCACATGTCAAATTCATGTTCATCTCTACAAAGCAAGAAAGTAGTTTAAATTAAACTGTTTCAGTTTTGGAGCATCATCTTCCAAATACAGGATCAGCTACCATTTTCACCTAGTAAATATTCCCAATATTTATAAAGGCAACCCTGTAATGACACTTTTCTGAATGTCACATTCTGCTGTTGTCACTGGCTCTCAGTTTGTATAGTAGTTTCTTAATTATTCATCATATTGGCAGAGATGTTTGTTTCACACATTGTTTTTTCAATTCAATTCAATTTATTTATATAGCACCAAATCATAATACAATCATCTCAAGGCACTTCACATAAAAGCCCAACAAATTCCTTATAAGTAATTACCTGGTAACAGTGGAGAGGAAAAACTCTTTAAATGGAAGAAACCTTCAGCAGAACCAGGCTCAATTTGGGTGGCCATCTGTCTTGACTGGTTGGGGTGAGTGGAGAGAGGAGAGAGAAAAGAACAACAACAATAAACAACAAATAAACACTGTGTGGGGTATGTAGTTGCACATCAGCAATATACAGCTTCAGGACTAGGGATACCTACAGAAGGTACAGAGAGAGAGGAGAGGAGAAGAACTTGGTGCATGGTGGGGTCCTATAGTCTAGGCCTATAGCAGCATAACTAAGGGATGGTTCAGGGTCACCTGAGCCAGCCCTGACTATAAGCTTTGTCAAAAAGGAAAGTTTTAAGTCTAACCATAAATGTAGAGAGGTTGGGTCTGCCTCCTGAACTCAGATTGGGAGCCGGTTCCACAGGAGTGGAGCTTCATAGCTAAAGGCTCTGCCTCACATTCTACTTTTTGAAACTCTGGGAACCACAAGTAGATCTGTGTGAAGTGTTCTTTTGGAATAATATGGTACTAGGATGTTTTCAAATATACTCATATGCTCAGCTTCACCCAACATAAGAATATTCTCTCAGAAACAGACAATATACCTTAAGCACTTTTAAGTGTTCTAATTTAATTGCAGGCCATGAAAATATTTTTCCTGCTGCTGCAATTTTTTGCACATTTCGAAATTGTTCTTTCAATAGGTGCTCTACTTTGCCATAACCTCTGTCTGCAGACTTGTGTGGACTCTGCCTCTGACATAGCCCCTTGGCTGCCACCTAATGTACAGATTCAGGAAATGCAGACAGTTTCTGGTATTACCGGATCTCGCTTCAATGATGTGCTCAAAGACTCTTATAAAAGTGTGGTATTGCAAAGGATTTCATCACAAACTTGAATGTCTCTGTTTGGCAAGAATGATGCACCCTGTAGCTTTATAAACAGGGCAGTTAGTTATTTTGTATTTACCTACAAAGGAGATTGATTATGCATGGTATGATATTTTGACTACTACTTTGTCTTGTGAACACTCCAGTCCATATCAGGCCCAAATCAGGGTCTGTGTTCTCCATGCTACCAGTTGTTGGAATAAATTTGTTATATGATATTTCTTATTCCAGAGTTTGGCATATAAAAGAATTTCCATATAAAACATGCCACATGTGATACCCACTAAACAATTAGTCAGGATACCCGTTACTGTATTTCCTATTGTAAGTATAGCTACAAATTCTGGAAAGGTTTATGTGGTTTTAACTGTAAACACTAAATTATCTACCGTTTCATGATATTACGGTTTTCTGTTGGCAATTTTGAATACATTATCTTTTGGCCCTGAGAGTGTAAGTTATCCTGAGTTCTGAGTTCTGGGTCTAGTGTGCGTGCGTGTGCGTGCGTGTGTGTGTGTGTGTTGTGCATCTTGGGCGTTGCAATGCTCTTGCTCTGTTGTTAAATAAAAAACACAAAAAACACTTCCGTAAAGTAGTGACAAAGATGGCGGGTGCCGCCGGAGTCGGAGCAGGTAAGCTGACTTCAGCGACACTTCAGACACTGTCTCTTCGGCGGATATGGCAGATGTATGTAGAATTTACAATCGAAAATATTAGCTGGATACCGGTTTTACAGTTTCCCAGAGTCAGTGTACAGGACTGTGTGAAAGGAAATGCTACCAGCTAGCTCCCTGGATGGCTAAGCTAGCCAGCAGTCTGAGCAGCTGCAGCAACCTTGGTACAACCTTTGTGTAGCTTTTCGGGAACCTCAGAGCTGACTTTTCTCTGGCTGGTTGGTGGGTTGTTGTGTTTGTTAGGGGTGTGCCGGGATGATGGCAGATGAGTAGTTTGCTGGGGTGACGCTAGCTCCTAGCAGCACAGCCTGATCAACTGCAGCGGCTTTGCACTCCGGAAGAAAGGAGACTGTCGGTTCAGCCCAGCGGCATGTTGACAATCTTAAAGACAACATATAACGATATACGGCTTATTGAAGGTTTGCCAGCCTTAAAGACCACATGTACACAACTTATTTAATTTTTGACAGCCTTAAAGACAGCATACAAACCACCTATTTAACCGGTAATGTGGGATGAGTAACGTTAGGAGACTCCTTAGACAGCTAGACAGTGTATTGACCATGGCTAGCCCAAACCTAATCATTTCATCCAGTAAGCTGTCCCTAAACACGAAGCCCATATTGTACGGCTTATCGACACACAACGATTTGATCTGCGAGGGTAGACCTGAGCCTGACGGCAACAGCGGTCATTTGAAACTCAGGATATCAGGATGTCGCAGCATGTGTGTTTGACCAGATCCAAACAGATCATCACACAGGGAGGTCCCTCCAAAGGTGATCTGAAGTGATTTAAATAAACACAACCTCCGTGTGTAACTTTGGGTTTTGCAATAATTGGTCACATCAACATTTTTGTTGTTAGTATTAACACAGATACAGCAACACTAATAGTTTTATGGAAGAAAGAAACCGTGCTAATTTGAAAATATCAAGTAAACTAAATTTTCTCAATTCCCCCAAAAATAAATACTATACTATACAACTATACAAAGGCTCTTGCTAACTCCTTACATTAGGTTAGCATAGCATTCAGAAAATGATTAATATCTGATATAAGTTTTATTATTGTCTGTCTGTCTGTCTGTCTGTCTGCCTGCCTGCCTGCCTGTCTGTCTGTCCGTCATGTAGTTGTAGTTCCTCGCAGCTTTCGGTTGCTAGAGGAACTGGAGGAAGGTCAGAAAGGAGGTGGTGACGGTACAGTGAGCTGGGGCCTTGCTGATGATGACGACATGACGCTAACTCACTGGAACGGCATGATCATTGGCCCCGCCAAGGTGAGCTATCCCCCAGAACTAAAAATCCTAAACAATGCTGCCTGTCTCTTCAGTTTGCCAATCAGCATCCCTCATTGCACTGGATTGAAATATTTGCTCTGGACCCATGTCCCTCTGCCCTCTCTGAGCAACAATAGAAGAGGTCATCTAGCAGTTCAAGAATGTTCAAAGTTGACTGGTGGAGTGTTCGTTTTGTTTCCAATGAATACAATTCTGCAAAACAAACAAACAAAAAAATCCCCCTTCAGGGGCACTTGGTGCAGTTCAGCCTATCATCTAGAGCATTACGATAATGTACTGCTTCCTTTCTTACACTAGTTAGGTTATATTTTCGCAGGATGATCTGTCTTTTCTTTTCTGCTTTGCCATAGTTGTATAGGAGCAAATTTGACAGCAGGTGGTTAGTGTAAAGGTGTTAGTAGACATGGAGGAAAAGTTAGGGTGTGAGTCTTCTGTAGGTGATTATGGCCCAGCAACATGTTTTCAGCACACCCAGTTATTTCTGCGCAGCCATCTTCTAATCTATTAGCTATAGGATAATCTATATTGCTTATTTTGTATAGGGACACAGACCTGCTGTTTTAAGGTCCAGAATGAGTCAGCAAAAATGAATTACTGGCAAAGACACAGTAGACACCATGCACCACAAGGGTTCCTTGAGCTCAACTGGTACCCCTTTCTTCACTTGCAGACTGTCTATGAAGGCAGGATATACAGTCTGAAAATAGAATGTGGACCCAGATACCCAGAGCATCCCCCTCTTGTCCGCTTTGTGAACAAGATCAACCTGACTGGCGTACACAATTCAAATGGTGTGGTGAGTGAACATTTTAAAGAAAAGTACTGCATTCTTTCACCTAACAGTCTGCAACTGCAGTGTACAGATTCAACCCTAACATCAGGCTGCACAGTAGATTGGTCTTTTTGGGACCATAATAAAAAAGACCTTCCCCTCTCCTGCCCCTCTACCCTCTCCCTTCAGGTGGACATAAAGGCAGTGACAGCGCTGTCCAGGTGGAAGAATTCCTACAACATCCGAATGGTGCTGCAGGAGCTCAGACAGCACATGATGATGAAAGAAAACAGCAGGCTCACCCAGCCGCCTGAAGGCCAGGTGTACTGCAACTGAGGCTCCTGGTGCTATCCCTCCCTGTCTCTCTCTTCCACTGTCTTTCTCGCTCTCTCTCTCTCTCTCTCTCTCTCTCTCTCACGCACGCACGCACGCACACACACACACACACACACACACACACACACACACACACCATCAACATAGCACCCACTTAACACAGACTCTGCCACTTTCAAACTACTCAACCGTCATGTTATCCAAGACTCTCGACTCCCACTTCCTCCATCAGGAGCCTCCTATTGGACAGAGAGGGATGCGCAGGTGAATCTGAACTCCCAACCAAGCGCCCAGTTGTCTGTTGAAGTTCATGGCGCACATCAGACATTACGAAACAAAAATACTGTACATCTTACTAATGTTATTTTTTATTATCTTTGTGTTCCACATCCAGATTGTACAATAACAAATTACCTGATTGAGTTTACCAATTGTGTGTGTGTGTGTGTGTGTGTGTGTGTGTGTGTGTGTGTGTGTGTGTGTGTGCGCGCGCGCGCTCGATTCTTCACATCAAGTGGTGACAGTTAGTCCCTGTTACATGGTTAACGTAAGGAATTAGAATTAATTCACCTCAGCAAAACAAATACACTTCTGTAACTCTGATAATAGGATAATTTGGGCTTGTTTTTCACATAACAGACCTTTCTCTCATACAAAGATCCTCTCTACAGCAGAGACAGGGCAAGCCCTATTAATCCCGATGATGTGAATTTGAAAGGCCTTCCTTAAATGAGAGTGTGTCTGGTACATGAGAATAAACTGCTTCAACATATTCAGAGACATATGTATCAACAGGGCACTTCCTGCTCATCACTCATGTTCGCAGACTTGTCTTCTGTGTGCCATATGGTTCATAGTGCTTTGTGATGGTGATTATTAGCAGCCAGTGGGAATGGAAGTTGGGGGGAGGTTACAGGTCCATGTGCTTTCTCTCTTCAGAGAGAGTCTTCAGGATCACCACTGTACCATGGAGCAGGGGGAGCTGTGATTCGTTTTGTTTGTTTTTTCTTTAGCTTCTGGGCGGACCTGTGTGTACTCCATGGAGTCAGTTGTCTCTTTTCATCCAGTGAGCACCCACTGAATGCGATGTACGGCTTTGGATGTTTATTTTATAACATGGATTTAATCTAATCAGGGTGATGGTGATCTGTTGCATGGTTTTAATTGAATTAAACGTTATTACTTTTGCATGTCTTTGTGTCATGATTCTCTAATGCTTATTTTAATACACTCTTCTCCTTGTAGTATAGCAGTATTCTTCTGCTGAAAACAGCAACAAAAGGTTTTTGTTTTTTTGTGACAAAATAAGCATTTGCATAAGCCAGAGTTAGTAGTTCACCTTTTAAAGCCTATTTGAACAGTTTAGTATTGCACTGATAAAGCAATTAAGCTCCAAAGACAGATATTGAAAAATGGCAATAATTTAAGCAATGCAAAAAGAGGTGTCCTAGGATATTTTCATGTTAAGGTCAAAAATGCAAGATCCTAAATTGCCTGTAATGTAATTGATTTGTTATACTTTCCCTGTCAGGTAAATTTCTCTCTTTTAACTGTGCCCTCAGTTTGTAATGCTCACTTTTATTCTGGTAACTTTTTCTTTAGATGAAAAAGCTTCTGAACATGACATTACTCAGCTGTTTTAAGAGCCATATCACACAAATAAGCTGATTTGTGTAAAGTCAGTGGTGTTTAAACCCTGTACAGGAAAGTAGTTATTGCTTAAAAAGTTACCTTGAGATGGGAAATTGTCAATTTTTAAACAGTTTGTAATAGAAAGATTAATTTAAAAATACAACTTTATGTCCACGATACCAATGTAACTGTTTTTCTACGTGTTGACATTTTGTCCATTTCTCAAGTGAGCACTCATTGTAGTCAGTTCTCGACCCAGTCTGTAACAAATCTTTCATATTAAGCCTACATGTCTTGGATAGGTTTCTAAATTTCACTTTGCACATTAATGTGCATTACAAAGCTAAATGAGCAAAATCAGAGCATACAGTAGAATTATCCATCACATTTGGAGAGATCGGTGGTAAAGTATGGTGTGCAGTACTTCTCATCTATCTTACTGGGAGCAAGATGCTTCTCTAAGGGTGACCACATGCAGCAGTCCTATTTACCAGCTGTTTTTGTCTCGTCTCTGCTGTAAAGAAACAGGACAAAGGGTGGGACGTAACCTGATCATGGGGGAGAAAAGACTGGAATCAACCACAGTGGGTGATAGAAGCGTGGTGCCCTTCATTGCTTATAGAGAAGTTATTCAGGACTTCCAAACAGAAACAATCAGCTAAGCAAACAACAAAGCAAACACCTAAATGCACACAGATGTGAAATGAATTCATCTGAGGTTTAGATTGCCCCTGCTGACATTTAAAATCAGATTTAATGAGGTGATCAGGTTTCTACCATAATAGAGAATATCCAAAAAAAACCTATTCAGTATATGTGTGGCACAGGTAAAATTTAATGGACAAGCCCTCAATCACTCTAATTGAATCTGCTTTGATGGACAAGCTCTGCATCACCCGAACTGTATCAAAGAGTGACAGAGAAGACTGTGCTGTCCCACTCAGTCGGTATAATTGTATGTGACCAACTGACATTTACCCTTGGGTCTACCCAAAAATGTGGCACAAGCTGTTATCTTGGCTCTTGTTCCATATGGGTTTTTCAAAGGTGACTTAAGTAATTCAGGCTAAAATGCTGATATCAGGATAAAATACTCCTGTTAATTTGCAGCTAAGGTTGTTCTTAGAAAGCAGGATTGATTTATTAATCCTGGGTGAAGTTATGTTCTGCATGTGCTTTAAATAAAGATAAATATAGTAAAGAATTGAAACATCATCAGTATTCATTTGACTGGCCAAGTTTTGATCATGCAACTGCAGATATATATGTTAGTCAGGAACCCTCCCAGCATGCACTGAGGTAATAAACATAATAGTCACTTTATGTTTCTAAATTGTACTTTTATTACTGTTAGCTTGTTTTACTTTGTGCTCCATCATGTTTTTACTGGTTTCATAGTTCATTACACATTAATTGAGATGTTCCCAGTGAATATGCTCAGACTGCAGGTGAAGTTCATGCTTTTGTAAATAATAGTCATAAGCCTAATGACAATTAAAAGTTTCTAAAATCTCTTGAAATTGTATTCAGTTCTCCACCCACTCTGTAACAAATCTTTCATATTAAGCTTACATGTCTTGAATAGGTTTCTAAATTGCACTTTGCATATTAATTTGCATTACAAGGCTAACCAGAAAAGGGAGTTTTGCATTCTTTATCTATTAGATTTAACTGTTCTAGATATTGCTTTTGTTCAGTCCTACTAAGTGCTCATGGCACAGTGCAAAAAAGAGAGAATGGGGAGAAGGGAATAGCTAGGTTCAAGTCTTTTTGTTCATATTATTTTAAAATCTGGATTGGTTCTTTTGTTAGTTTTTGACCATATATATATTGGTTATTACATTACATTACAACACCTCTTACTGGCTTCTCAGTAACCTGCAGCTTCTGCCAGTTCATATTCTGAAAGCTGCACTTTGGCAGGTTTGGGGATAAGTACTTGGTGATGTAGATTATCTTTCTGAAGCAGTAAGTATTGTATGTTGTATTTTTTCCATGTATAACTGGTTAATAGGTGAAGCATATTTTTCTGAGCCACCATTTTGCTCCAGTGTTGGGCAGTCTAGTCATGACTCAGAGAGAATCCAATAAGGAAGAGGTGGCTGCACCAGTTTTTCCACCAGATCAGAATGCAGTGCAACTACAAACAGATTTCATTGGCGTTTTTAACCCTGCCCTTATGAACCATGGGTGATTCTAGGAGCAGACAGTGTGTGTTTAGGCATCAGCAGAGCAGTGTCAAGATGTTCATCTGCCTCTGTGGTTAATCCCACTTTCTTCACATACACACAGAGTCATGTCACATCAGGGGTCTTTACTTTGACTTTTCATATCTTGGAGCCTTACCACACCCCCTACTCGCCTAAGCCCAACTTTACCCTAACCTTACACATAACGTTGCTAAAATGGCAAAATCTTGCTTTGTGTTCTTTTGTATTTTTCTAAATTGAGCATTTGGTTTAATATTTTTAAAGGATGAAATGAAAACATTTTGCTTATAAATTAAATAGAAATAATTTATAGTATATAGAACTTGATACATTACGGTCCATAGAGAATTTTTATTTTAATTTAGGTTAGGTCCCTCATTTTTTTGTTGACTTTAATATTTGCATTACATACCTTATATTTTTAGTTCATATTTAAGTAATCAGCTGTGTTTGTTTCTATGACCATACAGTAGCTGCAGAACAACTGTAGCAATAAATGTAACTTACCTTTTATTTGATTATTGGTTTCATCATGACTTTTTACACACTGAATATGTAAAATGCCTTTTCTCTCCTCCTGAAATATACAGTTACAGGGTGCAAGAGAAATAGTGCTCTGACATATATCAGTTTCAGTCCAGTCTAAAGTGTGATTTATGGATGTATTTCCTCAAAAATGCTCCAGCTGCACCGGTTTAACCATAAATCTCAGTGACATGGCAGCCCGGTACCCCAGTCTAACCAACTTAATCAGAATTACTCAAAGACAAAGGTGTAAGTTGCCTGAGACATTTTGATACCTTAAAAACATATACAGTATCTCACAGAAGTGAGTACACCCCTCACATTTTTGTAAATAATTTATTATATCTTTTCATGTGACAACACTGAAGAAATGACACTTTGCTACAATGTAAAGTAGTGAGTGTACAGCTTGTATAACAGTATATATTTGCTGTCCCCTCAAAATAACTCAACACACAGTCATTAATGTCTAAACCGCTGGCAACATAAGTGAGTACACCCCTAAGTGAAAATGTCCAGTCTGTGGCCGCTGCATCGATGCTTATCACAAACATGACAGAGAGTCCTTTACGGTCCACACATTTTATCTCATCTTGAGAATCTGCAAGTTATGTGAGGATTATGTTCTTTGATTTTTCAAGTGCATTCAATAACATTCATCAGTCATCCTTAGAGACAAACTCAAGGCTATGGGGTGGACCTTCATTGTTTCCTGGATCATAGATTACCTGACAGAAAGTTTTTCAGGCTGGGGAACTGCATCTCTGGTAGAGCACAGGGGCTCCACAGGGGCTTCACAGGGGACTGTTTTGGCTCCACACACTGTATGTAGCAGACTTTATGTACAATTCTGTATGTTGCCACACTCAGAAGTATTCTGATGATACTGTTATAGTTGCATGTATCAGGAATGGAAAGGAAGATGAGTACAGAGGCCTGATAATATCCTTCATTGACTGGAGTCACAAAAACTGCCTCCTACTGAACACTTCTAAAACCAAGGAGATAATAGTGGATTTTCCAAGGTCTAAACCCCTCCTTATTCAGTCGACATCTGTAGTGCAGACACTGAAGTGGTATCAACCTATAAATATTTAGGCATGCACCTTTACAGTAAACTGACCTGGTCACTGAACACCAGTGTTAATTTTGACAGCAGATTTTAATTTAGTTTTAGTCAGTCTTTTGACTAAAATGCAATTTTAGTTTTAGTCATATTTTAGTCATCTGCTTCGTTTTAGTTTTAGTCTAGTTTTAGTCGACTAAATAGCATAAGATTTTAGTCGACTAAATCTACAGTAGATTTAGTCGACTAAAATATATTGGGTTTAATTTAAGCGTAATTTAGTAAAACTATTGTATTGTATAGTAAAATATTCTAAATTAAAATTAAATGAAAAACAAGTTTCATTAAACATATATGGAATATGGCCATTCCATAAAAGACCAAAAATTAGATATGCATTGTTTATAACCTGCATATGACATTCTTCATTCTTTAAAGTAAAAGAGCAACTCCAAAATATTTAAGAGAAAAACTGTATTTAGCAGTAATACCATTGCATCAAAGATGAAACTGACCCATATATCTTCTCTTTGTTTTCTCCCAGCTGTTGCCATTTCATTATAGTTTAAGTCAGACAGAAACCCAGTGTAGGCTATGATGATGTCGTGTACTCGCGCATCCCGCGTCACTAGGTGGATCAGTTACTTTTCAAATGTGCGTGTGCGTCTAAGAAGATTGATTCTGATTGGATCTTTTCTAAAAACGTCCCTCACTCACATTTTTGTCTCGTTTTTATTAGTCAACAAAAATGTCAATATATTTTTATTTAGTTTTCGTCGTCATCACTTAATTTTTATTTAGTTAACGTCTCGTTTTCGTCAGTGAAAACCTGTCGTTGACGAAAATTATAACGAAAATACTTCGTCAACGAAATTAACACCACTGAACACAGACGTTCTATATAAAAAAAGGGTAGAGATGCCTTTTCCTCCTAAGGAGGCTTATGTCCTTAGACGTCTACAGGAAGATGCTGCACATGTTTTACCCAACTATGGCAGCAAATGTGCTGTTTTATGCTGCAGTCTGCTGAGCGTAAAGCAGAAGCATGCAAGGCAGCTGGACAAACTGGTGCAAAAAGCCGGAATGATGCTGGACTTACTGGAGGCTGTGGTGGAGAGACGCACACAGAAAAAGGTAGAGAATACACTGATCATTTCCTTCACAACATCCCGAAGGAGCAGAGAAGCAGCTGCAGGGCAACTCACCTCACTGAGGTGCAGGACTGAGTGATATAGGAGATCCTTCATTCCCACTGTTATCAGACTCTACAACACCTTAGCCAATGGCAGATAACTGATGACTGACTACTCTCACTGCTGACTTAGTTATTAATTACAACCTGAAGTTCCCTTTGGGGATGAATAAAGTTTATCTTATCTTATCTTATCTTATCTTATCTTATCTTATCTTATCTTATCTTATCTAATAATGGCAAAAGAAAAAACAGCATTTCACAAAACACAACAGCAAAAGAGAAAACACAATCATATTTCAAAATAAGAGAAACTGCTTAACAAAATGAGCAATAAACCAGAATAAGTGTTTGGGAAATGGAGTCATGAGTGGGAAGGGTTCTGCAGTTTTCTCTCCCAGTGCGACTGAGCGGCTGCAGCCTCCTAGGGCCTGGCCCAGCATGGCTCTGTGGTGTGAACAGTTGTAATGTGACGGAATGTATCCCCAGTTATCCAGTCGTATAACCTTCCACCTAGACCCCCATCCCACCACCCGTACTCACACATGCACACTTACCATTAGTGCGATTGTGAAACTTCAGCAGATGGCCTGGACACAAAGGGTTTGTGAGGGTCAGAGGCCCCCACCAAAACAGCACACATTTCCTAGAGAGCCCTTCATAACCCATAAGCTGGCAGTCTGTTGCTATAGCCTTAGAGCTGCAATCCCCTGAAAATTATGAGTGCATTATCAGGAACGGTGTTCACACACTTACTGCATGCCATGTGCCTCTCAATTAAAACAAATGGAAAGAGTGCTTACTCCATTCCTTGTTCACAGTGATGTGGTGATTCCCCACTCTCACCAAGACCAGCTTCTTTAATATAGAGACATTAGTCTAAATGATTCCCGCTGTTCCATTTGGGATCCTGCGGCAGGTAATCCTCATTTTGACAGAGCAATTGAATTGGCCAGTGTTGAAGGGTTATTTGGCAGAGAGCCATTTAGTGTAAGTGCTCTCAAGGCTGCTAAATGACACTTGTACAGACAATGTCACCTCCACTGACACCATCAGTTGATTGTGTAGTGAATAGAAATGGAGGTGCAGTGTAGGCCTCAGGCCAGAAAAATGCAGCATTATTGGAAGGGCCAGCAGTCCTAGACAAGTGCCAAGGAAAAGTGAAAAGTGCCATGGAGGTCTTTATTGATACTAGGTGCCAAGGACACCAGGACAGGTGCTGAGAGGTGAAAACTCATTTTCACTAATGTATGTTGCATGATCATATTTATAGGGTGCAGCAGGGCACATACATACATTTTCTACAGAGCTGCTCTCAACATGCCAAGACTATGCCCTTGTATAGATATAGTTCCTGTGAATGGGCACAAGATTAAAACCATATATATCTAAATATCAATATTGTGTTAACTGAGTTTGTTAGGTGATGGAGTTTTCTCATAACTGTAAGGGGAAGCAGATTAGCAATGTTCTTATCATTTTGAGTATGTGTATTGAACACCTGTTGTTTTGCTGTCTCATAGATAGTGAAACAGAAACAAACACATAATGAATGGGAGTGTGTGCAGCAGCTTCATCTCACACCATGCATGTCACCTTATTCTGCATCTGGCATATTTCCCCTTCACTGCTGTGGTTTTTCCATTTTGGACAGCATCTGCAGCTCCCACTCGCCTGCTCCCCTGAGACTCTGATATCTAACACAGAAAGGGCCAGTGACACATGTGATTGATGACCCCCTCCCCCCTTAGCCCCAAAGGAGTGAGATGGACAGATTCCTTTTATCAGGATTGAGGTCTCACTAGATTAAAATGCAGTTGTACAACATCTCCTCCTCTTTTTTGGCATCCCTGTTGGCCTTCTCAACACCCCTCCCCCCATCTTCTGTCAGTCACCCCACAACTTGACAACTGGGAATTCTTTCCTTATCTTGTACGACAACGTTTCATCCTACCTGGTTGCTGAATGTGACATGGTGTAGACACATGAGATTATGTCTACGTATGCGATTGAGTCTTTAAGCAGTTACTTCCAAAATGACTTGCTGTATTTTGTTATTTGAATCTGCAGACAAGAGTGCATGACGAACATCAGTGGATCACTCCTAACACCATTTGCTTGGAGTATGAATTGTGTTGGAACATAAATCACACGTTGCTCTCTGCAGAGAAACACATTTAGGATTGAAAAAAACGTCCAGCGTGAAGGGGGGAAATTCTCCTTTCCCTTACTGACTATGAGCTGATTAAAAGAAAAGGGACAATCACGCTCATTCACTGGTGTGCAGCTGCCTCATTGTCAGATGGTGGAGTGGGAGATTTCTGTGGAGGTGCTGAAAAGGCATCTCAGTGAAAAGGGCCTGCGTTTGTTTTTTAGATGGCTCTCTAATGACTAGATGTGATTAACACAAATTATCTCACTTATCACAGCTCAACAGGCTTAGATAGACAGTCTCTGGGTGTATTTTCTGCAATGCTACTTATCATGCATTTAAGCAGACACAGCAGCCAATATCATATACACCAGAACCACAATAATGAGCTTTTTGTTATTTAAAACAGACACAATTTAAAAAAATATGGATTTATAGATGTGTCACATGTCAAGTTCTGCTTCATTTTGTTTTCCCTGTAAGTTTGTGCTGTCTTTGATGATATTATACCAGTCCTCTAGGAATTCTCTTATTGTTCATTCTACCTTTGCCATATAAAGAGTGTTCTGTTTAAGACCATTCTTATATGAAGGACAGGACAGGTGGCGCAGGGTCAAGCAATCATGAAGGTTTTAAACATAACTGTTTGCTTTGGTTAGGGTTCACTCACTTTCACTTGTACTTTCAGATGAAGTGGTTTAGATAACCTGGATAAACCATACTGTGGTAAAGCCATCTATGAGATTATGTATTATTATGATCCATCATACTCTACATAGCAGTGCCATCTGTGATTACTTGTCTAGACTGTATTTGAGCTGCTGCTGCTAACCAGAAACTGACCCCATGACCCCCTCAGGCACCCAGAGGTCAGCCTGTCACAAGCAATGGACCGGAAGTCACCAATGGGGGCCTTTTTATCCAGATGAGGATTCTATGTTTCTATAAATGGCCAAGGTCCTTAGAGTCATAAACCTGTCAGGGACCATACAGAGAAGTGAAAAATAGAAAAGTTAAACTCATAAATGTATTGAATTCAACTTATACAATCAGATTTTCAGTGTGTCCACAAAAGGAAATAAGATAAGATATAATAAGATTAATGAGAAATAAGATGCCAAGATTAATTTTCAGAAGGAGTTTATACCTGCCCCTACTGCAATAATTGAAATACTGACCATTTCAAATGTATATATACAATAGATTGTGACAGAACAAATCAGACAGAGAGAGATAGAGTGAGCAAGAACAAATCAAAATGATGTTTTTAAAAACGCTCTGTAGGACCTAAAAGAGGATAAGGTCACTTAAAACCACCATATTGACATCGAGCTGATGGTGAGGTGTTTAGGAAGATTATACAAGATGGAATTGAAGTTTCTGAAGGAAAGGGGCTGGCTATGTGCAATTATCTGAATTAAAATTAAAAACAGGATCAAATGAATGAATAAAATGTTTAAATAGGATGAGCTGTCATTCAAGAATAAGTCAAAAAGAGAGTAATTGTTACACTCATTTGGCTTTGTTGGACAATGATAATGAAGCATTAGAAATGATGGTATAGTGTTATAGGAGGAAGAGGGTGTGTGTTTGGAGAAGTGTAGATTGTGTTAGCTACTTCATTGAAAGACAATGGAGGACAAGATGTTGCGTGTAGTGTCACCCACGTGTTTCTCAACCACTGTTGTCTGCTCTGCTTTAGTGGGAGAGGTGGTATGGAGGGCTGAATGGATGAGGAGGAGGAGGATGTGGGAGGAGGTGGCTGACTGCTGTGTGTGTGTGTGTGTGTGTGTGTGTGTGCAGAGAGAAGCACAGGCGCTCGTGGTAATTTGATGTGTGTCCCTGGGGATGTTTGATGGATTAATGCTAAGCAGCTCCCTCTTCCAAAGCACCACCTGATCTCTGGGGCTCGCATCCCACATATAAAAGGCTGCAGTAGTGCTGAGCTCAGCTAGTCTAGCCTTCTCGCTCTCTTTCTCTCTCACATCACTTTCTGTCTTCCTCCCCATCTTCTGCTTATTCTCTCTCTCTCTCTGCTGCTTTCACTCCATTTTCCCCATTCTCTTTCCCTCTGGCTTTAAACCTTTTCCAGATAGATTTTAAAAGCTTCGTTCCAATCCTGTTGTTTGGCCTGTTCTAGAAGGCCGCCTGGGGGATAATTTTACTTTTTGTTTTTATTTTTGATCACATTCACATTTTTATATGAGGCACTAGCATCAGTTTTTCTTTTGGGGGAAAAAATGCCACGTTCCTTTTTGGTGAAGCAGCTGAAGGTTCACGATTTCTCGTCTTTCAACTGCTACCAGGAGCAGCAGCACTGGGACGACTCCAACACTGTAACACATGCCATCACTGAGTCGGCCACCAAGTTGGCGGTGCGCTTGAGTGAAAATGGTGAGTTGTGCATATTTCTGATACAGATGGCTCTATTTGGAGACGCTCCACCTGGTCTTTTTCACAGTTATAGAGCACAAATCTAAAATGAGGATTCACAGTGGGGTTTATGTTGTCTTTCACATCTAATCTCTCTTGGAACCCCCAGTTTCTGGACTTTTGTTTTCTAAATCAGCAGATGGTCACACTGGCTCAATCAGCTTAATACTGAAACCAGATCACACAGCAGCTCTTGGATTTAATACCACAGTGTACATGACTGATGACAGAATGTATATGTGGGCATTAGGCACAGAATTGGATGCAAGCCTTCGTTAGGTCAAAGTAGAAAGAAGAGAGAAAAAAAACTCAGGAGAAAGCAGATAGCCACATGGGACTGTGTTGTCCTTATATGATGCAGTTGCCCTTGAGTCTGTCCTCTTATTATTCCCCCCCACCACACCCCCCTTGTACATCTCTCCATTTCTTTCCAGTATCCTGCAGGATGTGAAAGAAAACAGGGCAGAAGCAACACAATCCATATGTGGAGCAACAAGAGGTGATGGAGCAGGGTTTTTAGAAGATGGGTATTGACTAGAAAATAGAGAGCGCTGCAGGTAATTCAATAAAGAGCAACATGAGCAGTACAGTCAGACATTAGATTTTCATCCATGGGACTGCTACACAGGGTGGACATGACAGCAACCCTGCAATACAGATACAAAATAGGGAGTGTATGTGTGCATGTGCTTTGAGAAACATCCAAAGAAATGTGTGTTTTGAGCAGATTGCTCTCCCCCACCACCACCACCATGAACATAACAGATCTTGTGTTTAAACTGATTTATCTGTCCCACAGAATTAGGATGCCAGCTGTCTGCTTCCCTTTGTGTGTGTGTGTGTGTGTGTGTGTGTGTGTGTTGGTTGGAGTGGGGGGTGTCTGGCTCAACCTATCATTGACTGCTGTCAAGATCAGACCACCCCCACCACACACACACACACACACACACACACACACACCACCTGTCACTCAATTTTGCCATTACCATACTCATGAACACTCTCAAAAATGCCACAGATGGGGAAAGATCTGATTAAAATTATTTCATGATTGGAGGGATTTTTAATCCCACCCCCCACAGACAGATTCAGATGTGCTGCAAGGTGGCGACAGGTGGATGGATTGGGGCCAAACTGTGAATATTTGGTTGGTGTCAGCACTTTGTGTTTTGTGTCAGCCAGAATGGTTTTCAGTGTTATGATAGCACTTGTTGGAGCCAGTGCAGCTATTGATCAGGACAGAACTGTGCACCAAAGACTCATTAATATTTCATTCCCATAGCTTGCTGAACCGGCGACTTACACAGCTCCCTCTATAGGTTTCATATTGATTAGAAGCTAAGGCAAGATGACACATTTCATCAAATGTTATTGAGATCATAAAGATGACAGTACTTGCCACCTCTTTGTTAAATGTTTTTTTTTTCTTTTCCAGGTTACATCCATGATTACAACATCCCCACCGTGTTGCAAAACACCAAGGAGCCAGACCATGAGCAGACCAGGCTCTCCTCAGGGCCCCTGTACTCCCCTGGTGGCAGTGGTGGGGAAGAGTTCTCTGACCATGACATGGAGCATCCGGACAGCCCAGTGTCCAGTGCCACAGTCGAGTCAGACAGTAGCGGGCCTGAGGTAGAGGCCTGTACCATCAATGCCTTCCTCATCTCTGATGGCCGCTCCCACCAGAGACCCAACCAGCGATGTCCACGCACCAATGGCAGGCAACCAGGCAGCACCAAGGGCATCAGCTTGGCAGACTGCAGCCCCATCAAAGGGAAAATGACGGGGCGCCACATATGCTCTCAGTGTGGTAAGTCGTATGCCACGTCTTCCAATCTGAGCAGACACAAGCAGACTCACCGCAGCCTGGACAGCCAACAGGCCAGAAAGTGTTCCATCTGCCACAAGGTATACGTCTCCATGCCGGCGCTGGCCATGCACATGCTCACCCACGACCTGAAGCATGAGTGCACAGTATGCGGTAAAGCCTTCAGTCGGCCCTGGCTCCTGCAGGGCCACATGAGGTCCCACACAGGAGAAAAACCGTTCGCCTGCGCACACTGTGGCAAAGCGTTCGCTGACCGCTCCAACCTGCGTGCCCACATGCAGACGCACTCAGCCTTCAAGCACCACTCCTGCAAACGCTGCCACAAAAGCTTCGCACTCAAGTCCTACCTGAACAAGCATTACGAGTCAGCCTGCTTCAAAGGGCACCCAACAGAGGATGTCTGCAGCTCTGAGGACTGACTTCAGATATCTCTCCCTCTCATTGTGTTTGTACACTTTTAATGATCCATACAGCTGAACCACTTATCAGGCCTGTCACATGCATGCATCATAATCCAGCGTTTTATATAAGCAATATTGCCATGCTAAATACTTCAGGAATTGTAAGAAAACCTGTGCTGGTCAAAAATATAAATTATTTTATATTGTTTTCTATAGATTAAATTGCAATAATTCCACCATCAGTATTATTTTATATGTGAATTAGCTCTTAATTTACCTCAAACATGTCTTATTTGTTAATGAATTTGTGTATTTATTATTTTATTTAACTATTTATTTGCGAATTTTGAAGATGAATAATTTTATCATTGTTTGATGTATTTGTGGATTGAAAATACAGTTTTTATATTTGGATTTGTTAAGAACACAAGGAAAATCATATTCTGGCACACTATATTTCTTTGTCAGAACAAGTTGGTGATGACAATAAAAAACCTGACGATGAAGCTCCTCCTTGTACATTTAATATGCATACAGTTAAAAAAGAACAATTTGCTGAATTCTTACCTGCGTGATTTTAACTTGATATTCTTTCACCTAACGCATCAGACCAATTCAAGACTGTAGATTGCCATGCGGTCCAAGAGGGGGTGCTCTTAAACTCGGCTCACCTACTGCATAATCTGCTAAGCTATTAGTAAACTAAGGTAATAAATTATGTGAATATGGATGTGGACAATAGTAAATAAAGCTGTGCTGGTGGGATAATTAGTACTTCAAAGTTTCTGAGAAGCAGCGTACTCCTACAACTTAGATGGTAAAATAATGTACAGAATGTGCAAACAAAAATTCCACAAAAAAGGAAGATATATTTCAAAAATAAGAAGATACAGTTTAACTTTTACTCAAATAACAAAAAACAGCACATGAATACCTAAGAACCTAAACAAACATAACAAGAATAAAGGAATTATTTCTGGTTATATTTGATTAATAAACCATCCATTTTTACCTACAAATGTTCAGTGTGTCCCTTGCTGAGAAAACTCCTTGTGGCACAAGAGGTAGAGCAGGTCACTCGCTAAATTTAGGATCGGTGTTTTGGTCCAAATCTCTAAACCACATGGTGAAGTCTCCTTCAACCCACTGAACCCCGTGTTGGTGGTCCATCCATCGGTGTATGAGTGTGTGATTGTGTGTGCAACTCCCTGAGGGGCAGGACAGCCCCTTACATGGCAGCACCAGAATTGGTATGTGTGTAATTGTGTGCGTAAATGGGTGAATGGGTAAAAAGTGTAAAGCACTTTGAGTGCACTTAAGTGTAGTAATCTGTTACATAAGTATAAGACCATGTGCCATTTACCAAACACTGTGGCCTTAGAAAACAAAGCATCCCTCTGTGTGAATGATTCCCAATACATGCCAGCAGTTTCTATTACAGCCATGCTTCCTTTGACCAGCAGAGGGGGCAGTCACAAAAACATTTCATTGCCTCAAGCTGTACTTCAAATCGCTAGCAAAGCCAGTACAGTATGCTTGCAAAAAGAATTAATGTGTCAGTCAAAACAAACACATTCATGTGGAACTCTATAGCATGCCATGCCTACAATGCCATACTGAAGCAGTCCCCTCTCCCACCCCACAGTGTGAGCAGATCCTGGCCTTTCTTAGCACAGTGCTGCTGTCTGACGACAGGATGTACTCTGGGTCAGGTGTCATGAGAACTGCGTTGCTGGTCCAGACCAGACAGGCCTGAGTCCTTGGTGGCCCCGGCCACTGACCCTGCATGGGAAATGCAACTATGTCTCAACAGACCATAGACTGGAGATGGCTATTTTCACACACAATAATCATCATTCAAAACAAATATTTATGCATCTGCACTCACTCACTTACATACAGAGATGGGGTTCAACAAGGCTGGTTTAACCTGGCTGGTAGATACACAGCTCTAATTCTATCTGTGTGTCTGTGTTGTAATAAAAATGATGTGGTGGTAGAGTATATGTTTGATCATTTGGGCTATCCAACATGCTTAAAGCTGCAGTGATTAAAAATTATGTAGACTTACAATGAATTGAATGTTAAGACTGACATTCATAATGTCAAACCCACTGAGCATTATCACCTGACTGTGAAGCATTTCAGTGTTTTTCAGTTTTTCCAAACTTTATTGTGTGATTCAGTCTCATTTTCATCAACCTCGCTTCCAACAGCTTTTGGTAAATTATTTAATACTTTTTGAAAGATACAAAATAATTATTACTAATATAGATAGTTGGATCCTCAGTTGGGCAGCATGGTGGTTGAGTGGTTAGCACTGTTGCCTCACATAAAGAAGGTTGTGGGTTTGCAACCTGGCCTTTCTGTGTGGAGTTTGCATGTTCTCCCCGTGCTTGCGTGGGTTTACTCTGGGTACTCTGGTTTTCTCCCACAGTCCAAAAGCATGCGTGTCAGGTTGATTGGTTACTCTAAATTGCCCATAGGAGTGAGTTGGAGTGTACCCCTGCCTTCCACCTGAAAGAGAGCTGGGATATGCTCCAGCAGATCCCCGTGACCCTGGTTAAGGAATAAGTGGGTATAGAAAATGGATGGATGGATCCTCTCAGAAATAACTTTTCTAAAATTATAGCTACTCTAGATGGCATAGCCCTGGCCTCCAGCACTACTGTAAAAAACCTTGGAGTTATTTTTGACCAGGACATGTCCTTTAACTCACACATAAAACAAATTTCTAGAACTGCATTCTTTCACCTGCGCAACATTTCCAAAATTAGGAACATCCTGTCTCAAAATGATGCAGAAAAACTAGTCCATGCATTTGTTTCCTCAAGGCTAGATTACTGTAACTCATTACTATCTGGATGTCCTAATATCTTAATAAAAAGCCTCCAATTAATCCAGAATGCCGCAGCCAGAGTCCTGACAGGAACTAGCAAGAGAGATCATATTTCTCCTATATTGGCTTCTCTTCATTGGCTCCCTGTAAAATATAGAATAGAATTTAAAATCCTTCTTCTCACATACAAATTCCTTCATAATCAAGCTCCTTCATACCTTAAAGACCTCATAGTACCATATTATCCCAATAGACCACTTCGCTCTCAGAGTGCAGGCCTACTTGTGGTTCCCAGAGTTCTCAAAAGCAGAATGGGAGGCAGAGCCTTTAGCTATCAAGCTCCTCTCCTGTGGAACCAGCTCTCAGCCTGGGTTCAGGAGGCAGACACTCTCTGTACTTAAGGCTAGACTTAAAACCTTCCTCTTTGACAAAGCATATAGTTAGGGCTGGCTTCAGGCAACCCTGAACCATCCCTTAGTTAGTTATGCTGCTATAGGCCTAGACTGCCTGAGGACCATCGGTGCACTGAGCTCCCCTACCCTAACACCCCCCCCCCCCCCTTCTCTCCCACCTCATGTATATTCCACCATTGAATGTTACTAACCTTGTGCTCTCTCTCTCCCCTAGTTTGTGCTCTCTCCCTCCCTCTCTCTTTCTCTCTCTCTCTGTACCTTCTGCAGGTGTCCCTGGTCCTGGAGCTGTTTATCGCTGATGTGCAGTTACTGGCCCCACCAACTTGCAGTGTCTATTTGTTGTTTATTGTTGCTGTTCTTTTCTCTCTGCTCTATCCACTCACCCCAACCGGTCGAGGCAGATGGCCGCCCAAACTGAGCCCGGTTCTGCTGGAGGTTTTTTTTTCTTCCGTTAAAGGGAGTTTTTTCCTCTCCACTGTCGCCAAGTGCTTGCTCATAAGGGAATTGTTGGGTTTTTAGTTTTAGTTTTTGTAAAGTGCCTTGAGATGATTTGTATTGTGATTTGGCGCTATACAAATAAAATTGAATTGAATTGAATTGAATCCTCAGTTTAGGAAAATTTACAGACCTCCAGCCCAGTCTGACATCAGAAAGGTATGGGCAGAGGGTGTCTGACAAAGTAGTTTTGATGCAGCATGGCTTGTTACATTACCGTAATATATTGTAATGAAAGCAAATATTTCATGAATGGCTTAGCTGATTGCAAGAAAGCTAATCCACATCAATACATTCAGTTAATTAATTAGCAAAGTCATTTTCCACATGCAAATACTACACTATTTCCAGCTTCACAGCTTTTCTCTTTTATATCATTGTACATCAAAGATTTTTGGGTTTGGACTTTTGGCCAGAGTAAACAGTTTAAGATATTTGTACACCAAAGAAAAAAAAACCTCAACATATTAATTAATAGTTAAAATAATTGAGTTGCAATGCTTACAGAAATAATCCTTCCATAATGTAAGACAAAAATGAACAAATGAAGAATGGGGCTCACTTGATACCTCTGTGCCCTATCCCTAACCTCAGAAAAGCATATAGCCATAAAAAGAAGTAATCATGCTCTAATGTCTGTAACACTTCCACAGCAGACAAAGAGCAGAGAACTACCACAGGTCACACCATAACCACTCAACACGAAGGATATGACCACCACAGCAGGCAGAATGACCTCTGAGCCAAAACGGATGAGTCTTATTATAGCACCTTTATCAGACCTTAAGCCATGTTTGTTCATGTCAGACAAGGTTTTACAGCCAACTTGTAGATTTCTCTGGTGCGATAAACTGCATTGACCTGTGCTGGCCTTGGCTTGAAGGTCCCATGTGGCTTTGGAGGAAGCCAACAAACGTGGGCCTGAGCGCAGCGTGGTAGACATTAAAGGCTGTGGTGGGCTTCTCCGAAAGAATCATTGCGTGTGAGTGGACTTCCTGTATCGCAGGGGCTGACACGATGTTCTGCCTGTGTGCAGATGATGACACACCAGTGCATCAGCCCCAGGAACAACTGCTTCTTTTAGATATTGGTCTCATAAAGTGGCCTCAGTGTGTTTATTTTACCTCTAGTATTACCTACAGTAGCCAAAAACATAACTTTCAGAAGCAATTAATCTATAAAAATGTGATTTTTACATGCGGCCAATCTCTGAGAGCAGTGCCATTTCATGTGAAGACAACTCAGAATCTTCTACCAACAACTTTATCAAGCAGAGTTTTATATTGTCTTCAAAATAAAGGTGGCAGATGTGGCTGAAGCCATTTGTTGAACTTTCACTGACATACCACCCCCACCTGTCTCAGCTGTTCAAACTGTCTGGAGCTGTGAAAGACGATCAGCGTCTTCAGGAGAGAAAAGAGAGAAAACATGGAGGAGGGTGGTGGGATGGGAGGAGGATGGGCAGAGACTTATCTTGAGGTCACACTAAGGGTTAAACGAAAGACAGTGCTGCTACTGTATTGGGGGACTACAAAAGTTTTGCTATGCAGGAGAAGTGCCAAATAATTAATGCTAGGAGATGTCGTGTGGGTTAATTGAGCGTCTCACTGGCTACATCAATTGGCCTGTGAGAAGAGTGGGTCAAAAATTGAAGAAGGAAGTGGATGTGCATTGTGTTGTGATGTTCACAACAGACAGTTTGGAAAATATTTTGATCATTTCACTTAATTTTCTCTTCCATATGACTTTAACTATTGCCTGATGGTATGTGTCTTGCTTCAGTGGAATTCTTTTTAGCAATGTCATTTAGTCCCTCTAAGTTTTAACTGTGAATTTGGTGCAGTCACTTCATAACTGACAGAAACTATGGCCATACTGGCAGCAATTGTCATTCTCTCTACTCATTATTACTTCTTTCATCTTACTGTTTTACAAGTCCTGAATTGAATATAGTCGAAAGACTATTAAAGAAAGATAAGATTTTATTATTGTCTCATGGTTTTAACTATTTATATGTACTTGTTTTACAAAGCACACATCAATGGCAGATCTTCACTGAGGCAAGGGTGGGCAGCTGCTATTTGGCCCTCAGCTGCCATCCCACCCCAGATCATTACCCAAACTTGTTTTGTTACTTAACATTAAAAATGTCTGGAAAGTGTTTGTTAAATTGATTTACTTACAGAAATAGAATTGTATTCTTATTTTGTAAAGGAACACCCATATATCAGAATCAGAATCAGAATGAGCTTTATTGCCAAGTGAGTGTGCACACACACACACAAGGAATTTGTTTAGGTACAGGGGGGTACTCCAGTGCAAACAGACATAAATACAAATGCTACAAAGGGTCAAACAGTAAACATAAATGCTACAGAAATGCTACAAAAAACTAAAAGACTAAGAGAAAAATGCACAGATAACCTGAGAAACAGGATGAAAGGGGAACTAACTGGTGTGCAAGGAGCAAAAAGGTGCAAGTGTCATAGTGCAGGTGGTGGAAGGGAATGGTGGAGAGCTACGAGTTTAAGAGTTGGATGGCCTGAGGGAAGAAGCTTCCTTTGTGCTGGGCTGTCTTGATGTTTGGAGCTCTGAAGCGCCGGCCAGACGGTAAATATATGTCACCTTCTTATGCCACTCTGATGCCACGAGCCCCATGCAAACATTTATATATCCGCTACTGGCACATATGCATACATTTCCAAGGAATACTATGAAATGTCAAAATTAAAGAAATCCATGTACACCAAAATATTTCAATACGGTACCATGTATAATTATTCGTTCATTCTATCTTATTCCTAATTAGGTTCATGAGGATCTACTGGAGCCTATTTCAGGTCTCTTTGGGTGAAAGGCAGGGGTACACCCTGCACTGGTCCCCAGTCCAGGGCCACACATAGAGACAAACAACCTCACACACTCACATTCACTTCTATGGGCAATTTAGAGTCATCAATCAACCTAACATGCATGTTTTTGGACTGGAAGGAAACCGTAGTACCTATAGTAAACCCACGCAAGTGCAGGGAAAACATGCAAACTCCACACAGAAAGGCACGTGGGAGTGTCTTGCTGTGAGGCAACAGTGCTAACCACTAAACCACCGTGCTGCCCCCAGTTATTATAATATTATATGAAATTATAGTATGGACAGTACAAAAGCTGGAACTAATTTTCCACTTTTCCCAGTAGAACTGTTGACTTGAACTTGATGTAAATGCACAAAGTTAATGAAAAAAGATATTTTGACTAAATTCCATTATAATGTTATGCAAAACAATCATTATTCTTCTTATTGACACTTCAGTTCATGAGAGATTTTCCACTTGTTTAGAAACTGATTCAAGGTTTTTTAAAAAAATGCAAACTAAACATTTATGATGAAAGTGATATCACACATGGCAGAAAAGTAAAATTTGGGCCATTATGTGTGATAGATAATTTCAGGCAAAATGTAAGTTGAGTGCAAATCCTTTGACTTATATTCAATTCAATTTCAATTCAATTCAATTCTATTTTATTTGTATAGCGCCAAATCACAATACAAATCATCTCAAGGCACTTTACAAAAACTAAAACTAAAAACCCAACAATTCCCTTATGAGCAAGCACTTGGCGACAGTGGAGAGGAAAAACTCCCTTTAACGGAAGAAAAAACCTCCAGCAGAACCGGGCTCAGTTTGGGCGGCCATCTGCCTCGACCGGTTGGGGTGAGTGGATAGAGCAGAGAAAAAAGAACAGGGGGGTTAGGGTAGGGGAGCTCAGTGCACCGATAGTCCTCGGGCAGTCTAGGCCTATAGCAGCATAACTAAGGGATGGTTCAGGGTTGCCTGAAGCCAGCCCTAACTATATGCTTTGTCAAAGGAATAACACACCAACACACACACACACACACACATATATTTAATTTACATATTAATATATAATTTTTATATATATATATATATATATATATATACATGTACCGTGTGTGATATGTGTTTATATAATATACACACACAAACGCACACACACACAAAGTTTAAAAAAAGAAAGCATTTTGATGTTTTGAAGGGCCTTTGCAGCACGCTGCAGCTGGCTGTTAGGAGGAGGCCCTTTTCTCTCCGGTGCAGCTGTTTCCGATGAGTCAAGTTTTCTGACCACAGGCTTTCCCAGCAGCTTTCCTCACAGGAGATAACGCGGCCCTATTGCTGACCAGACGTATGCTCATCACCTTGTCATTCCATACTGTGTTTTTTTGTGTCTCCACCAGCTTTCTAAATAATTACAAGCTTCATCAAATATATTGGTCTGTTTCACACACTGTGGGCTTATTTATGTGTATGACATGATGCCAGTTTCCCTTTTTGATTAAGGAAATATTATGAAAAAATAAAATGAAGGCATTAACAAGAACATATTCTTCCTTTTTGTTTTTAAAGAAAATTGTTATAAATTTACCATTTTATTGCATAGTATTCATCTTAGTGCCAATGAAATAATTAAATAAGAAATAAGAAATAATTCAGATTTTTATATATGGTAATCAATCAAATGATTATTGCGATGCAAAATCATTTTAGCTGGCCAACCCGAGCTTTTCCTGCTGGGAAAATCTGGTATTCATATTGTCTGTTGGTCACAAAAATTACAAGTCCATAGATGCGGTATCCTTCACATTGTACATATTTTCATGTATACATACTACTGAATAAATTCAAAGTTGATGCTAAAAAAAGCTTTACTGGTGACAGTTCTAGGTCTCATGGGACACTGCAAAAAAGTCAAAATCTGTGTTCATTCCTAAAAACTCTGGCAGGACTAGTAACACACATAAAATAATCCTGAAGTCAAGCTTTTTGCTGGGTTTTTACAGGCTCTTTTGAGACTTTTAGCAGCCCATGGTGGGGTTAATTGTTGTCTCGATTTCTTTGCCGCGGCAAGAACAATATCACTTTTACTGGAAAGATTACGATTATGTCAACACACTGTCACTTGTTGGCAGTATCATCCAATCATGTTAATGTTAGTTTTAAAAATAATTTGTCCAACCTCAAACTATATAGCTCCATTTTCACATCTTCCCTGATATGCATTCCACACACTTCATTAGTACTTTAATTACCTCAACAGACATTTAATGGCATTCCTACAAGTTGATGCAGGCTGTAGAGGGGTTAGGGGAGTGAAGTATTTACGGTTCCAAACTGTGATGTGTTGGTGGTGTTGAGGGCAGGGGGGAGAAAGTGCAGGGGGGGTCGTGTTGCTGGCTGGCTGAGCGTGGTAAAAACACCATGGTGTCCTGCTTTATGAGTGGAACCAGGTTCCACACAGGTCGCTGTTGTTAGTGCAGCTGAGCTGGGGGCCAGGGGGCGCCGGTACACAGTTTGATGTGTCGAAGGATTGTGTTTGTAAAAGCAGGCCCTTTGATGACATTCTCTCCTTTTTGCAGCAGTCCATCCCTCCCTCCTACAGCACCAGTCAATCTGGAAGCCATTTGTTTGGCTTCCACAGAGAAATTTCAGACTCCATCACCTCCAGCATCTGCTGAGTGTTTATTTACCCGCAGCACTTAACCCATTAGACAAACTGAAACAGGGCAACTGTGGAGCCACTGATCACATTGGCCCTCTACAGAAAGGAGTCGGGGCTGGGACTGACTGTGTTTACACAATCTACAAATATATAATGTATACATATGTTATGCATACATCTTATACTGATATATGTTTAAAAAAATTTCACTTAAAAATGTTTTAAAATATATCACCATTTGAAGCTCCCTCAGTGCTCTTGAAAATATAAATTCACATATTCACATTCGTAACATAACTATGTAGTCTGGTTGCTAGGGTCATGGCAAATTTAAGACCCCAAAACAGATCAGAAAAATAACAAAGTTTAAACTCTACTGATTTTGATGCATCGCGATAGCACAATTTTTATCATTGTCAAAGGGAGAATTCAAATAAAATATTAGCAATGCTGTGAAGGGCCTTGCTTTTTTCTAAACCACCCCAGTTATTTTTGCACAGTCCTGTGAAGTATCCTCCTGAAGGCATAAACCGATGCTTTTTAAAACTGTTTTTGGAGGTGCTGGTTATTGAAGACTATGACTTTTACTGCTGTTGGATTGTACTGCATTATACTGAGATATTTTGAGTTTCATAATAGTATGTCATTATTACACGTGGAGTTGTGTAACCATCGATATATAGCAATATCACTGATACATGACTAGGCTCCATAAGTCATACTGAGGACATACTGAGGATTACCTAATAACCTGGTATTTAAATGTGTTTTGTGTAAAGACTTTATTTGCAAACTCTAGTAAATAGCAGGCAAATATGCAAAACATGCTTTCTTTGAATTGAGTACAGTTACAGTATATAGGCTGCTGTAAATATTCATGCCATGTTAAAATACATTACTTGAGAAAATGTTGTCAGTTGTGTCACAGCATTTTTATTCTCATCACATCGAGTGAACTGCTGTGTTGTGTGTGGGAGCATACCAAACTCAGTCATGCCACTGAAGTGCCAAATGCATTAATACTTGTAGGCCAGAGTTTGCTGTATGCTTCCCAGTCATAAAAAGCTAATAGGTCAGTCATTTTGATTAGACCTTTTGTCATTCCAAACTCATGTCTGCCACTTTTAGGACCATAACATTTGGGTTGGGGGAGTGAGATGGGAGCCCTGCATGTGCTTTACCCCTCCCCTCACAATCGAGACGCTCCTCTTGCTGCTATAAGAGCCCTCCCTGAAATGATGAGTCCCACACCGGGCCATTCTCTCGAGAAGTGTCAAAATAAACGTGAGACTGGCTAACCTTGGAGCGACTTTTACACACGACTCTTGTCTGCATGCAGCTGTTCTCTGAAAATAAGGGATTGGTCTTCCCCCAGTGAGACGCCTGCCAGCCCATGATGGCTTTTACTATGCTGAGGCCGATATCGGCTCATCCCTTCTCCTACCCCTCTGACCTGACCTTAATGTCAGACGACGAGGAAGGGAACCGTAGCGAGAGCGACGATAGCACCGATCAGCGATACGGCTGCTGTGGGACCATGGCGGAGGGTTACCGGCGGGAGGGCGGCGGCGTGGTGGTGCGGCAGCGGAACGCTGCTAACGCCAGGGAGAGACACCGTACACAGAATGTCAACACGGCCTTTACGGCGCTGCGGACACTTATCCCCACTGAGCCAGTGGACAGAAAGCTCTCCAAAATCGAGACGCTGCGCCTGGCGTCTAGCTATATCTCACACCTGGCCAATGTACTCGTTGTCGGGGACGGGAGGGAGGATGGCCAGCCGTGCCTGAGCTCGGTCTATAAGGAGGTGAAAGGCAGTGGAGAGGGAAAACAGCCTCGGACTATCTGCACTTTCTGCCTCAGCAATCAACGGAAAGGGGTAAAATATCGAGCAAATATGTAATTGAATGCAAACATACATGACCCAAACTCCATTGGAAAATTGAGTTATTTGAAAATTTATTTCTCATTGTCAAGGGTGCACTCAACCTTTTAATACGGCTTATGTTTAGTAACGTTATGCCATGCAAAAGGTATTTACGACACAGTTTAAACTTTTTTAATTCCTCCGACTATTAATCTCCTTCCGAGTGTCCCATAAAACCATAATATTTCACTGTAAAATAAAGTGGGTGTGTATGCAGGAAGAACAGTAACGCTAGTTGAATAAAACAGCTATCTGAATATTGTCTACAAGTAGTGTAGACTGCTCTGTAGTAGCAGTAGCATCTTAGCATACAAAATGACTTTATTTCAGTGTTGTTGCATTATTTTACATTACAGCTATGAATGACATTGGTAAAAGACAATATATCCGGTTTATATACCAATTTGCATCTTTGTTGCACTGTAATTTTGCAACACTTCATCAGTTCATGAAATGTTTGAATGAGATGTGTCGGTTCTGGTTTAGACAAAGGCCATACAGTCTAACACCGTGGGTTTAGAATGAACTGCATCTATCCCAGAAATACCCTGGTTCATCTTGGCATTCAGATCTCCCTATTGGGATTTGGTTTATTTATAGGTGCCATATCATTCAGTGCATGGAGATATCCTTTAAAGGAAAACAGTGCTTTCAGTCTAGACAGCTATGTAATTACACTTAACTTACTTTAATGGGCCTACTCTTAAGAAAGTACATCAAAAGCAACAAAGAAGATGTGTTTCATTCTAATCTTTCATAGGTACAAAGTAATGACAGCAGTGGTGATGTTTGTAATTCCCCTCTTTGTTCGCAGGTGAAGGACAAACGAGACTGTGTGAAAATGCACGGAAATGTTGCAAGACAGATAAGTCGTCGATGAAACTGTTTGCCTTGGAGTAGATTGGATTTCTCTTTAGAGCTGACACTAGTTACACCTCCTGCAGTCATTCCTGGAGTCTATAAGCATCTCAGCATTACAAGAGTCATACAGGACTACCCTGATGTTTTTGGGAACTTGTCTCATTGGCCACTCTGACCAGAATGAGATGGGAAGACTGGCCCCAGCACATGAAGAAATTATGTCCAGTGTACTAATTCATGGTAGATATCCCTTTTGGTCTAGTGGCTAACACAGAAAAATGTGTTTGCAGTAGTTTGAAATCTACATGCCTTAAAATAGTGAGATATTACCTGTTCTGGCTGACTAAAAGGTTTACAATTATACACCACTATGGATAATACTAATCACAATAGGAACAATCCATAACCAAAAGGAAAATAAAAGGATATCCGTGCCATTGAATAAAAAAGGGTTTGAACCAGCTATCACAACTCAAAATTCTTTTAATATACTTAGTGACAATATATGACTACAGTAAATCTATGTTATCAAAGTGTTCTGATGCTGGTTAAGATTTATTTAGATAAATAATTTTTTATCCTTGGGTCAAACTCTTTAGCTATTTGTGTAAAAGTACAAGTAATTTATATTGTCATGTAACAGCCCTTTAAATATTGATGGGTCTGTCACGGAAAGGCTCTTTTGGTGACTATTCCCTGGTATGCTGTAGTGGACAAACTACTGATGAGACAAAACTCCCTTAAAGTGTGAATTGGTCTTCAACATGAAATTAACATGGTCTGGGGAAATCACACAGACCTGTAAGGAAGAGCAGTTTCAGGAATAATATGGATAGTCCACTTGGTCCACCAAGCTGCTGTTGTAAGATAATGTGTAACAGGAGAAATCCACAGCACACTATTTGGTTGCTTTTTCATTACATGTTGTAACTACTCTGGAATTAAATTTATTTTTACATAGACATGGCTCTTTTGTATTTTGTTATTAAATGCTGCTGTGCTTCTGAATGGCCTGTTAACATTATTTTCATTAATAATGCAGAGAAACTATTATTGTGTTACTGTGCCAAACATAACTGTTGCTTAATAAATCACCTGTAGAGGTAGCAGTCATGGGCAGCATGGTGGTTGAGTGGTTAGCATTGTTCCCTACAGCAAGAAGGTCGTGGGTTCGCAACCCAGCCTTTCTGTGTGGAGTTTGCATGTTCTCCCTGTGCTTGCGTAGGTTTACACTGGTTTCCTCCCACAGTCCAAAAACATGCATGTTAGGTTGATTAGTGCCAATAGGAGTGTGTGTGGTTGTGTGTCTATATGTGGCCCCTGTGATGGACTGGGTGTACCCCTGCCTTCCACCTGAAAGAGAGCTGGGATAGGCTCCAGCAGATCCCTGTGACCCTGGTTAAGGAATAAGTAGGTATAGAAAATGAATGGATGGATCCTCAGTTTAGGAAAATTTACAGACCTCCAGCTCAGTCTGACATCAGAATGGTATGGGCAGAGGGTGTCTGACTAAGTAGTTTTAATGGAGCATGGCTTGTTACATTACCGTCATATATTGTAATGAAAGCAAATATTTCATGAATGGCTTAGCTGATTTTTGTGATGTCTCTCTCAGCTTCTACACCAATGGAAGTGGATGTCATTTTGTTAATGGTGCTCAAAGCATTTAAGTGTAATATTTAAAATTATCAACAGTGACATCTCTTGTCATAGGCAGTGTTCCCATTACTCTTTATATTCCAATGTACCCACATCCATCCATCCATTATCTATACCTGCTTATTCCTTAACCAGGGTCACGGGGAACTGCTGGAGTCCATGAACCCAAATTTTATAAGAAATTATTTTCTAATGAAGTAATGGTTCCTGTGAAGTAAGTGTGGGCAGTGTTTTCTGTGGAAGTCCAGAGATTTACTGTATTGTATTTACAAAAACAGGAAACTCAGACCTACATAAAAAATAAATAGTCTAAATTGTTGCATGGCTAAATACTACAAGAACTAAGTGACAAATGTGTTTATGTAATTTTTATGAACTGCAACTTTAACTCTGTAGGCTTAGTTTGTTGCACAAAAAGTAGGCTCCTCTAGTGAACAGCTTCAGATTTTACAGGTTAAAAATACATGTGGCGTTAATGTAAATTTAGGACAACCAGACCCTTGAACACAAATCACTCCAACCATATTGGCATCTTCTGCCTGTAACTGCTCAGAAGAGGAAACCTTTACGGGGAATTCCAATGTAGGTTCATCTTATCCATCTGTAAGCAATGCCAAGGAATCTCAGAAGAGGAAGTCATCAATCTTTTCCTCAGTGGGCTCTCTCTCTGAAGTCCCAGCAGTGTCTGACCACAGAACACCCTGTCAGGGTGGTAGGAGCACAGTGCCTGTTAGGAAGGCATGAATCAGAGTCGACTCTGGGAAAGGGTAAAGTAAAAACAGGAAGGACACAAATCAGTGTTGTTGGATCTATTGTGGCGACTGATGATTACTCAGGGAGTGTAACACATTACTGGACTGATGCCAATAAGAGATGAAGAAGCACAGATTCTTTAAAATGTGATTATAGGTTTATCAATCTCTCCATTCCCATGTTAGGAAAATGACTTGTCTGCAATTTAGAAGCTCAATCCTACTGAATGCAACTATGAAGTGAGAAGCTAATTATGGCTTTGATAAGACATATGCCAATCAAAGTTTTGTTTAAGATCACCTAGTAATTCTGATGAACACAGCTGCTGATGAGTAAATGAAAGTAAAAAATGATATCAGGAGAGCAGCACTCGGGGCTGTGTAACAGTCAGTGCACACCCAGAGATGAACAAAAAATAGTTTTTCAATTGGATGTACCAAAACCAACAAAACATGGTCAGAGGACTAAAAGAACTACTTAAAGGATGAATGCTAGCAGTTGACAAGATGTCCACTGTGATGTATAACCTCACTCAAGAAAGTGAGGTAATACACTCACAAATAAATACATTAAATCTTAAGTGTAACAACTGACAAGTTGCAGTACACCACGAACAGATAAACCACTCAAGAACCCTCAGTTAATTAGTCCCTACATTGACATACTGTTTAGCTTTTATATACAATATGAGTCATAGATTTATGCATGTTTTTCTAATTTAACACAACTGATATTTACTTAAAGGAATTGTTAGACATTATGCTTTCTTGGCAGGGTTTAGATGAGAATATTTGTATCAGGGCCATGTATGGATGGCAACTAAGGTTTTTATGTTGTAGCTACTTTTCAGAAAGGCACTCAACATTACTCATTATCACATCGTGTAAGATCCCAGTCCCAGTCAACCATGTGATTTATCTCACATTTGAGATATTCAGCAACACAGTTATGACAAAACTGAATCCTTTAAATCACCTCTGAAATTATATTTGGAGGTACACCCCTCTGGAAGAAAGTTATAGCCCTCGCTGTCTTCTGGGACAGCACAAATAGCTGCACACTTGCATAAAGCGTTCCAACCCTCCTGTTTCTGTCCACCTGTCAGTGCTAAAGCCTAATTAGAAGCTGCTGTGTGAGCTTATCCTGCAGCTCCAGGGGCCTGGTGCAGCCCTGCTCAATGGCTCCCAGAGGCTGTCAGGAAGATGTCATAGAAGAACAGGAAGGAAAAAGGCTTGAGTGCTAGACCCTGCTCACGCCGTCCCTGTGGGGCCTGGGCCCTCGGTCAGTGCCAACTTTGACATCAGTTCTTTATTATTTTCAATTTAAGAGAAAGAAAGGCTCACCAAAACTTTAAAAAACTCAAAGGCGACTTAAGAAATGACATCTATTTTATGTAATAAGTAAATGTAGTATGAAAAAATACATACATAATTTGCATAACAATATATTATGATATATGATTACACTCAGACATCAAAAAATTGAAAATACATATACATGAATGGAATGAATTGAAAAGATAATCACTGCATGAAGAGGCATAAATACATAAATAAATAACTAGTCTAATAGGCGTTGGTACAAGATACTGTTAGTACTAATATTGATTTATCAGTATATATTGCCTTTACTCTAATAAGGCAGTGGTAAGAGAGAAGGAGATAAGTTCATAGCCATACCTATACCTATTATTTGAATAATTTATATACAGAAGAGTTATGATGGGAAGTCTGGAGTAACCACCTCTGACAGATGTGGTTTCTTCTTTCTGTGCAAGTGGTGTCCCCGTGCAGGACAGTATAAAGTTCCATGTGACCATAAATTAATCTGCCAAAGTCGTCAGCGGCGCTTTGCTGATCTTCAGCCCCATCTGTAATGCATTAGTGGAGAATACCATGGGGCAAATTGAAGGGCTAAGATACCGATACATTTCCCCTCCAGCACACTGAGCCCTAAACAAAACCTTATGGTGCTGTAGTTTGACAGGGCAGGGATGTTCTGCCCCATCACTGTTCAGAACCATAGTTTACCAGGCAGTTGGCCTGGAAAGGGAGATAATCACTATTGGACAGGCACTGTGGACCTTTCCATGGGACAGCAGTCTTCCTATTTTCATTATTATTTTCCATTGCTGGGTGAAGTGGAAGAACAGGGAGCAACTGAATCCTCTCCAGCAGCCATACAACTGATGAGATAGTGTGTACATGCGAGTGTGCCTGTGTGTACACGGAGTTCAATTGATAAGATTATTTTAAGGCCAATATTAATACAGGATCTTTTAAGTCTTTGGTGTGTTTGCTATTATTTGCATCATGCAACAAAACACTACCCTGTTAAAGGAAATCTAAAAACTTAAATACTTGTAAGTGTGGCTCCTTTGGGACATATTAAATTAGCTTCACAAGACTTAGGCTCAAGTGTAGCATCATTTAGGTCATCCATGACTAATTTTAGAATTGGGCACAATTTCTTCCAGATCAGCTGGCATTTGATATGTACTTTGAGAGGGATTAACGGCTGTTTAATTGCCCAGAGATCAGAGACTTAATTTAATAAATTAAAATTTGGTCTGTTTTAACATTTGAGCAATTCCACAGTCCAATTTTCTGTATAGTCACTGTCAAAAGATCCATTATTATGTAAAGTTCGCTTGTTTCCATGGAATTTAATAGAATTTTCATACATGGGTAAAAAACTGGAGAATCATTTGACATGTAAAAACATCATATGTGCAGCATTTATATTGTATTTGCAATATATGCATATAGCATTCATTCATCTTAATGTCCCTGGAACAATGACTCATAGCATGAGGGAAAAGGAACATTGCTGTCTTTTTAATACTGCTGCTAATACTGATGCAATGTCAGATTTTCTCCACATAAATACTATATATAACACAAAACAACATTCAAAATTTGGGATGTTGCAGAAGCTTAAGTAAGTTGGAATCTGGCTGTATGGGACTACTACTATAAATAGCTTTTAAATAGATCTCAGAAACCACAATCATATAATAAAACTTGAGCATGGAAGTTCATCCTTGACCTCACGAACAGTTGACAAAGAAATCCCAACTCAAAGGCTCATTAACTACATTTAAATCATGTGATAATACCTGAGCCAGTTCCATTTGTAGGAGATGTGGGAGATGTTGAAACCTCTGAAAAATCCAGTGAGCGAACCTCTGAGATTTTTTGCTGCACAATTTCAATCAAAATACTATACTTGTGTAACATGGGAAAAAAATAGCATTTACTTGCAGAGTTGTGGTCTGTGAGAAACTCCCTTTACTGTGTTCCAAATTGGACACCACTGCAAGCTGATCTTCAGTAAGGCCAAATTCTCTGTATATCAGCCTACTGCAGATGAGCATGTGTGGGTGTGTGTTCTGTATGGGCTGTGGTGTTGACACGCTCTTCTCTCAGCAGCAGACACTTTTGGGACTATTGTTTCCCTCCCAACATGCATTGAGAGGAAGTGGTGGAATGACCTGAGACATTAGTATAGACAATATCAGTCCAGTGAGGCAGGGCTCTGATTACTCTTTGCTTGGCTCCTGCTTCTGCATCCGATTTCAGTCTTAGGGCGGTGGTCGTTAATGCTGGGGTGAAAGGTGACTAATCTGAGGCCTGATTTCTCCCCCTGTCAAAATAACACAACAATATGTCTACAAAGAGTGCTCTGAAGGAGGAAAGAGGCAGACTTCCGCAGCAGCCTGACGCCCATCATGAGCCAAGAGCTTTCTTAGCTGAGGCATCATGTATTCTTCAGTTTGTCTTTCCATAGTGACTTACTTTATTAGTCAAAGAGACATGCTCCCAATTTCTGCAGGTGATATCCTAATTTTATTCAAAATATGCTGTATACAATCTGCCAACTTGAACCCAACAAGGGAACTCTCCAGAAGGGCAAATAAATTCCCATCCACCTTTTTCCGACTTATAATTAAAGCACACTGTGCACTTCCCTTCAACCCTAAAGTTTGCTGTTGTGTAATCACTGGTAGCCTGTGCTTGGCAGACATTGTAGGCGAAAAGGATAACGTCCCCTTTGCTCCAGAAAAAAGCTCACACAAAATGACATATATGAAGTTGTGACCATGTATGGAAAAACTCCCGCAGGTATAAGGAAGCCTGTAAATCAGCATTTTCACAAGACATTAACAATAAATGCACTTGTTCACTGTTTCGAGCCTCCTGTAATTGGAAGACTGATGGAAGAAAGAATATACGTCTGAAAACTTTGAACCAGTTTCAACACCCAGGGCAATTGTTTGGAGGATATCCTCAATCAAGGCCTGAAGAGCACAATGAATAGTCTCATTGACAGAAATCTGCTGCCCTGACAACCTCCTTAACCTGCCTGCTGTGTGCCGGCTCCTGCTCCATCGACAACACCACAGTGACATCCGAACTTTTCTTCTCATTGAACAATGCCAAAATGAGACTCCTGCCATTTTAAACATGTCACTCATGGGATAATAGCTCTGTTATCAAAACATAAATGAGCTAAAAACTGGATAGGAGAGTGGCTATGGCAGGCACTCCATGTGTGGGCACAAAATTTGTGACATTGGCGGTTTAGGTTCAGCCACTGCCCTTTCACAGGTCTCCCAAACTCTGTCCAGCTCTGTGCAATCTACCATTGAATAAAGGAATAAATGCCTAAATATAAAAAAGATGAGATAAAACGGTGTAAAAATGACTGGTTAATATATTAGGCATACCTGATGAGCCCTAATTTACATGCACCACCCTCCCTCTGTTCCTTTTCAGTTCACATAAGTAGGTTGCAGTGCACACAAGAGACTACACACAACCATTTTATTTTGTTCAAACCTCAGAAATTCAACCACTAATACCTGGAATACCTAGATTGATAACTAGATTTTGACAGAGGGTTCCTCTGCAAGTGAGGCCTCAAAACTGTGATAACGCCAGACATGTCCTCCTGTGCTTTTATCAATTCCTGAACAAAACTTGTAATTGATTAAATCTTATACAACCAACTGACAGAACTTTATCCTGTTTTTTTTTTTTTTTTGCCACTGGTGTTGGGGGGCTCTCAGCCATGACCTTAGTTATGTAGTTACAAAAATAAATGCAACCAAGCTACAAAAACAGCTATAGTAGTAGTAATAATATTTATTGTATTGCATTTTGTTCTGTATTGGATTTGAAAGATTAATCCACTTCAAGTCAAAAATATAGTGAATAAGAGCAAAGTCCCCTGTCAACAGGCAAATAGCCTGAATAGGAAAGTAAAAGATAATAAAACATGTTAAGAACCTATGATAGCAAATCCTCACCTCCTAAAAATAGTATATGTTATGTGGCAGTGTGAATGTGGCATTTATGAATACCTGTACTGCACATTAGAGATTAGCAGAGTCAAAATATTGTTCTTTTCTCTCTCTATCCATTCACCAACCGGTTGAGGCAGATGTTCACTCAAACTATGCCTAGTTCTGCAGGGGGCTTCTTCTGTTAAAGGGAGTTTTTTTTCTCCACTGTCCCCAAGTACTTGCTCATAAGGGATTTGTTGGGTTTTATGTAAAGTGTAAAGTACCTGTACCTGATTGTATTGTGATTTGGCACTACACAAATAAACAGAGTTGGATTTAAATGGTTTTTAAATATTGTGGCGCCCCCTTTTGGATATAGTAAGGATTTTTTCTGACTGATATATTTTAAAGCTTTTTTCATTTGAAAATATTGATTCAAAAATAATATATTCAAATAATATATCTTGATGTTATTCAGTTTTGATTTGTCAAAGTAATATAACCCTTCAGAAACTACAAACTGTAACACTAATCATGTTCTCATCTATAAATGATGCAAGAATCCTCTGTTATACTGCATCATTACAACTTTGCTCCAAATCAGGCCAATTACTTAGTAGGCCTTTTGAAGAGTTTGCACTTTAATGGAAATTATTAGCATAGACAATTCTTGTTAAAGTATACATATAATGTATATAATAAAAGACAAAAGGATATGTGTGTACAAACCAATGGGCCTCAACGTGCCTAACACATACCTTTAAGTTTCCCTTTCAAGTTCAGTTCCAGTCTCCAAAACTAACTAACTACCTTCAGCATATAATAGTGATGGCTGTTATTTGGTTTGTGATATGCAGTACAGTGTAATCAAAATATATTAGGATATATTTCTGCTGTGTCAGCACTGCATTTTGTAATTGACAATTCAATATGGAGAGTAGCAATGCAATGTGCAATTCATTTTGAATTATTTGTGTTACATTTTTAATGGGAGCTGAATATTGACAGGGGATTTTGGTCTCTTTGTTCAAATATGGCATTGAAATAGCACCCCAGTGGATTGCATTTTCATTTCATTGTCACCACTCTCTTGTGATGGTTTTGACTCTTTTTAATTTTGTTATTGGGAAGTTTATTCTGGACCTTGAGTCTGGAATAAAAGTTGAAGTGAATTGAATTAAATTGAATTTCGGTGTCAAAATCTGAAATGTGAAATCACTTGGTCATCAAAGCGGCTCCATGCCTGAAGTCATAGTTACCATTTCAGATTAAATTGTGACACCAAAAGACTGTAGTTATTTGTGTTTTGGAGGAGCCTATCCCTACTTCAGACTACCCTAACAAACTCCACACTAATCAAATGCTGCTACATCCGTGCTAACTATAATGCTATCTCTAACAATATCTGAAGTACAGTTAGGTGTTATTTTAGTAGTATTTTCAATGTAGGACCGTTTTTTTTCAAGTCAATATAGCAAACATGTCAGCGACAGTTCAAATGGCTTGTCCCTCTACGGCACCCGTACACACTGTGCCGTAGGTGGTGGTAGTGGTCAGCCATATTGTCTCTGATACAGCAGAAATCACATACTGGTACAGGCACACCGGCGACGAAGGGAGGTGAGAGCTGCTGCCTTGACGAAACTCAGCTTATTGGGAAGCATTTCGGTTGTCGACTTGATCAAGGGGGTAAATATGCAACATCATGTTTTCTTTGTTTTTGGCAATGAGTGTTTTTTCTTTCTCTGAGGAAACTAGCGAGTGCTAACGTTAACCATACTAAGATTAGCAGGCTAGCAACTCGGGCCCGCCTAGAGCCTAGAAGTTACCAAGACCTTCTGGTTACACCGAAAGCCTTTACAGTGAGACAACCAAGGTTAGCTAAGTAGCTGCGAAGTTGTTTTTAGAGACGGAAATTGAAGGTGGTTAAAACACTGCCTGAACAAATGTGTAAATAGCTAACATTACATCTAACGGTAGAGTTTTATGTGCTTGTCGACGTCACCATTATGGATGCCCCATAGAGTGAACGAATGGTCTCCACAAGCTCTGAAGCCACCAGTGCGCTCATCGATGCAAGGTGATTAAACATTGCATTAAAGGTAGTTAGTGCTAATTGGTCTCGAATAGTAGTTAAATGGTAGAGAGGAGGGATTTTCTTGTAAACCTACACTACTGACTAAAAATCGTCATGGCGTTTCTCTCTGAAAGACGAGGCAGATATCGATATTTTTAGTCAAAGCAGTTGATGTTATCGTGCTACTTAACGTAACGTCATTGTGTCCTCCAAGTTGGGCTCTTTTTTGCAACGGTGTATCACTATTGTTTAACTTTCAGTAGGGATGTTTGGACCATATTTTCACTGAGAGTAATAATGTAACGTTTCAAACAAACTGTAATTTTTTGGCTTCCACCCTCACAGTTTTAGTCTGGGTAAAGCCATAGAAAATGGGTGGATAGTAAAATGTTTCAAAAAACAATATGTTGTCCTGGATAGGACCGTTGGATAGGACTGGGAGATATGCCCAAAATTATTATTACTACATATATGTTTATATTGATAAACACTGATAATTATCTATATATTTATCATAGTTAATGATGTTTAAGTGTTATGGTGAGTGGTCAGTTTGCACTGAATGTGAACATTGTTTTTAAGGAGGCTGCATGCTTACCTTTTTTCATTTGAACTTCAAGGGTGTGTGCTTTTTTGGGTTTAGTCCAGCATAAACCATAAGGCCTGTTATGGTTCTGAGCAGTCCTTTATTTTGGAAACAACTTATACTCCTCACAGCCAACAGATTTTGACATTTATGTTTATTAGGCTCATAAGGCTCTGCCATGCAGCTAGACTACCATATTTCGCAAACTGTAGGTCGCACAGGAGTAGGACCTATATAGCGCTTTTAGCTAAAATAGGCTTGTTGAACACAACAAAACATTTGTAAGTTGCTTTATTGTATAAGTGGTATGTCTAATTACTGTATTTTCTGGGCTATAAGTCACATCAGAGTTGCTTTTAGCAAAAACAGCCTCGTTGAACAGAAAAATAAAATATATAAGTCAATTCAGTGACATTTCTAATTATACTAATTATAGTCTAAAGTGGCCTACGAAGAACATAGTTTGGGCATCACAACAAGCAAAACTGCATTATTGGATTCATTTATGTGTCAAGTTACATGAAACAGATCTGCCAATGTCGGGGTGAGGGGATATATGACGCTCTCTATAAATCTTGTTTCAGCTGTGTACTTGATTACCTGTGGTTTGAAGTCTGCAATATAGGTCTTTCTTTTGGGCAGCATTTTCACTTATGTTACAGTAGGAGTTAGAATTTAGCCTAAACATACTTTTTACTTTTTTGGTGGTACAGTACTATCTTCAGTTGTGTCAGGAGTGCCTTCTAATGGTAGTGACTACTAGACAAAATTACTGTAAATATACATATATAAATCACTTCGATGTATAAGTCGCAGGATAAGCCGGAGGAGTAAAAAGGAGTGCGACTTATGCATGTATTCTGGGAAATACAGTACATTAATTTTAGTCTGAATTAGTCTATGAAGAACGTAGGCTAGGCATAACAAAAAACAGAAGTGCATTACTGAATTCAGTCATCTGTGTTTAGTAATGTTAAACTACCTCAATGTCAGAGGGTGGTGGGGGGACGTGTCCTCCTTATCTCTCAGGTTGCCTAAATGCTGACACTCACTCCAAATTTTATTTCAGCTGCATACTTCATTACCTGCACTTTGAAGTCTGCAGTACAGCTCTTTGTGGTTGGCATTTTCACTTGTGTGACACTAGGAGTTATAGTTTAGCTTGAACATAAACATTTTTACTTTTTCAGCAGTACACAGTATACAATATTATCTTTGATTCAAAGAGTGCCATCTAGCACTAGTGACTACTCAGCATAGTTACTATAAATATACAGATATAACTCTCTTTGCTATATAAGTTGCATTGCAAAAAGTCCAATTTGTAGTCCGGAAAATACGATACTTGTCAGGGCTGATTTGTAAAGGGAGTAAAGCTGCTCATCCATGTTTCCCCTGCATTCTGCATAAAGCAGATGCAGCCTGTTTTTTGTCAAATGTTTTCACCATGGAACTTTATACCTGCCACTTTCATTAGTTTTTGTAACCTGTTTTTTTTTCTATTATCTGAATGGGTGTTATGTTTTTTTCTAGAATATGAAATTGCCATTGCTGCTTCATTGCACAGCTTCATTTTTGAGTTCTATCAGGTAATGCTTGAAAAAGCTGAGAGAAGGTTACACTATTGTGAGAACAAGAGTTACCGTAGCAATGATACAAATGCTATTCTCTCACAACCTTCAGCTGCTGTAGCTAATAGCACAATATCACAACAGCAACATTGTTCGAACAAGCTAGCATCTTGGCAGAATGTCCATAACGAGTGATTTAGGCAAATGTGACACAGGTCTTTGTTTCCTAGAGAAATACCTGTCAATTGCCAAAGTAAGTAATCACAAAAATTACCTAGTTGAACAGCATAACTCTGATTTTCAGAGTAATATATAGCAAACTAATAGAATAAGAGCAACTTGTGCACCTGCCCATATGCCTTCCGTTTCCTGGAGCCATCGTTAGAAAAGCAGCACCTACAGTGGTATGAAAAAGTGTTGGCCCCCTTGCGGTTTTTAAATGGTTATTATTATTATTAGGGGAAAACAAAATCCAAAACTACATGGCCCTGTGTGAAAAAGTGTTTGCCCCCCACCTGTTAAAACATAACTGTGGTTTATCACACCTGAGTTCAATTCCTCTAGCCACATCCAGGCTTCAATTCAATTCAATTAAATTTTATTTGCAATAGCGCCAAATCACAATACACAAATTACTGCCACCACTGTTTGCAATCAAGAAATCACATATATAGGACCTGTCTGACAAATTAAAGTAGACCAAGAGATCCTCAAAAGCTAGACATCATGTCGAGATCCAAAGAAATTCAAAAACAAATGAGAAAGAAAGTAATTGAGATGTATCAGTCTGGAAAAGGTTATAAAGCCATTTCTAAAGCTTTGGGACTGCAGCGAACCACAGTGAGAGCCATTATCTACAAAGGGCGAAAACATGGAACAGTGGAGAACCTTCCCAGGAGTGGCCGGCCAACCAAAATGACCCCAAGAGCGCAGCGAAGACTCATCCAAGAGGTCACAAAAGACCCCACAAAAACATCCAAAGAACTGCAGGCCTCACTTGCCTCAGTTAACCCTCTGGGGTCGACGCACGCGCCGGCGCGTTGTGACGCATCTTTTTCTGATAAGGCCGAAACAAACTGAAATTACTCCGTCAATTCTGATTGTACAGATAAAAGAAGTATATCATTCAAATCTGTAAAGGGTCTAGTTTTAGTGGTATACCATCATAATAACAACAAAACATTGTGCTTTTTTTAAATAAAGAAAGCCGACAGGGTGCGCTCTCGGACTTTTCTGTCTCTGCCATTTCTCTTCACAGACGCGTAAATAAAACCACCAGAATCTCAGCGAATACTTGGCTCATAAAAATAAGAATTATATGGCTAGAAAGCTTGAAATGTTTTCTTTTGAGTGAAACAACTCAAGTCAAAAACAAATCATCACTTTTTATTTAATCCGTATGAACGTAAGGAGAAGTCCGTTTTTTCCTGTCTCACCTCATTACAGGTAATGCGGTCCCGCCTTGTACACTGTCCACTGTTCACATGTAAATAATCTCAGGTGAACCAGGTAAATATGTGCACGCCCCCGAGAAATGACACAAAATATCAAACTTCCATCATAGAATTTACTCACTTTTTCGGCGCGTTTGGATGATGGCGCGTTACGCATGTGAAGCGGCGCTCCTTACATTCCACACAGAGACAAATAGTTTAGCTTGTCCTCAGAGTAAAAACACTGATTTTAACTCAAATGAGGATCGTTTGCTCCTCATTGTGTTGTATTGTACAGCACTAATCCGTCCCATCTACATTGACTGAAAGGCTCATTATGCGCGCCTTTGTCTGGACGTTCAGTGCGTCTTTTGTGTTCTCAGGTAAATCACATGACTATTCATCCTCAGACACACCCTCTTGCATATGGCCTTTCTGGACAAAAAGTGTCTTAGAAAATTTAAATCAGTGTATTGTTTACTGTGAATGTGTGAACAAGATGACATTCACAGCACTCTGAAGTAAACACTTTAGCCTACAACATGCTGGTCTCCAAAGTCTTGTGAACCAATGTTCTGTTTGTGTTTTATGGTCTTATTTCAGTGAGTAAAAAATTGTAGTTTTTCACTAGCCATGCATAAACACTTTTTTCTCAAAAACACAATAATGTATAAACTTGAAGCTCGCATATTATTGTAGCCAATTTTGTGCTGATTACAGTGTTATTAGACTTTAGACATTAATATGTTTAAAAAACACTGAAAAAAGCACAAATGTCAGGACATGTCAAAATTTGTCCAGGCCCCAAAAACCCCCTCAGACCCCAGAGGGTTAAGATCACTGTTTATGACTCCACCATAAGAGAGAGACTGGGCAAAAATGGTCTGCATAGCAGAGTTCCAAGACGAAAACCGCTGCTGAGCAAAAAGAACATAAAGGCTTGTCTCAGTTTTGCCAGAAAACATCTTGATGATCCCCAAGACTTTTGGGAAAATACTTTGTGTACTCACGAGACAAAAGTTGGAACATTTTGGAAGGTGTGTGTCACATTACGTCTGTTATAAAAGTAACGCCACATTTCAGAAAAAGAACATTATACCAACAGTAAAATATGGTGGTGGTAGTGTGATGGTCTGGGGCTGTTTTGCTGCTTCAGGACCTGGAAGACTTGCTGTGATAAATGGAACTATGAATTCTGCTGTCTACCAAAAAATCCTGAAGGAGAATGTCCGGCCATCTGTTCGTGACCTCAAGCTGAAGCAAACTTGGGTTCTGCAGCAGGACAATGATCCAAAACACACCAGCAAGTCCATCTCTGAATGGCTGAAGAAAAACAAAATGAAGACTTTGGAGTGGCCTAGTCAAAGTCCTGACCTGAATCCGATTGAGATGCTGGGGCATGACCTTAAAAAGGCGGTTCATGCTCAAAAACCCTCCAATGTGGCAGACGTACAATTCTGCAAAGATGAGTGGGCCAGAATTCCTCCACAGCACTGTAACAGACTAATTGCAAGTTATCGCGAACGTTTGATTGCAGTTGTTGCTGGTAAGGGTGGCCCAACCAGTTATTAGGTTTTTTTTCACACAATGCCATGCAGTTTTGGATTTTGTTTTCCCTTAATAATAAAAACCTTAATTTAAAAACTGCATGATGTGTTTACTTGTTATCTTTAACTAATATTTAAATTTGAGGAAAAAAAAAAAAAAAAAGAAATCAGGAAGGGGGCCAACACTTTTTCACACCACTGTATGCTTACATGGGTCTTTGACATTCCTTGGTCATAGGCCTACTTTTTCAATTTTGCTTCTTTTTTACCTTCTCTTTGGTTGTTTAGCTCTATAGGTTGGAGCTCTAAGAACGTTTGTTTTTTTTTTTGTTTTTTTTCTCTGTCAAATCTCCTTTTTGACTGCACAGTGGTGTGAATTTTGAAACTTGGGCCTACTCATTCCCTCATAGCGTGATGCGGTGCATGAGCGAGAGCTCTCTTTGTGAATTTGGTACAGTATATTTTTGGTCCACCTCTTGCTCTCTAGGGGTGTTAGACATCTGACTGAAATCCTCAGCTCTGTTTCAAACCTTTCAGATTTGAAAAACCTTTTATTTAAAGCTAAAGATTTCTGTGCTTTCTCAATCCAGATAACAATACACCAAGCCCAGATGAAAGACATGGTCATAAATAAAATGTATGTTCCCCAAATCTGACATGGTTGTTTTTGCTAAATACAGTATAGTCAATTTAATTCAATTTTATTTGTGTAGCATCAAATCACAGTACAATCATCTCAGGGCACTTTTCAAAAAAACAAAAACAAAACCCAACAAATACCTTATGAGCAAGCACTGACAGTGAAGAGGAAAAGTTTAACTAAAAAAACCTCTAGCAGAACCGGGCTCAGTTTGGGTGGCCATCTGCCTTGACTGGTTGGGGCGAATGGATGAGGGAGTCTTCAGGCATTCTAGGCCTATAGCAGCATAATTATGGTGTGGTTCAGGGTCAGGTTGTAGGCCCAAATACAATAACTTCTGTTTTCTCTGAATATAAAAGTGGAAAGTTACTCGTCATTCAGGCCTTTATGTCCTTCAGACACTTGAAGTCTGGCTAACTGGTGTGTGTCATCAGGTTTCATAGATAGATACAGCTGAGAGACATCTACCTAGCAATTGTAATTAATAGAGTGCTTCCTGATAACTTAGCCCGAGGGAAGAATGCATAAGGTGAAGAGAATCGGTCTTAGCACAGAACCTTGTGGAACTCCATAATTAACTTTTGTGTGTGTAGAAGGTTCATCATTAACATGAACAAATTGGAATCTCTCTGATAAATAAGAATTAATTTAGCAGTGTTCCTTTAATCCCAATCACGTTACAGTCTCTGTAACAAGATTCTGTGGTCAATAGTTAAATGCAGCACTAAGATGGGGCAGGGCATGTACATAGATGAGTCCATTGTCTGAGGCTAAGAGAAGATCGTTGGTAACTTTTAATAGTGCCATTTATGTAGATGGTAGGTAGATATCAAGCCACTATGATGTGCTCTAAATCCTTATTGAAAATCTTCAAATAATTCATTTCTGTGTAAGTGGTCACATAGTTGCTTAGCAACAGCTTTTTCATGGATTTTAGAAATAAACGGTAGGTGGATATTGGTCTATAACAGGGGTCTCCAGCTACAGTCTTCGAGGTCCACTGTCCTGCTTGTTTTCCTACTGTCCCACTGTTGATTATCTGGATTAGGTGTGTTCAGCCAAACAGAAACTTCAAGGGCAGCAATAGTTGGAAAAGAGGTAGGACAGTGGACCTCGAGGACTGGAGTTAGAGACCCCTGGTCTATAATATATCTGAAGTAACCATTCCAATACTGTCTTACATTCAAATTGTTACAATTAAAGGTTTGTTAGGGATTCCTCAGCCAGTTCACTCTTGTCCTTATTGTAGACTAATAACTTTTATGAACGAGAATAAATATTATTTTTCTATAATTCTGAACTAATGGATAGAGACGGACAACACCTTGATGTTGCACTGTGAATTTTGAATTCAGTTTCTCTAATCTTCAATTTTCTCTCTCAACTTTTCAACTTCTTAGCTATCCCACCGTGCCCGTGGTGGACCCTCCCCCCATCCTCAGGCAGGCCCCCTTCCCCTCTCCCCAAACCCCTTGTCCTTATAGGGATTGACCCTCCCTCGTCCCTACTTTTCCCTCCTCTTCCTTCCACCCTCCCACCCCATACGTCAACTGTCCTTTGCTACAGAAACGTCTCCCCACCATCTCTGCCAAGCTGTCGGACATGTCAGGACCCGTGCCGAGCCGGGCCAGAGTGTACACTGAAGTCAACACTCACCGGCCCAGAGAGTACTGGGACTATGAGTCCCATGTGGTTGAATGGGGGTAAATACCTTGTTGACCCTCACACAACACATACAGTGAAGCATGCTGCTTGGCAACTCAGCCTAACTGATGTATCGTTTTCCTTCACAGAAACCAGGATGACTTCCAGTTGGTGCGGAAGCTAGGCCGTGGCAAGTACAGTGAAGTCTTTGAGGCAATCAACATCACCAATAATGAGAAGGTGGTGGTGAAGATACTCAAGGTGAATTTATACAGACAGAAGCCTATATCAAGTCGCTGACTCTGATTGAATGATCAGACTGTAACTTCATTAACATCTGTCTTTTCCCTTCAGCCTGTGAAGAAGAAGAAAATCAAGCGTGAGATAAAGATTTTGGAGAACCTCCGTGGAGGTCCTAATATAATCTCCCTCATTGATATTGTGAAAGACCCTGTAGTAAGTACAATATATTGATTTGGTTTAATGCTGTTAACATATTTAAATTCTCTACATTTTGTGTTTTCATGAAGACATCATTTACGTTTTATGAAATCACAAACTGTCTCTTTGAGTTCTGAAGTGTCATTGCTGTACCAATAGCGTGGTGAGCCTACCACCTGTGCAAGCTTATCGATTTCACTTGGGCTGGGGAAATATATTTGTGTAAGTAATCAGCCAGCTGTGGCTCTACATTAGGCTTAGACACATCCTAAGCAGTTATACAGTTGTGTGTTAGACAGCCTTTACACAACATAGAAAAACAGTGGAACAACCATGCAGCACATCACATTGTCTTGAGAAACACAGACTTTTACCATAGTTGCGTGTCAAAAAGGTAAGGTCCATTTTGATGAACACATCCCAGAAACTGTACAACGAGAGAATTAAAGTAGTAGCTAAACTAGAAACCAAAAGATAGTTTGCGCACCTCTGTTTGGGTTTCCATTGCATTTCAGATACCATAAAGATTAGGCAAATTTAGGCTGAGGATGAATCTGCATTTAAAATGTTTTAAAATTTCTATACCCAAGGAACCAACAAATTCAGTCATCAAATTCTTTGCACATAAAATAATGTATAATTAGTAAGAAGGTTTGTGGTGAAAGTCAGATCAGAAGCATTAATGCTATTTAATGCAGATTTCAGTCAACAAGAACTTAAATGAAATAATATGAATATCTTACTGTTTTAATTTTGCCCAGTAAAGATGAAGGTGCTAAGCCTGTTCAAAATAAAAACTGGAGTTGCTAAAATTTGATTAGTTATTTGTGTGCCCTTTTGACTGTACAGGAATCAAGTGGACATGCTGGACCTTAGCCATAGTGTTGCTCACAGTGTGGCTGCGTGGTTTGTTCATACAGAGTTTGCTTTAGTGTTGTAGCAAAATACAGTGTTTCAGGCAAACAGATACATTTAAGCTTACTGGTAGACATTGTTTGAAACTACAAAATATTAAATACAACTTTTACTTTTTTCAGTCTCGGACGCCTGCATTGGTCTTTGAACATGTCAACAACACAGACTTCAAGGTAGGAACACACTTTTTTTGTGTGTGTGAGAGAGAACAAACCTGCTTACCTGGTGTACACATCTGTATGCAATATAGGAAAATGACAGTTCACTGCTGTGTCTGGTGCCAAAAAGTCAACCATCCTCTGGTTTTATCCTTCTAGTCAGTAGGAGTCATAAATCTGTGCTTTCTGTTCATATAAAGACATTAACATAGAGAGACTAGTGACTTTGTTTTTGGTTTCCAGCAACTGTACCAGACCCTGACAGACTATGACATCCGGTTCTACATGTATGAGATCCTCAAGGTGAGTGCTGCCTGCTTTTTTGTTTTCTTAATGTCCTCAGGCTAGTGAAGCATTAAGGCCTTAAACAAAGCTGCTTATACCTTTTAGAAGAAGTTTGTTTTGCTTGGAATTGGTTTTTGTTAAACGTCATTTATGTTCACGTTCTGTACCAGGCTTCTGTTTTGTCCATCAACATTGTATGTGTGGTCTAGTAGATGGCATCTTGTAATCTGTTGCTAAGGAATTAATAGGAAGAAAAATGTTTTGACCAGTCAATAGCAAAGTCCCTTTGCTCTTTTCTGTAGGCCCTGGACTACTGCCACAGCATGGGAATCATGCACAGAGATGTCAAGCCACATAATGTGATGATTGATCATGAACACCGAAAGGTGATTGATAAATGGAGTCACTGCCTTTGTATTCCTGGCCATAAGAAAGCGATATCTGATCATGTTTTCATTTCTCTCCGTAGTTGCGTCTTATTGATTGGGGTTTGGCTGAGTTTTACCACCCAGGACAGGAGTACAATGTTAGAGTTGCCTCCCGCTACTTCAAAGGACCTGAGCTTCTGGTGGACTATCAGGTATGCACTGCGTTTGTATGTTTCAGGTAGATGTGGCAAAATTCACTGACTTAGAATCAATATTGCAAGTCTGCTGCACAAATCATTCTTCACATTCCCTACATATACAAACTGTGTAGCCCATATTTGTAACAGTCCTCACTCACTACCTGTTCACTATGACTTTATAAATTGATTTTACATATGGCTATCACTATAATTTATAATTACATGGCAACCACGTTGAAACTGGAAATGTGTAACATGCAGCTCCATGGTGGTGATTAATTACTTTTGATTTTGTGATGTATCTTCCACTGAGGGCTTTTGGCTATCAGTCACAGAGTGACTTGTACTACATGAACAAATGAGGTCTGATGTTTGTTACTGATTGCCAAAAGGGAACTGCATCATTTATGCACCTTTTATTTTTCATAATACATCACTGCTCATTTAAACTTTATTTGGCTTCATATGATAGAAATGCCTTTCTCTGCACTCTGATCTGTACTCCCATTGAGATTGCTGCTTTGCATGTGTGTTTCAGATGTATGACTACAGTCTGGATATGTGGAGCCTTGGCTGTATGCTGGCGAGCATGATCTTCAGGAAGGAACCATTCTTTCATGGCCATGACAACTATGATCAGGTAAAGACAAAAGACTGGGTGATAAAACAAACTTGTACTGGCCACCTTCAGCCCTCTAGCACCTAATATTTTTAACAAAATATTTGGACAGTCTTTCTTTAGCTACTTTACATTAGGGATGACAGAATTCTCATTACAAGGCTGAGATGAGACAAGCAGCAATCTGATGCTTTAATTTGCTTATGAACAGTTCAGTTTTAATACGTACTTATTCAGCCTTACATATCACAAACATATGCTGCTATTGGCCAGGGAGAGAGATTTTTGCATTATAAATACTTGGACTTGCTTTTAGACAGTGGAGTGTCATAGATGCACACCTCATACCTTGTGGCAGTATTTTCTGTACCTCTGTTATATAAGATTGTGAAAAGTGTCAAACCTCTGGTGTAGCGCTGACGTACTGTTCCTTGTTTTGTTCTCCTGTAGTTAGTGAGAATAGCCAAGGTTCTGGGAACTGAAGACCTCTATGACTACATTGACAAGTACAACATTGAGCTGGAACCTCGCTTCAATGACATCCTGGGAAGGTGAGTGAAAGTGTAGTCATATGATGACTACATAGCCTGGCCTTTTTTGCTATTCTTAGCTGTTATGTTATAAAACAAGGTCTGGATGACCTATGACACATCAAAATAGTTACTTTCAACAGCTGGTTTTCATCCATGCTGTATATTAACCCTCCGGGGTCGACGAATGCGTTGGCACGTTTTGACGCATCTCCTCCTGATAACGTCGAAACAAATTTAAATTACTCTGTCAATTTTGATCAGATAAAAGAAATATATCATTCAAATCTGTAAAGGGTCTAGTTTTAGTTGTATACCATCATAATAACAACAAAACGCTGGTCTTTTGTTAAATAAAGAAAGCAGACAGGGTGTGCTCTCTGCCTTCTCTCTGTCATCTCTCTTCACAGACACGTAAATAAAACAGCCAGAATTTCAGCGAATGCTTGCCTCATAAAAATAAGAAATATATGGATAGAAAGCTTGAAATGTTTTCTTTTAAATGAAACAATTCAAAAATCATCATTTTTTATTTAATCCATATGAATGTAAGGAAGTACATTTTCTCCTGTCTCACCTCATTACGGCTAATGCGATCCCACCTCGTACTCTGTTCACTGTTCATATAAATAATCTCAGGTGAACCAGGTAATTCTGTGCATGCACCTGAGAAATGACATAAAACGTCAAACTTCATCATAGAATTTACTCACTTTTTCTGCGTGTTTGGATGGTGGCACGTTACGCACGTGAAGAAGCGCTTATTATATTCCACACAGAGACAAATAGTTTAGTTTGTCCTTAGATTAAAAACACAACTCAAATGACGAACGTTTGGCTCCTCGTTGTATTGTATTGTATTGTGCTGCACTAATCCCCTCTCAGCCACATTGACTGAAAGGCTCATTATGCAGGTCTTTGTCTGGTCGTTGAGTGCGTCTTTTGTCTTCTCAGGTAAATCACATGACTATTCATCCTCAGACACACCTTCTTGCATATGGTCTTTCTAAACAAAAAGTGTCTTAGAAAATTTAAATCCATGTATTGTTTACTGTGAATGAGTGAACAAGATGACTTTAGATCATTGTGAAGTAAACACTTTAACCTACAAGATGCATTTCAAGATGCATTTTTTATGGTCTTATTTCAGTGACTTAAAAATTGTAGTTTTTCACTAACCATGTATAAACTTGCTCACATATTATTGTAGCCCAGTTTTTACTGATTACAGTGTTACCAGACTTTAGCCATTAATATGTTTAAAAACACAAATGTCAGGGCATGTCAAAATTTGTCCAGGGCCCCAAAACACCCTCAGACTCCAGAGGGTTAAAAATCATTTATGTTATCATATGCTGTGGGTTTAACCACAGCTGCTCTCTTCAGTGGAAACTGATGTCGGAGTTCAGTGTTTTAGTTGAGTTTTGGTTCACAGGCATTCTCGTAAGAGGTGGGAGCGGTTTGTCCACAGTGAGAACCAGCACCTGGTCAGCCCCGAGGCTCTGGATTTCCTGGACAAGCTGCTGCGCTATGACCACCAGGCCCGGCTGACCGCCCGTGAGGCCATGGATCACCCTTACTTCTGTAAGTGTTTGTATTTTGGTTGGGAAAATGAAAAATGAAATCCAAATCAATGAGCGCAATGACAAAATGATTTTACATTTTTGTCTTTGCTTCCACAGTCCCCATTGTGAAAGATCAGTCTCGTGTGGCTGGATCATCCAGCCTGCCCAGTGGGAACACAGCTGTTAGCACAGCCAGCATGATCACTGGTGAGAACACACACCATAAAATCACACAGTCCTCTGGATAAAACATTTCTGGCAGAATCATTCTCAAACTGTTGTAGCAAAGTCTGCATTAAAGATGTTTTTTTTTTTTTTTTTTGTCAACCATAAATTCTTACTTGAGTCCTTTAATATTGCCATCTGTCCCATCTGACTTACCTAAATAGTCTAAGGACAGACACAGAGCAGAACAGCACTAGATTTAGTGCAGAAAGTGATTGTTCTACACGCTATACTATGAGAGAGCTCTGGTTTTTCCTGTAGATTGCTGTAACTTTACTTAAAATGTGTTCAGTTGGTATGGGGCAGTTTGGCAATTTATATTTTCTAGCTGGTGAAACAGCTCCTGTAACCTAAAGCATGCCTCTCTGTGGTGTGCACACATTAACTTGTTAAGTAATGGGCAATTGAAGCAGATTCATTTCCAACAGAGGTGAAAGCTTTAATGTTATGAAAGATGGTAAATCATGCTGACTCAACAAATATCCTATAAAAACACCAACTCACATAGATGAGAACATCAGGTTTCCTTAGATGCATTGGTGTGAATGGAGAATAACACTGCAATGAATGTTACTGTGCTATTATGTGGAGACTCAGATGCATGGGAATAGTGACTAGTTTAAAGGTCAATGCTTTTATGTCCACTAATTTAAATCCTTTATTTATTAAATGGGTCTTCTGAAGAATTGCTTACCAGTATCTGTTTTTTTTTTCATGCTAATTACGCTACACCACAGAGTGCAAGCACAGGCATTTGCATTAGAGTGTCAGTTTGATTGTGATTTTTACTGCATCTTCAGCAACATCATAGTTCACTACATCTTTTTTGCACACATTGTGTTGTGACTGAGAGTACATGCTGTGTTAAAATGTCCAATGTCCTTTCTGGCTGTCATCCCTCAGGTATCTCTGCCTTACCAGCCTCCACTGCCCTGGGCCCTCTCACTGGCTCGCCAGTCCTGTCAGCTGCCACCAATGCCCTGAGCACTCCGGTACCTGCTGCTGCTGGTGCCCCGCAGTGACACTTCATGCAAAAACCACACCCATCCCTGCTTACCCCACTTTTTCCCACCACCACCACACAGCCTGGACAGAGAGATTAGACGGGTGCCACTCTGCCAGCCCTCACCACATTCAGCCTAACACAATGTGACTGCGCCTCACCAACCTACAGGCTGGAGGACTGTTTTTTCCATTCCTTTTCCTTCTCGAATGAATGTGTTAATCTCACATTGGAAATGGCTTGTCTGTGTAATTGAAATATACAGGTATTCCCTTCATTTCCCCACAAGCCGTAGTCAGTAAAAAGGAGTGTGTTTGTATGTGGTGAGTCAGAGCAACTGTCATCCTTGGTTGAGTTGGGGTCTCATCACCCCTGGTGTGTTGTAGTTTGGATAGTGAAGGCACTGTTATGTGGGCATAAGGCAAAAGTAAGAGATGTTGGCCATTAGGACCAAAAAGGAGCTCATACTGTACTGTTAACTACTGCAGCATCGTCAAAACCAAGACATGAGAACACTTAATTTACCTCCCAAGATGAGTACAAATGCCCTCCAAATAACAGGATTTTGGAGGTGTTTGGTGCCGCTCTGTGCTCCAGATGGATGTGAACACAATAACACTTGAACACTTTGAGTAGTTTTTTCTTGCCTTTCTTACCAAACCAGATCATCTGTCTTCTTTTGATAATGCAACTCCCTGTAATGTCAACCGTTAATTTGTTTTGTACTGAAATGTTCTGGTTGGATAAGGTTCATCCCTATCAAAGTGGTTTGATGAATTCTAGTGTTGTCCTCAGATCTCTCCGATCTCAGAAGCCAGGTAAGGTTCATTCAGGTTCTCAAAGAAATAGTTATCTTAAACATGCTGCTTTCCAGTTCCTTGAATTATTTCAAGAAATAACCAAAGTTTTCTCAGTCAGTTGGAAGAACAGACTGACCCAACCTAGTTTTGCTTTGTGGGAGTTACTCATGGAGATGCTGCGGTGCAGGTTGAAAATGTGGCTTCTAGTGAATATGATGACATCATGACAACAATTATCTACAGGTGACAAAAAGGAAAGTGCAGTTCTATTAAAAGTAGTGACATGGGCAAGCTTTGTGATGAGTAATACCGTTTATTGGCTTTCAGCAACATGTTAAGGGAGGTATTTGAAGTTGACCTGTTGAATAGCACTTAAATGGTAGCATTTCCCCCAGTGTTTTAGTGCCAGAATTTCAAAGTGTAAGTTTCAGATCCTGCTGTATATATGCATCTTTTTTCCACTTCAAAAACCTTAAAATGCAAATAAATCAGAACAAGTATACACTGACCTGACAATGGAGCAGTTTGAGTCCCTACATCACTGTATATATTTTTATGTCCTTATGTAGAAGGCTAGTATTTGAAAATATTTGTGTAAATAAACAATGTGTTTTATTTATCAAGTACATCTGATTGGTTTGTAATTATGATGCAGACCACTTTTCTCACGCACAGTTACATTTCATAAATAAGTTTTAAATAAGTCATTCAGTGCATTCAGAAAGTATTAACCCACCTTTTTCAAGTTTATGTTGCTGGATATAATTGCTTAAATTTTTTTCTTATTAATCTACACTCAGTGCCACATAATGACTACAGTGAAAACAATTGTACATTTAAAAGGAAAAATAAATATCACATTTAGTATTCAGACCCTTTACTCTGTACTTAGTTGAAACACCATCCATCCATCCATTTTTTTTTTTTTTTTTTTTTCCTGCTTATCTGGGTCTGGGTCACAGGAGCAGTAACCTAAGCAGGGATGCCCAGACTTCCTTTTTCCTAGATATGTCCTCCAGCTCTTCTGGAGGGACACCGAGGCATTCCCAGGTCAGCCTGTCCTGGGTCTTCCCTAGAGCCTCCCAGTGTGCCATGCCTGAAACACTTCCCCAGGGAGGCGCCCAGTAGTCATCTGATACAGCCTTGAGTTTTTGGGTATGACACAACCACCTTTTGCACGCCTGGATTGGATGATTTTCTGCCGTTCTTTCTAAATCCTCTCAAGCTTGGGTCAGATTGGATGAGGAGCATCAGTGGGCAGCCATGTTCAAATCTCTCCAGAGATACTTGACAGGGTTCAAGTCAAAGCTCTGGCTTATAGATATTCCGAGTTGTCCCTAAGCCACACCTGTGTTATCTTGGTTGTGTGGTTAGGGTTGTTGTCATGTTGGACAGTGAATCTTCAAGCCCAGTCTGAGGTCCTGAGTGCTAGGTTTTCATTGAGCATATCGCTGTACTTTGCTCCATTCAGCTTTCCCTAAAACCCTCATCCCTAAATGTTATGTCTGGTGGAAAATGGGTACATCTCATCAGCTGAGAAAAAAGAAGCACCTGCACACTTACTCCAACAGTTACTGCATTTTATTGAGAGAGATGCACTGGGCCATGCCAATAAAATGCAGTAACCTTTGGAGTAAGTGTGCAGCCTTCCCCAGCTTTGTGTCTCTGAGCTCTGCAGGCAGTTTCTTTGACCTCATGGCTTGGTTTTTGCTCTGATATGCATTGCCAGCTGTGAGGCCTTCTATAGAGAGGTGTGTGCCTTTCCAAATCATGTCCAATAAATTTAATGTACGACACGTGCAGACACATCTCAGGATGGGAAAGGGGAGGCGCCTGAGCTAATTTTCATTCTGTTGCAAAGGGTTTGAATACTTATATAAATTCACTTTGCCATTATGTGGTACTGAGAGTAGATTAATGAGGAAAAAATGAATTTAAACAATTGTAGTATCAGGCTGCAACATAACAAAATTGAAAAAAGTGAAGGAGGTCCGAATACTTTCTGAATGCACTATACATCAGTACATGGTAATATACTGTGTTTTAAAGGATGAGGTCAGAGTTTGTCCAAGTCTCATATAGTTTGTAATGCCACAGATAACTAATTTGTTATTCTTCTTCTGAGGTCATCAATTCTAATGTAATCCTAAAAGACAGGACATTATTTCTCTGTTCTTTTAAGTGACTGTCTGAACTTACAAAAGTTTCAAGGATCAGTGACAGAAGTCTAGCAGGTGTCTTTTAAAGTTAGCCTTTTAGTACGAATTTTTCTGTTTGTTTTGCTACATACTGTTCACTTTAGCACACAGTGTATTGGTATCACATTAAAGAGATCTTACAGCCAGTATGGAAATGATGAGAATGACCAAAATGTTGAACTATACAAATGGGAATGCCATAAATCTTCGAAAAAAATGGGTATGCCATAAATCTTGGAAAAAAATTTATGGCATTTGGATATGCCATGAATCTTTCTCAATTTCCAAAGTTGGAAAAAACTTTAACCTATCTTTCAAGATTCCAGTGTGGCATCAATGTAAAACTTGTCACCCCTGAGTTAGAACTATTTTGAAGTGCTGATCACAACTGACTACCGCTTTAAAATGGTAACATACAGAGGTATATATGTTTTGTCAGTAAAATCCTTCTAAAATGCCACCTGAGAAGCTAAGCAGTGTTATCACTAGGGCAGAGCAGACAGCTGCAAATTGTTCTCTGAACTTTTCATATTTGAAGTACATTATCAACTGGGTTCTGCATTATCAAGTAGTCCTGACAAAATCCATCTGTAATTTTTATTTAATCATTATTGTGTTGCTAGGTATTTTCCTAAATAAATTTCTCTCATTAATTTACCACCAATTATGGACAATATGGAATCATGTAGTATTCCAGTCTAAGAGTGGCAGTTGTTCTCAGGGTCTTTGTGCAAAATACAGTATAATAAAGACACCATCTACATTGCAGTGTTCACTATACTGTATGCTATTTGGAAGCAGGAGGAGTCTGACAGAAATCAGTGGATAGGGTGTTATGCCCAGACAGGATGACTCTGCACTTGTCCAACCTGACAATAAATGTCCCCAGATGCTGGATTGCCTCTCAGTATACTGGAATATACTTGAATAGTGGCAAACACAGGCAAGTCTTACTAACACATTCAGAACTCTGCAACTCTCTAGACTCATTTCTTTGGGGGAATTCAAGGCTCCTTTAAAACATAAATGAACAGAAATGTGCACTTACTATCCTTTAGTGAAGATGTATATAGGCACTGTACTGTTGTATTTATTATGCCCAATCTCTGTGTTCTGTATTAGTGAACATCTTGGCCAGGTCTTCCTTGTAACAGAAATTCAACCTCAAAGGACTACCTGGTAAAATAAAGGTTTAAAAAAAAAAAAAAAAACAATCTGCATTTACAGAAACACCCATGAGGATGATACTCTACCAACATCCAGAGCCGGATAATCCATGATAACATCAGGGTGGAATCTGGTGTTATTGCTAGCACCGTCGAGGTCCAGCCAAGCACGTGTGGAACAATCAGCCACACTCAGACACCTGTAAACAACCGGTCTGGTCTCTTCTGTCTCCTTGAAGCTGGGAATTTCTATTCGTTATTTGCAGTTTGTTCAGTTGGAGTTCATATGTGCAGTTGCCCTATGGCCTGGTTTATGCTGCTGACATCAGTGCCTATAATGTTTTTAACTTAACTGACCTCCACCGTTGCCATGTTGCCAGATGTGCTTTGTATGTCGGCAGTGGGCTGTTTAGTGTTGTAACAGGCACTGTGGCAGTGTAAAATGCATATTTAGCCAGCTGCCTATAAGTATATCAGCAATGTGCTCCTTGTGTGTAATACTGCAAAAAAGAAGGGTTTTACTTTTTATGCAGTAGACCAGTCAAGTCTGGTACCTCTGCAGTACCTCTGACTGCAGTAGGCAGATCAGGGCTGTGCCCGGCCCCAAATGTATGTAATGTATAATAATAATAATAATAATACATTTTATTTCATGGCGCCTTTCAAAGTCTCAAGGTCACCTTACAGATAGAAAAGGAAGCATACAGCATGATATACATAGAGTGCATTAAAACAACAGTAACAAGAATACATAAACGGCGGGAGAGAATGTAAAGGCAAAAGGGTGGATTATCTAGGAAGTGGGCGAAGTACAGTAAAAGTAAATTGAAATACAGAAACCCAGATGACAGAACAACAAATATGAAACAGTATGAGACAATATGAAATAGGCAGAGGGTGGTAGGACATCACGGGCTGCTTTGAGAAGTTAAGAGAGTTAGGTGGAAAACGCTATACGGAACAGATATGTTTTGAGTGATGATTTAAAAGTTGATAGGTCCGGAGACGACCGGATGCGATGAGGGAGAATGTTCCAAAGGCGGGGCGCAGTGTGGCTGAAGGATCTAGCGCCCATGGTGGCCAGGCACGCTGTAGGGGTGCAGAGGAGAGTGGAACTGGAGGAGCGGAGAGTACGAGGCGGAGAATAGATATGAAGTAGATCAGTGATGTATGGTGGGGCAATAGAGTGGAGGGCTTTGTAGGTGAGAAGGAGGATTTTATAGTTTATACGGAAGGACACAGGGAGCCAGTGAAGTTGTTTAAGGACAGGGGTGATATGATGTGAGAATGGAGTTCTGGTGATGATTCGGGCAGCAGAGTTCTGGACAAGTTGAAGTTTGCGAAGTGATTTGAGAGGTAGACCAGTGAGGAGTGAGTTACAGTAATCCAAACGAGAGGTGACAAAGGCGTTAATGAGTATTGCCGTGCTATCGGTGGTGAGTGAGGAACGGATGCGGTTTATGTTACGGAGATGGGAGTAGGCCGACCGGGTAGTGGTATTGATATGCTGAGTGAAGGAGAGAGTACCGTCTAGGATGACACCCAGGCTTTTAACTTGGGGGGAGGGGAGGACAGTATTGTTGTCAATTTGAATGGAGAAGGTGCTGGTTTTAGAAAGGGTGGATCTGGTGCCCACGAGGAGAATTTCAGTTTTGTCAGGGTTGAGTTTCAAAAAGTTATGGGTGAACCAGGATTTGATATTATGTAAGCAGGTAAGGAGGGAGGGAGGGGGGAGGGTAGAAGATGGAGCAGCAGAGAGGTAGAGCTGGGTGTCGTCTGCATAACAGTGGAAATTGATGTTATGTTGCCTAAGGATATTTCCGAGAGGAAGGAGATAAATAATAAAGAGGAGGGGCCCCAGGACAGAGCCCTGAGGCACGCCACAACTGACAGTAGAGGGCTGGGAGTGGAAGTTCTGGAGATGGACGGACTGGGTGCGGTCAGATAGGTAGGAGGTGAACCATGAGAGGACCGAGCCGGCTATGCCGATGGAAGCAAGGCGATGGAGGAGAATATTGTGTGAGATGGTGTCAAAAGCTGCAGTTAGGTCAAGGAGGATGAGGATGGAGACAAGGCCAGAGTCTGCGGCTACTAGGAGGTCGTTGGTGATTTTGACCAGGGCAGTTTCAGTGCTGTGAAGTTGGCGGAAACCAGTTTGAAAGTATATGCATGTATCCATTGGCAGTTTGTCTGAAGTTCATGCAAATGACTGCTGACCAGATGAAAACACCCTTTAATGATAGTGGCTTTTGTTTTCAAGTCTTTGGAATTTGGTATGGGTATTTGGTAAACTTTTTTATTTTTTTGTTTTCTTTAAAGAAGCAGGCAGTCTTCTAAGAGACATCTTAGATGCATCAAAGTGGTGTTTGTTTCTGTCTATTATTTTAAAGATGATATAAAAGGTAGTGTTGTCTCTATGAAGCAAGTAAGGGAGCATTATCAGGATAAGAGCACTGAATTAAACATTTTAATTGCATTGTAACATTTATCTAAAACTAACGTGACCCATGCTTAACAAAATAATGGACTAGAATGCACAGAAAGCAAAAAAAAAAAAAAAGATTTTAACAGCCTACCAGTGGCAAAGTAAGAGTATAATAAATAATGTTTATAATTGCAGTCTAAGTCTAAATGTTCATTAGACTTTGAAAATTTTACTGTAACTTTCTGTTACTGACCTACCAACACCGTATATAGTGGAGGTGGGGAGCTGCTGACCTCGACCTGGGATATTGTTGGACGGTGGAAGGAATACTTCGAGGATCTCCCCAACCCCACACGCGTCTTCCATGGAGGAAGCAGAGGCTGAGAAGTCGGAGGCTAATCCGCCCATCACCCAAGTAAAGGCACTGAGATAATTCAGTAGCTTCTCGGTGGCAAGGCACCGTGGGTGGATGAGATACGCCCAGTGTATCTTAAATCTCTGGATGTTGTAGGGCTGTCATGGTTGACATGTGTCTGCAAAATTGCGTGGCGATCGGGGACAGTACACCTGGATTGGCAGACCGGGGTGGAGGTCCCTCTTTTAAAGAAAGGGGACTGGAGGGTGTGTTCCAACTATATAGTGATCACACTCTTCAGCCTCCCTGGTAAGGTCTATGTCAGGCTGCTGGAGAGGAGAATCCAGCCGGTGGTAGAACCTCGGATCCAGAAGGAACAATGCAGTTTTCGTCCCGGTTGTGGAACACTGTACCAGCTCTATACCCTCTTCAGGGTGCTCAAGGGTTCATGGGAGTTTGCCCAACCAGTTCACATGTGCTTTGTGGACTTGGAGAAGGCGTTCGACCGCGTCCCCTGCAACATCCTGTGGTAGGTGCTCTGGGAACACTGCTAAGGGCTATCCGGTCTATGGACAACCGGAGCAGGAGCTTGGGTCGCATTGCATAGTCATACCTGTTCCCGGTACATGTTGGACACTGGCAGGGCTGCCCTTTGTCACCGGTTCTGTTCATTATTTTTATGGACAGAATTTCTAGGCGCAGCCAGGGGCCGCAGAGAGTCCAGTTCGGGGACCACAGGATTTCATCCCTGCTTTTTGCAGATGATGTTGTCCTGTAGGCTCCATCAAGAACTTAAGTGTGCACTGGGGAGGAAGTCTGGGCATCCCTGCTTAGGCTGCTACCCCTGTGACCTGGCCCCAGATAAGCAGAAGAAGATGGACGGATGATTATTTATATATTTTTAATTTATATATTGTACAAATATATAGATTGTAACCTTATATATACAAATTGGGTTTGTAAAATACTCGCCCTTATGTCAACTCTGTCAGGCGTCAACTCCGTCAGGTTCCATGTCTGACGGAGATGGGAAAATGTTTATTCATTATTCACTTTATGTTGTTGGTGAAATAAAGCACACGCTGATATACCTCTTATGTCTTAATTACTTAAGCTTCTTCCTTTTCCTCTCCGTGATGCTGCTGCTACAGCAGACCAATGAAAATTTGGTCTCTAAGTAATAATGTATTAAATCTCCAAGATCTATTCAATTATATTTCTGGTCACAGAAATAGAGACTGGTGCATGATCACTGGTAGTGATAGGGTGAATCAGAATGTCTGCGATAGCCACCATTAATAAATTACTAAGAAATAATCTAGATGGGAATATGAGTGATGAACTGGTGAGAAGGTGTATTACCTAACATTCTGGTGACAAGAACGCCAAGCATTGCAGAGACTATAATAACTCATGTATTGTTTTAGAATGTCTACCAACTGCCAGATACAGTGAATTCCTGCTGTACTGAGCCTGTTAACCTGTGGGTAGTGATGGGCAAGTGAAGCCTCATGAAGCACTGAGGCTTTCCTGACAATTGTGCCGAAAAAGATTCAAAGCTTCGAGACTTCAGTGACGGTGACATCTGGTGGACAACTGAAACAATAGCAACCTCTAAAGAGCACGACTGAAGCACTGGCACTGTTTCAATCCCATGACAGCAATAAAAGTTCAGACCTCTTGAAATCAAAATGATCCCAAATTTTAGAACGTCGCTTATTGGTGGGACTCGCCGTGGAACTTGCCAAAATACTCTCACTCTCCAAATCCTGAAGCAGAATGATGCATGTTATATAGCTGGTATGGCACCAAACCACTCAAATCTGTCAAACCTGTCATTGCCTCAGAATGCATTGAAACGCCATGAGCCAATGACACACACTGAAAGACTATGAGCCAATGAAAAGCTTTGAAACATTTTGAAGCAATGAAGCGCGAAGCGAAACAGTGATGACATCAGTCACGTGGCACTGGTGTTTTCATACAAGCTCCGACACAGTGTTTCGAATCACTCCGCTTCAGGAAGAGTGACACAAGCTCCGAAGCCTCGGTATCATTTGCCCATCACTACCTGTGGGTTACATACCATGTTGAAATCACCTCCTATTATACCTGTTGTCTCAGAGTGAGCAGAGAGAGGTGAAGAAGGCATGAAACAAATAGGGGTCATCAACTTTTGGTCTATATACAGTGGGTACGTAAAGTATTCAGACCTCTTTAAAATTTTCACTCTTTGTGTCATTGCAGCCATTTGCCAAAATCAAAAAAGTTCATTTTATTTCTCATTAATGTACACTCAGCACCCCATCTAGAGAGAAACAAACAGAAATGTAGAAATTTTTGCAAATTTATTAAAAAAGAAAAACTGAAATATCACATGGTCATAAGTATTCAGACCCTTTGCAGTGACACTCATATTTAACTCACATGTTGTCCATTTCTTCTGATCCTCCTTGAGATGGTTCTGCTCCTTCATTGGAGTCCAGCTGTGTTTAATTAAACTGATTGGACTTGATTAGGAAAGGCACACACCTGTCTATATAAGACCTTACAGCTCACAGTGCATGTCAGAGTAAATGAGAATCATGAGGTTGAAGGAACTGCCCAAGCAGCTCAGAGACAGAATTGTGGCAAGGCACAGATCTGGCCAAGGTTACAAAAGAACCTCTGCAGCACTCAAGGTTCCTAAGAGCACAGTGGCCTCCATAATCCTCAAATGGAAAAAGTTTGGGACGACCAGAACTCTTCCTAGACCTGGCCGTCCAGCCAAACTGAGCAATCGTGGGAGAAGAGCCTTGGTGAGAGAGGTAAAGAAGAACCCAAAGATCACTGTGGCTGAGCTCCAGAGATGCAGTAGGGAGATGGGAGAAAGTTCCACAAAGCCAACTATCACTGCAGCCCTCTACCAGTCGGGGCTTTATGGCAGAGTGGCCCGACGAAAGCCTCTCCTCAGTGCAAGACACATGAAAGCCTGCATAGTTTGCCAAAAAACACATGAAGGACTCCCAGACTATGAGAAATAAGATTCTCTGGTCTGATGAGACCAAGATTGAACTTTTTGGCATTAATTCTAAGCGTTATGTGTGGAGAAAACCAGGCACTACTCATCACCTGCCCAATACAATCCCTACAGTGAAACATGGTGGTGGGAGCATCATGTTGTGGGGGTGTTTTTCAGCTGCATGGACAGGACGACTGGTTGCAATTGAAGGAAGGATGAATGCGGCCAAGTACAGAGAGCACACAAAATAAGCACACAGTTAAAATAACAAAGGAGTGTCTTCGGGACAACTCTGTGACCGTTCTTGACTGGCCCAGCCAGAGCCCTGACCTAAACCCAACTGAGCATCTCTGGAGAGACCTGAAAATGGCTGTCCACCAACGTTCACCATCCACCCTGACAGAACTGGAGAGGATCTGCAAGGAAGAATGGCAGAGGATCCCCAAATCCAGGTGTGAAAATCTTGTTGCATCATTCCCAAGAAGACTCATGGCTGTACTAGCTCAAAAGGGTGCTTCTACTCAATACTGAGCACAGGGTCTGAATACTTACGACCATGTGATATTTCAGTTTTTCTTTTTTAATAAATTTGCAAAAAATTCTACATTTCTGGTTTTTTCTGTCAAGATGGGGTGTGGAGTGTACATTAATGCAAAATAAAATGAACTTTTTTGATTTTGGCAAATGGCTGCAATGACACACAGAGTAAAAATTCAAAGGGGTCTGAATACTTTCCGTACCCACTGTATGTTGGCGATGATTAAGTCTTTGTTTTGTGTTGATATGTTAACTATTACAAATCTGCCCTAAGAATCTGTGGTGATAGAATAGTTCAAAAACAAACCCAACATTGTGAAACTGAACTTCAACTACAACTAATTCCAGTCCTTTTGTTGAGACGTGCAATGTTTTGAGTCCAAATATCTACCTTGAAGCAGTAGGAAGAGAGGAGTGGAGTTACTAAACTTTAGTAGAGCCAGGAAGTGGATTCAAGTGGAGTCTTGATACAGCTATAGTGCATTTCTTTTAGCTCACTGCCTCTGCTTTTCACCGTCTCCTTCTGCTTAAAATGTTCAAATTTACCAACAATTGGTCTTGGTCTCTGGCCATCCAGCTTCTTCTTTCCTCCCAAACAATGCGCTCAGTGGAATGTGATGGTTTTCACGATGTCTTCTGGGAGCTTCAGCTGCTTTACAGTAACATTTTGGCCTCTGGGTCTTCCTTCTCCTATTCAGGGATGCCTGATATGACCAGATTATCTCTCATGCTTCAGGCCTTAACCTTATTTTCTTCTGAGATCCTTGTCATGCCCTTGGTCAGAGTTTTCACTGAGCTTCAGAGCTGCTCGCTCTCAGCCGTCAGATCAACCACCTCTTTCTGGCTGAACTCCATAGACTCTTGCAAGGTCTGACATTCATTGTGCAGTGTTTCCACTAAGGATAACCTGATGTCTAGGCTGGTTAAAGTTTTATCAATGGGCTCTAATATGTCATTCATATCTGCCTGCGGCAATGAAGCGACTCCCAGCGACTGTTTGGGTCTGGACCTTTTCAAAGAGGGTGCAGGTGTTTCACTTCCTTTCTTCATAAGTACTTCTTGGAAGCAATTTTTGAGCTCCTCCAGAGTAGTAATGTTGGTGAAAATAAGTCTAAAAATGTAACGTTTTCTTTAATTTCACCAATAAAACAAATCTGTTAATATGTTAAAATAATATTTTCCCATAGTTTCATGTACATACAGGCCTGTTAATAATTACTTTTCAAAAATACAATAAATAATTTGTTTTTGTAATGTTTTATGTGTTAATATGTTAATAGCTGCGGTAATAGCTGCTGAGGATTTAAATGTGATTTCTATTGCCTATATATTTTTTGATTTTTTTGTCCTGAATATGCAATACCTTGTTTTTTGTGTTTCAGAAGAAAGTGTCTGAAAAAATTCATGTCTGAGAAAATTCATGTCTTTTTTTAATTTTTCATGTTTGAAATCTTTGAGACCAGATTTCATGAGAATGACTCAAATATATATATAAGATCTGGTTATTTGTTGTAATATTATTGTTGTATTATTTGTTGAGTGTGAACAGAAGAAAAAGCAACAGACTACTGAAACTTGTTTATTACTGAAAGATCAGGCCAGACAGTAGCATGAAGACAAACATTATCTGAACAGATGACGTATTCTAAACAAAAAACATTGGATTAGTCTCACAGCTTCACACCGTGTCTACACAGGAGGCACTCTGCTACACAATTGAGTGAGAGGTCAGCTGCATTTTGGGAGTGCTTAGAACTCAATACACAATCACTGTGGTTATAGACATAAAACAGGAAAAACATGATGCATGAGAGACAGATGACAGTGCAACTGAAATGCTTTCTGTTTACGTATGCATTCAGTCCCGGAAAGCCTCAAGGTTAATAATGTGTCATTTGGCTTTTGATCATTACTGTAGATTCAGTCCTTGTGTATTTGCAAATGTGCTCTACAATCTAATCTGTTTAGTCTGTGTATTGTCCCAGACTTTGCAAACAGGTTAATCCCACCATGTAAACAGATATGAATGACATTCAGTCAGAAGGACTGGTTACAGTTTTTAGCTGAACTGTCACATTGTGTACTGAGAGTGGTGAGTAAAGGACTCAAGAAAGCAAGCTGAAGGACTGAGATACATGTGAATGTGGAGAAGTCCTACAATCATGGCTGGACAACTAGCTTTATCTTCTGGCAGATGTTGTGAGCAGGGTCTTTCACCATAACACTTATACACACAACAAACACACCTATTTTATCACAGGTTGATTTGAACTAGAAACATGTTTCACTATCATCAACAACAGCACCAAAAATGAATCATCTGTAAAGATGTAATGATGATCATTGGGGGGGGGGTCACACAGTCCATACTGGATACCTGTGCCAGCAGAGACAGGAAACGAATGAAGAGTTTAGAGTAAAAATTATATGTACAGTGTGTATTATGATCCACAGGCTGAATGTCTTATTTCACCACACCAATGCAAACAAATCTGTTACAACAAATTAACCATGCATTAGACCTGCTTTGACTCAGTTCTTAAATTTGATACAAGAGTCAACTTCTTGGTCATTGTTGTACTTTGTGCCTTTTGAGATTGGCTTAGACATGTTTAATTTTGCCAGAAGAAAAAACAAAACCACTTTCCTCTATACATTAAAGATTGGGTACAATCTATAAAAAAAAACAAAAAAACAAAGTAATTAAAATCCATGTGCACTTCAATATAATTTCCAAATTTTTCTTTTGAAAAGCCAATATTATTATTATTATTGTTTTGTGTGTGTGTGTGTGAGGGTGTGTGTGTGTGTGTTGGGGAAAAGGTAGGTCTGGACACTTTAAGAATTAATCAGCATAAACATTAGTTGACAGAAATTGGAACCTTTGACCTTTGATTGCTGAACAAATATTGAACTGACTGAGCCTAACTAGATAATGTTGACTAGCTAATTATTGTTAGCTAGTTTAGCCAATATGGTTAAAAGTTGCCCCATCACAGATATTTTGTGAACAAAGCTATTTATTGTGGCCCTATATTAAAGCCATTGATATTGAAAACTGTTTTGGTTGTTTGAAGCTGGTTAGCCACTCTGCAGTTCAACAACTGAGCAACTGGTTTGGGGTTTATTTGCTTATTCAGGTATTTGTTTAAGTCTTTGATGTTTTCTAAGTACATGTTTGATCTCACATTTTACTGTTTTACACAGATGCAAAAAAATCAGAAATATGTAGTAAATTAAATATCAAATATAAAATCAATTTATAAATAAATAGGAAGATAAATGGCACAAAATATTACTGAGCGGATTTTTCTGTAACACTTACTGTGGTCACTGTAGAATGTCAGCCAGCTTCTCGTGATAATACTCATAGTTTTCTTTACAGTCCTCCCACGGGTTCAGAGGTTGTTCCTCGTTCTCCACAAATGTGTCCCAGGTGTAGGAGAAGTCAGTAGGCTTCATCATCCTCAGCTTGCAGCCAGCAGTGTGAAGGGCCCTCAGGCCAGCCTGGATCTCTGCTTCCTCCCACTCAAACAGCCGAGCAGCAAAGATGCTCATCTTGATATTTTTTCTGGCCTTCAACAGTTCAGCTATCTTTGCAGCACAGGCGGAGCATGGACTGGAAGACACATACCTGAGAGGAACATGACACAAAGAAGAGAAATAACTGTTCAGACATCTCTGAATTAACACTATATGTCAGGATCCATATCTTTTGACTTCCTGTTTCTTTTATTTTGTAGGATCCTGACAGGAACTGGTTTTTGTTTATTCTGTTCCCTTTACGTTGACCCAATTCATTGTTTTCACCTGCACCTCGTTTTCTCCCCATGCCTTTTTATACACCTGTTTGCCTTTTGTCCTTTGCCAGGTTGTCTGTTTTGACACTGTTTGTGACTTAAGCCATTGTTCTGTTAATGCCTGTTAATGCAGGGTTTTGAGTGCTGCCAGTTTTCGTTTCTGAGCCTGTTGAGACACTTGTGTTTTCTTTTGGTTTTCGTTTATGGGCTACCTTTTGTTTTCCCCAAGTTTTAAGTTAAGTATTTTGCCTCCTTTTCCTTATTAGTTTTCTGGTCCTTTTCCCATGTCCTCTGTTCATGTGTCTTTGTCTCGTGTCATGTTTTATGCCCTTGTGTTTCCATGCCTTGATTCCCTGTATTCATGCTCATGTTTCCCTGTGTGTCTGGTGCGTCTCCCTGGAAGTGTGTGACCCCGACTATCTCATGCCCTGTTTCCCTGTGTTCATGCTCATGTTTCCCTGTGTGTCTGGTGCGTCTCCTTTAGTGTGTGTGACCCACACACACGCCTCGTTCCCTGGTGTCCATGTCTTTGTCCCGTGTTCATGTTTGATATCCATGTGTTTCCCTGCCTTGATCTGTCCCTGGTTAGCAAAGTGTCTGTATCTTGTTTTGTTGGCCTAGTTCAGTTAAATAGTCTTGTTTTGAACCATGAGTACCAGAGTGGGCGCATCTCTGGTCCAAAAATTTATAATAGTTTCCCGAAACCTGACACTATATTAGAATTAGGCTGGTGTCAGGGTGGATGATTTTATGCCTAATTTGCCCCCTTCAGTTATCGTGGAGGCATGACCTGATTCGAGGCTTGTCATTTGTCTAAACAATCCTCGAGTGTGTGGTGTCACTATTTACTGATCAGGTCAGTCTCCTGTATGTATACGATTCCTGATCAGGGAGGTTCTGATAGAAAACTGCACTTTGTGTATCCCAATTCACAAACATCACAACATAATCTGAGCCAAATGGATAATTGAAAAAGAAGCCAAACTTGTTGAACTATGGCAACAACATGAGTGTCTTTTTAAAGTATTATGTGCGACAAACAATAGAGCTGACAATGAAAAAGCATGGATCACAAAGTCATATTCGATCATGGGAATTTTTGTAACATCTTGTGGCTGTGGAATCTCCACAGTGAAATCATTACTACAGACAACAGGTGTGTGGTCTCACGGTCTGGTCGAATCATAATAGTTTTTAATCAGGGAACATTTGAAAATCATGTAGTGAGTCACAGCCTAAGATGCTGTTCATTTATATATATATATGTTTATACACAAGGGAAGATATTGTCCAGACTGATTATTACGTTGCCTTTTAAACTTTCCTCACTCTCTATGCTACATACCCTCTCATAGTTTAAGAGAAGTATGTACCAGGTGATTGTGTATTTGAGTGCAGGGTCATATTGTGGTAGGCACTGTGTGAAGAACGCCTCCTCAGCATGAGAGCCAGTATGTTCATCCTCCAGATAGCCTCTGAGCAGCCCATCAGCCGTGTTCCCTCTATCCACCAGGTAACACAGGAAGGTCTTGTTGCGACCTGAAGAGTATTCCACATTCTTGAACTGGAACTTAAAGACTAAAGGATCAATCCGATCTCTGTTGAAAACAGAAGAAAGGAAGAAACACTGGTGCATTAGTTTTCACATTTGGACATAATGTAATACCAACACAGGCTGATTTATTTTTGATACTGTCAAAAATAGCATTGTCATTTTTTACTCATTCTCTGTGATTCTGAAATGTGGCCAGTACTCCTGTGATAACAAGAGTCAGGTGTCAGGTGAAGACAGTCCTCTTTCTGATGTTCAAACTAGCTTATTTTCATCATTGTTAGACCTGCACTCCTGAATTGGTTTCACTTCACACCTGGCCTGAATGGGCTCGTTAGGTAAATAATGATAATGAGAATCTAATAGTCGATCCGTTTGATCCTCAAACTGGGTGTAGTGTGTTCTCCCTGAAGGACATGTGAAGAGTTCCTTAACTTCCTGTGAATAGATGAAAGGGCCGCCTGGTAGACTGAAGACAGGTCATGTTTGAGTCCCTGCACCCATGTTAAGGGAGAGTTTTTTCCACTTGAACATATAGGGTTTCTCTGATGCCTTTCTCAAACCATCTCTTTCATGTCCAAAATATGTACATCATTGTCTTCAAGTGAGTGTCCTGTTTCCTTTAAATGCTGATTCTGGTCCGAGGAGCTCCTCCTCATGTGCTGGGCCATCCTCCTGTCAGGTGGTTGTTTGGTTTCTCCAATGTAGAGTTCTGAGTATTCTTCCCTACACTGGACTGCATGAACTACATGGCTTGTCTTTGGTTTTGGTGTCTGGTCTTTAGAGTGACCTAGTCTATGTCTGTGTGCTAGTGGGTCTAAATTGAACCAGTATGTGATGTTTCCCAAAAATCCTTTTAAGTCTCTCTGAAACACACGCTACATAAGGAATGATCAGGATTTTCCCCTGCGAATGCCAAGTCTCAGCTTGTTCACTTGTCTTTTTGCCTTATGTGGCTGCTGAATTATCGAAAGTTTTGGGTAGCTGCAGTTCTTTAGGGCTGTCTTCACATGTGTGTCCTCCTCTTGGCCTACATAGAGGTGGGGATATCACTTGCTCTGTGGCGCAAAGTCCTGATGATATCTAGTTTGTGTTGCAGTGGGTGGTAGGGGTCAAATAGCAGGTATTGGTTTGTGTGGGGGTTTTCAGTAGACTTGTATTTCCAGGTTACCATCAGACCCGGCGACGATCTCTAGCCTGTTCTTTATGGTGAACTTGATGTTTGCGTCTATTGCATTAATATGATCTGTGAAGGCTTGAACTTCCAGGGTCATGATTTTCACACGGGTATCATCCACATATCTGAGCCAATGGGTTGGTGCTGTTCCTGTGAAGGACATGAGAGCTTTCCTCTCTACTTCTTCCATATACAGATTGGCAACGATGGGTGACGCAGGGGAGCCGATGGCACAGATGTGTTTTTGTTGGTAAAATTCACCTTTGTACGTGAAGTATGTGGTGTTCAGACATAGGTCCAGGAGCAGGCAGATTTGGTCTGGGATTAGGCTGGCAGAGAAACCATCAACCACTTTGTTACATCCCTCTTTACTCGCATCCCCACCATCAATCCTCTAACATCTGTTAGGAGAAGACTAAAAGAGAGGCATAGATCTGCACAGAATTGATTCTCAAAAATACTGAACAAAGCTTGTTCCACATTAGGTCTCTATAAGACAGATTTTTTTGATTTCTAATTGTGGGACAAACCCATATTTTATGAGATGGTTGGCAACCCTATTATTATACTAAATCACTTTCTGGAATACCCCCTATAGTTGTTTAAGCCCATGACAGCCAGTTTTACTAAGCAGTGATAATGCTGACAGCATTAACAAGCAAATATGCTAAAAGCTGTCCTGTTGCTTCAATTATATCTAACCATGCCAGTGGGCCTTTGCCAACAGGATGGCCTGCATATTTGGCCAGTGAAATGATTGGTTGTGTGTTTTATGATTAGAGAATGTTGCTTCTTGTTGTGATCCCCTGATGACAGCGTGTCCTGATACCCCTCTTTGAGGCCAAATGACAGTTCAGGCATTATTTAATCTAGATATGGAACAATAATTGGAATGCTCACCTTTTCTCTGGCACATGCCATTGTGCATCAGTAACAGCACACACAAACACTTACATATATACCTGCATGGCACCATGGTGTGGTGTGATGCAGGTGGAGTATTTAAGTTACATCAGTCTTGGAAATGATTAACCTCAAATTTTATAATTTTAATGAAGAATTTAAATGATTCAAATAAATACAAGATTTAGTAATACTTTTCGCTTTTAAAATTAATTATAATTTTATGACCACATTCATTATACTAATGAAATAAAGAGAGGTGTAGTGTAACAAAGGCAGCTAGAGTACTTTGTTGGAATTTTCAAATCCAGTATATCTAAAGTGTTTGTGTTGCTCAAGAGAAATAAATCAGTAATGTTCATGCTGTAGAATACAACAGGCTGTGAGAACTATGCCATGTAACTTGACTGTATTTAGTCTCACCACTGACCACACATTTCATATTGTCTTGGCAGAACAATCCTTAACAGTACACAAATCTACTGAATAAAATCAAAACAACGAGGGTGAAGTTCCTATGAAATGTCACATTGGTAATCCAACCTCTAAATCTGTCAGCTCTTAGATCTGGGGTTGAAACAGATTTTTCCCATAATGCACTGAAGTCTTGTAGTCATTGGTGAGGAGCTGTGATACCTGGCTCCAAAAACTGCAGCTGCACTGAGATACAGCCATAGCACCTTTTGTTGTGTCAGTCAAGCTAACATGAAGGATGGTGAGTGAGTGTTAGGTTGAAACTTGTGCTGTCAGGGTGGGGACAGCCACAAGCAGAGCTAATTTTGAATGGCTGAGACTGGAATTTCACTGCATTATTATTAGACTAGTTTTGGTGTGACCCAGTTCTTATTAACTAGTACAGGCTGCATCACTCTATCTCACTGTCAAGTCAGTAAATATCTTCAGTATCACTCACTCAAGGGGATACCCCACCTCTCGCTCACTGTTAGCTGGGATTGGCTCTAGCCTCCCTGCAACTCTGTCCAAGACAAGGGGTATAGATAATGGATGGATTATGGAAAACTGCAGGCCACTATTGTTTGCACACATTACTTAGGAGGGAACAGTCCATTTCTTAAAGCATGTTGTTCAGTTGTTGATATGGTGAGCTAGTGTCTTTTTTATCACAGTATATGGGATTGACTCGAAATAGTCTGGGTCTATCATTGAATAAGAAGTCCAAAGAGTTTGAACCTGAGCACACCACTGCATCAGGGAGTGTCAGGTTTTATAGTATGGGTGTAATTAAGAATGTAAGGGTCATATTTGATGGTGACCTTAAGTTTGATATACAAATTATTAAGTAGTAAAGAAAGCATCTTTCAGGTACACTTAACTAAGGTCAAGCTCTTTTTTTCCATATTGATCTTGAAAGGCAATCCGTGCATTTATTAGCTTGTGACTTAACTACTGTAAAGCACAGGGGTGAATGACTCTTCTTTGTCTCATCTTCAGCTTGTACAACATGCAGCCTGTAATTTTTCAGTTAACACAGGAAAACATGAGCATATAATTCATGTCTGCATTTGCTGAAGTTTATAAATCAATTTTACACTTTTAAACCACCCTACATTACCAGACATTTTATCCTTTTGGAAGACTGACAGGGTACTTTGGGCTGCCATCCAGTGCCAGTGGCAACCGGATCTAAGAGCATGTGGTGGAGTGATCGTGTGTTTGCCATAGTGGCTCCTAAAAAGTGAAATAGCCCATGAGCTTTGCTTTGTTAACGATTTACCTAAATTCAAGTCTACATCAAGGACTCATCAATTTAGCCATGCCTTTGGCACATTGTAGATCTCTGACACCATTTTTGTTGCTTTTCAATTGTTTTAATTTTGCTTTGCAATTTTGGAATATATTTGGTAAGTCAATAATGGTAAAGTGACATACCAAAATCTGCCTGTCAAAATTGATGATGTGGCCCTAAGCAGGAAAGTACAGGTGGGTCTGGAAATATATATGGCCCTGTTTCACATAAACATGAATGAGAAGCCAATTTTGTCAGAACTGGTGAGTTCATCAGCTCTTGATTTGTTGAATATCAATATCAATTTACATCCATATTTCAAATTGATGAAAAATAATACATTTCGATTTCATAGTTTAGCTAATGTTAGCTAGTGTTTTTTCTGCAGTCAGTCCTGCTCTACAAAGTCCCACTTACACTTACACTGCTGGGGGACCACTCAACCAGCTGCTACAGTCACCACTACACTTCCTACCTACTCAAGAGCTCAAGCCACACTAAATATAATTGTCACATTAAATTAAGTGCAACAAGTGAAAACTACATAATTAAATCAGACAATACAATAAAGTTGATTTGGGATGGATTTTTAGCATAATGGTAATCTGTTACAGGCAGATTATCTTTCATTCCTAACATTCTTCTTTTTACTCTTTTGTTTATAGTGCAATAAAGGCAAATTTACAAAGCAGACAGCATAATCATTTGTAATACTATGCATGCTGATTTTAATGTTGTTCTATCTGTACTATTCAGCAATGCTAAATATCAATGTTCAGTTCTCAGTGTAAGTACGCACGAGCAGTGGACCCTCTGTACACTGCAGTGTTTTAAACCCAGTAAAGACACTGTCAGACAAATTGTCAATAAAGCAGATGTGGAATGCTGATGGAAATGAGTCTTAGCTCTGTCTATTAAACAATAAGCCATTTTTGGTGATGTGAACCTACCCTACAATGATTTCAAATGGAGGAAGTTCTATAGGCTCAACCTGAAACTCTCCGTTCTGTCCATTAGCTTCCACACCATTGGTGGGTGCCTCCTCACTGTTATCCGCTGCTTTCTCTCCTTCGTTCTTTACTTCCTTTACATCCTTGGTCAGTTCAGCTGCTTCTTTGTCTTTTCTCTCTTTTCTTCTTGTTGCCACATGACTCGTTTCAGCCATGGTGATAGTATGACTGGAAAATTTGTGGATTTAGAAAGTCTGTGTAGAAAAAAAACACCCAGTGTAGACAAAGGCAGAAGTAAAGGCAGTTGTCCTGAAACAAAAAAATAACTAAAGAAAAATCAAGTAGCAAAGAAGGGAGGGCCAGTGATGGGGGAGGAGTAGAATGGTAGAGAGGGCAGGGGAGAGCAAAAGAACAAAGTAAGGGTAAGGAGCTAACCAAAGAGAGAGAGAGACTAGACCGGACAGTTCAGGCATTTGTCCATTAACTCTGCTGATTGAGGCTCATGTACAGTTGGTCACTTATCTGTTCGTGGCCGAGGAAAATAAGTGTCTTCCAATTTCTTCTTTTATGTAATTTCCTACCTATTTTTGGTTAAAAAAAACATGTTACAATTTAGACTTTTTTAAATTTATTTTTATTTTTAATTTTATAGCATGTCCACTGTAGTGGACCATAGGAGTGTTTTTGTGTGAACAAACTGTCCACTACAAGGGACACAAGTCAGTGGGCTGGGACTCAGGAGGCTAATATGGTTTCATTCAAATATAATAAAATTAGCAAAACACTAAAAAGCATTGATTGTGGCTAACCAACCACATGTTTTCCCAATCAACAGCTTTTAGTAGAAATAAGTAATTTTACAGACATTGCTTTTTGGCACAGAAACAGCAAGATTTAAAGATACCATTAGCAGCTTCAATCTAAAAATATCAGTTTCAGCACTAGCCTTTAAAGGCTCATTTGGGTCAAACCATGGTAGACACACACAGGCAGCTGCAGCTCACAGCCCATCACGTCTATTTAAAGATCTTGATGGTGAGGGAGGCAAGGCCCCAGCTCTTCACTGTGGACACTTATGTGTGTGTATATCTACATTTTCACAGACTAAGACTGCAGCTAATTTTATCGACTGACAAATAAGCAAGGGAGTGTGTCCTCAGTGTGACAACGTGACAGAATGGAATAATTAAAAACTCTTTTTCATCAGAGGACATTCACATAAATTCACATAAATTTTTTCTCAATTTTGCCCTGTAGTGGTGCTGGGTACATTTTTAACATGTCAAGCTCCAAGGGGGTTACAGGGCTGCAAAGCCAGATCTCATTCATAATGAATGGCAGTGGGCACCTAACTTTTTGAATGTGTGTGTGTATGTCTGCAAAGCATTCCAAAGTTCAGATGAAGTTGAGTTTTCTGCAGTCTTTGTCAATAAATGGTTGTAATTTTGTATGAGAGGGACTTTAGAAGATCTTTGCTTAATGCGTATAACTCAGACTGAAGAAACCTCATATTAACTTCAGCTGAGCTTTAGTATGCAGTGAAGCTTGGAACGAGTACTTTTATTTTTGCCCCCCCCAATCTGTTACATTAAAATCAGTTCAGGAAGGACCTTCTTATGGCTAGTATGGACAGGAGAAATAAGTCCAGCAGCCATTAAATCTTTCGAGGCAAATACTAGTTCAAAGCAAACTTGAAAATGTGTAACTGTCATTTAATGCCAAATACTGTATATTTAATTATAAACCAAATGTTTCAAATAATAATAACTGTGCATCAAGCATATTCTTCCACTTTGTGGTGGCCTTGAACAGCATTACCAAGGTCAATGAAACATTGATACAGTGGTTCAAGATGGGTGGCTTTTTTAAAAAAACATTTCTGCCATTACATTATCTTTAGCCTCATATTTGTTGCTAATTCTATTCAACATAATGCTAATGTATGTGTTTTTATTGTATTTATTCTGATCTTACTTTATGTATACAGTAGCTATATTTTTTCCCTCCTTACGTAATGTATATTTTTTGAAACAGTGCAACACATCACCATAACAATTTCCTTGTATGAGAAAATGTACCTGATTCTGATATAGTGTATTTGCTGGTTGTAGTGGTGTCTGAATTCTTGGTGTGTAAATCTATCTGCTATGCTCTGAAAAATGCCCTAATGGAATGTAAAAATTACTGTCCACAACCGCTTCTGCACTGTCTGCTACCAATCCCACAATGCAATTTTCCTAATTTTACAGATGCGATTTATACTGTTGCATGGTTCTTGACTTGTTAGTGATGACAAAGAATGTTGATGATTAGTGTCTGAAATCTGAACTTAATGGTAAGTGCTGAAAGACTAAGTCAATTAATAAATAGTGGCTGAGGGAAAAACTTCAGACACAGCCCATCTGCATTATTATGCATGATATGGCCTTGATGAACTTGTCATCTATCTGTCCCAAGGCCCTGCTCTGATCCCCAGGCTGACATTGGCATTATCTGCTAACTGAAGCACACAACTGAACTCCACAGAATGTGGTGAGCTTCAAGTACTCTCTCCTCTTTTCCCAAAATAGCATCAGCATTGCAGCAGTCTTCCAGACACACTTCAAGAAATCTGAGAGGGTTCAGCTTCCCTCTCCCTGTGAAAACACACAAGTATATGCACTAGCAAGTCATTAGTTTGCAGTGCATTTCACTGGTGTGCCACTGAGCACCAGTGGCTGACATACAGACTAACTGTGCAGACATGGCAGCACTACATGTATTTTCTGGCCATGTCTTATTTCTTCCTCTATTTCTTTCTGGACACTCTACTTTTCACAACCTCTGTACATTGTCCTGTTTTCACTTGGATGTTTCCTGTGTTATGTTTCAAACTCATTGTGGATTAAAGTGATATAAATACAGATGGGTGACAAACCAAAGGAAAACCTGAATGCTTGACTCCTACAGTAAGGGGATCTGATGGCTCAGTTATGCAGTGGGGGCATTTTGTTGGAGTGGTTTGGGTCCACTGGACAGGTCACTGCAGAGTAAAACAAACTTGTATTTGCATTAGTTTGGTACCAGGAAATTTACAGACAGGTTCAGATTCAAAAAATATATTTGTGACTGGAACTGGGAATCAGGGTCAGTTATCACTGAGAATCTGACATTTATTCAGCATTAAACATTAAGTGCTTTCAATTTGATTTCAACATGAGGCAAAATTCTCCCTGAAAATACTTCAGCATTGATTCAATTCAATTTTGCTATCTGTAGTAAGTAACAGTTATTGTACATAGCTGCACAGGAAAACTTGATAATACCTTGATAAGTAGCAATAGGCTGGGAAGTACTGTAAGAACAAAAACAATCTGGCTATTTACAGGAACAGGATGGGTATGTGTACACTAAGAAGATGATGAGTCAGCAGGTTTCCACAGCCTCCCCAGACATGTTTACAAATGTGTAGTGTGACCAGGGATCGGTTAGGACGGCCAGAGTGACATTGCACAAGAGAAGAATTAAGATTGTGGTGCTAAAATAATCGGGATGACGGAGAGCAGCGGAAAGTTACGAAGAATGCCGGAAAGTGCCGAAAGGATGCGGAAGGAAAACTCACGCGATTGATGCATGCACACAGAATGAGAGTGCAGCGAGGTCGGAGATGCCGTCAGTTTAGTGAGATAATGTCGCGGATTTAACTAGCACTTTCTGAATGTGGGGAAACGTGTCAACTGTCGGTCACCTCAGGGACACTGATGGTATGATAATATTGCTCTTTAATTACAGTATATGAAGGACTGATTATTGCACAAATCTGTGTTATTTCGTTACTAAGGTGCACATTATGAGAGAGAACAGTAACTTGTATTATGTTATAATTATTATTTAAGTGCATGACAAACAACTTTGTATTCATAGAAAGTTGAACAAACGACGGCATATGTCGCATTTGCTTATGAAACATAAATGTTATGTTTGAGTATGTTTGGTTGGTTTAAGTTTATTTAAATTGTATTTGTTTATATTTGGCTACATTTGATCAGAAATAATGATGTATCCCTTTTCTTGTTTATTTTCTTCTAAGGATAATAACCTATTTGAGTCTCATCTACGTGAGCAAATTTGAACAGTCACCGTCTAACCTGCCAAACTGTCAAATACAAGAGTTGAAAGGAGATTCTGGAGTTGTTCCTTGTGTTCCCTGTAGTTGACTGGTGCTTTTTCGAGTTAGAAGCAAAAGTTGATGTGCAAAATTCCCAGATAACTCGACAAAGATACTCAACGTAACTGAAAAAGCACAGCCTGACCTACAGTAGTTGAATCAACAAATTATTGCTAAATCTATTGCACATTTGCTGAACCAGAATAATAAGGTGCAGCTATATCAAGTCAGGTGTAGATACTTGTGATAGAGCATGTTCACAGCACTCTTAATTAGACCACAGGATTGATCACAGAATTACTGATGCAAAAGAGTCATTCCCAAGAAATCTGGTCTCAAATATTTGAAACATGAAAAATTTAAAACAACAAATGAGGTCATTTTCTTCTGAAACAAAAAAACAAGGTCTTAGGTAGTCAGGACTATAAATCTAAAAACATAGAAACATAGAGGCCTGTACAGAGTTACATGAAATTGTTTTTTTTTTTTTTTTTTTACATTTCTTTGATATCTCATATATTTTAAAAGCCATGCAGCAAAACTGAAATAAGAAAACCTTTAGTCTTCACACAAATTAAATAGCAAAACATTATTTGTTAATTACTTATTACTTACTTATTAACACCTGTTTCAGTAGCGATTTACATATTTCAGAAATGAGGATGATGATTTCAGGAATGAGAATTTAAAAAGTAAGTATTAAAGTAGGGATTGTCCAAATAACTTTAACGAACTAATTAGGGAGAACTACACAGAAACAGTATACATAATTAAAAATACATATACAATATGTATTTTGTATACAATATAAAATACAATATACAAGATGAATATACAGAAGATGTTTCGTAGAACAAACACTGAACACATTATACTTATATATATATATATATATATAGTTCATACTTCATGTATTCTGCTTAAAAAGTATAATACTTATAATAATTAGAACAGAAGCATAAAATAAAGCCTTGATGCAAACTGTTGTGGCAAAACTGTCGAACAGACAGAATACAGCTTACAGGATGGCAGGTTTAATAGGCAAGAACATCCAGATTGGGTCAATTTGATTTACCAAGACTGCAGGTTCAATAGTCACTGTACACAACATGTAAATTGTGCTTATACAGGCGAATGGTCAACAATGTGATTAGCAAGTCTGTGGGACTAGTGTCTTCCAGCTTCCTGCAACCCCCTGCTGAAACACACATCAGTGGTCTTTGTGGAGTTCACACAGTGAGGCTGTCTGTGCTGGTACTAAAGGTGGCATCTTATATATATGAAAATTCCTCACACACAAACATAGCCACTCCACCCTGCATTTGATTTCCAAAGAACTGAATAAAAATGTGAAAAGCACACACACACACACACACACACACCATACTAGTGATTTAGACATGTTTTTTTCTATATTTAGTCCAAATCTCAACTGCAACACTGATATGCACAACATGTGGTATGTTTTGGCTCTGGGTACATTTGATGTCGAAAAGTAGTTTTTCTCTCCATCAAATCTCACATATGTACAGTCATGATTAAAGTGGCAACTTAATGCTGCAGTAAAGTGACACTTCTAATAACTACTACTGTATATAATTTGCTTCAGTGTATAAGTCACATTTCTATTTATACTATTTCTAAATTACCCTATGAAGAATATAAGCTAGGAATAACAAGTATATATGGATAATGGATAATGGATCTTGGTTTGTATAATTTGTGTCATATATATATATATACCTCCAGAAGTTCTCTGATTACTCTTCAATCACTGGATGCATCAATAATGATAACGATGAGGAGTACAGACACTTGATAAAAAGCTTTGTTGATTGGTGTAACAACAACTGTCTAAAGCTCAATATCAAGAAAACCAGAGACCATATTTTATGTAGTGGGTTAAAAATGAGTAAAAAGAGAAAGTACTAGCCAAGATAATCAGAATGTACAAAATACAAATGAAATAAAAAATGTATTATACCCTGAATTGATTAAATAAGTGGAAACATTGTATCCAAATTGCACTCTTCCACAATTTACAGTTACTGCACATTCACATTTGAGGCATGATGATAAAACAAAGCTCTAGTGGTGAATCTACAAAAATATTTTATAATACTACATTAACTCACAGTCTCTTAAAAATTATGTCCCTACACTCTCATTCTGGGTAGTTATGCTCATTGAGTTCAGTGGTTTCCCTCCCAACACCTCCCATACCATAGTGACCAGTGTAAGGAGGTGTGTTCCAGTTCGTCCATGACAAACACTGATCTGACACTTAAATCCATGCACAATAATTAATTGCCAAATAAGACACATGAATGCAGCTCATGAGCAAATACCTTGCACATATCCCAGTGATATGTGGGTCCCAGTGTGGCTGCTGTTACTCAGACCAAGCTGTGGGGGGTGCTAGGGAACCAAGGCAACCTGGTGAGAAATGGGTTACTGGAACACGACACTCATGGATGAGGGCTGAGAATAGAAAACTGTTGGAATGCTACTACATGAGTAACAACAGGGACACTGGTTACATGAAGAGGATGTGGGACCCATGGAAACTTCGAAACCCACCAACTAGACTAGTGCCGAAAGAACTAGTAGCTCAGTGTTCCTACATCTGCAAATGGCAACTGCTATCACAACTAGAGATTGAAGAGATACAATACAAATGCCACGGCACGGGGGAGCCAGTACGAGATGTCAGGGGGGAAAGAATGCCATCCCCACCCAAGATTGGGTACCAAGCCCCAATAACAACAAGCCCCCACATGCTGCTGATTACCTGGATCCAGTGTGTTCAGCCAGTTACAAACTGGAAGGGCAGGGGTAGTTGGAAAACTAGGACAGTAGTTTTCGTGGACCAGAGTTGGAGATCACTGACCTAGAGTGTTAATACAGCAGTAGTTCAAAGTGTCACACTTTTACTACGACTGCCCTTTATTTGTACAGCAGCACGTCATGTGTTATACTATTATATCTGTAGGTGGTGCTCAGTTGACACTACCACCTACAGCAGCATGAATGTGTACTTGAAGTGTAACTGAAGGAAAGACAGCCCTGTGTTCACAGTTTGCTGTAAACTGTGAATATTGGGTGTAGATCTTTCTTACTTTACTTTAATATTATAAGGAAAGGTGACTAGAGTGGAGTTCAACCCTGTTTGAAGCTGTACTTCAAAATAGGAATTATTTTTAATTTTCACTGTGACTTATAAAACTTTAAGTAAAGAAAATTTAAGCTATAGTCATAAAACAGATTTTTGTGCTGGAGGATCAGATATTTTGGCAGTTTGTATATGTCTACACAGCAAAATCACCAGTGTTAAAACAAAACTAAAATGTATTTATATGTGAACAGTCAAAACATGTTTAACACACATCTTTTGGATATTCATGCTCAACTTCTGAGGTGAAATGTCGCTGCTGTGAGTGTAAGTAGTGTAAGTGTAAGTGTAAGTAGTCAATAAGACGTATTTCCTATAATTCCACATTCTTCCCATTTTTGTTTTCTCACCACTCCAAAGAGTATTGTGTGAACTCAAAACTACACGATATTGATACTATATTGTCCTACTTCTCCTAATGCATTAATTTTTGATTACATACTTTTTAAAAATTTTCCATATTCACTTTCTCATTACATATCCATTGGCTACTTTTCAAATTGTGATTAAATTATTTGTAAAAAATATAAATGCATTTGTATTTATGCTTGGAGTTACTGGTCACACTTAATTTTGATAGTCCATCTATTGAGATGCTACAAGTCATCAGTAGATTTTCAGTTGCATGCCAATAGCATATCAGTTGATATTCAACAAAAACTCTTTCAACACACAATAACATAGAGTCAGCTAACTGTCAGTAAACTTCACTAAACATGACTGTGTAATCTGTCCAGATGGTCTCCAGGTAACAATGAGAGGATAATTTGATCATTAAACAGTAATAAACTGTTTAAACTGTAATAAACTGTTTTTCTTAAGATTAAAATTAAATGAACCGTAATTACAGGTATGTATCCCGTGGGTCAGTCAGAGACTTGTGCACTACTGTATCATTTCACAAGCCTGGTTTCTCCAGGTTTCTCATCTCATCTCATCTCTCTGCTGCTCTAGGTAAATAGTGTTCTGGTGCTTGGTGTTGTAGCAGGAGTTGCTTTCTTTACTGCAAGCATCCTGCACTTTGTGGATACTACAGGAGTGATGATCCTGTGCTGTGGCTCTAATTCCTGGCGACAAGTCTGCAACGTATATCAGGGTTTGAGTTTTATAGACATTTACAACAAGAACTACACAGTATGGCTATACATATAAATTGATATTCAAGTGAAGTCACATGAAACTTTATTTATATTGCCCAATATCAGGAAGGCAGACATGTAATATGTCTAATGTCTATAGAATACATATTAAATTTACAGTATGTTCACAACCTCTGCACCATGATGAACTGGAAAAAGGATCTGAACTGGAAAAACACACAAGGCAAAACCCAGGCACACCGCATACACACATAACAAACAATGGAGCAAAGAAATGGGGGGAGAGAGACAAGGAGAAACATAGAATGAGAAAGCAAGAGACACAAGAGGACAGGATGAAGGTGGATGAAGATCCTGACATGTAGCCAATTACCATTATCTCAGTTGTATCTGAATAACCAGCAGAAAGTAAGGTCACATTCAGGTTTTCACAGTGGACAAAGAGTTCAGATCTATAACAGGCAAGAGATACAATCTGTATCTAATCTCATCTATGTAGTTTACAGCTGGAAATGTCTAAAATTAGTGAGCTGTAAAAGGTGAGCAGGTACAAGGTACACTCCTTCTGAGTGTAGTAGTTCAAAGAAAATCTTGGATTGTGTTTATTGTTACAGTTTAAGTGAAAGAAATATCTGTACTCTACAGAGCTACTAGAGTAGATGCTGGCCCCTGCTGGCGAAAGTGAAACAGTAGAAATTCTCAGAAATATAAATACAAAAATATACAATTTTTGAACATCTCTGATTCAGTAACCATAATTTCACCAGTTACTGTTTGTACATGATTGTGTTGTAGTGAAATGAAAACACCTGAAGGAGATACATATATCTGGTTTTGTATATATCTAATGAGACTGCCTTTGCCCCTAGTTTAGAGGGGTTGCTATGCATAGTGATAGCAAATTAATGGGAAATTGTCTATACTAAATAGACTTATATAACATACCTTTGTGCAGAATTTTGGTATTTATCCTGTCTGCTGCAAAAAAAGTCTCTTATTTTGATAAAATGGAATGAGGCTTGGCATTGTTAAGCCAGGAACAGATCCACTAAAAACGCCACACTGTTAACAACCACAAAAATGTGGAAACCTGTTGTTAACAAGAGTTGTAGTTTTAGGTTACTGCATATGAACAGGTGTGTGGAAGACATGTATTGAAAGCAGTTTGTAAAACTGTGGATCACTTAAAGAAATGTTTCTGTCCTTGTTACTTTACCTTGCATCATGCTCTTTTCCAGAGTGTTGCTCAGCGCTGAAACAACAAACAAACAAAAACAAAAACGAGTGTATGCACCTCCTACTGCATTCCTATGCCTGCGCTGCTAAGTTTCTATTTCCAAAAGCAGCTTAAAGGCGTGTCTGTATTCTCTGATAATAAAGTGGTGCAGTGGCTGGTGTTACTGTCTTTCCTCTGATGTCATGGATCCATTTTTGATCCTGTGCCACTGGTGTTACTTTAAGCTCCATAACTGTATAACTATAACACCAGGATTCAAAATATGACAGGCTTAGCAGGCTAAACAGGGTTAAGTGAAGTTTGGGTTTCTTACATAAATTCCCTTCAGCTTTTTATTTTGAATTACAAAGTGTTACATTGTCAGTAAAGCCGTGTTGGACCCACACTGACCAACTGACTTTGTTATTGAGGCTTACCTGCAGTTTTTTGGGCACCTTACCAGTGTTAAATTAATTTACCTGCTACACCTTACTACTTGTTTCTGTCTGCTGTCATGCTGTTTTTTTTGTTTATTAAAAAGCTCTTTATCTCAATCACTGTTGCTGTCAGGATCTGTGTTTTTTTGACTTCCTGTTTCTTTTATTTTGTAGGATCCTGACAGGAACTGGTTTTTGTTTATTCTGTTCCCTTGACTGTTGCCCCAATTAGTGACTGATTTCACCTGCACCTTGTTTTGTCCCTCACTTTATATACCTTTGTTTAGCCACTGTTTTTTTTTTGCTGGGTTGTCTGCCTATCACTGCCACCACTGCGATTTGCCGACAACTGCCTTTTGTTTGTTTTCCTGAGGAGCCACGTTTCCCTGCCTCACCTTGTGTTCAGTTAAGTAACTCTGCTTTGTTCCTGTCCTGTGTAAACCCTGCTTTGTTCCGGCTTTGCTTTCCTCATGTTCCCTGTAGTCCTGCCTTGGCTCTGTATTTCATGTTCCCTGTGTGGTCTGGTGTGTCCCTAGTGTGTGTGACCCACACCCTCATGCCCTGTTAACCTTGTGTCCATGTTCCTGCTCCCGGTGTAGTCTGGTGCATCTCCCTAGATGTGTTTGTGACCCAGACTACCTCATGCCCTGATTCCCTGTATTCACGTTCATGTTTCCCGGTGCAGTCTGGTGGTGACCCAGACTACCTCTTGCCCTGATTCCCTGTATTCATGTTCATGTCTCCCTGTGTAGTCTGGTGCGTCTCCCTGGATGTGTGTGTGACCCAGACTACCTCATGCCCTGATTCCCTGTATTCACGTTCATGTTTCCCTGTGTAGGCTGGTGGTGACCCAGACTACCTCATGCCCTGATTCCCTGTATTCATGCTCATGTTTCCCTGTGAGTCTGGTGTGTCTCCTTAAGTGTGTGTGACCCAGATCTTCCTGCCCTGTCCCTGAGTTCATGTCCTATCTCCCCTGTGTTTACGTTTATGTCCTGTCCTCACAGTTCATGTGCCTTGTTTCCTGTGTCCCGGTGTTCCCCTAGTCGCCTGCGTTTATGCTTCCTGGTTTTCTTGCTTTGTTCCAGCCTCTTGTTTAAAATAGTCTTTTTGTTTACCTTGAGTACCAGAGTGGGCGTTTCCTTGGTCCTAAAATTCACAATAGTTTCCCGAAACCTGACAGTTGCATCCTTTGCCTGCCCTGCTACTTGCAATACAATAGTGTTGTATTGTGTAATATCAGCAATGAGAAATTATTTGCCACTTACACCACATTAGTTGTGTACAGGCTGAACATTGTGACCAGAAGACCAAATATACTATATCAGTTCCTTTTGTAAATAAACATCATGGGTACATTCCAGTTCTCTCATTGCTAAGTCCTCATCTGACCTGAAAATCAGTGTGCCATGATGAAGGATGCTCCAGTGTCCTTATTTCTAGTCTGGGAAGCGAAGAGATCTCTGAGGAGCCATTACTGACAATTTACCACACCTGCCACTTGTTGCTCCCAAGTGTGATTTTAGTCTCTATTTAAAATAAAAGATCTAATTAGAATCAGAAATGGTTTTATTGCCAGGTACAGCAAAGAACACTTTACAGTACTAGGAATTTGCCTTGGTGTCTGGAGCAAGAATATATACAGGTATGGAGTATGTACATAGTTTAATAATAAACTAGAAAGAAGAATAAAAATAAAATAAATCAGAAGAAGCAGACTTGTTCCCTTGAGAGCTTACGGTTGCGTCCTTGTATAGATGCCGTTGCCACAGAAATGTGTTTTCTGATGCAGTTTCCATATGTCTCTCCACAGGAATGAGAAGATCCCAACTCATCCACTTTCATCCGTTATCAGAGAGAAAGCATAGATATTGACTTGACTTGGATTAACAGGTGATAAGTCAGTAAAAAACTTGCAAAAAACAAAGGAGCTGCTGTAACTGGCTGCCACCTAACAGGTGCCATTCTAGAATCCTAGAATGTGGTCTAGAATCTTAGAATCTAGAAAGTTAAGAGATGTCCAAACTCTCACGGTCCTCTTGCTCTGAGGGGAGGACCGAGAGCTACGGAAGAACCATGAAGTAGACTGTTTTACTGCCCAAGCATAGGAGGAACAAAGACATCCTCCCCACTTGTGGCTGTCCTACAGCTGACCATCTCACATCAACCAACTCCATGAGACAACCCTGCAGCGACCAGAAGGAGAGTGAGAAAAGGTGATGAATGAACTCAGGCCTGCAGCCCAAGACTCTGGGGAACGTCTACTCTCTCCTAAGTTGGAACCTGCTGGCGGACTGCAGTTGGACCAGCCCACAGAGGAACGGCCCAAGCCTCAGTAAACCCGAGGCCTAGCAAGTAACCTGTGGCTGTGCTGGTACTCCCACACTAATTAGTTGGTCTCCTAGACCAATCTCCTAGAAACTACGAGTTACTAAACACAGAACATAAATTAATTTCAAGATTTCTTTTCCACATTTGCTGGTTTTTAAAAATGATGGGTTTGATTCTTACATCAGATGGAAAAATAAATTATTGTTCCCATCTTAGAAAAACATTCTTAAAACTTACAACACAATAAGTTACTTGATTCACACATGACCAGTGAGATTTAAACCAATCGCACCGTGCCAAGCACAGTCATGGGACACACCAGATGGAGTTCCCTGCCCAGCGCGGCAAGACAAAAAGACAGTACACACCCTGAACTCTGAGAAAACTGAACCCTGAACTCAGAACACTCTCTGAGGAGAACACTGAAGTGAATCACTTCCTATTGCAAGCGTGTCTTGTTAGCAACAGACTAGCTATAGTCTAACACACCTAAAAACAAACTAAACACTCTAAACAATTCATTAACTGCTACATTCCGGTACTAGTCAAGTACCTTTCTATTTTGACCGGTATTTATTGCTATTTCCTGACTTGGCGTTCATTAGCCTACCAGTTAGCTTAGCTAGCTAGTAGCATGGCTTCTCTCTTTCCTGCTCGGTGTGCCACATGTTTAGTTATTCCTCTGCTTCCTTTAGCGATAATGATACCTGTAAAAAGTGTAAGGTTCTGCAAGCTTTGGAGGTGAGAATCACTGATTTGGAAGCACAGCTCCGCACCTTTGAACAAAAGCCAGCTAGCCTAGCCCTGTTAGCTGGTGTGGAGACACCGAGCTCAGGGTTTGTTAGCTGTCCAAGGGCAGCTCCGGAGAATTAGCCTGGGTGATGGTCCGACGGAAACATTCTCCTAAGCAGAAGCCCACAGCTCATCACCTGCCTGTTCACGTTTCTAATAGATTTTCCCCACTCAGCGACACACCCGCTGAGAAACCGACTCTGATAATTGGCAATTCCATAGTCAGAAACGTGAAGCTAGAGACACCAGCGACCATAGTCAAACGTATTCCTGGGGCCAGAGCGGGCGACGTTGAGTCAAATTTGAAGCTGCTGGCTAAGGTTAATCGTAAATATGGAAAAACTGTCATTCACGTCAGCAGCAATGACACCAGATTACGCCAATCGGAGATCTATAAAATTAATGTTGAGTCTGTGTAACTTTGTTAAATTAATGTTGGACTCTGGACCCCTCCCCAATCTGACCAGCGATGACATGTTTAGCCACATGTCGTCGTTCCGTCGCTGGCTGTGTAGGTGGTGTCCAGCAAACAATGTGGGCTTCATAGACAATTGGGCATCCATCCCACTTTGAATGGTGCAACTCTCATCTTTAGAAATATGGCGAAATACATCTTTAGAAATACAGGAGTTTATTAGCCAACCTAAAGCCTGACAATCCAGAGTGGGGACCGGGACGCAGAGACTGTCTAAAACGCCTCTCTGCAGTTTCCTTAGAGCTGTTGGATTATTAAATATTAGGTCTCTTTCATCTAAATCTGTTAGTAAATGATTTGATAACTGATCACCAAATTGACTTACTCTGTCTTACTGAAACCTGGCTACAGCAGGATGAATATGTATATGTCAGTCTGAATGAATCAACCCCTTCCTCAGTCATAAAAATTATGTTCCTCGAAGCACAGGTCAAGGTGGAGGAGTAGCTGCAATCTTCCACTCAAAGTTATTAAACTTTCATTCTCAGAACAGTTATAACTCATATGAGAGCCTCACTCTGAGCCTCTCACATCCAAACTGGAAAACACAAAAACCAGTTCTACTTGTCATTGTGTACCATCCACCTGTCCCTTACTCAGAGTTTTTAACTGAATTTCCAGACTTCCTGTCTGATTTAGTGCTTAGTTCAGATCAAGTCATTATAGTGGGAGACTTTAACTTTCATGTATATGTTGAAAATATTCATTAGCTCCCTGTAAAATACACAATAGAATTTAAAATCCTTCTCACATACAAATCCTTTCACGATCAAGCTCCTTCATACCTTAAAGACCTCATAGTACCATATTATCCCAATAGATCACTTCGCTCTCAGAGTGCAGGTCTACTTGTGGTTCCCAGAGTTTCCAAAAGTAGAATGGGAGGCAGAGCCTTTAGCTATCAAGCTCCTCTCCTGTGGAACCAGCTCCCAGTCTGGGTTCAGGAGGCAGACACTCTCTGTATTTTCAAGGCTAGACTTAAAACCTTCCTCTTTGACAAAGCGTATAGTTAGGGCTGGCTTCAGGCAACCCTGAACCATCCCTTTGTTATGCTGCTATAGGCCTAGACTGCCCGAGGACCATCGGTGCACTGAGCTCCCCTACCCTAATCACCCCCCTCCCTTCCCTTCCCTTCCCCTCCCCTCTCTTCCTCTCCTCCCCCCTCACATGTATATTCCACCATTGAATGTCACCAACCTTGTGCTCTCTCTACCCTAGTTTGTGCTCTCCCTCTCTGTTTTCTCTCTCTGTACCTTCTGCAGGTGTCCCTGGTCCTGGAGCTGTATATTGCTGATGTGCAGTTACTGGCCCCACCAACCTGCAGTGTCTATCCACTCACCCCAACCAGTCGAGGCAGATGGCCGCCCAAACCGGACCCGGTTCTGCTGGAGGTTTTTTCTTCTGTTAAAGGAAGTTTTTCCTCTCCACTGTCGCCAAGTGCTTGCTCATAAGGGATTTGTTGGGTTTTTAGTTTTAGTTTTTGTAAAGTGCCTTGAGATGATTGTATTGTGATTTGGCGCTATACAAATAAAATTGAATTGAATTGAACACTGAAAAAGAATGGAACTCTGGAACTGAACAGAAATGGACAGAGTTCTAGACAGATTCAGAGAACGAAGAAAGGTGTTCCACAGTGGAACCTCGGACGAGGAGGTAAAAAAGTACCAGCTACCAGGTACTCTCCCCTAATAGAAAAGCCCCATTTTAAAAAAAAAAAAAAAAAAAAAAAAAAAGAACTCGAAGTAGTGAAGCTGTGAGACAAAAGTTGAACAGGAAATGGGAACAAAATAATCATCCAGCAGGAAAGCAACACAAAACTGTTAAGACATTACATGTTTCTGAATGCTGTTTAATAGGAACACACAGATAGTAGTACAGACACAGTGGGAGACTCACAGTATCTTTCTGCAGCTTGATGGTAACAGCAAGGTTTAATGGTGCAAGGTTAGTATTTTGTATTCAGAACAGTTCTGATTTTTTTTCTTTAGGTTTACTGTATCTTCATTAAATATCATGTTATTATCTATATGATGTAATCTATTTTTATAAATAAATTTGTGTAATCATCCATCTATCCATCCATTATTTATACTTGCATATTCCTAATTAGGGTCAAGGGGATCTGCTGGAGCCAATCCCAGCCCTCTTTTGGGTGAAAGGCAGGGGTACACCCTGAACAGGCCACCAGTCCATCACAGGGCCACATAGAGACAAACAACCTCACACTCACTCCTATGGGCAATTTAGAGTCACCAATCAACCTAATTGTATTGTGCATTTTTGTCCAGATGACATCTTTAATTATACAGAAACATAATGCCAGATTTCTTGGATTTTTTTCTACTGGCTCAGCAATGCTTTTAATGGAACATAACTCATTTAAGGTGTGGATCTAGAGGACTAGCACATCATCAGATAAAATAATAAGAAGGAATAAGGATATTTCTACTTTTGCCTAAATTAGAATCTGTTCATTAAAGCTTATAGGCAAAAGAGCCTGACCTAAGGGTTAAAGTTAATGATTTTCTATGTTTTTCTTCTATAAGTCCTATCTAAAAACTAACATTTAGCTAACAAACATTTTTACCACTCCAGTAAATCTAAAAGCCCCAGTTTTAAGTGTGTCATTTAACATTACTGCGTGGCAGTCTCTGAAGATCCCACAGAAGGTCTATGGGAAGCAGCTAAAGAAGAAGAATGCTCTCTATTTACACTAATATACATTCCATAGCCCCTCCCTCAAACCTCTACTCTCCACACCAAAACAGTGACAAAAAACTAAAAAAATCAGTCATTGTAAAAATGAAAGCATAAAAAGACTGACAACAAAAAAAATCAGAAGATGATCATCATGTCACAGAACTCAAAGAATAATGAAATGAGCAATTAAAATTATTTTCTGTGCATCTTTTTCAGTGACTCTCACTTTGGAACACACTCACTTTTAAAAAATATTACAGACCCAGACTATAGCACTGCAAACATCTTCCTTTGTCCCCCCATGCTACGATAGCCATGCTCATTGTCTATATTTATTCTCTTGTGCAAACAGCTGCTCAGTAAGCCAATCCTCTACAAGCAGTGGGGACAGCTGCCATTCCACAGATAGAGACAGAGAAAGAGAGGGAGCTCAGTCAAACTGTCAGTGTGAGAGAGTGATGATCGAGACAAGTTGCAAAGGGTTACAAATGGGTGAACAGAACTAGCTGACAGGACTACCACGTTTAAACAAAAAACAATTCAAATCGTTAGGAATACCACTTCCAATTCAAAGTAAAGTTGGGACAAATTCGCTCTTGAGGCCACAATGGCAGATGCCAGCAGCCCCCCGTTATCATCCTACATCATGGATGAGGAAACTCTGAAGAGAAAACAGAAGGAGAAGCTAAAGAAGCTGATGGCTACAGGAGGCAACCCAAGACCTGCACGCTCTCTCCTCTTCTTGACACTGCGGAATCCCTTCCGCAAGGCATGCATCAGTATTGTGGAGTGGAAGTATCCTGCTATAGTAAAGGGGCACTAGGCTGAGAGATGATTGGATTAAACATAAGAAAACATTTCAAGTGATGTCACTGCTGACTGTATTTATTGCCAGTAATCATTAAATGTTCTATGTGCATGTGTTGGTGTGTGTGTCAAGGTGTTTGGTGTTTCATTTGTCCCATCTGGGAACATCTATATGTGTACTACTATGGCTGGTATGTAAGCTTCCTATAAATTACTTTCAGACCTTTTGAAATCATAATCCTTCTGGCCATATTTGCCAACTGTGTGGCTCTGGCGGTGTACTTGCCCATGCCTGAGGAAGACAGCAACAACACCAACAGCAATTTGGTGCGTCAGCATGTTTGTGTTTTACATACAGTAAATGCACATTATAGTATACTGTGGATACTCACAGTGCTTACTTCTTACAAAAGTTTGTCAAACTTTATGTATTGGGTATATTTGGTACTTTTAAAATTATTTTACATTTCAGTGTCTATCTGTACTGATCAGGATTAATTCAGCAGAATGCATTATCTTTTGCCTCACTTAAATGACTTCATTAATGCCAGCATAGATAGAGATAGAAGGATAACATATAAAAGGAAAAACAGCATAGTTTGTCTTAGTGTCTTAGTGAGGTGCTGGGCCACCACGTGCCACAACAGCTTTAGAGTGTTGTACTGTACTATTCTTCCAAAAGCTATTCCTTCATTTGGTGTTTTGATGAAGGTGGTGGAGAGGACTGTCTAGCTGCAAATGTGAGCATATGATTCTCATCATTTAATACTCATCAACCATTTCAGTTACTCCTATGGATAGGGACATCTTCTTCCTAGAAGGAACCCCTCCAATCATAACTCACCATAGGATAAAGATAATTACTGAGAACAACTTTCTACTGATCTGCACAGACCCTTCACTCTTAAGTGGACAAGCAGACCCAAACCATGCAAGCAAAATGTCCCCCCCAGATTAACAGAGCCACTACACTCACTATAGGGGTGAAGCGTTTAGGTTTTTGGTTTAATTTGACTGTATCACTAGCTGTATGTACTAGCTTGGTTTCCTAAACTTATTTTTTCATTATTAAAACTACTAATAACTAAATCATTTTCTAAACAGTGAAAATTAAATGTACAATGTGTAATATTTAAAACTATCTATTAACAGAAATGGAATACAGCATTCATAAAAATGTTGTCATTAGTCAATTATCATTGGAAAATACCATCTTCAGGAAGCCATCTTCTCTCCTGTCTATGCAAATGTCTTAGAGATTTGTTTGATTTTAGTGGCGGTGATATGACATGCAGCAGTGGTAGCCCCCAGTAACATCACATTTTGTGATTTAATCTGTAAACTCAGTTGGTTGCAAATATTATAAGAGGTTTGATGAGATGAGATAAACTTTATTAACTGTAGGTAGGCGATCTTTCTGTGGCCTCATCAACAGAAGAGAGCTGTTTTTTCAGCTCTTTTATCAGTGAGATTAATGTTACAGTATGTGCTTGGCTGGAGTGGAGGTGGACAACGTGGCAATTTCAAGGGAAGAGTTTATTGTCAGTATTAACCAGCTCTTCAATTTTGTCAGGGGATCCTAAAAGAAATGAGGTAGATTAGTGTAGGTGGAATTGGCATACACATGCTGAAACAACTGTGTTGTTTTGTCTACTGCATGTCAGGATACATCATTTTAGGTCTGAGTGATGGGTGTCTGTGTGGTGCAGTGATGGAATAACGGCGTTATAAATAAACTGCCTTGCTTTTTTCAGTAACGAATAATCAAACGAATTACTGTTTCCCCCGTTATATGCCGTTACCGTTACTGTCATGAGTCCCTCTGGGGACTTCCTGCCAGAGGACTCTTATTTTGTGTGGCCTTCCTGTTTCCCCTGTTCTGGTCTCTGGCAGCTTTATGTTGGTAATTTGTGTTCATAAGTTTCACCTGTCCCCGTTATGTTCACCTGTGTTCTATCACCTTTTGTGTTCTCCCTATTTATACCTCCCTTGTTCCTTTGTTTAGTCGCAGAAGCATTGTTGTAGCTAGTAGTCAGATTCAGTTGATGCACCTGTGGAAGTGTTCTTAGTTTCGACCGTCTCATCGGGTTTGTCTTGGATTTGTGTTTTGTGCCCTGGAGTTCCCAGGAGGAAATAAAGCCTTGTGTTACCTGCATTTGGGTGCAAACTTCTCTCCCGCACCTCCACACACACGCCAACTCGTGACAGTTACTGACAATAAAATGTGGCGTTACTATAATTGAGGTTTCACCACATAACTGATGATGATTGGCTTAGGTAGAGTAAATTTCCATCATTTGCCAACCAGAGGCAGAGTAGTGCGGGTGTTCACACAAGCACATTCACAGTCGTACACACCAACAACCAGGAGTCACAGCGATGGCAAGTCCAATGAATTCAAAGGTATCTTTCGCAAACTGGAAGTATAAGCACTACTTTTCCCTTGTTGAAGTGAAAGGCAAGAATGTTTATGTAACATTGTTTATGTGCAACTTATGCTCAGGAAGAAAGAGTCTCTCCACGTTGGGGGCAAGTAATTCTAATCCAATGAAGCACCTCACATTGTGCGTCATTAGAACTAGTAACTGTAACAAATTACTTTTTAAAAGTAATATGCCCAACACTGGAAATTAGTTACGTTTAAAGGCAAAAGGCAAATTTATTTGTATAGCACCTTTCATACACTACGCAATTCAACGTGCTTTACAAGGCATATAATTACATTAAAAGCATTGAAAAGAGCATTTGAAAATAAAGGCATTTAACATAAAATAAATTTAAATCAAGTAAAGTAAATTAAAATAAAACATAAAAGCACATTAAGAAAACAAAGATGAACAATTATTCGAAGGCAGCAGTAAACAACAGTGTTTTCAGTCCTGATTTGAATGAGCTGACAGTTTGAACAGACCTCATGTGTTCAGGAAGTTGTTCCACAAGTGAGGAGCATAGTGACTGAATGCTGCTTCACTTTGTTTGGTTCTGATTCTGGGAACACACAGTAGACCTGTCCCAGATGACCTGAGGGGTCTGGAAACCTCATAGGGAACTAATATATCTTGAATATATCTTGGTCCACAACCATTTAGTGCTTTATAAACTAGGAATAAGATTTTAAAATCTATCCTTTGACTAACAGGAAGCCAGTGTAGTGATCTGAGAACTGGTGTGATATGGTCCAGTTTCTTGGTGTTTGTAAGGACTCTGGCAGCAGCATTCTGGAATAGCTGCAGCTGCCTGATTGACTTTTTTTGACCTGTGAACAAGCCATTAGAATAATCTAACCTACTGAAGATAAATGCATGAACAAGTTTTTCTGCATCTTGTTTAGACAGAAAACCTTTTATTCTAGCAATGTTTTTCAGGTGGTAATAGGAAGATTTAGTGATGGATTTTATGTGGTTGTTAAAATTCAGGTCTGAGTCAATGATTACACCAAGGTTTCTGGCTTGATTTGTAGCTTTCAATGACATGGAGTCAAGGTGAGCAATGACCTTTCATTTTTGGGGCCAAAAACAATCACTTCTGTCTTGTCTGTATTGAGCTGGAGAAAATTCTGGCGCATCCATTCTTTGACTCGATTAATATACTCACATAATGAAATTAGAGGACTATAATCATGAGATGATACTGATATATAAAGTTGGGTGTCATCTGCATAAGTATGGTAGTCAATGTTGTGGTATTCCATAATCTGAGCAAGGGGCAGCATGTAGATATTGAATAAGAGAGGACCAAGAATAGACCCCTGAGGAACCCCACATTTCATTTTTGTTCGCTCAGACTCATAGTTACCAAGTGAGACAAAATAGTCCCTATCTTGTAAGTAAGATTTTAGCCAATTTAACACTGAGCCAGTAACTCCCACCCACGCTTCTAGTCTATCAAGCAGCACATCATGATCAACTGTGTCAAATGCAGCACTGAGATCCAGTAGTACTAAAACAGAGGTTTTGAATTCATCATTATTCAAATGTAAATCATTTAAAATTTTAATAAGTACAGTCTTGGTGCTGTGGTGTGCGCAAAATCCAGACTGAAGTGCATTAAAAAGATTGTTTTGCACCATAAATCTGTGAATTTGTTGAGAAACTACTTTTTCAATTATTTTTCCCAAAAATGGAAGATTTGATATTGGCCTGTAGTTACTGCTGAAGCATCTAGATTAGGCCTTTTAAGAAGAGGTTTTATAATAGCAGTTTTTAAGGCCTGGGGAAACTGCCCTGACTGAAGAGAACTATTGACAATCTGCAATACATCTGGAGCTAAGCTGTTAAAACATTTAAAAAAAAATTTGTTGGTAAAATATCAAGGCAGCATGATGTAGATTTTAATTGTAGAAGCGTTTCTGCCAGAGCTCTGTGATCAAGGAGATCAAAATGTTCTAGATTCACTGGAGAACAAGGAGGCACAGGTGATATTGTCATGTTCCTAGGACTGCAGCTAGATATAGTTTGTCTTATCTTTGATATTTTGTCTGTGAAAAAAGCTGCAAAATCATTGCATGACTTTTTGGACAGCAGTTCAGAAGGAACAGAGGGTGCTGGGTTTGTGAGTCTGTCTACAACAGAAAACAATGTGCGGGCATTATTGCTGTTTCTATTGATAACCTCTGAGAAAAATGATTGCCTTGCATTTTTTAGTTTTTGGTTATAGTTGTGAAGACTCTCTTTGTACAAGTCGAAATGAACCTGGAGTTTGGTTTTTCGCCACTTGCGTTCTGCTTGTCTGCATATTCTTTTCTGAATTTTAACCACTGTGGCTTTTCTCCAAGGTGACTTTGACTTTTTTCTTGCTGACAATACCTTGGTCCTAATTGGGGCAATGGAATCAATAACAGTCATAACTTTGGAACTGAAACTGCTTACAAGATCATCAACAGGGGCTGATGGCATGGTTGGTGATGGTGCAAAAGCCTGAATGAATAATGCACAGCTCTTCTCGTTGATGTTCCGCTTTTTGACTACCTCTGTTTCGCCTGTGTTCAAAACAGCAGGGGTGGTTGTTTTAAAAAAAACACAGTAATGATCAGAAAGAGCAACATCGGTCACCACCACCTCAGAAATATTAAGACCTTTAGAGATTATTAGATAGTGTGTGTCCCTTGATGTGTGTTGGATCTGTTACATGATGAGAAAGCCCAAAGTTGTCCAGGATGTTCAAGAGTTCTTTTGCACTTGCATCATTGAGATTATCAACATGAATGTTAAAGCCACCCACTAAAACAAATACAATAAATAGTAATTTAGCAAACTCGTCAAAAAAATGTGCATTGTACATTGGGGGTCTATAAATAGTTACAAATGTTGCTCGACAGGAGGATTTGGTATGAAGAGCAACATATAAACTTTCCATATGATATGTTTTTGCATTTGAGGCTATCATTAAATAAAATGGCAACTCCACCTCCTTTCTTATGTATTCTTGTTTCACTCATGAAACTGAAATTTGGAGGGGTTGATTCAATAAGAACTGCAGCATTATTATCTTGTCCTAACCATGTTTCGGTTAAAAACATAAAATCAAGCTTGTGCTTAATAATAAAATCATTGATTAAAAATGATTTGCCTACCAAAGACCTGACATTTAAAAGAGCTAAATTTAGTGTGTTAAAAACATTGTTTTCCCCATGTTCTGGGACATACTGTGGTTGGCAAGGGATACATAAATTTGCAGAATGCGTTGGGTAAATCTTATTTCTCTGTAGATTTACCAAACTTTTTCTGTTACCTATCAAAACTGGGATTGAAACAGCTACTTGCATATTGGGCCCCGGCTTTTCCTGGAGAGAGCCATGACTAACAATATTGCAGCCTGGACCAAGCACATATCAGTTAGAGCTTACTGTGCTGTTATCAGGCTGTGGAGACAAAGAATGATTTCCTTGATGGTGTGGAGGAGGGGGTGGTGGATGCTGCAATTGTGATGATTGCAGCAGAGCTTGCTGAGGAATTGTTGGGGCATGCCGCTTTGAGGGGCTTCTGGGGGTGAAAATGACACTGGGGGAGGAGGTCAGTTTGGGCCCAGTAGTGATGTGCTTCATCAGGTTGGCGAGGTTCTTGGTGATAGGGAATGGGATGCCCCGGGAAGATGGTGAACTAGGTAGGGTTTGCGGGGTTGTGGGTAGTGAATCCTCACAGGCAGTGTCTGCTAGTGGAGGGGGTGTGGCCTCCTCATCTTTGCTCTGACTTCTCTCCATGTTAGAGGGTGGGAGTGTTGGCTTTGGATGTTTTGATGTTTCTTCATTTTGTTTAGATTCCCGTCATATCTTGTCCTTGGCAGATTTCCGTCGTATCTTGTCCTTGGCAGAGGGAAGATTGTGGTGCAGGAAGAAAAATAGGTTGGAGGTGAAAGCTTTAACTCCTGATTTATTTAGAGACAATCCGCCTCCCTTAAAAAGATGCCTGCGATCCCAGAAATGGTTAAAATTATCAATAAAATGTGCTGAGTGGACATCACATGCAGTTGAAAGCCATGTGTTCAGTGCTAGTAACCTGCTGAATTTCTCAGTTCCTCCTCTGACTGGTGGTAGAGGTCCACTGATAAAAACTTTTTTATGTTGTTACTGCACATCCGTCTCACATCTTTTATGGCAGAGTCGCCCACAATCAGAGTCTGAGGCCCTGTTGGCTTTCCTCTTAGTTTTCTGTCTTCTGTTGTGTTTTCAGACCTTACCCCTCTCTGTGGATGTGGGGGATTGTCCAAGTGATCAGATGAAGATCCAGGGTACTGCACTAGTGGAGCGAATCTATTTTCTAGCTGTACAGTTAGTTCCTTAGGAGTTTTGTTGCTCCTTTTCCCTTTAGCCCGGGAAGATGGTGAACTAGGTAGGGTTTGCGGGGTTATCCATGGCTGTGCTTTCCTCTGCACAGGAGTTGAGGAGGATGATAACGCTGGCCAGCCTGTCGCATCACAGATTTCTGGGCGCTGAGTTCTGCCTGTTGCTTGTCCTGATTTAGTCTTTGGCTTTGCTCCGAGAGCGTTCTAAGGAGGACTGATACCAGTAGTTTAATTTACCCGGACACAACCCTCCTGTCTTGTTAATGCTAGTTATCTGTATACTAGCATGCTCTTGTCTGCTACTATGGTAAAGTGGTAGAGTAGTGTCCTCTTTCCCAGATAGTCCATTTATCTCCACGTACATCGCTAACCTTTGCACTTTAGTTTCCAGCATAGTGATTTTCTGTAGGAGTTTGCTGTAATCATCCTCAGGGAAGAGAGGCATGGTCATCGGATTTGCAATCTGAACGTAGAAGGTAAGATTTCCACAAAGGTTGTCAAGTTAGCTAGAAAGGAACATGTTTATCAGCACCCCAGTTCAGAAAACTAGAGTTTCTGGTTTCTCTGGATGTTTGGAGCAAACGCAAAGAAAATATTTAATCTGTCATCAAGTTTAGTCAACAAAGAGAAAAACTGAGAAAATGGAGATTTGCATATTGTATTTTTAGATCTTTCAGTTGTACCACATACCCTACCTTGGGAAGTACTAGATTATTTTAAAGTACCATTAATAGTCAAAAAGCTAGTGACAGAATAAGGGTATACATAAATGACATGACAACTACTAATAGCAGAGTACCATGTACAAAAGCACTGTTGTGGCCACTAACCTAAAGTGGTCTAAGATGAAGTTCAAGCCAGAGAAATCAAGAAGTAAAAGGTGTGGTATCAAAATAAATTTTTTGTTTAGATGAGGACACTATCCCTACAGTGTTAGAATTTATAAATGCAAACATGTAATTACCAATGAATCCTTATTTCTTTTTAAATTTTCAAGGATTCAAAGCTCCTCTACTGATGCATTTGTATCATGCCCACTTGGTCGTGCATCAGTAGAAACTGGTTAGTCTTTTCATCCATAATTTAATCATTTACTTAACATTTGTGGTACCAAAATGCCCTACTACAGTTACTTTTGGAGTGTACTTCCCTTGTCCAAAGTCCATCACCTGTGTCTGCTCACTGCATCTATGCTGTAAATGTATGAGCATGTTCCTGAGTCAACGAAGTTCAAAATTGGCTAAAAATATTCATTCATTGGAGCTTCCAAATATTGTAGAGCTTCCAAGTACCGTTCATGTGCAACTTCTCACAGCTTTCATTGTGCAAAGTCCCTTTTATAAAAAATTTACACACTTAAATATTCAATTCAATTCAATTCAATTTTATTTGTATAGCGCCAAATCACAATACAAATCATCTCAAGGCACTTTACAAAAACTAAAGTGCTAAGGTGCTGAATGTTTGCACAGCTCCACAGGGTGCTGTCACCCCAATTTCGCATCTCCTGTAAATCAATTAACTACTGGGCTGTTGTCATAGTATAAGTATAAGTAGTATAAGTCACATTTTGCCTGTACCTTTAGTACTTTCAGTAGTTTAACATAGCCCAAAATCTTTTCATTGTATATTTTTGTCTTGGTTGGGGACAAAATAATTTGAATGATTATTGCTTTTATTAAATAAAAAAAAACTGTGTTAAAATTTGTGTATATAAGGACAAGAATGCAAGGACAATATCAGGTTCACATATCAGTTTACCAATGTTGAAGGGCACTGTCAGTGTCACTGTCCATATTTAAAATAGAAATTCCATGTCTGTACTGTAATGAGAGAAGCCATGAAACACTGCAGCAGTGTGTGAGTTTGTAAGTGACATGAATAGACAAGCAGATTAGTGTGACATGCAACATAAAACTCTCTGTGAAGTTGTAAGAAACATGAGCAGGCAGATAAGTTGAATTACTCAAGCCAAGGTGTAAGCCCTGAATGAAAAAAACAGAAAGACCCCAACAAGCTGGATTTTAATTTTAAAAAATGATAAGAGCCACATTTATGTCAATACCAGATACAACAATAGGAAATAACCTTTTGCCTCTGTCTCCTGGTGAATATAAATATATGTTGCCACAAAATTAAAATCCAAAGCTCTGCATGAAATAAGACTATCAGAAGTTGTTTTAGGTTAATTCATGGCCAACAAATTCTAACAAAATTCATGTTATCTTACAGGAAAGCCTGGAGTACATCTTCCTCATCATCTTCTCTATCGAGTGTTTCCTGAAGATTGTTTCCTATGGATTCCTTTTCCATGCAGATGCATATTTAAGAAACTGCTGGAACATTTTGGACTTTGTTTGTGTATCTGTTGGGTAAGTTTGTGTTGGGCCAATGTAGTTTGTGATTTAATGTTCTGAATAACCATATTACTTATTAATCTGTTCTTGCTTTGCAAAGTATTGTCATGAAAGCTCACTGTTTACAGCTATTGGCCCATTTCGAGAAGGTTGTTGGTTTGATGCTTGGCCTGGGTTCATCCTCAGGTTTTCACACATTGTCCCCTCATTCTTTTTGGTGACATGAATGCAATTGTTAGAGCAACAGTGGGGCATTGACAACCTTCACTGTTTGTAAATGGGAAACCAACCTATGCATCACATCCTAAAATATAGTCCAGTAAGAAGATAAAGATTTTATATTATATGAATTTAGACACACTAAGGTATTATCAGTAGACCATTTAATGCAGATGGATAATCTAAGATTAACCATAGATGTTAGGACAGGATCTGGAAGCTGAGTAACAACTGATCAAGAATTAAAGTCAAGAGTCACAGAGCCATAAAGATCCTTTAGAAAGCACAAGAACAGCTACAGGATATGACAGGTTCACTTCACCATTGATATTCTAAATCAAATTACAAACCACCTTCATCAAGAACTATTCTCCCCTCTACCCAGACCTGTTTGGGATGCAGTCATACAATTTGTCCAGCAGGCACAGTTGGCTCAACACCAGAAAGGCAAAGAGAGACAGGGCAAGACGTTTGACATCCTCTTCTCTCAGAGCCAGACAGGAAAGGAGGTCACTGGGAAGAGAAATGAAAATGGAACAATCACAGAGGTCGCAAAGGACAAATGGATAAAAAAAACCTCTCAGACAGGGAACTCTCCCAGCTAGAGAGAGATTTACTTGCCAATTCAATTCATCCAACCATCCATCCATTATCTATACCCTTTTATTCCTAACTAGGGTCATGGGGATCTGCTGGAGCCTATCCCAGCCCTCTTTGGGTTATAGGCAGGGGTACACACTGGACAGGTCACCAGTCCATCGCAGGGCCACATAGAGACAAACAACCTCACACTCACTCCTATGGGCAATTCAGAGTCACCAATCAACCAATGCATGTTTTTTGGACTGTGGGAGGAAACCGGAGTACCTGGAGTAAATCCACGCGAGCACGGGGTGAACATGCAAACTCCACACAGAAAGCCAGAACTGCATACTATTCATAGACAGAAAACTAAGAGGAAAGCTAACAGGGCCTCAGACTCTGATTGTGGGCGACTTGGCCATAAAAGATGTGAGACGGATGTGCAGTAACAACACAAAAGTGCTGTATTTCCCAAAAGATATGGTCTCTGACACTACTGACAAAATCCTGAGCATTGTTGCAGAAAACCCAACTGTGAAAAACCTCGTACTACACACAGGGGCAAATGATATTGTGAAGCAGCAGTCCGAAATCCTCAAAAAGGACTTTAATAATCTGCTAAACACAGTAAGGTCGCTAAATATCCACTCACCCCAACCGGTCGAGGCAGATGGCCGCCCAAACTGAGCCCGGTTCTGCTGGAGGTTTTTTTCTTCCGTTAAAGGGAGTTTTTTCCTCTCCACTGTCGCCAAGTGCTTGCTCATAAGGGAATTGTTGGGTTTTTAGTTTTAGTTTTTGTAAAGTGCCTTGAGATGATTTGTATTGTGATTTGGCGCTATACAAATAAAATTGAATTGAATTGAATTGAATTAAATGCAGAGGTTTTTATCAGTGGACCTCTACCACCAGTCAGAGGAGTAACTGAGAAATTCAGCAGGTTACTAGCACTGAACACATGGCTTTCAACTGCATGTGATGTCCACTCAATACATTTTATTGATAATTTTAACCATTTCTGGGATCGCAGGCATCTTTTTAAGGGAGACGGATTGTCTCTAAATAAATCAGGAGTTAAAGCTTTCACCTCCAACCTATTTTTCTTCCTGCGCCACAACCTTCCCTCTGCCAAGGACAAGATACGACAGGAATCTGCCAAGGACAAGATACGGGAATCTAAACAAAATGAAGAAACATCAAAACATCCAAAGCCAACACTCCCCCCCGAATGCTCTAACATGGAGAGAAGTCAGAGCAAAGATGAGGAGGCCACACCCCCTCCACTAGCAGACACTGCCTGTGAGGATTCACTTCCCACAACCCCGCAAACCCTACCTAGTTCACCATCTTCCCGGGGCATCCCATTCCCCATCACCAAGAACCTCGCCAACCTAATGAAGCACATCACTACTGGGCCCAAACTGACCTCCTCCCCCAGTGTCATTTTCACCCCCAGAAGTCCCTCAAAGCGGCATGCCCCACCAATTCCTCAGCAAGCTCTGCTGCAATCACAATTGCAGCATCCACCAACCCCTCCTCCACGCCGTCATCAAAATCATTCTTTGTCTCCACAGCCTGATAACAGCACAGTAAGCTCTAACTGATATGTGCTGGGTCCAGGCTGCAATACTCTTAGTCATGGCTCTCTCCAGGAAAAGCCGGGGCCCAGTATGCAAATAGCTGTTTCAATCCCAGTTTTGATAGCTAACAGAAAAAGTTTGGTAAATCTACAGAGAAATAAGATTTACCCAATGCATTCTGCAAATTTATGTATCCCTTGCCAACCACAGTATGTCCCAGAACATGGGGAAAACAATGTTTTTAACACACTAAATTTAGCTCTTTTAAATGTCAGGTCTTTGGTAGGCAAATCATTTTTAATCAATGATTTTATTATTAAGCACAAGCTTGATTTTATGTTTTTAACCGAAACATGGTTAGGACAAGATAATAATGCTGCAGTTCTTATTGAATCAACCCCTCCAAATTTCAGTTTTATGAGTGAAACAAGAATACATAAGAAAGGAGGTGGAGTTGCTATTTTATTTAGTGATAGCCTCAAATGCAAAAACATATCATATGGAAAGTTTGACTCCTTTGAATATGTTGCTCTTCATACCAAATCCTCCTGTCGAGCAACATTTGTAACTATTTATAGACCCCCAAAGTACAATGCACATTTTTTTGACGAGTTTGCTAAATTACTATCTATTGTATGCATTGACTTTGATTGTATTGTCTTAGTGGGTGGCTTTAACATTCATGTTGATAATCTCAATGATGCAAGTGCAAAAGAACTCTTGAACATCCTGGACAACTTTGGGCTTTCTCAGCATGTAACAGATCCAACACACATCAAGGGACACACACTGGATCTAATAATCTCTAAAGGTCTTAATATTTCTGAGGTGGAGGTGACCGATGTTACTCTTTCTGATCATTACTGTGTTTTTTTTAAAACAACCACCCCTGCTGTTTTGCACACAGGCGAAACAGAGGTAGTCAAAAAGCGGAACATCAACGAGAAGAGCTGTGCATTATTCATTCAGGCTTTTGCACCATCACCAACCATGCCATCAGCCCCTGTTGATGATCTTGTAAGCAGTTTCAGTTCCAAAGTTATGACTGTTATTGATTCCATTGCCCCAATTAGGACCAAGGTATTGTCAGCAAGAAAAAAGTCAAAGTCACCTTGGAGAAAAGCCACAGTGGTTAAAATTCAGAAAAGAATATGCAGACAAGCAGAACGCAGGTGGCGAAAAACCAAACTCCAGGTTCATTTTGACTTGTACAAAGAGAGTCTTCACAACTATAACCAAAAACTAAAAAATGCAAGGCAATCATTTTTCTCAGAGGTTATCAATAGAAACAGCAATAATGCCCGCACATTGTTTTCTGTTGTAGACAGACTCACAAACCCAGCACCCTCTGTTCCTTCTGAACTACTGTCCAAAAAGTCATGCAATGATTTTGCAGCCTTTTTCACAGACAAAATATTAAAGATAAGACAAACTATATCTAGCTGCAGTCCTAGGAACACGACAATATCACCTGTACCTCCTTGTTCTCCAGTGAATCTAGAACATTTTGATCTCCTTGATCACAGAGCTCTGGCAGAAACGCTTCTACAATTAAAATCTACATCATGCTGCCTTGATATTTTACCAACAAATTTTTTTAAAAATGTTTTAACAGCTTAGCTCCAGATGTATTGCAGATTGTCAATAGTTCTCTTCAGTCAGGGCAGTTTCCCCAGGCCTTAAAAACTGCCGTTATAAAACCTCTTCTTAAAAAGCCTAATCTAGATGCTTCAGCAGTAAGTAACTACAGGCCAATATCAAATCTTCCATTTCTGGGAAAAATAATTGAAAAAGTAGTTTCTCAACAAATTCACAGATTTATGGTGCAAAACAATCTTTTTAATGCACTTCAGTCTGGATTTCGCGCACACCACAGCTGACTGCACTTATTAAAATTTTAAATGATTTACATTTAAATAATGATGAGTCCAAAACCTCTGTTTTAGTATTACTGGATCTCAGTGCTGCATTTGACACAGTTGATCATGATGTGCTGCTTCATAGACTAGAAGCTTGGGTGGGAGTTACTGGCTCAGTGTTAAATTGGCTAAAATCTTACTTACAAGATAGAGACTATTTTGTCTCACTTGGTAACTATGAGTCTGAGCGAACAAAAATGAAATGTGGGGTTCCTCAGGGGTCTATTCTTGGTCCTCTCTTATTCAATATCTACATGCTGCCCCTTGCTCAGATTATGGAATACTACAACATTGACTACCATACCTATGCAGATGACACCCAACTTTATATATCAGTATCATCTCATGATTATAGTCCTCTAATTTCATTATGTGAGTGTATTAATCAAGTCAAAGAATGGATGTGCCAGAATTTTCTCCAGCTTAATACAGACAAGACAGAAGTGATTGTTTTTGGCCCCAAAAATGAAAGGTCAAAGGTCATTGCTCACCTTGACTCCATGTCATTGAAAGCTACAAATCAAGCCAGAAACCTTGGTGTAATCATTGACTCAGACCTGAATTTTAACAACCACATAAAATCCATCACTAAATCTTCCTATTACCACCTGAAAAACATTGCTAGAATAAAAGGTTTTCTGTCTAAACAAGATGCAGAAAAACTTGTTCACGCATTTATCTTCAGTAGGTTAGATTATTGTAATGGCTTGTTCACAGGTCTTAGCAAAAAGTCAATCAGGCAGCTGCAGCTAATCCAGAATGCTGCTGCCAGAGTCCTTACAAACACCAAGAAACTGGACCATATCACACCAGTTCTCAGATCACTACACTGGCTTCCCGTTAGTCAAAGGATAGATTTTAAAATTTTATTGCTAGTTTATAAAGCACTAAATGGTTGTGGACCAAAATATATCCAAGATATATTGGTTCCCTATGAGGTTTCCAGACCCCTCAGGTCATCTGGGACAGGTCTATTGTGTGTTCCCAGAACCAGAACCAAACAAAGTGAAGCAGCATTTAGTCACTATGCTCCTCAATTGTGGAACAAACTTCCTGAACACCTGAGGTCTGCTCAAACTGTCAGCTCATTCAAATCTGGACTGAAAACTCTGTTGTTTACTGCTGCCTTCGAATAATTGTTATCTTTGTCTTCTTAATGTGCTTTTATGTTTTATATTAATTTACTTTACTTGATTTAAATTTATTTTATGTTAAATGTCTTTATTTTTAAATGCTCTTTTCAATGCTTTTAATGCTTTTAATGTAATTGTATGCCTTGTAAAGCACTTTGAATTGCGTAGTGTATGAAAGGTGCTATACAAATAAATTTGCCTTTGCCTTTGCCTTTGCCATAGTAATAGAGGAAAATAAGAGCAATCCCAGGGTCTTTATAGCACTGTAGCCAGGCTGACAAAAAGTCACAGCTCTGTTGAGGCCAGTGTTCCCTTAGCTCTCAGCAGTGACTTTATGACTTTATGAGTTTCTTTACAAATAAAATCACAACTTTTAGAGATAAAATTGTCTGGCTACACTCTCCCCACTGTGTAGGATGACTCTGGTGGTGAGGACAGTGAAGAAGACAAGGGCAGAGCAGAGGACCAAGTGGTGGAAGTTGAGAAAGGAAGAGTGTTGTGTGGCTTTCAGGGAGGAGCTGAAACAGGCTCTTGGAGGTCAGGAGGTCCTTCCAGATGACTGGATAGCTACCGCTACTGCTAAAGTGATCAGGGAGACAGGTAGGAGGGTACTTGGTGTGTCATCTGGAAAGAGGAAAGCAGATAAGGAGACTTGGTGGTGGAATAATGAAGTTCAGGAGTGTGTTAAGAGGAAAAGGTTAGCTAAGAAGTGGGACACTGAGAGGACAGAAAAGAACAAACAGGAGTAGAGGGAGATGCAGTGAAGGTAGAGGTGGCAAAGGCCAAAACAAAGGGCGCATGAGGATTTGTATGATAGGTTGGACACTAAGGAGGGAGAGGTGGATTTGTACAGGTTGGCGAGGCAGAGAGGCAGAGATGGGAAGGATGTGCAGCAGGTTAGGGTGATAAAGGACAGGGATGGAAATGTGTTGACAGGTGCCACAAGTGTGATGGAAAGATGGAAGGAATACTTTGAAGAGTTGATGAATGAGGAATATGTTAGAGAGCACAGAGTAGAAGAGGTGACTGTTGTGGATCAGGAAGTATCAAAGATCAGTAAGTATGAAGTGAGGAAGGCGTTGAAGAGGATGAAGAGTGGAAAGGCAGTTGGTCCTGACGACATACCTGTGGAAGTATGGACGTGTTTAGGAGAGGTGGCAGTAGAGTTTTTGACTGGGCTACTTAACAAGATCTTGGAGAGTGAGAGAATGCCTGAGGAATGGAGGAGAAGTGTACTGGTGCCCATCTTTAAGAACAAGGGAGATGTGCAGAGTTGTGGAAACTACAGAGGAATAAAGCTGATGAGTCACACAATGACGTTATGAGAGAGAGTAGTGGAGGCTAGGCTGAGGTCAGAAGTGAGCATTTGTGAGCAGATCACCCTAACCTGCTGCACATCCTTCCCATCTCTGTTTCTCTGGTTTCATGCCAAGAAAGAGTACCACAGATGCAATATTTGCTTTGAGAATGCTGATGGAGAAGTACAGAGAAGGCCAGAAGGAGCTGCATTGTGTCTTTGTAGATTTGGAAAAAGCATATGACACGGTGCCGAGAAAGGAGCTGTGGTTTAGTATGAGGAAGTCTGGAGTGGCAGAGAAGTATGTTCGAGTGGTGCAGGACATGTATGAGAGCTGTAAGACAGTGGCGAGGTGTGCTGTAGGGGTGACAGAGGAGTTCAAGGTGGAGGTGGGACTGCACCAAGGATCGGCTTTGAGCCCCTTCTTGTTTGCTGTGGTGATGGACAGGCTGACAGATGAGGTTAGACAGGAATCTCCGTGGACCATGATGTTTGCAGGTGACATTGTCATCTGTAGTGAGAGTGGGGAGCAGGTTGAGGAAAATCTAGAGAGGTGGAGGTTTGCTCTGGAAGGAGAGGAATGAAGGTTAGCCACAGTAAAACAGAGTACATGTAGAACGGTAAGGTTACAGGGAGTAGAGGTGAAGGAGGTGGAGGATTTTAAGTACCTAGGGTCAACAGTCCAGAGCAACGGAGAGTGTGGAAAAGAAGTGAAGAGACGTGTGCAAGCAGGTTGGAATGGGTGGAGAAAGTGTCAGGTGTGATGTGTGACAAAAGAGTGTCAGCAAAAATGAAAGGAAAGGTGTACAAGACAGTGGTGAGACCAGCAATGTTGTATGGTTTAGAGACAGTGGCACTGAGAAAAAGACAGGAGGCAGAGCTGGAGGTAGCAGAGCTGAAGATGTTGAGGTTCTCTCTGGGAGTAACGAGGATGGATAGGATCAGGAATTGAAGATGTTGAGGTTCTCTCTGGGAGTAACGAGGATGGATAGGATCAGGAATGAGTACATCAGAGGGACAGCTCATGTTAGATGCTTTAGAGAAAGAGCCAGGGAAGTCAGATTGAGATGGTTTGGACATGTTCAGAGGAGGGACATTGGTAAAAGGATGCTGAGGTTAAAGCTGCCAGGAAGGAGGAATAGAGGAAGACCAAAGAGGAGGTTCATGGATGTAGTGAAGGAGGACATGAGGATAGTTGGTGTGGGTGAGGAGGATACAGAGGATAAGTTTAAATGGAAGCAGATGATTCGCTGTGGCGACCCCTGAAGGGAGCAGCTGAAAGGAAAAGAAGAAGAAGGAGAATGCTAACACCTGCCATTTCCACTCACTTTACTTTTACACTGAATTCTTCTTGATTTGTTCTTTGTTAGTTGGCAAAGGGTTGAATGAATTTAGCCCAAATGATCAGCATATCAAGGGGGCGTGCCATGACAGCTGTCAGTCACCTAAAACAAAGATGATTGGAAGCTGATGCTACTGTGTTTGGGCTGTAAAAAAGATGCCCATTTGGAGCTATCATATGTTTTTCTTGTGATTATTTGGTGCTACTGCTGTTCTGGATTCCACCAAAATGTAAGTTCTAAGGTTTTATAACTAATTGTTTCAGCTTCATTATAAAAGGTATGGAGGGTCTAGCCCTGTTAGCTCATAGCTGTCCCTGACTAACGACCAAACTGACTGTGGTATTTCAGCCAGCTAATGTACTGTCGTGTAAACAAGAGTGGTATGTGGTGGTTTATGATTATAATGCATCATTAATAGAATACTTATATATTTTAATTACTACCAAATGATTTGCCAAACCAACATGGTGGCTGAGTGGTTAGCACTGTTGCCTCACAGCAAGAAGGTCCTGGGTTTGTAACCCAGCAGGGACCTTTCTGTTTGGAGTTTGCATGTTCTCCCCATGCTTGCGTGGGTATTCTCTGGGTACTTCGGTTTCCTCCCACAGTCCAAAAACATGCATGTTAGATTGACTGGTAACTCTAAATTGCCCATAGGAGTGAATCTGAGCGTGAGAGGTTGTTTGTCTATATGAGGCCCCATGACCCTAGTTAGGAATAAGTAGGTAAAGATAATGGATGGATGATTTGCCAAACATAAGGTATATATTTTTACTTTTCTGGAGACCTCTCCAGACCTGTTTAGTGGATGACTGTCAGCTTTATTTGCCCAGTCATTTTCCTAGCAGTGAACTCTCTCTATCCCCATCTATGCCTTGGCCTGCTCCTTTATCATCATTCATATGACTTAGACTGACACTTCTTCAGATATTTCAGTATCCCTTGCTCCTGTATAAGTTGCTATAAAAAACTGTTTAACCTGTTGACAGGTTTTCCAGTTACCTGCTTAAAAAAGAAAATGACCAACAATTTTACTACTAAGTCTATAAAAATATAAAGCCCTTAAACAGTCCTTTAAAAGACAATACATTGATAAAGCTGTTTGTGTGACCCCTGTTCTAATATATCTGTAATTTATTTTAAAAAAAGCATTCAATTTTGTTATTTGAATTAGGCTGGAATTAGATGGAAATATCAGTGAGACAGACATGAATATTTTTATGCCTCTCAGAGTTTGTAACCTACATGTCTTTCTTTCAGCTGATTCTTGGGCTGGTCCTGAATTAGTTTCTATCATTGTTCCTCCATCTTTACAGCCTCTATGTTGCTGTCCCCATTGTTATACCTTTTACATCTTCACTTTTGCCTCCTCTCTCTTCATCAACTTTATTTACTCAAAAATATACAAAGCCTCTGTGTGAAAAACCTGACAGAGCATCAGACAGCACCCAGTTATAAAGAATGTTAAGTACAAAGATATTGTAAAACCAATATTTGCAAGAAAAAGTAATGGCATTTTTTGCATTTTCCTGGACTTCTGTATAAATTAGTCATGAAATTATCTGGTCTTCACAAAAGTAAAATATAATTGTAGTATAACTAAATTATATTAACAGTTTTACTTGATTTCCATTTATTTTGATAATTTGAATTATTAATTAAAATTCCAAATTGGTTGTCAATCATTATAGACACTGATTTATGAGAATTATCTGAATACCCAAATTGCATTTAACACCCTAATGTGTCACAGTTTCACAGCCGCAAATAACTCCATACTTTAAATTAGATAAGCACATGATTGTAGGATCAAGTATTTAACCCTACTGCTTGCCGAGTAAAGGGTTAAAACTCAAAACTGAAGAATCTGACAACTGAGACAGAATATTGATTCTTCCTCTTTATCAGACTCACAGATCTGTTTACTGGAATTCTGATAATGAGGGAAAATGGGATACTATAAAGGAGGTGAGCAAATAAATCTTTGTTGTGTCTCTCAGTGAACATAGTCAGGAAAGAGCCTTAGTGCTTTGTACAGTGTGTTATAGGAACTTTGCACTTCACAGGTTTGTTTACGACCAAAGTTGGCAGTCCTCAGATCAGATCAAATCTCATACAGTATGTTGTGTTGGTATCTCTCCAGGCTGTTCACAGTGGCTGTAGATGCCATTAACCACATCAGTGGAGTGGAGGCTGCAGTCGGAGAAAAAGGTGGTGGCTTTGACATGAAAGCTCTGCGTGCATTTAGAGTACTCCGACCACTCAGACTGGTCTCTGGAGTCCCCAGTAAGTAACAGCTCTGACAATGAATGAGGTACTTTGTCAGTTAAACCTTAAAATTGTTGCTATCATTGTTATTTTTACTAGTATCATATTAGTAAAGTTTTAAGGCAGTAGTATTTGCTTAGAAGCATAGGGGAATGATTGGCGGTTGCTGTCTAAAATGAAAAACACATTGTGATATATGATTTATAATTTGATTGATTTATTCTAAGAGGCATCTTTGTTCCCCCTCAGGCCTGCAAGTGGTGATGAACTCCATCCTAAAGTCCATGCTGCCTCTGTTTCACATCACGCTACTGGTCTTTTTCATGGTCACCATTTACTCCATTATGGGACTGGAGCTCTTCAAGTGCAAAATGCACAAGACCTGCTACTACACAGGCACAAGTACAGTATGCAGCACTACAAGGTTACACAGTATACATTTAATAATTGGTGGATTGGTTTTGAGGCTAATACTGACCATTAGTATACCAGACTTAAGACTATATTTTCCTGAAGTAAACAAATAAATCCTTCAGGCACAACCAGCTACTGTAATTTTTGTAATTTCAGTGACCACAGGCATTGGTGCAAATCAGAGAAAACCAGGTAAAACTGAGAGCAACACTGGTGAAATGCTGAGCATATTGTTAATATGAGGAACACAGAGTCCTAAATAATGACTAACTGTTACCATCCATCCATCCATTCTCTATCGCATATCCTATGCCAGGCTGTGGGGACAGCAGACTACGCAAAGATTCCCTGACCTCCCTCTTCCACTAGCTCTTCTGGGGGGATGCCAAGGCATTCCCAGGCCAGCCGGGAGATGTAATCCCTCCAGCGTGTCCTGGGTCTTCCCCAGGGTCACCTCCTGGTAGACATGATCAGAACATCTCCTCCAGGAGGCATCTGAGAAAGATGCCTGAACCACCTCAACTGGCTGCTCTTGATGTGGAGGAGCAGCGGCTCTATGCTGAGGTCCTCCTGAATGACTGAGCTTCTCACCCTATCTCTAAGAGAGTGCCATGGCCCCACTGCAGAGGAAACTCATTTCTATCACTTGTATTTGAGATCTGATTCTTTTGTTCATGATCTAGAGCTCGTGACCATAGGTGAGGGTAGGAATGTATAACAACTGGGAAAAGGAGAGCTTTGCCTTATGGCTCAGCTCCCTCTTCACCACAACAGACTGTTATAGAGACTGCATAACTGCAGACACTGCGCCGATCTGTCTATCGATCTTGTGCTCCATTCTTCCCTCACTTGTGAATCAGACCTTGAGATACTTAAACTCCTCCACTGAAGGCAGGAGCTCTCCCGCAGCCCAGGGGGACAGTCCACCGTTTTTCGACTTGGAGGTGCTAATTCTCATCCCAGCTGTTTCACACTTGGCTGTGAACTGCCCAAGTGCACACTGAAGGTTCTGGTCCTATAAAGCCACATCAATCACAAAGAGCAGAGATGAGATCCTGTGACCACCGACCCCTGACTGCACCTAGAAATTCTGTCCATAAATATAATGAACAGAATAGGTGACAAAAGGCAGCCCTGGTGGAGTCCAAAATGCACCAGAAATGAGTCCAACTTAACCCTCGCAATGTGATTGTTTGTTCTACAAACATCCTCTGTTATGGTTATGAAGTGATACATATTTACAGGCTTATGTTACACAGAAAAATGTGTCTCTATGAAGTGCTACCACTTATACAATACAGGTCGGACCATTCACTTTTACAGAGCTTTGCATTCAACCCACACATAAAGATACATAAACAGAGATAAAACTGACAGTTACCATTACCCTCCTTTGGCCTTCAGATATCATTGCTACAGTAGAGAATGAGAAGCCAGCCCCTTGTGCTGAAGCAGGAAATGGTCGCCGCTGTATCATCAGTGGCACAGAGTGTCGAACTGGCTGGCCAGGCCCAAACCATGGAATCACCCATTTTGACAACCTGGGCTTTAGCATGCTGACTGTCTACCAGTGTATCACCACACAAGGATGGACTGATGTCCTCTATTGGGTAAGGTATTAGACTAGTTTACAAACAAACTGGTTCTGTTTTGGAAATAACCCTTTAAAATCATATTGAATGTATGTGTTTGTGGGACAGAGGTAGTCCACCCAACATTCGAAAAGAATTAACAAATAATTAATTAAAAGTCATCTTCTGGTATATAATGTGATTTGTCACCCATGTCTTATAGCCTTTAACATTCAGTGTTACCTCCCAAGTTTGCTATGATGTTTTTGAACTGACTATCCTTAATGGTTATATTTTTGAAAATGACATGTAGCCTACAAATAAGTTCTGTTGCATGGCGAACGAAGACATGACATTTGACGTTTCAGGTATCATTGATCATACAATTTAGCTTGCATGTGAAAGCTTGTATTTACTCTTTAAGTATCTGGTCTTACCAGCTGGTCTGTTTAATAAATGACTTTGTCCCTAACCCTACCCTGATGGCTAACCCTAATCGTACCCCTAAACCCAAGAAATCTTTTTTAAAAATCTTTTTCCTGTTGACCAGATAGTTTCTCAGGAGAGTGTGGGCCCATACAGATTGTGCTTGATTGACACCTCCCTCATTCTCCTATTATCTTTTCTGTATCTTTTGTATCATTGGTGTTGGTAAATGCAGCAGTGACACCTTATTCCCAGTATACTTTGTTCCTAAATAGAGGTCACCTTTGAAGGTTTGCTGAGCCTTTAAATAGTATCTTAACAATAAATCCACTGTAGTGGAGCTATTTAATTATAGTCACTGTACTCCAAACCACATAAACAAGTACTGTACATGTAAATCCGTTGTTGGGGCTGTAGTTTGGTAAAGACACCAAAAACTAACTATATATGAATGAGAGTGGTAGTAACCCTGTACTGAAATCTGATTTCCATGTCGTAAATATGGGGTATGAATCACACTTTGGCTGGTACCAATACAAGGGAGGGTTCAATTCTGCAGACAGAACACACAGGAACAGCAACAAACAGTTTAATGGTATCATATAATACTAAACAAAGGTGTCCAGGGACAAAGGATAACAAAGGAATGGTACATAAACAAAAACATACCCCGGGAAGAAAATCCAGAAACTAAGGAAATCCGATAGAGAAAACAAAGATCATGGAGAATCACACACAGGCAATTACAGGGAATACAGCCACAAGTAGACATAAAGAAAGAGAGCAACTAAGAACCGAGAGGAAGAATAACAAACCAGCTGCTTGGAGCATATACAAAAGCAACTACTGGGACCAACAAGTACCATTACCTAAGAAAAACACACTGCTGGGAAAATCACAAAGAGTAACCAAGGAGAAGAACATATTGGGAAAAACCATGAAGAGAAACCAAAGAATGATCTGACAGAGAACAAAAGAAGAGGGCTGGTATTTAAACACACAGGGGCCAGTTAACCTAAGTGAACACAGTGAACGCTAACAAAATAAAAGTCGACAAAGGTAGTAGCTGAAACATTTTCTGCATTAGTCAGAAAATGAGAAATTCAGGGGATATTTGACTTTTAATGCATAGCAGTTTGCTTCTTTTTTGACACTGCTGAATACAGAAGGGCACAGGTAATAATCCTCCACTGTAAGGTGTTCTCTTTCAGCACCGTACTCACCAGGGTTTCATTTCAAACAGCTGTTATTGCAGTTTATTTCATTACTTGGCCTAGCTAAAAAAGGGATGAAATGGCAAAACCCTCTAGTCTGTTTGGACATTATTGCAGACAGATATGATCCTAGTTAGCATACTTGGAAATCAGAAAACAAACAATGGTCAGAATTGATGCAGCACTAGCTAAAATATGCTAATATAGGTCAAGTTCCAGTTTCCATAAATGGATTATACACTTCTGAGAATCCAAAATAACATATTTTATTAGATCCATCCTGCCTGGTAAATGTGTTATGAGATCCATAGAGGTCCATTAGAAATTTTAATTATCCAGCCCAAATTGAGATAACCTTGATCATATCATAATGGCACGTCCATACAGCTTAGAATTTTGGGCTTCCTTCAATGGGACTGGCTTGGAGCATGTCCATGTAGTCTTTATGCACAGTAATATTGATGTTGTGCCTGAGTCTGTGACAGTAACAAAGGTATATTTGCCAAGTGAATATGCTTTTCTGCAATTGTGCATTGTGGAGAAATCTGAGAAATCTGTTTTATTAAATGGATGGATATTACCAAATATACTGTTTATGTCTATATCTATGTAAAAATAACCATTTTTAAAGATGCACAAGTGTGCTTTGTCTGACAGGTAAATGATGCTATAGGAATGGAATGGCCATGGATCTTTTTCACCACACTCATCCTGGTTGGCTCATTCTTTGTGCTCAACCTGATTCTGGGGGTGCTTAGTGGGTAGGATTACCCTAGACTATTCATTTCCTATGTACAAAAATGATTTACTTTCTGTTTTGTCCATATATTCATACAATATTTCTCAGATTGTTCTTTCTTTTTAGTCCAGATGGTTTGTCTTGTTTCCCACTAGTGAGTTCACAAAAGAGAGAGAGAAGGCCAAGTCCCGTGGAGAGTTTCAGAAGCTGAGAGAAACCCAGCAGCTGGATGAGGACCTCAAAGGCTATATGGAGTGGATCACTCAGGCTGAGGTCATAGATAATGACCTGGAAGGACAAAGTAAGACATCTGACACACTGAACATCCTGTACACCCATATAGAAAAGACATGGCACTGTTCCACTTGGGTGCAAAATTCTATTAGTACAAGTCGCTACCATTTTATTTCATTTCATCCCTCTCAGTTTTTAATTTATTTTTAATATGGTGGATTTCAGCCAATTAGAGTTACAGTTAGTGCTCTTTAAGTTGGAAACAAAACAACATTAAGCCTCTGATACAGGTTCTGCTGCTCAATGCAAACTTTAACCTAAACTTGAACCAGACTGACAAGATTAGCTGATTTTCGTTTTACGTATCTGTACTTGTACCCTGTAACTGGCAAAACCATCTGCTTCTGTTTGTAAAACATGCACTGGTTTTGTAAAATTTGCAAAACTTTACATAATGATTAATAGCTTGATTAATCATTATGTTAGTAACTACCAGTTGTCAGAGTAGGTAACAGCTGGGAGCAGGAGAAGGACCAAAATACAGGTGATGAGTCTGGTTTATTAATGGAAAAATGTGAATAAAAAAAGTAAAACAGTAAAAAGGATTGTGAGATGCTGGTTTGATTAAAAAAATAAATAGAAGTGACAAACATGACTGGTAGTTTTACACAAAAATAGGTTGGGCTTAAACTAACAAACAAACTTAATACAAGTGAACCTTACATAACCTCAGTATTATATTTTATAATGTAATAATTTCCTTTGACACTAGATAAAGTGCTGTTTATTTCAAATGATGAAGTGTATCTCTGCTACAGTATACCTTGTAAAATCCAGACCCATTAATCTTGCTCTTGAGAACCTTTTGACAAGAAAAAAACACTGTTGAATTTATGGTAAATCGCACCTAACCAGTGCAAGCTGACTCTTCCATAAAACCTTTTACCAGGTGTCTGGACCCAAGCACTTTATTAAATTGCAGTTACCTTCCTAAACGCAATAGATGTTGAACAATAGGTGTTGAAATTTCAAATCAGCTACCTTTACTGTATATCAATCAAGGGGAGTGTGAAGATAGAACTCTATGCTATACACAATCTAGCACAGCATTTATTTCTGTCCAGACTTGCATTGAGTTTTGACTGATTGCTTGCATCTTCTATAGCACATTCCAAAGATTTCCAGTGGGAATAAAGTGCTGTGGTGACAAAATAAAATAATGCATAAAATGCATTAATTCATGGTACCAGAACTGGCCTTTCACTACTTGAGCCCTTGGAATCACAGTTAAATATGCCAAAAATGACTATTCCTCTGGAAGTTCATTATTCATGCAACCATTTTGTAGCACTGACCTACTGTACCTTTACACTCACCTAACATACTTTTAAACTACTTTTACTTCCAACCTTAGGCCAAGAAAATAGGAGGCATCTTGCCTGAACGTCATATCTACATAAAAAATCAAAAAATCTATTTAATTGATCTACTCTGAGTTTTTTGAGCATCTTGGGACATATAACACAGAATATGTGTGTGTGTGTGTGTGTGTGTGTGTGGTGTGTGTGTACTTGCGTGTGTGTGTACTTGTGTGTTTGTGTATGTGTGTATTTTCATCAGGCCTGCTCCCCACAGACAATGGAGGATCAGAGACTGGAAGTGTCAGCAAAATGGACACAATGCAGCTAATCCTCTATTACTAGTCAGTAGAATATGTGCATGCATTTTTTTCAGGAATTTAATAATAGTTTAACTAAGAAAAGATGTGTAAACCATATATGTAGACCCATGTGTCATTAAAACTTTAGATAAATTTAATCAGAAAAGTTACTAAATTCTTCCATCTGCTTTGGATTAAAGCTGTAGCTGTTAAAATATATAACAGATATTTAGTGATATCAACATGGGTGATTTTAGAAAGGGATCCCAAAAGCATAATTCTAGTGTAAATGGCATAGTTTGTCCTTTTATATGTATGTGACATGGCAGACTGTGCCCGACAATGCATCAGAATTCATGCACAGTTCTCTTTCCTATAATAACCCTCCTGCCACTGTCCTCTTTCTTCAGGTGACAAAAATGATCAATACCATTTTTTTAAAGTAATGAAGGAATAGGAATCTAGCATAATTCATGTTTTTGTACGTGTGAAAAACACAGGACATTGGGATGGAAAAATAATGTAGGTCATTAAAAGGTCATGCTGTTGTTTTAGGGCCCTGTTGAGGACTTCTTTATTCAACTCATCTTCCCCTTTTATGCAGTAAGCTGGCTCGTAAGTGGAATCGTTGGCTACGGTGTAAATGCAGAGTGTATGTGAAGTCCAGACTGTTCTACTGGTGGGTGATCATGCTTGTCTTCTTCAATACACTGGCCATTGCAACAGAACACCACAAGCAGTCTCAGAGACTCACAAACTGGCAAGGTCAGAGAATCACACACTTTCCATAACCACATGCACCTTATCCTGGTTTTAGGTTTTCATTGATCTGCTTCCTGTATGTGAGAACAAAGGAAACACATACCCATATTTAGACATGTTTCTTTTGGAAGGAAGGATAAGGAATACAGAACATACATACATACATACATAAATACAGTAAAGAGATCTTAGCTTTAGATATGTGTAATATTTTTTGACTCACAGTTAATGTAATTAATCACCGAACATTATTGTGTATTTAATTTAATTGTGTAGCACACTCATGCTGTATACTACTGATATAATTGTAGTAACTGTCTGTCATCTCTCTGTTTCTTGCCATCTTCTCCACATCCACTGTCAACAGACAATGCCAATAAGCTGCTGCTGTCCATGTTTGCCCTTGAGATGTTCGTGAAGATGTATGCTCTAGGCTTGCCCTCTTACTTCATGTCTCTCTTCAATCGCTTTGACTGCTTTGTGGTATCCACTGGTGTTTTGGAGCTCATCCTTGTCCACATGGGTGTCATGTCAGTCATGGGCATTTCTGTGTTGCGCTGCATACGACTGCTCCGCCTGCTCAAAGTCACCAGGTGATTATTATGTACAATGCGTACATAGAATACATTACTTACTCATTTTCCACTACTGGCTCATCAAGATGCTTTTATGGTAAAACTCTTTAAGACTTTACAAAAATATTAGTCATCACAACCAGTAAATCAAGTACTAAATTCAGGTATGCATCAAATAATGCATTGCAATTAATGAGATAAATGCACCTAAATACTTTAAGTTACTGAAGATTGTGGCTGATTTCAGTGCACAAGTAGTGTTGAGAAATATTGACAATAATTGTATAAATGACATTTTTCCCTTTTCTCCTTATTTTCCCTTAATGAATTAATCATCTCTTTGGAATGTGATCTCTCTGGCTGTCTCTTCTTAGCTTGAGGTAGAGAAGGTAGAGGAAGATGTCCAGAACTTGATTTCCATTCAGTGTAGTCATCTTTGTTGGTTCCCTCTTTCCTGTTGTGGTGGCCTGTGGTTGTGGATGCAAAAAATCAAATTGGTGATATGGTGCATGTATGTGATGTTAAAGTGATTAGAATTATCATGAATATCTACTAATAGTGTCAGTTTAATTGTTACTTATTTCTAATAGTAGTAATATATCAATAAACCAGATTTTCCTTTCTTTTTACTTGAAAAGGCATGAACATTTCAGAGAAGGAGCTCTTAATTTATTATTATTTATTATTAATTAAATTTTAAAGAATTGTAAACATTATATATAGTAAGAGAAATTTCACAGTTGGTTAACAAATACTGCCTTCTCAGCAAACAGAAAAAAATGTTCAAATATACAGCTGGTTGAATTACTGATGTTGTTTGCCGTAGATACTGGACATCTCTCAGTAATCTGGTGGCTTCCCTTCTGAACTCGGTCCGTTCCATTGCCTGCTTGCTGCTACTCCTCTTCCTTTTTATAGTCATCTTTTCACTGCTGGGTATGCAAGTGTTTGGAGGAAAGTTCAACTTTCCTGACCAAGCCAAGCCTCGCAGCACCTTTGACAGCTTTCCTCAGGCCCTTATCACTGTGTTCCAGGTACAACATCAGGGGTTTTGATATCCATTGTTTTTGTAGTACTGTATGAGCATCATTAATGGATCCAAAACTCTCCAAGTTGAATGATTAGTATTACAGATCAACAACAACATTGAAAAATTTGGTTCTTTGATTAAAAAAGACAACTAAAATTAGGAAATATGCTCATCAAACCTTCAGTTAATTAATCAGCTTTAACACCCTGTTTCATTTTCATTCAATTCATTCAATTATTCAACGTTTCATGTATTGCTACATATACATACATATACTGTCTCTGTTGCTCAGATTTAAAACAGTGATTATAAATTGATGACAAAAATGTGATTTCAGTTAAATATAATTTAAATAATTTGAAATAGCATTATATTTAAACCATATTAACCATAAATAATCCTGGGAATCCTCTGTTACCAAGTTGTCATAAGGTCATAAATACATTATAATAACAGGGTACTTTTAACAGTGTGATTTACAAAACAAATAGTAGCTTTTAGCTGTAAATTATTTGTGTTTAAGATCCTGACAGGTGAGGACTGGAATGCTGTCATGTATGATGGCATTATGGCTCATGGAGGACCCAAAATGCCTGGAATCCTAGTCAGCATCTACTACATCATCCTATTTGTCTGTGGAAATTGTATCCTTAAATAGTGGATGTGTGGTGGTGTGAATTTGTGAGTGTGTGTGTATGTGTTTAACCAAGTCTGAATTCCAGCTCAATTCAAAACACTCTCATACTCTTTGACTTGCTTCTTTCAGTCATCCTTCTAAATGTCTTCCTAGCCATTGCAGTTGATAACTTGGCAGAGGCTGAGTCTCTGACTTTAGCCCAGAAGGAGAAAGCAGAGGAAAAAAAACGCAAGAAAGCACTCAGGTAAGTCTTCCAAAAAGCTTTGATGACCCTATTTCATTTTTCAGCTTTTACACTGATTTGCAATCTTATGACAGCATGTCACAAAATGGCTATTGCGGTGGGCAAAGAATTTATACTACATAGTCACAAGTATCTGAAGATTACAGCTGCATGTGACAGTTGAGCATGTTATGAAGTATCCACTCTTCACTTCCCAAATGATGGTGAACCTGCTGTACATATTTGCTTCAGTTCAGACATCAGGGCATCAGTACAGTCCAACACTGATACTGGCAATGAGGTCTGACTTACAGTAGGTGTTCCAATTCATCACTGAGATTTTGGGAATGGGGAGGTCAAAGACCTCTGAGGGCCAGTCAACTTGAACATTCTGGGGATCCTGTTTTTTGCAGTGGTGGCTATGTGCAAAATGAAAAACAACTCAGGCCATTTCATTCAGTTGGCTACACATTCAGGCACAAGTTAAAGATTCACATTAATTTCTCAGACTGCCAGACAGTAATGCCTGATTAATTGCCTTGTTTACATGGCTCCATTGTTTACACACCACCATTTACAGTCCAGCTTCCCTACTGAGAACAAATGAGGTTTATTGGAAAATCTCTGGCTGTAATCAAGCAAATCATATTGTGGTGATACACACCTAAAAGCTCTTCCTCTTCATATTCACTTAATTTATTTTTATACTTATATTTATTTTTTGTTTTTTCACATGTGTGTATAATGTGACACACATTTAGAGCCACATTACTAGAGTCAAATTCCTTGTATGTGAAAACATACTTGGCAATGAAGATGGTTCTGATTCTGATATGATATGCATCTTAACCACAAACCCTCCAAGTTCCAACATAAGGCATGATTATGCGGTGTATTTTTCCCACACTTACAGTGGCAAGAAGTATGTATCCACCAGGGATTCACTGGTTTTCTGTATTCATTTTCCATAAAACCTTCATCTAAGACACAACAATGAACAAACACAATGTGCTTAAGATGAAAACAAACCATTCCAATTGCTGATGTCTTTATTGACATTATGGCATGCAGTTCAATTAAATGCAATTTTATTTGTATAGCGGTTAATCACAATTTTAAAAAAAATACCTCAATACACTTTACATAGAAACCCACATCCCTTATGAGCAAGCACCTGGTGACAGTAGAGAGGAAAAACTCTCTTTAACAGAAGAAACCTCCAGCAGAACTGGGCTGAGTTTGGGGAGCCATCTGAAATCAGAAATCAGAAACAGGTTTATTGCCAAATAAGGGGGTTCACATTTTAAGGAATTTGTTTTGGTGAGATGGCGCATATATAGAGCATAGACATGACGAGTTACATATAACATATAATAAGTGTCCTAAATAAGCAGCATAGATAAAATAAAATGAAGTAAGGTGCAGTGAAATAAAAAATACTGTATGTATACTTTTCTTATTTACAAGGTGAATTTACAGAAAGAGCAACACAATATGACTAAGTAGTGCAGTGGGATAAACAGTGCAAAAGTCATCAGGTGGATGACAGGAACAAGGTACGGTGACTGTGCTAAAGTGACAGAGCAGAGCAGTGTTGTATGGAGTTAATGAGTCTGATGGCAGATGGGAAGAAGCTGTTTTTATGGCGTGAGGTTCTAGTCCGAGTGGACCGTAACCTTCTGCCTGAGGGAAGTGGCACAAAGAGTCCATGTCCAGGGTGAGAGGGATCAGCTGTGATTCTACCTGCATGCCGCAGAGTTTTGGAGATGTACAGGTCATCAATAGATGGGAGGTTGCAGCTGATCACCTTCTCAGCAGAGTGCACAACGCGCTGCAGTCTGTGCTTGTACCTGACAGTGGCCCCAGCGTACCACACGGTGATGGAGGAGGTGAATGGATTCGATGATGGCCGTGTAGAACTGAACCATCATCTTGGCTGGCAGCTTGAGTGTTCTCAGCTGCCGCAGGAAGAACATCCTCTGCTGGGCCTTCTTGATGAGGGAGCTGATGGTCGGCTCCCACTTGAGATCCTGGGTGATGGTGGTGCCCAGGAAGCGGAAGGATTCCACAGTGGATATTGGGGTGTCTGTCAGGGTGAGGGGTGTCAGTGGAACTGAGACTTTCCGAAAGTCAATGATCATCTCCACTGTCTTCTGGGCGTTCAGCTCCAGGTTGTTGTTGCTGCACCAGGATTCCAGACGGTCCACCTCCCTCCAGTAGGCAGACTCATAGTCTCTTTTTGCTCCTAATAATGGCACTAACTTCAGCAAGGCTTTCCAGTTTTTTTGTTTGGTTTCCACGTAAAAAAGGCTTTTGACAAAGTCCAGCCATTTATTTAAAACAGATTCAGAAAATTCTTCCTAATATGTGATGAATCAATAATGTAGTGTTATGTTTTTTTGGCACATTTTAAGTTAACGCAGGCCCACAATTGCTAACCAGATGGTGAAACAAAAACAGTAATGCTTAATAACCCTGATCAATCATCGTACAGTTCCTGATATCCAAAGACAAACCTTCATAAGAACAAATGTTAAGAATACTTAAAACGACTTACAGGAAACAGGGACTAAAAGGAAAATACATATAAAAAGAGCTCACCTACTTTCACTGGTTGGAATTGACAATGTAGATGAAAATCTGTTGGATATTAACTCTGGATTTTTTGCTACAAACATATGTCACATTAAGAGTAAAAGAGGGAGTGTGCCCATAAGGTTGCAAGCTTGCTAACTTGATTCCAAAACCTAAAGGTGGACACACATTTACATGACCTAACAGCATGCACATATGTACTCTTTCTACCTGTCCAGCATTAGCATTAGAAAATCAAATCTTTTTTTTACAGAAGGAGCTGAGAGTATTTTAGTGTTATTAGTCAATGTTCTTATAGAGAACCCTCTTACCACCTTTTTCTCTTGAAATTTGATGATATAGTAGATTTTAAAATTGCTCAGATCAGATAAGATAAACTTTATTCATCCCTGAATGGAAATTCAGGATGTTATATAAATATTGTATAGGATATTATATAATGCAAGCAAAAACCTAAGAACATACAAAACAGATTCCAAAAAATTATTTCAGTGATTACAATCTTAAATTGTATATTTAAAAAAGTTAAATCAAAACAAATTTGAATACTAGGGGGGAGTGAATTTATGAAACAAACTCGAAGATGAATTAAAAATATGTAAATTCCTTACTGGGTTTAAGAAGATACTTAAAAATACTATGCTGAGTAAGTTTTCAGTACACTATGACTTTTTGCCAAAAGGCTACAAATTATTTACTGATATGCTGCTTTTTGTTCACGTACTTATGAATAGTCTGTTTAATGCATGGAAAAATCTTGTGTTAGGGTTTAGAAATGAGCATAAGCTTCAGCCTACTTCTTGACAATCTCTTATTGTGAAGATGGTTATTATTCTATGTCAGAAAGTAAATTTGGGAGGTTTTAGGATAAAATGTGTGAGAATGGATGTTTAATTATAACTTGCTTCTTTTCTTTTATAAAAACCTGAGCTCAAAATATGAGAATGAAAGGCAGACATCTGCACAGAAAATTCTGTGTGACTTACAGTACACTAAACTGAAACTCAGTCATTTGTTACCTACTTTGATGATAAATGTATAGTACTGTCACGTTTTGGTGGTGATGGTGATGAGATGAGTGAAGGAGAGGCGTAGGACCCAAGTGGGAGGGAGCAAAACAAAAGGCAGAGTAAGAACAGGTGAAACTAATTAAGGTTGAGTAACATAAAGCTGCCGGGGACCAGTGCAGGGAAAAGAGGAATTTAATACAAAATAAAGGTCCCCGGCAGGAAGTCCCAAAAGGGAACCACAACAGTACCCCCCTCAAAGGCCGGGTTCCAAACGGCCCAAGTCCATTAACCGATCCAGGGTGGGAGGAGGGGGGGGTGAGGAGATGGGCACCAAAAGGCCAAAGTCCGGAGGTCTCCCCCAATAATGCCCACAGAGGTTGGGAAGATTGCCCCTCAGGCAGCTCAAAGTCTGGGACTGTTCCGGAGGTCGACCTCTCAGGTGCACCAGAATCTGGAGCTGTTTAGGAGGACGGCCCCTCAGACGAGCTGGGATCCAGGGCAGTTTGGGGGAAAAACCTCTGGGAAGGTCCCTTGGGTGAGCTGAGGTCTGAGGGGAGAGACCAGCTGGAGACTAAGGCGAGACACAGGCTGGAGACTGCGATGAGGAGCTTGCCCAAAGCTCAGGTGAAGGGCTAGCTCTGGACTCTGGCAAAGGACTAGCCGTGGACTCCGGCAGGGCAGCGCCGAGGGACCCCAGCTGGGCACTGACCTCTGTCCAGAGTGCGCTGTGCTGAGGCTGGAGAGCGCTGACCTCTGGCTGGAGAGCGCTGAGCGGAGACTGGGCGACGGTGCTGGGTGTGAGGCCAGCCGCAAAGTCAGGTGAGAGGCCTGCCCGGAGACTGAGGTGAAGGGCTGGCTGGATACTCAGGTGAATGGCTGGCCAGAGACTGAGGCGAGGGGCTAGTTGGAAACTCAGGGGAAGGGCTGGCCGGAGACTGAGGCGACAAGCTAGCCGGAGAATCATGTAGGGGGCTGGCTGACGACTGAGGTGAAAGGCTGGCTGGAGACTGAGGCAAAGGGCTAGCCAGAAAACTCAGGTGAGAGGCCTGCTGGAAACTTGGGTGAGAGGCCTGCCAGAAACTCAGGTGAAGGGCTGGAAGGGAGGCGATTGGCATCTTGATCCAGGGAAACCAGGAGACCCGGTGGTGGTGAAGCCAGGGAACTGTAAAGGTGTAGAACAGCCTCTTAGCTGCCTCGAGGGGAACCTGGAGGAACTGGCAGTTCCCCAACACCGAGTGGACCGAAGCAATGAGGGCTAGCATCTGGTCTGCCCTCTGCTCAGTCACAAAGCCGGTGGATCTATGAACCTCTTTTCCAGCACGGCGCAAAACTCCCATATTTCCTCATACCCCTCGGCATTCCAGATGATGTTGTCCAGGGTGCCCGGGAGACTGGAGATCAGTCAGTCCTGCTTGGTTGAGTCCACTGGGTCCATTTCGGGCGGGAGAATTCTGTCACGTTTTGGTAGTGATGGTGATGAGATGAGTGAGAAGGAGAGGCGTACGACCCAAGTGCAGGACACTTAAACATTTATTTAACCTGGATTTCCCAGGGCTCAGGCACAAATACAAAATTCCCTATCCGAGAACAAAATGCCGCTCGAGGACAGGCAGGCAAAACACACAATTCACTACAGGTCACATCAGGTATTAGTGTCACTAGTGTTAATGCTCCCACAAACATGAAAGAGAGAGGGAAGTCTTTATAGGGAGCTGTTGGAACTGGAATGTCCTCCCTCAGTTCCGCGTGTTCGTTTGATTGATAAAACAGAGGAAATGAATGTGGTCTCAAATTAGCCATTTATTAAAACACACTGAATAAAGCAGTTGCAGAGCTCTGGGTCAGACTGTCCCTAACACCAACAGTGTTCTTTGTCAGTTCATGAAGTCTGACTGACTATCTTTCCCTGACCCAGTGATAATATTACAGAGTGAAATGTGCAACCTCCACTGCCTCCCCCTTTGGAGTAAGCAGAGGCATTTGGAGAGCCACCTGCTGGCCCTCAATGGTGGTCACGATAAGTCTGTGACAAAGAGATCTTAATACAGGGAATACAACAACCACCACACAATACCAGAGCAGTGACCATACCAGCGAGAGAAATGAGAACAGAGATAATTGCCATCTTTCATTTGCCAAATGTGTGACTGAACCAATCATCCAAAGGGTTATCAATACCTGAATGTTCATGCATCTACCTGGAGAGGGTCCGTAGGCCCTCCAAAGCTTTGATGACGGACCCATCTGGAGCTGTGTTGTTAGGGATGAAAGTACAACACAGATTCCCAAACATAGAACACACACCCCCTTTTTCAGCCAATAACATGTCCAGCGCCATTCTGTTCTGTGTCATCATTAGGGAAGTGGGACCCCATTGCTCTGAGAGGCCCTCAAGGGCGTCACTAGTGAGATTGGTCAACCTCAGCAGGTTGTAATGTACATAATTGATGCGATCCACATTTTGTTGGGGGTGATTGGGAAAAATGCCGAAATTATATGTACCCTGTTTCCACCTGGTCTGCCAATTTGTATTCATCAGGGGCCCTCTTGGAACTCTAATTGCATCAATGTAGGTGGGGCTGCCCTGTGTGAGATCAAAATTAGCCCTACGTCCCCCCGAGACGGGAACGTGGCGGCGCCGTTTCTGGGTCAGTTTCGCTGGAATTGACTGTGTTGGACCTAGGGGAAACATGGGAACCTTATTAGCATGCCCAATCAGTGCTATTGGAACACCTAAGCCACCCATAGCACAGGTACCCTGCCAGGATGAGGGCAAATGTAGGTGTAGGTGTAACCCTCCTCCACCACTGGATACCTGCCACAGGAAATGACGGAACACAGATCAAATTGAAAAGGAGTTACAGACCCCTTGACCTACGTTCACTCCATACCTCCATACTTGAGCAGACAATAGTCGCTGATTTTTACTCCTCTCTTACCTCTCCACTCAGTGGTCTGGTCATGCTCATATTTCTCCATAGCAGCACTCCCACCAATGTCATTAGACTAAGCCCTATGGTGAATTTCAAGTGTGGCAGACCCATACTGCCCTACTCTGAGGCTAGCAAAGGCACTAATACAGTAATAGCAGAAGGAAGCAATACAAGCATAGCAAAAATATACAAGTATAAAATATAAAAGTACAGTATAAAATACTGGTGGCATACTAGAAGGCTTAGCAAACAGTTTTTCTCTGCTGGTGCACACATACTCTAGTGACACCATACATCACCTTTCCCTTGCAGTCTCACTACGTGGGATGTCCTCTCCAGCACTCTGAACGGTCCCGTCCAGCGCGGTTCCCACCACTTGCGTTTTATGGGGTGTCATCAAATAATGCAAAGACATTGTTTACTGTCTGATGGGCAGGTGGAAGTCAACAACTGCAGTGTGCAGTTCAAGCCTGGCTGTAGCAGTTCCTTCTCATGGGAGGAGAACATACCAGGTCTTATCTCAGTGGAGTTAGTAGCGTTCTCTGGCTGTTGCAAACCCTTCTCAAAGAGAAACAAAATCAACATAACTGTGGTCACTGATATGACAGTCAATATGCTTATTGTCAGTTTCACCCCACAGAATAGTCTAAAGGGGTGCCAGGGTTGATATATTGGACCCTCCATGGCAAAATGTACTTCTGAGCAGTCTTCTCCCCAGGTCACTCTAGTCCTCACTCACCTAATTCCCCTGGGTGTGGTTGGTTTCTTCACTGGTTTGAGACGAGTGGTCCCTATTGGTTCCACCCCCCTTTGTAGCCAGACTTCACCACAGGTTTGTTGGAGTTTAGAGTGAGTCCCTGCTGGTTTGACAGAATTACTCAGAAAGTACTTTTACCTTTTTTGCAGTGTGTTAAATGAATCCAGGAAGGTCTTTCAACAATTCTCACAACCATGAGTATAGACTGCAGTACTTGGTAAGGTCCTTCCCAGTGTGGGGAATGCCAGTGCTTCCTTTTTATGACTCTTACAAAGACCCAGTCTCCTGGCGTCACTCTGGAGTCTGGTTCAAGCTCAGGATCCTCCTGTTGTGCATTAATCACAGATACAACATTTGTATTATTCAACATTTTTACCATATAATCAGCAATGGTCTCAGTCATGTGAACATCCCCCTTAATGAATAGTTTTAACTCAGGAAGATGATAAGGTCTACCGTACAACATTTCAAATGACGATAGTCCGTTGACGCTTGGTGTTATGTGCATGTGTAACATCACTATTGGTAAACACTGCATCCAGGTTTTCCCTGTTTTCAGCTTTAATTTTATTGTTCCATTTGTTCTTTCCACTAGTCCTGCTGACTGTGGATGATAGGAACAGTGATATTTCACCTGGATTCCTAACACTGCAGTAAGATGTTTAATTACCTGGTTTACAAAATGTTTACCATTATCACAATAGATTTTCTCTGGAATTCCAAATCTGGGAATCATAGTAGTTGTCAGCGCTTTGGCTACTGTTAGTGCATCAGGATGCTTTGCTGGAAACACTTCAGTCCATTTAGTTAATGCATCAATGATCACTAAACAGTATTTCTTTCCCTCACAGTTATTTAGTTCAATAAAATCCATGGACATATGTTGAAAATGATCTTCAGGTAGTGGAAACTTTCCACTATTTCTTGTCGCAATCTGTCCCTGTGGGTTATTTTTGCGCATATTTCACAATGCTGCATCGTTAACAAAAAATTTTACAGTAGGTTGTAAAACTTCATGTTGTAAACACTGTTTAGTAATCTACCATCCCTCCTGCTGACGTATGCACATTAGCATGCGTCAGTACAACTGCGTATCTTAATAAAGTTTTTGGTAATACTTCTTTGCATCTTTACATCTTCAAACATTATTTGTCATTTAATTTACACTATTTTCTTATCCATAAGTCTTTTTCATTTGTAGGTGCACTATTCTGCATGTCTTTAAGTATCTGCTCATCAAGATGTTCAACTGTAACAGTGTCTTGCAGAGGCAGTAATTTATGGGCTGCCTGTTTCGCTGCCTTATCAGCTCTGTGGTTTTCAGTGAAAATAGAGTCTGCCCCTGGTGTGTGGGCAGCACACTTACAAATTGCTACCGTCTTAAGCAGCTGTACAGCATCAAGAAGTTGTAAAATAAAGTCTTTGTGTGTAATGGGCTTTCCAGATGATGTAATCATTCCTCTGTTCTTCCACTGCTGAGCAAACACATGTACAGTTGAAAATCCATAATTGCTGTCAGTGTAGATATTAACTACTTTTACTTCTCATACTTTACAAGCTTCTGTCATGGTAATACGTCTCACTGCCTGCAATGATAAATGAGATGGAAGTGGTTCAGCTTTAAAACATCTTTAAGGGTTCCAACACTATCTCCTGTCGAATTAGATCAGTCTAAATTTTTTTTTCTTACAAGATCCATCTACAAACATTGTCATTTCAGCATCTTTATAAGGTGTGTCAGTTTGGTCAGCCCTGGTCAACACTCTATTCTCAGTTTCAACAACACAATCATGGCTCATCATCCTCAGCTATAGGCATTAATGTAGCAAGATTAAAAATTGTACATCGTTCAATTCGGAGATGTGGCTGTAGCAGCAATGTAGTCAGGCAGGATAGATGTTTAGCTGGTGACATGTATGCTAATCTTGTTTTGCAACAACAGGTTAGAGACTGCATCATTGGGTCTGCCCTCCCAATGTCAGGTCTTCTCTGTGGGTCTTGTCAATACAGATTCCCCTCCTCTTGGCCGAGGGGATATTGTCCTGCTGGACTAGGTGGTGCCATATTCAATGGAGGCTGCAATAACAACTTGAACACACACTGGCATTGGTCTTGCTATTGGATCCAATTGGGCAGAATAATAAGCAATAGGCCTGTTTTGTCAGCACTGAAGTCATATGACCATTTTTACAATCAACAGTTTGCATAAAACATTTTTCACGGTTAGGCAGTCCTAAAACAGAGGTGCTGCTCAGGGTCTTTTTAAGACCATCAAAGGCTTTTTCTGCAATTTCAGTCATTTTATTTTATCATAAGTTATCATAGGTGTGTCATAAATCAATTTCAACAATAGACTAGACAGCTCTGAATAGTTTGGTATCCATGCTCTGCAGAGGTTTGTCATACTTAAGAAAAACATCATCTGTCTTTTAGTTTGTAGTTTTGGTGCTTTAAGTATAGCTTCTTTTCTGTCTGAGTCTAGAGCTCTCCCTTGCTGTGAAAGGTTGTGACCTAGGTGACTTTGATCTTTTTTTTTTTTTTTACAACTAGTTTGCTCTTACTCACTTTGTGTCCCTGTTCTGCTAAAAACTTAAGCAGAGCTATGGTGTTTGTTTTGCATTGTTCTTGTGTTTCAGAGCATATCCAAATTTCATTTACATACAAATACGTATTTGACTTCTTGCAGGAGGTGGAAAACTTAGCTAAGTTAGCAGACATTACTTGGGAAAAGATGGTAGGAGACTCACAATAACCCTGTGGAATCCGCGTCCAAATCCATCTTTTGCCTGAAAACTCAAATGCAAACTAGAATTATCATTGTTTGTCAACTTCAATAGAGAAAAATGCATTTGCCACATCAATGACAGTAAACCACTTTGAGCTGGGCTTGACGTCATTCAGCAGGGTGTGTGGGTCTGGTACCAGTGGAGCTCTAGGTATCTCTGATAATGCCTGCTTTTAGTAATGAGTCAAATGCTTTAATTCCTTCAGCAGCCTCAGGTTTTAGTGGATATTGTCTTTGAAAGGGCCTGAAGGTACCTTTTGGTGTTATTTTAACTGGTTCTACTTCTTTGATCTTCCCTACATTTGCTGCTCCTGTAGACCATAAATATGAGGGAACTTCCTTTAATTGATCTTCTTCCTCTGTTGTTAGAGTGAACACTTCTACTCAATCTTTTCCACTCAGATGTTGAAGGTTTAGCAAGTGAAATGTGTGGGCTCACCCACAATCTGAACAGTTTCTTTTCCTCAGGTTGTAGTCTGCATGCTGCTCCTACATGTTTTACTAAAATGTGTTCTTTTGTGGTCAGTCTGAGTTTGTCTGGTGGATTACTAAGAACTGACCTACAAGCTCCTGTGTCACACAGGAATTTTATTTTAACTCAACAACAACAACAATGTCACTTTTGGTTTTTCTTCATACAGCATGAGTTCAGTTACTCCTTCTAGGCTCAAATGTTAGCTTCAGTCAGATGTGTGTCTCGTATCTCTTTACAGTGGGTACAGAAAGTATTCAGACCCCTTTAAATTTTTCACTCTTTGTGTCATTGCAGCCATTTGCCAAAATCAAAAAAGTTCATTTTATTTCTCATTAATGTACACTCAGCATCCCATCTTGACAGAAAAAAACAGAAATGTAGAAATTTTTGCAAATTTATTAAAAAAGAAAAACTGAAATATCACATGGTCATAAGTAGCTGAACATCCGGGTAAGCGAATCACTTTTGTCTTGGAGGCGTGCCGTGTTGTGTGTGTTGTGTGGTTCGTCTGCAGACTGGCGGCAGACTAGCTGTGGTTTGGCACACCTGGGAACCGGCTAGACTTTGAACGGTTCACTGGCTGCTGCATTCCGGTGCTGGTCGGGTACCTTTCTGTTTTGACCGGTGTTTGTTGCTATTTCCTGACTTAGCGCTCGTTGGCCTACCGGTTAGCTTAGCTAGCTAGTTAGCTTGCTAACATGGCCTCTCCCTCTCTCTCTCTCTCTCTCTCTCTCCTGCTCGGTGTGCCACATGTTTAGTTATTCCTCTTCCTCCTTTAGCGATAATGATACCTGTATTAAGTGTAAGGTTCTGTTAGCCTTGGAGGCGAGGATCACTGATTTGGAAGCGCGGCTCCGCACCTTCGAACAAATGCCAGCTAGCCTAGCCCCGTTAGCTGGTTTGGAGCCACCGAGCTCAGGGTCTGTTAGCGGTCCAAAGGCAGCTCCGGAGCAGCCCGGAGAATTAGCCTGGGTGACGGTCCGAAGGAAACATACTCCTAAGCAGAAGCCCACGGCTCATCACCTGCCTGTTCATGTTTCTAATAGATTTTCCCCGCTCAGCGACACACCCGCTGAGAAACCGACTCTGATAATTGGCGATTCCATAGTCAGGAACGTGAAGCTAGAGACACCAGCGACCATAGTCAAATGTATTCCTGGGGCCAGAGCGGGCGACATCGAGTCAAATCTGAAGCTGCTGGCTAAGGCTAATCGTAAATATGGGAAAATTGTTATTCACGTCGGCAGCAATGACACCCGATTACGCCAATCGGAGGTCACTAAAATTAATGTTGAGTCGGTGTGTAACTTGGCTAAATTAATGTCGGACTCCGTAGTTTTCTCTGGACCCCTCCCCAATCTGACCAGCGATGACATGTTTAGCCGCATGTCATCGTTCCGTCGCTGGCTGTCTAGGTGGTGTCCAGCAAACGATGTGGGCTTCATAGACAATTGGGCCACTTTCTGGGGAAAACCCGGTCTGATAGCGAGAGATGGCATCCATCCCACTTTGAATGGTGCAGCTCTCATCTCTAGGAATTTGGCCGAGTTTCTTAGCCGACCTAAAGCCTGACAATCCAGGGTGGGGACCGGGATGCAGAGACTCAGTCTAAAACGCTTCTCTGCAGTTTCCTTAGAGCCGCCGCCCCCTTCAAACCACATAGAGACTGTGTCTGCCCCTCGAACATATAAATCAAATAAATCAGAAGTTAACAGAAGAGGAGTTATTCATAAAAACTTAATAAAAATTAAGACCACTCCTCTTATTGAACAGAAAAACAGAACTGTCAAATGTGGATTATTAAATATTAGGTCCCTTTCTTCTAAATCTCTGTTAGTAAATGATTTGATAACTGATCACCAAATTGACCTACTTTATCTTACTGAAACCTGGTTACAGCAGGATGAATATGTCAGTCTGAATGAATCAACCCCCCTCAGTCATAAAAATTATCATGTTCCTCGAAGCACAGGTCGAGGTGGAGGAGTAGCTACAATCTTCCAGTCAAACTTATTATTAAACTTTCATCCTCAGAACAGTTATAACTCATTTGAGAGCCTCACTCTTAGTCTCTCACATACAAACTGGAAAACACAAAAACCAGTTCTACTTGTCATTTTGTACCGTCCACCTGTTCCTTACTCAGAGTTTTTAACTGAATTCCCTGACTTCCTGTCTGATTTAGTGCTTAGATCAGATAAAGTCATTATAGTGGGAGATTTTAACATTCATGTAGATGTTGAAAATAACAGCCTCAGCATTGCATTTAATTCTATATTAGATTCAATTGGTTTCATTCAAAACGTTAATAAACCCACCCACTGTTTTAATCACACCCTTGATCTTGTTCTGACCTATGGCATCGAAATTGAACATCTAATAATTTTTCCCCCAAATCCTGTTTTGTCAGATCATTCTTTAATAACTTTCGAATTTAAAATGATGGATCATGCAGCGTTTGGAAGAAAATTCTACTACAGCAGATGTTTATCCGACAACGCTGTTAATAAATTTAAGAAAATGATTCCATCTTTATTTGCATCTATGCCAAGTATAAACATAGTGGAGGGCAGCTGCCTTAATCCTACTCCCTACCAAATTGATCATGTTTTTGACAGCGCTGTAACCTCACTGCGTGAAACGCTTGATTCTGTAGCCCCTCTGAAAAAGAAGTTAGTGATTCAGAGAAGACTAGCCCCATGGTATAATTTACATGTTCGTACCTTAAAGCAGGCATCACGAAGGCTGGAAAGGAAGTGGCGTTCCACAAACTTAGAGGAAATTTTTCTAGCCTGGAAAAACAGTCTACTAACATATAAAAAAGCTCTCCGTAAAGCCAGAACTGCATACTATTTATCACTAATAGAGGAAAATAAGAACAATCCCAGGTTTCTTTTCAGCACTGTAGCCAGGCTGACAAAAAGTCACAGCTCCGTTGAGCCCAGTGTTCCCTTAGCTCTCAGCAGTGATGAATTTATGAGTTTCTTTACAAATAAAATCACAACTATTAGAGATAAAATTCAGCAGATGCTTCCTATACCTGCAATAAATGAATCTTTTACTACAGTAGCTCTTGAATCATCTGTAGGACCTCAGTTATGTTTAGACTGCTTCTCTCCTATAGATCTCTCTGAATTTACATCAGTAGTTGCTTCATCGAAATCATCAACGTGTCTCTTGGACCCCATCCCGACTAGACTGCTTAAAGGCACCCTGCCATTAATGAACTCATCTTTATTGGACTTGGTAAATTTATCTCTAGTATCAGGCTACGTACCACAGGCCTTTAAGACTGCAGTAATCAAACCTTTACCCAAAAAGCCTAGTCTTGATCCAGGAGTCTTGGCTAATTATAGACCAATATCCAACCTGGCATTTATTTCTAAAATCCTAGAAAAAGCTGTTGCTAAGCAGCTATCAGACCACTTACACAGGAATGAACTATTTGAAGATTTCCAATCAGGATTTAGAGCACATCATAGTACAGAAACAGCACTGTTGAAAGTTACCAACGATCTTCTCTTAGCCTCAGATAATGGACTTGTTTCGATACTTGTCCTCCTAGACCTTAGTGCAGCATTCGACACCATTGACCACAACATCTTATTACAGAGACTGGAGCATGTGATTGGTATCAGAGGAACAGCGTTAAAGTGGTTCCAATCCTATTTATCGGACAGATTCCAGTTTGTTCATGTCCATGATGAACCTTCCACACGAACAAAAGTTAGTTATGGAGTTCCACAAGGTTCTGTGCTAGGACCGATTCTGTTCACCCTGTCCATGCTTCCTTTAGGATATATCATTAGGAAGCACTCTATTAATTACCACTGCTATGCGGATGACACTCAGTTATATCTATCTATTAAACCTGTTAACACAAACCAGTTAACCAGACTTCAAGCCTGTCTAACTGACATAAAGGCTTGGATGACCAGTAACTTTTTACTTTTAAACTCGGAGAAAACAGAAGTCATTATATTTGGGCCTAAAAATCTCAGAAATAACTTTTCTAAAATTATAGCTACTCTAGATGGCATAGCCCTGGCCTCCAGCACTACTGTAAAAAACCTTGGAGTTATTTTTGACCAGGACATGTCCTTTAACTCACACATAAAACAAATTTCTAGAACTGCATTCTTTCACCTGCGCAACATTTCCAAAATTAGGAACATCCTGTCTCAAAATGATGCAGAAAAACTAGTCCATGCATTTGTTTCCTCAAGGCTAGATTACTGTAACTCATTACTATCTGGATGTCCTAATATCTTAATAAAAAGCCTCCAATTAATCCAGAATGCCGCAGCCAGAGTCCTGACAGGAACTAGCAAGAGAGATCATATTTCTCCTATATTGGCTTCTCTTCATTGGCTCCCTGTAAAATATAGAATAGAATTTAAAATCCTTCTTCTCACATACAAACCCCTTCATAATCAAGCTCCTTCATACCTTAAAGACCTCATAGTACCATATTATCCCAATAGACCACTTCGCTCTCAGAGTGCAGGCCTACTTGTGGTTCCCAGAGTTCTCAAAAGCAGAATGGGAGGCAGAGCCTTTAGCTATCAAGCTCCTCTCCTGTGGAACCAGCTCTCAGCCTGGGTTCAGGAGGCAGACACTCTCTGTACTTTTAAGGCTAGACTTAAAACCTTCCTCTTTGACAAAGCATATAGTTAGGGCTGGCTTCAGGCAACCCTGAACCATCCCTTAGTTAGTTATGCTGCTATAGGCCTAGACTGCCCGAGGACCATCGGTGCACTGAGCTCCCCTACCCTAACCCCCCTCCCCTTCTCTCCCACCTCATATATATTCCACCATTGAATGTTACTAACCTTGTGCTCTCTCTCTCCCCTAGTTTGTGCTCTCTCCCTCCCTCTCTCTCTCTCTCTCTCTCTCTGTACCTTCTGCAGGTGTCCCTGGTCCTGGAGCTGTTTATCGCTGATGTGCAGTTACTGGCCCCACCAACTTGCAGTGTCTATTTGTTGTTTATTGTTGCTGTTCTTTTCTCTCTGCTCTATCCACTCACCCCAACCGGTCGAGGCAGATGGCCGCCCAAACTGAGCCCGGTTCTGCTGGAGGTTTTTTTCTTCCGTTAAGTGCTCAAGTGCTCAAGTGCCTTGAGATGATTTGTATTGTGATTTGGCGCTATACAAATAAAATTGAATTGAATTGAATTGAATTGAAGTATTCAGACCCTTTGCAGTGACACTCATATTTAACTCACATGCTGTCCATTTCTTCTGATCCTCCTTGAGATGGTTCTGCTCCTTCATTGGAGTCCAGCTGTGTTTAATTAAACTGATTGGACTTGATTAGGAAAGGCACACACCTGTCTATATAAGACCTTACAGCTCACAGTGCATGTCAGAGCAAATGAGAATCATGAGGTCGAAGGAACTGCCCAAGGAGCTCAGAGACAGAATTGTGGCATGGCACAGGCACAGGTTACAAAAGAATTTCTGCAGCACTCAAGGTTCCTAAGAGCACAGTGGCCTCCATAATCCTCAAATGGAAAAAGTTTGGGACGACCAGAACTCTTCCTAGACCTGGCCGTCCAGCCAAACTGAGCAATCGTGGGAGAAGAGCCTTGGTGTGAGAGGTAAAGAAGAACCCAAAGATCACTGTGGCTGAGCTCCAGAGATGCAGTAGGGAGATGGGAAAAAGTTCCACAAAGTCAACTATCACTGCAGCCCTCCACCAGTCCGGGCTTTATGGCAGAGTGGCCTGACGGAAGCCTCTCCTCAGTGCAAGACACATGAAAGCCTGCATAGAGTTTGCCAAAAAACACATGAAGGACTCCCAGACTATGAGAAATAAGATTCTCTGGTCTGATGAGACCAAGATTGAACTTTTTGGCGTTAATTCTAAGCGGTATGTGTGGAGAAAACCAGGCACTGCTCATCACCTGCACAATACAATCCCTAAAGTGAAACATGGTGGTGGGAGCATCATGTTGTTGGGGTGTTTTTCAGCTGCAGGGACAGGACGACTGGTTGCAATTGAAGGAAAGATGAATGCGGCCAAGTACAGAGATATCCTGGAAGAAAACCTCTTCCAGAGTTCTCAGGACCTCAGACTGGGCCGGAGGTTCACCTTTCAACAGGACAATGACCCTAAGCACACAGCTAAAATAACAAAGGAGGGGCTTCAGAACAACTCTGTGACCGTTCTTGACTGGCCCAGCCAGAGCCCTGACCTAAACCCAATTGAGCATCTCTGGAGAGACCTGAAAATGGCTGTCCACCAATGTTCACCATCCAACCTGACAGAACTGTAGAGGATCTGCAAGGAAGAATGGCAGAGGATCCCCAAATCCAGGTGTGAAAAACTTGTTGCATCATTCCCAAGAAGACTCGTGGCTGTACTAGCTCAAAAGGGTGCTTCTACTCAATACTGAGCACAGGGTCTGAATACTTATGACCATGTGATATTTCAGTTTTTCTTTTTTAATAAATTTGCAAAAATTTCTACATTTCTGTTTTTTTCTGTCAAGATGAGGTGCTGAGTGTACATTAATGAGAAATAAAATGAACTTTTTTGATTTTGGCAAATGGCTGCAATGACACAGAGTGAAAAATTTAAAGCGGTCTGAATACTTTCCGTACCCACTGTATTCTGTTCAGTGTGTGTGTTTTGCATCTGACCTTTTTTGCTGTCTAGTCATGCAGAGTAGCCTGCTCCTCCCTCCTGGTGCTCAGGGTGTGTCTTTCTCTGTGGGCAGCTCTTGGCCCAGTGTCCTGCTTTTCCACAGTAGTAGCAGTAGTCATGATTACCTATCTGCTGTCTGCCAGGTCTCCGGCCACGACCTCGTCCCCGCCCCCTGCCCCGGCCATCAAGCCATAGCTTGTCCCCCTGAAAATAACACTCAGAAACCAGTGAGTCAGTGAAAAACACGTCAGCTGTTTTTCTAACTTTCTTTTGTGCTTTTGCTCTTTGTTAGAGAACAGTGGCCATATGCACAGCATAATTTTTTATATCTGTCAGGGCACAAGTTTGCCATCCAATTTGGTGCTTTTGAATAAATCCTGAAATTTCAGGTTTGAGGCCATTTAAGAAGGCGTTTTTTAACTGCTGTGCATAAGGCCCATCCCCATTCTGTGCAGCACCTTCAGGTACTGATATTCCACTGTGAGTGTTAAACATCTTTCAGTCTGTTAAAATAAGCCAGCACTCCCTCACTATCTTCAGCATAAGGAGGTTGAGGCCGAGGCACAGGATCAGAAGGAGCTGTGGGAGGAAATATTGCTCCACCGACAGCACCCTCTTCTCCCTGGGCGTACGGAGGAAGCTGAGCCGGTGGTACATTATTAGGATGAGGAGGTGGTCTACAGCATGACATTGTCTGTTCATCTGTAAATTCAGCAGTTGGCCCTAAATACAATGTTGGTGAAAAGGCTTTTACCTGTTTTTCTATTTGCTTCTGTCTCTCTTCTCCTTCCTTTCTCTCTCTCCCTCTCTGTCCACTCTAACTTTCTTTAACCACCTTAAACTTTAACCATTCTTGTGCTGCAAACAGCCCTTCTTTTCTCTGATCCTTCTAATTTCCCTTAGTCTTACTTTCTATGTCCTTCACTCACTTCCTACAACCTTCACAGTTTAACTTCCCCGAAAAGCCATATTTATTTTTCCATTTTTCTAATTTTCCTTTTTTTTATTTGAATCCTTTTGATGCATCAATTTTGCGTCACTAATGATTAGTTCTTCTAATTTTATTTAGCATTTTATTACCTCATATTCAGTTACTATTTGTTTTTACTCACCACTATTCATTTATTTATTATAATTATTATTATAGGCTACACTTATTATTTTAACAGGCTCCATATCGACCCCTCTTTTTGGCCCGGCAAAGTCCTGGGTGCCTGAACGTCATGCTCTAGGTCTAGTGACCATGGTTCTGGGACGGACTGAATTTACTGAGTTCAATACAGGAGTCAATTTGGCCTGTCTTCTTTGAAGCCCTTCCCAATATTAGCCAGATCAATTCTAACCTCACGTAAAGTCCGTGAGGGCGGAGGGGCAGGTACACAATGTGTCAGGCGGTGCCAATTTGCTCCAGCTTTACCTTTTGACCTGAACCCAGTGGGAAGTAGCCTCCACCACTTCAAAAGGTCCAGTCCACCTGGGTTCAGCCCACTTTCCCTTGTGGACCTTCACTCGTACCCAGTCCCCTACCTTTACAGCTGGAGTCAATTCAGGAGTTGCCGGCTGGTCCCCTTCAGCTCACTTGACCTGGACAGACTTTTTAAGACACTAATTAGTGCTTTCATATATTCATCACTACCAATTCACCACACATCCCACCCAGGAAGCCCCTGACGTTCCCTGGGAGGAGCAAGCATTGGACAACCAGTCAGCAACTCATGTGGACTCAGGTGGGTCTTTGACCCTGGTAAGGTGGACATAGACATGAGGTCGGCAGGCAAGGCTTCTACCCAGTTCAGTTTAGTGTCATGCTTCTCCAGTGTTCTGCTGTTTACAGTCTAAAACAAAGCACTTACAGTGGGTGGCGTTGCCTCTCTCCCTCCTGTCAGAGGCACCTCCTCTAGTGAGCACAATGAATCACTCAGTCACACTCTGTCCCTACTCCTTTAGCTCTGTCCCCTCTTTGTTACACTTTATCTGCTTTCTCTCAGTTGACGTTGGGCCAAAGCCAACATCTACTCCCCCCCTTTCTTCTCTGCTGCTTTCCTCACTTTTCCTTCTGTCCCTTCACTCTGTTAGAAAACACACACACATACATTCTTCAATTTGCTTCACCCACTTCTCCGTGCTGCTTCAAAAGACAGAGGGCTTGTGTTATCATCGTCAGGTTTCCACACCGATTGCAGGACACTGACACCGCACACTTTAACCAACTGTACAAAAATATATATATAGACCAAAAAATTGAAACAATAAAAAGTATTCACACTTACCGGTAACTAAACCTGCTTTTATTTTTATATTCTCTTATATCTTTACTTTACCTCACCACTTACCAGCTCTTATGGAGTCGTAAATACTATGCTTTTAGCGTGTTCAATTAGGGTCTTTAGGGGCGAACCAACACTCCCCAGAGGCACCCCTCCTCGGGACTTTATCCTGTACGTCTACAGGAATGGACTCCAACCTTACTGTCCTAGTTAAAAATTCAGGTGGACCCTATCCCACCAGGGACTCTAACCCAGCGGTTTTCTCCTCCCGTCGGAGTCGATGGCAGCCACGCCGGAGGGCGTTAAGAATTTAGGCGGATCCCATCCCCGCCAGGGACTTTAACCCAGTGGTTTCCTTCTCCCATCGGATTAAGCGGCCACCACGCCGAGGATACTACACTATACTCGAATTATTAATTCAACCTCTCTATAATTTAATTTCTTTTTTCTTTTCTCTCTTTTTTTTCACATCACTCTTCTTCTTACAATTCACTTTTACTCTTGTATACTTCTACTTTTACTTTTAATCTCTTTTATTCATCTCTTTACTTACTTATTCACGCAGGTTTTTACTATTTTATTATATTAGTATATATATTAGTATATATTTATATTCAGTGTTTTAAAATTTAGACAGACGTGTGATTTGCTTTCGACACCGTTCAATTTAGATTGTTCAATAGCAGACTTTTGAAAGAAAACAGGCGTCTGCTTACCTTTAAGAACGACCCGGGTCCGGTGTCAAAAGCAATCGTCCGTCTGTTTTACCGACCAGTCCTCCGTCATCAATCACGTCGGGGTCACCAAATTGTTGGAACTGGAAATGTCCTCCCTCAGTTCCGCGTGTTCGTTTGATTGATAAAACGGAGGAAATGAATGTGGTCTCAAATTAGCCAATTATTAAAACACACTGAATAAAGCAGTTGCAGAGCTCTGGGTCAGACTGTCCCTAACACCAACAGTGTTCTCTGTCAGTTCATGAAGTCTGACTGACTATCTTTCCCTGACCCAGTGATAATATTACAGAGTGAAATGTGCAATCTTTAGGAAATTGGCGTGTTCCTCTCCCATAGGTTGAGAACGATGGGATGTCCTGAGATATCACTGTTGCTATGCCACCAGGCAGAGGTCAACCTGCCCTGTAAGACAGAATACAACAACAAAAGCAACGGGGACATCCTATCTGATGTTATGTCTAGTTCACGTCTTGCATTGTGAGAGACCTTGCAATTACTGGTAAACATATTCATGTCTTAAGCTTGCTGCTGTTTTGCACAGGCCAAATGCTTCATAACTATAACTGTAATAATGCCTTATACCTTAAGCTACAATGAAATAAAGGTAATATTTTCCACAGAGCAAAACAAAAGGTAGAGTAAGAACAGGTGAAACTGATTAAGGTTGATTAACGTAAAGCTGCCAGGGACCAGTGTAGGGAAAAGAGGAACTTAATACAAAATAAAGGTCCCTGGCAGGAAGTCCCAAAAGGGAACCACAACAGTACCCCCCTCAAAGGCCGGGTTCCAAACGGAACAAGTACAGAGGAGCTTCAATCATTTTCACTGCAGGGCTACTGGTAGGTTCAACCCTGCTATAAAGGTATTTTCCTATTAAGTACAGTAAGGTATATGGTCTACAGTTAGAATTTGTAACATGTAGTTATTTTAATCAGAACAACATATTGATTGAAGGTGTTAAATACGTCATCTCCCAGATAAATTAACCACTGTTGATTTGTAGGGCCAACATGCCTGACAAGACATCAGAGGAGAAAGCAAATTTGGCAAAGAAGTTGGCAGAGCAAAGGGCCAAGGGAGTGGAGGGAATCCCTACTACAGCAAAGGTGAGGCATCCAACGGGATCTAACACTTATATAAATAAAAATATATATATTTTTAACTCTTTCTCTCCTTTCAATTGTCATTTCTAAACCTGTAGCTCAAAATTGATGAGTTTGAGTCGAATGTCAATGAGATCAAAGATCCTTTCCCTCCAGCAGACTTTCCTGGTAAATCCCAATTTACATTCTTCCATTATATTGTTAATTATTTTATTTCTAAGTCAAAGGTAAGAATGGCCTCTTATAATCCATTTCTTTCTGTTGGCTAGGTGATGATGAGGAGGAGGACCCTGAGATCCCAGAAAGTCCCAGACCTCGTCCAATGGCAGATCTACAGTTAAAGGAGGAAGCAGTGCCGATGCCAGAAGCAAGCTCATTTTTTATCTTTGGACCACAGAACAAGTATGATATCACCACTCAAGGGCCTTTACAACCTGCACAGCATATAGCACCCTTTGAAACAGATGCAATAGGTGCAGCATATAACTCCTTCCAGTGGAGTAATATAACTGTTTTGATATTGTTATAGAGATACGTAGGGACTTCAGATGATTTTACATGGATGGCTCATAGGTTTCCAAAAAGGAAAAGAACTGAGTTTAAGGATGTAGGAGACCTGCTTGCTGGCCTGTTAGCAAAATTAGTCTGTGAAGAAAGCCAAAAAGCATGGATGGGGTTGTGTACTTGATTACATGTGGTGCATTGCCTTGAATCACTGATTGCCATAGTGAGTTTGTGGAAAAATTTGTGGAAAATTTAAGCAATACAAAGAGACGTGTTCTGTAAGTAATGAATGCTAGTTTTGGTTAGATTGGGAAAGGTTAAAATGGCTTTCCAAAATTGCTTTTTACAGAATGAACTGGAATGTGCAGATGGTGGTCAGGTTGAAGGTGACAAAGACACACTAAAAAGATGAGACAAATGTATAACACAATGTTTTTTCCATCCTGAAAAGAAAAATGGTTAGTGGTGGACTATGAACATAAATTTCTGGCAAATTAATGTAAAAGGTCAAGGGAAGGGCTAGTTCACTGGCCCTCCTCCATGCTAGGAGAATTGTGTTGACTGGTTGTGTTATTTTTGACAATGGTCCAATGTTAGTGAAAGTAAAACCTATTTTGTCTAGTAAAAACTTTTAAAAAGTATCTAAAGGTTGAGTCATGGCAACTGGACTTTCAGTTTTAAGGCCGAAACATTTCACCACCCATCCAGGTGGCTTCATCAGTCTAAGAAAAGCTGGACTGGAACCTCCAATTTATCTCACAGGTTGGTTTCACTCCACCCCTAGACCCATAGGCTCATTACGGGAGCTAAGTAAATCAGGTGAGAGTCGTTAGACCCACGCCCCTGAGTTGGTTTCACTTCACACCTGGTCTGAATAGGCTTGTTAGGTGAACAAAGGAGTGAGCTCAGGTGAGGATCGTTAGGATCTAATGGTGGACTCACGTGACCCCTCTGAATCACCAACTGGCTGAAGAGTGTGTCCTTCCTGGGAAACATTTGATTTGTTCCTTAATTTCCTGGGAACAGATGAAAGGGAAGCCTGGTGGATTGAAGACAGATTATGTCTGAGCCCTCCACCTCTTTTGAGGGAGGGTTTTTCCACTTGGACATAAATAGCTTCCCAGACCCCTCTCTCAAACCATCTATCTTCTCTGTCCAAAATGTGTACATCACTGTCTCCAAACGAGTGTCCAGTTTCCTTTAAATGGAGGTGCACAGCTGACTGTTGTCCTGAGGAGCTGCTCCTCCTGTGCTGGGCCATCCTCCTGTTGAGTGGTTGTTTGGTTTCTCCAGTTTAGACTTCTAAGCATTCTTCCTTACACTGTACGGCATACACCACATTGCTCCTCTTCTGTTTTCGTGTCTGGTCTTTAGGGTGTCAGTGTGTTGGTGGGTTTGAAGTGGACTGGTATCTGATGTTTCCCAAAAATCCATTTAAGCCTCTCTGAAACACCTGCTACATAGAGAATGACCAGGTTTTTCCTCTGTGGATCTTGAGGCTCAGCCATGTCTCTTGTTTTTCTACCTGATGTGGATGTTGCCTTTTTGAAGGCCCACTTGGGGTAGCCCCAGGTTTTGAGGGCTGTCTTCAAGTGAGTGAAGACAGCCTTGGCCTCCATAGAGTAGGGATCTTGTTTGATCTGTGGCGTAAAGTACCAATGACTGTCATGGAAATTTCTTTAAGTTTGAGAGTTGCTAATTCTCAGAAACAACCACAAGTGTGGTGAATCATCTCAGGTTTAATCACAGGCACCCGGAGAGGAAGACCTTGCAGAAATCCTCTAACTTAGTGTTACAACACCAGGTTTATATATCTTTGTCAAGAGGGGTGGGCTCATATTGGAGAAGACCCTACATGTTTGTTCAGGTGTCCTCTATCTTCAGGCCTCTACCAGCACTAAACAAATTGTTGGCAGTTATTTACAACCCTCTACAACCATAAAACACTAACCCAATAAAAGAGACAGAACCACATACCAGAAATGGGTCAAGCAACCATTCAAGTGACCCCTTGACATGGTGTAAAACCCCCACAGGACTCCTAGTTTGTGTTGCAGTGGGTGATGGGTGTCAAAAAGAAGGTATTTGTTATGAGTCCCCTTTTGGGACTTCCTGCCGGGGACCTTTATGCTGAAAGGGCTTCCTGTTTTCCCCCTGCATCGGTCCCCGGCAGCTTTACATTGGTCACTGATTGTTCGCACCTTTGTCCAATTACTGTTTCTCTGACGGCTATATGTACTGCCGGTATTCCTTTGTTCAGTGCAGAAGCATTAGCCTGTTAACCGGTGTAACCTGTGTAACCAGTGTTAATGTGTGTAGCTGGTTGTTGATTATTTTGGTGTTTTATTATATGCGTCTGCATGGCAGACTGTGCCACCTAGCCGGCTACTATTTGTTCACCGGGACACCCGGTTGTATTTCTGTTTCTCTCCTGATCCCTGGCGTCTCCAGGGGGAATAATTAAACCTCTCTTTGTCCTGCATTTGGGTCCTGTCACTCCATCCTCCTGCCAGCACCTCAACACGTAACAGTATTGTTCTGCGTGTGTGGGTTTTCTGTATACTTCTATCTCTATGTTACCATCAATTCAATTCAATTCAATTCAGTTTTATTTGCATAGCGCCAAATCACAATACAAATCATCTCAAGGCACTTTACAAAAACTGAAAACCCAACAAATCCCTTATGAGCAAGCACTTGGCGACAGTGGAGAGGAAAAACTCCCTTTAACGGAAGAAAAAATCTCCAGCAGAACCAGGCTCAGTTCAGCCATCTGCCTCAACCGGTTGGGGTGAGTGGATAGAGGAGAGAGAAAAGAACAGGAACAATAAACAACAAATAGACACTGCAGGTTGGTGGGGCCAGTAACTGCACATCAGCGATATACAGCTCCAGGACTGGGGACACCTGCAGAAGGTACAGAGGGAAAGAGAGAGAGGGAGAAAGCACAAACTAGGGGAGAGAGAGAGCACAAGGTTAGTGACATTCAATGGTGGAATATACATGTGAGGCGGGGGGGGGGAGTGTTAGGGTTAGGGTAGGGGATAGGGTTAGGGTAGGGGAGCTCAGTGCACCGATGGTCCTCGGACAGTCTAGGCCTATAGCAGCATAACTAAGGGATGGTTCAGGGTTACCTGAAGCCAGCCCTAACTATACGCTTTGTCAAAGAGGAAGGTTTTAAGTCTAGCCTTAAAAGTACAGAGAGTGTCTGCCTCCAGAACTCAGGCTGGGAGCTGGTTCCACAGGAGACCTGCACTCTGAGAGCGAAGTGGTCTATTGGGATAATATGGTACTATGAGGTCTTTAAGGTATGAAGGAGCTTAATCATGAAGGGATTTGTATGTGAGGAGAAGGATTTTAAATTGTATTGTGTATTTTAAAGGGAGCCAATGAAGAGAAGCTAATGTAGGAGAAATATGATCTCTCTTGCTAGTTCCTGTCAGCTTTTTATGGAGATACTGGGACATCCAGATAGTAATGAGTTACAGTAATCTAGCCTTGAGGTAACAAATGCATGGACTAGTTTTTCTGCATCATTTTGAGACAGGATGTTCCTAATTTTGGCAATGTTGCACAGGTGAAAGAAGGCAGTTCTAGAGATTTGTTTTATGTGTGAGTTAAAGGGCATGTCCTGGTCAAAAATAACTCCAAGGTTTTTCACAGTAGTGCTGGAGGCCAGGGCTATGCCATCAGACCCGATGTCGATCTCACAGTCCAAAAAAGCCAGCCTGTTCTCTTTAGTTTCCTCTCTGGTGAATTTGATGTTTGCGTCTACTGCATTGATGCGATCTGTGAAAGCTTGGATTTCCTGGGTTTTGATTTTTACCCAGGTGTCATCCACATATTTGAGCCAATGGGTTGGTGCTGTTCCTATGAAGGAGCTGAGAGCTTTCTTTTCCACTTCTTCCATGTACAGACTGGCAATGATGGGTGACACAGGGAAGCCCATGGCACATCCATGTTTCTGTCTGTAAAAATCAGCTCTGTATGAGAAGTATGTGGTGTTCAGACAAAGGTCCAACAACAGGCAGATTTGGTCTGGGTTGAGGCTCTTTTAGTCTTCTCCTAACAGCTGTTAAAGTCTTACATGTTAGTGGGGTGCTGGAGAAGGAGAGGCATAGAACCCAATTGCAGAACAAGAAACAAGCCTTTTATTCACTCCTGGTAATTCCAGGGCTCAGGCACAATGCAAATAATAACCGCATGTAACAGCAACACAAATAATAACCGAATGTAACGGCAACACAAATAATGACCGAATGACACGGTAAGCACAGACTATCCAATTGGGACGGTATCTGGCGTATGCAAACATCTGCATGTGTCACGTCAGTTATGACGGAATAGGAGAGGACCCAAAGGCAGATTCAAAACGGTAAGTCAGTTTATTTAAACACAAAATCACTGGAGATCAATCCACAACACAAAACTCTCCAGGCATTATTATTATTTATTGTAGATGGTGAATAATTGAAACCAGGTGATGCTCATCAGCAGTAACCGTTCTCCCAAGGCACACCTGCAGACAATACACACAGGGGAGACAACACAACACATACTGAGTTAGAAAGGGAATGGAGACACACAAGGCAAATGGGAGGACCAGTACTGCCGCCTCATGACAGCATGTATAATGCTTCCACACACACACACACACAGGGAAGCAGGACATATATATAGGGAGAAAAAGGGTAATAGAACACAGGTGAAAACACTTGAGATAATTAACACAAAGCTGCCCCCGGACCAGTGCAGGGGGAAAAAGGAAGTCTTTACAAAGTAAAGGTCCCCAGCAGGAAGTCCCAAAGGGGAATCCTGACATAAAGCATCGGTGTTAGGGATGCTGGTGAAGGGGGATGTAACATTAATGGACACCATAGTTTCATCTCTATCCAGTTTCATATGTCTGACTCTGGAGGCAAATTTCTCTGAATTCCGGATATGGTGTTCTGTGTGACCTACCAGTGTTGCTAAGATGGTGGCAAGATGTTTGGCAATGTAATATATCACAGAGTTTATGCTGCTGACAATGGGCCTGAGAGGGGCTCCTTCTCTGTGTATCTTAGGGAGTCCATACAGACATGGGGTGGTCTCCCCTGGATTCAGTCTGTGGTAGGTGGTCCTGTCAATGGCATTGTTCTAAACAGTCAATCGCCTTTTTCTTGTCGGTGCTGGTGGGGTAGGGTAGGTGCTGTATTTTAGATAACGTCCCCTGGACGACTGAGAATCTTCACAGACATATTTGAAAAAGTAATTCATACTTTCATCACATTAGATTAGACTACTGCAACTCTCTGTATTCCGGGATTCGTCAGTCAGCTCTATCCCGCTTGCAGTTAGTTCAAAATGCAGCTGCAAGGCAAGGAGTGTCATCTGCATAGCAGTGGTAATTAATAGAGTGCTTCCAAATGACATAGCCTAAAGGAAGCATGTACAGGGCAGTGTTAATTTTGACAGCAGATTTTAATTTAGTTTTAGTCATAGTCCTTTGACTAAAATGCAATTTTAATGTTAGTCATATTTTAGTAATCTGCTTTGTTTTAGTTTTAGTCGACTAAATAGCATAAGATTTTAGTCGACTATATCTACAGTAGATTTAGTCGACTAAAATATATTGGGTTTGGTTTAAGTGTAATTTAGTTAAACTATTGTAATATACAAAATATTATACATTAAAATTAAATAAAAACAAGTTTTATTAAATATATGGAATATGGCCTTTCCATAAAAGACCAAAAATTAGATATGCATTGTTTATAACTTGCATATGACATTCTTCTTTCTTTAAAGCACAAGTGCAACTCCAAAATATTTAAAAGAAAAACTGTATTTAGCAGTAATGCCATTGCATCAAACGTGAAACAGACCCATATACCTTCTCTTTGTTTTCGCCCAGCTGTTGCCATTTCATATACTTATAGTTTAAGTCAAACAGAAACCCAATGTAGGCTATGATGATGTCGTGACCTCCCACATTCCGCGTCGCCATGTTGCGCCCTCGAGGCGGTGATGAAGGAAAAACAGGTGAGGACCCAAATGCTGGACAACCAGGCTTTATTTCTCCGCTACTCAGCGGGCATGCAGACAGACAGGTAGGCAGACAGGACAGGGAAACAGACCAAAATAACTCCTCGAGCGATTGAATCCTATGAATAACTGAGAATAACTAAACGGGGTATGTAAGTAAATACGCACTTCGGCCAGAGACATCAGTGACTAACAGAACGAAGGATGTAAGTAATGTTCCGGCAGGGAACAAAGGAAAACCAGGGACATATATACAGAACTGAAGACACAGGTGAACGAAATCTAACTAATGACAACTGAACATCAAGGCACCTGGAAAACGACATGGAACAGAGACAGGAAGTTAACCAAAATAAAAGACAAAACAGGAAACCCAGACTCGGGGCTTAACACGCCAGGTGGATCAGTTACTTAAGTCTGATTGGATCTTTTCTAAAAACATCCCTCACTCACATTTTTGTCTCGTTTTTATTAGTTAACGAAAATGTCAATATATTTTAATTATAGTTTTCGTCGTCATCACTTAATTTTTATTTAGTTAGCGTCTCGTTTTCGTCAGTGAAAACCTGTTGTTGACGAAAATTATAACAAAAATATTTCATCAACGAAATGAACACTGGTACAGGGTGAACAGAATCGGTCCTAGCACAGAGCCTTGTGGAACTCTATAACTAACTTTTGTGTGTGTGGAAGGTTCATCATGGACATGAACAAACTGGAATCTGTCCGATAAATAGGATTGGAACCATTTTAATGCTGTTCCTCTGATACCAGACACATGCTCCAATCTCTGTAATAAGATGTTGTGGTCAATAGTGTCAAATGGACAAGTATAGAAACAAGTCCATTATCTGAGGCTAAGAGAAGATCATTGGTGACTTTTAACAGTGCTGTTTCTATACTATGATGTCCTCTAAATCCTGATTGAAAATCTTCAAATAGTTTATTCCTGTGTAAGTGGTCTGATAGCTGCTTAGCAACAGCTTTTTCTAGGATTTGAGAAATAAATGGTAGGTTGGATATTGGTCTATAATTAGCCAAGACTCCTGGATCAAGACTAGGCTTTTTGAGTAAGGGTTTGATTACTGCAGTCTTAAAGGCCTGTGGTATGTAGCATGATACTAGAGATAAATTTACTAAGTCTAATAAAGATGAGTTCATTAATGGCAGGGTGTCTTTAAGCAGTCTAGTCGGGATGGGGTCTAAGAGACACAATGATTTAGATGAAGCAACTATTGATGTAAATTCAGAGAGATCTATGGGAGAGAAGCAGTCTAAACATAACTGAGGTCTTACAGATGATTCAGGAGCTACTGTAGTAGAAGATTCATTTATTGCAGGTATAGGAAGCATCTGCTGAGTTTTATCTCTAATAGTTGTGATTTTATTTGTAAAGAAACTCATAAATTCATCACTGCTGAGAGCTAAGGGAACACTGGGCTCAACAGAGCTGTGACTTTTTGTCAAAAAAGGTCAGAACAAAAGAGAAGCAATGTAGCATATGCTGTCCAGTGTAAGGAAGGCCGCTCAGAACTCTACTTTGGAGAAACCAAACAACCACTCAACAGGAGGATGGCCCAGCAGAGGAGGAGCAGCTCCTCAAGACCACAGTCAGCTGTGCACCTTTATAGGAAACAAGACACTCATTTGAAGACATTGATGTACATATTTTGGACAGAGAAGATAGATGGTTTGAGAGAGGGGTCAGAGAAGCCATACATGTTTAAGCGAAAAACTTGTCCCTTAACAGGGGTGGAGAGCTCAGACATAACTTGTTTTCAATCTACCAGGCTTCTCTTTCATCTATTCCCAGGAAATTAAGGAACACATCAAATGTCTTCCAGGAAGGACACACTCTGCAGCCAGTTGGTGGATCAGAGGGGGTCACATGAGTCTACCATTAAATCCTAATGACCCTCACCTGTGCTCACTTCTATTGTTTACCTAATGAGTTTTATTGTGTTTATATAGGACCGCTTTCATATTGCAACAATCAGGCTTATATACCAAAAAAAAAAAAAAAACTAGTTGGAAACTAGTTGAGCTTTAGGGGAAACTGACCCGCTGCAGCAGAGATTTGTGGTTTTCTGTTAGCTGTCAAATCGCCAGGAAAAGAGTTACAGTTCCAAATTAGATGTACTGACATAACTGCCTGCTATTCATTTTGCATCTTTTTTCAACATTGGAATTTTTAAGGAAATGAATGTGTCTTTTAACCATTATAGGTTCCGGAAGCTCTGTCACCGTATCATCAATGCAACTACTTTCACCAATATCATCCTCCTCTTCATCCTGCTGTCATCGATTTCTTTAGCCGCTGAAGATCCCATTGATCCAATGTCCTTCAGGAACCAGGTGACAGAGTGCATGTTGCAATTAGAATTTTGCTGTAATTGACAAATCACAGCAAGTTTTCATTCATATTTTCATCATATGTGTATTTTATTTTTATTAATATTCCAAATAATGTGATATTTTTAGGTGTTGGCCTACGCTGATATAGTCTTCACTTCAGTGTTCACAGCCGAAATTGTGCTCAAGGTAATAATAGACACTGGATAATAAAATGTGACAGAATGAGGACAAATTAAAGAAAAAAGCTGAAGTGGTGTGAAACATGGCACCACCAGATGCTTGGGGAATCAGCACCAGTGTGCACTTAAACTGATCTGTGGAATGGAGATTTGTTAGAGACATGTCATATTGGGGTTTTCTTTCATTTGTCACAAATAATATAATGTAATGAAATTGTGTTTCAGTGAAATCAATGGAACTGAAAACAAATATCTATTTGAAGCCATTGCACTGGAGAACACCAGTGTTTATTGTTATAGTGTATTGTTAATTTAGACCTGTTTGCTGAGAGGTGAATGTGGAAGTGTAGTCACCAGAGGGCAGTCTTGCTCAAAGCTATGGGTGGTTCACATTGTATAAGTACACTATAATTGTGGGCCTACCGCAGACTGTATTTAGCCATTATATTTTTTTCCAGTTATTTCATCACTAATGAGGTCAGGACCATGGATCTAAAATCATTGGTTTCTGTTCCTGAGGGCAAGCTATTTTGCTACAGCACAGAATCCAGGGACATTAAATTTGATGAATCAAAGCATTTCAAAGGCTGTTGAGATTCTTCTGTTTTTACTTGCCTATACATTTTATGTTTTTTACAGCATGAGCTTAATCTTTAGAACAGTTGTATTGCTCACAATGTGTATGTATACTTTTTCAGATGACAACATATGGTGCCATTCTTCACAAAGGGTCTTTCTGCAGGAACTCTTTCAATATCTTGGATCTTGTTGTGGTCAGTGTGTCTCTCCTCTCAATGGGCATGGAGTAAGTGGAGTTATAAATGATCTTCTCTCTTAAGCTCAACACTTCTATTCTTTATCTTGTTGAGTCACATGCCATCACACTATTAGAAAAAGAGGCATTTTTCCTTTTCAGTATAAATCAATAAAAGAGGTGTGTTTTTATTGTCAAGATCTAGTGCTATTTCAGTGGTGAAGATTCTCAGGGTGTTAAGGGTACTCCGGCCCCTGAGGGCCATCAACAGAGCTAAGGGACTCAAGGTATGAGGCATATTAAATAGACTTCCAGTTTAAAGAAAATACCTCATACTGACCCGATTCATCATTTATTTGTTTTGTCTTGCAGCATGTGGTCCAGAGTGTGTTTGTTGCTGTCAAGACCATTGGAAATATTGTACTTGTCACCATGCTGCTTGACTTCATGTTTGCCTGCATTGGAGTGCAACTTTTCAAAGTAAAATAAAATGACATATTGTCCCTGAATTCTGTATTTGCTCATGTAAATAACCTGTCTGCATTCTCATAAAGACAATCATTTATGTTGCCTTCCCAGGGAAAGTTCTATGCCTGCACGGATCCTGACAAAATGACTGAGGAATCATGCAAGTAAGAACTTTATATTGTTTATGAGAACAGTAATGCTACGTGAGCCTTTCTGGGTTTTTTTTTTAGACCTGGAAAGCTCTGTAAGCAGTTTTGCTATTTCTGGTGTTTATACACTTGATTGGTAAAACATGCCTTTGCCTCTGCTCTTTGCATTATCTGTACAAAATTATTCAATTTCCAGTTTTCACTTTTAAGTTTTAGATATTGAGTAAGCAAAGCACAGTTGACCAAATTATATAATAGCACCATTTTGCTTAAGATAAAGAAAAAGAAATTGTGAAGTATACTGCAATTCATGGTTTTACAGGTATGTTGCCATTTTTCTATATATAAGACCATATCATGCGACTGAAGTTTTCTATGTAGGTAATGTGATGACAAGAGAACAGACTTCATATAGTGATGAAGCCTGTGATATGAATATGAATATGAAAGTGCTGAAAAAGCACCTGGGCCTCCAGTTGAGCTTCTGTTAACAAACTGTTGGAAAAAATTTGAAGCATACAGTTGATATTTCTTACTCGACCAGAGTTTGTAACATCAGACAGGGTTTAACTGCGAGTAAAATAAGTTGTACATACAAATGGGTTAGAATTTGTCCAACATATTGTTTCACTGCTTCACACTACACTACAGAACTAGCATTTACTTTACCACATTCTCTCACCTGTCTCTCCCTTCTACTCTGTGGCTCAGAGGTTGGTATATAAGGTACCAGGAAGGAGCACTTCATGAAATGGAGGTCCGTGAGAGGGAATGGATCAACTCAGAACTAAACTTTGACAACATACTTAACGGCATGCTGACCCTCTTCACCATTTCTACCTTTGAAGGATGGCCAAAGTGAGTCATGATCTGTTTTGTGCCAGTTCTTTGACAGTTTTTAGTCATTTCAGTGTTGACAGCTTAAAATTTAGTGATCTGCTGTTTGTGTAGTTTAGTCACCTGTCTGGAGGAAATCCACAGTCCACTGATTTTAGGTATATTGTTTTTTTCTGTTCTGTTTGTTTTATTTGTGATTGAATGCATTTGTGGTATGCGTTTTTTGTCATTTACCTAGGATATTATATAAAGCCATTGATTCAAACCTAGAGGATACAGGTCCAGTGTACAACAACCGGGTTGCCATATCAATCTTTTTTATCATCTACCTCATACTTATCGCCTTCTTCATGATGAATATATTTGTGGGCTTTGTCATTGTCACCTTCCAAGAGCAAGGAGAACAGGAATATAAGAACTGTGAGCTGGACAAAAACCAGGTATGTTAATATACCCAGGCATACAGAGGACAGCTCTTATGCTCTAAAGCAGGTTAATTTTCTTTAAGTTATGATGCCAGTGGTTTAGACCTGCATGCAGTTTATCAAAACACCTGCTAGAAAAGTAGAAAAACCATGTATGGACAGTTACCTGTCTTTATTCAGAAACATAAACTTGATGTCTGTTCTTAGACATTGGAACTCCTTTTATTACATTATTACATTATGGTGAGTACACCAAATTCTTTGCTGGCTTTAGTCTCAAAATGGGACTTGTGGAAAATAACAAAAACATGGAAAACCTTTAAACAGTCACAGTGCTATAGCAAAAAGTAAGTGAACTATTAGGTTTACACTTTTTGGCAATAACTTTGAAGTGTTTTCTGTAGCTCTGACCTGAGAGTAGACCAGACCTGCACAACATTCGGGACATTACGCCCGCAATACGCCAGCAAGCCAATGGTTTGTTAACACCAAAACATAAACTTGAACCTGAGTTATGGTTGCTCTATTGTGGCAGTGAAATAAAAAGCTGTTACTCTTCAAATAACGGGAGTGTGCTTTCTGAAGGATTAATTTAATTTAATATGTCAGTGTTGGATGTTTCTTCTGAACGTCTGTTGCCATCATTCATAATCTTGTTTGAAATCTTGATTTGTCATGTTTGTTTTTTCTACGCCTTGTATCTGATCCAACTTTCTTTTTAACCCCACCAGCGCCAATGTGTGCAGTATGCTCTTAAGGCTCGACCACTGCGATGTTATATTCCCAAGAACCCCTACCAGTATCAAGTGTGGTACATTGTCACCTCCTGCTACTTTGAGTACCTCATGTTCCTCCTCATTATGCTCAATACCATGTGCCTCGGAATGCAAGTATGAATACAACATACGTTACACATGTATATAGTACAACAATAGGGAATAAACATTGTGTGGCAAAATTTCAGCCTGTTGCTTATTGAGTTAAAGAGTATAGAGAAGTTTAACAAAACATTTCATATTGTTTTGCTTTTTGACCACTGACTAAAAATCCTTTGTCATTATAGCATCTTTTAAATGACTGGCTGAATTTTCATTTGTAGTTAATGGAATAAATTGACCAGCCAACAATGATGCTGTTGGTTTCAGCTCTAGATTCTCACAGTTACTCCCATCCACTAATACTGCAGGACTGCAGGAGACTGCCATTTATTGTAAATGGGAACTCCATATAGCAGCCTGGCTCCTTAACTCAGCTCTGTAAAAGTACTTCAAACAAACACCTTCCCCATTTACTATAAGATGGCAAAGCTACTGGGAGTTGAAATTAATGCTTGAAAACTGCTTAATTGATTGTCTGTATAGTAGCATTGGGAAAGAATAGCTGAGTATATACTGTAAATGATGTGCTCAGCTAAATACCCCTGCAAGCTCCAGGCAACAGAACCTGCTACTTGGGCTTTGAATGTGCAAACAACGGGAATGAGAAAACTCTCACAGTTCTGTCATCCTAGCCCAGACCCAGCTGAATAATTTGTCTGAGGGATCGACAGTGACAACTGTACAATTTCAAGATGAGCGCTAACATGTTATTACAATGACTTTGTCTCACTTATTTATTCAGCTGTCAATCTGTACCTTTTTTATCACAGCACTGTAACCAGTCAGACCATGTTACTCACCTGTCTGACATGCTGAACATGATTTTCACTGTGCTCTTCACCGTGGAGATGATCCTTAAGCTCATGGCCTTTAAAGCCAAGGTATGTCAGAATGCATTCCTATTGTTGCATTTTTTTCTATAAATGACTTAATCATCATCTTTTGATGGGGAGAAACCTAGAAGACAAAGAGTTTGGCTCAAATTGAAATGGAGAAAGTTAGAACAAGGAGATGGCAAGATAAACCAGCTTTGGATAGGAATAAAATTGGAGTAGTATTTTTAGTTTGATTTGCTGGGCACAGAAGTTAGCGTTCCAAAACCTGCTGGCTACCTGAACCTGATAAGATTTTTACTACTGGTGGTTTACTTCCGGCGACGTCTGCACTTACCAAACAATTAAAGACCAGTATATGTATTTTATATTCTGTTCTATATATACATTGCACATATATATATTTATGATAAAAGATGAGCACAAGTATGTATTCATACCTCCATCATGTTGAACAATGTCCCAAGGCGCATATAAACATACTCATTTTCTCTTTCTCAAAGGGTTATTTTGGTGACCCCTGGAACGTCTTTGACTTTGTCATTGTCATTGGAAGTGTTGTGGATGTGATGTTGAGTGAAATTGATGTGAGTACCATGCCTTGCTCTCTTAAAATGTTAGTTAAAAAAGAGCTAGTTAGTAAAAATCTACAAGTAGAAGTTCAAACCTAATGTTGGATTTAAGAAGAGTGTCATGAGTCCCCATTTGGGACTTCCTGCCGGGAGACCTTTATTTTGTATAGACTTCCTGTTTGCCCTTGCTCTGGTCCCCGGCAGCTTTATTTGGTTATTTGTGTCCATTAGTTTCACCTGTTGTCTATTGTTTATCCCTTTCACGTGTGTCTAATCACCTTTTGTGTTCTCCCTATTTGTACCTCCCTCTTTCCTTTGTTCCCCGGCGAAGCATTGGTTGAAATTAGTTACAGTTATTGGTGAAGTGTAGTGAAAGTGAGTTTTTTATGATGACCGTCCTACCCGGTTTTACCGTCTCATCCGGTTCCCTAAGTTTGTGTATATTGTTTGCCCTGGAAATCCCAGGAGGAAATAAACCTCTTTAGTTCTGCATTTGGGTCCAGCCTTCTCTCCCGCACGTACACACACACACCCCAGTTCGTGACAAAGAGCTGCAGCAACCCAAAAGTCAAAATAGGTTGACATTGTGATACTCTTTCCTGTATCTCGTGGATAATTCAAATACTACATGTGAGGTATTCCTTTTCTTTTATTTAATGCGATAAAAATACATAGCTGTGTTTCTATATTTTCTAGGTGTACATATATCTTATCTATCTTTTATTTGAAATTCTCTACTTATTTTCATATTAACCTCCCATGATTTTAAATGTTCTTCATCAGAACTGTCTGTGTTCTGACCAGTTTCTGGGAACATGTTTTAAATCCTGCTCATGTGCATTCCCATTAAAAGTCCTTAAAAATATTTTGTCTGCCAATAGTAATACAGTGTTTCAGTTCTGATGTTTGGTCAAATTGAATCAGTTCAATTAAACTAGAAACCAGGTTTTCATTTTACATGACATTTCAATTTATAGCACATTACACCCCCTGAAGAACTCAGATTGTAACTGGGTTACTTAAGTGCATGTCAACACAACCACTAACTGTTCCAGCCTGTCCATACTCCATTTCTCACTTTACACAGGATTAAACTGATAACAACGTCCAGCTGATTATGGGTAAAACCAACGAACTGTCCCCTTCATTGATGGCAAGAGTTGAAAACTTTGAACTCTTTGATCATCGTGATCCACAAGCGACCCCAGATATTTTTGTTTTAAACAAACTCACTAGACTCTATCTCCCGTCTCCTGCTGTTATTGCATTACAAAATAACAACAGCAGGCTTCGGCAGATCCCTGTGACCATAAAATAGGAATAAGCAGGCATAGATAATGGATGGATGGATGGAGGGATGAAACTTACAATGGACATTCCCATTTCCCCTGTGACTTGACTTTTTGTGTTTATGTTTCCCTCCAACAGGCAGCACTAGCTTCTTCTGGAGGACTTTACTGTCTCCATGGCTGCACTGTACGTATGCACTTGCTACAGTTTTGCATGGTATTCATGCTGCATGAAATTTGTCTGAACAAGACTTGGACTGACAAAAACCAGGGCCTCATTTCCCCAAAATACTGGAAGGCTAAGATTATCATGCAAACCATCTTATAAACTGTCACAAATGTACGAGGACAGTGATTAGCAGGTAGTTTCAGCCAATATTGTAAGAATAACAGAGGCACCAATTTACTCCAAAATGACACATGTATTATGCAATCAGGCACTGGCTGTTAAGCTAACACCATTCCAGTATGATATTATTTGTGCATATATGGAAGTATGTTCATGTCAAAAGACTCTGGAGAGCACAAATGCTAATGAGAGACACAGGTGTAAGCAGATTTCAGCTACAATCCTATGTGTGCTCCTTTGAGTCTTTTCTCTCACCTTTCTTCTGCTGTTTTGGCTTCTCAACATTTGAAACTGCCAAGAGGTCAGATGCCAGCTTTACTTTCAAATTACTTTGACTTTCAAAGTCACTTTTCAAAGTGGAGTCAAAACTTTTAATGTACACTGGCCATTAAGCATCAATGGTCACAGTGTGAGGTTGGCCAGGTGTGACTTTACTTGCAAATATGGCATATGCATGCAGACTTTGTACTGAAATAAGATCTGCAAATTCACCAACAAAGAAAGCAAACTGTGGGAAGCTGAGTTACTGGTAGTCAGCATGTTTTTGCTAATTTTTAACATAACAATCATGACAATGATTCATGAAAAGGGACTCAACTGTGTTCATATTTTGAATTAAACTGTGGGGTGCAATGTAAAAACGTTCCTTATATAAAATAATTTAACAATCAGAGGTGTTAAACAATTTGGCTGAATACACCTGATCCAGGTAATCGGCAATGGCAGGGATAGTTAGAAAACATGTAGGGCAGTGGACCTCTGGGAATGGAGTTTGACACATGTGCACTAGATTTTGAGTTTTTACATCTTCTTAGTTGGTAGTTCTTATAGAAAATTACCTTTATGTGTTTGGCTACTATAAGGCACTAACTGTTTTCCTTTCAAAAGACCCTTTATATCAACTGTGACTGATGTGTGGCTCATATGTATGGGCAATTATAACAGTAAATATTAGACCTAATTTGAAAGAGTGCTGCATGAGTTACACTTTATAATCCTTCAACTGACTGCAGATTGTTCCAGTTATACAGCCTTATATTTTCTAGCTTTTGTTCAGCACTGATATTTACCTGCATCTTCTTTTGTGTGAACAAGAAAAAAAACATTGCTGCCATTTTGAACTCAGATATGGTTGTGCTTACAGTAACAAAATCTGACAATAAGCATGAAAATTGTTCAAAATTTGAGGACAGCCATTTGTCTTGGGGTAGTAGTAAAAAAAAAAGTTTGTTTTTGCAGGACGTGGATCCCATGCAAGCAATTGCAGTGAGTTGCTTTAACACTTTTTGAATATCGGTTTGATGGATTTCAAGAGTTTGCACTTCGCAATGTCCCATTTGTCAACTTTCTATCTTTCTCTGAAAAGTCTGCTGAGAACATGAGTGTATCAATCACATTCTTCAGACTTTTTCGTGTCATGCGCCTGGTGAAACTACTGAATCGCTCTGAGGGGATACGGAATCTTCTGTGGACCTTCATTAAATCCCTTCAGGTCAGCATCACCATGGACCATCAGTCAGCCTATGGTTTTGAATTACCATCTATCTTACAGTAGTATTGCTTGTTGTGTTGCAGGCTCTTCCTTATGTGGCACTGCTCATTCTTATGCTGTTCTTTATATATGCTGTGGTTGGAATGCAGGTATGCACAGTATATACATACACACACACAATCACTGTCTGCTATGATAATTATACAATGGTCACTGACTTTCCAGCTCTGATTGGCCAGGAGGCGTTGATTAATGTGTTATAGTCAGTTACCTATGGTGTACCTTGCAGTTTGATAGTTAAATTGCAGGAAAGTCAGCAATGCTGATGCTGAGATATAGATCATGACATTTTCTGTGGATCCACAAACAACAATCAAATAACAAAAGGGCTAATAGCTTCACGGTGAGAATGTCAACGTAATATGAAATGTGTATTACATTTGTGTAAATATGGACATCAAGAGAGGAGATAAGGAAGAGAACACTTAAATGATATTAGCCATGGTTGAGCTGGACAGCTGTGTTTTCTGCTTGGGAGGCTCTACAACTGTCACTTTTTCTCACAGTTTCAATACTTTCAGGATTTCAAAACTCAGAGCCTAGCCCAGCCCAACCTTTGTCCAGCTGTGCAATTAGCTGCAAATTAAGAGCTGATTTTTAAAATCTGATTGCATATGGCATTTTGTTGCCAAGAGGCCATGATATTAGCAGGATATTACCATTTACATTTGTATATTCAGTAACTTAAAAAATATGATGTAGGTTACTCAGCATTTATATTATTCTTAAAATAATCTTTTCTGCAGATCTTTGGTAAAATTGCCTTGGTTGATGGCACTTACATCAACAGGAACAACAACTTCCAGACATTCCCACAGGCTGTGCTGCTGTTATTCAGGTTGGTGGCCTGTTTCTCTCAGTTAAGGCTACAAAAAATCCATAACACTACACTCTCAGCCAATTGGACTCCACTGTCAGAAAATATATATTTTCCAGATTATAAACCGCAATGACCGCAATGACCGCAAACGACCTTGTTGAACAGGAAAAACACATATAAGTTGCTTTGGTGTATAAGTCACATTTCTTATTATACTAATTATAGATTAGCTTTCTACTAGCACTACTCAGCTCTACATAACTCGACTCGACTCGGTTTTTGGTGTTTTCCATTACAGGATAGTACCTAGTAGCAGGTACTTTTTAGTACCTCCTCAATTGAGGTTCCAAGTGAGCCAAGCTGATACTAAAATGTGACGTCAACATACTGCGGGCCACTGCCTGACCAGGGAGCAACGTCACTAGGAGAGCCATGAGCACTATGTTCATCCATGTCCAACACAAAAATCAAACCTGCCATTTTTAAAAACTGGCAACAATAATAGTTTGTTTTTCCATTTTTCTACTCTTTAGCGAAGCAATGGTTAATGCTACTCACAAAACAACACCGGGGTCCTATGAGGAGGTGCAGATGTTGCTGTGCTTGGTGGCGTCACAGCAGTTTTGCAGCACCCTGCTCTGACTGCCCTGTCCACGTTGAGGTGGTACTCAATTGTAATGGAAAATGACCAAAACCAAATTAAGTTAAGTAGAGTAGAGCCGAGTCGTGCTAAAACTGTGTAATGAAGAAAGAGTAACTGAAGAACGTAGATTAGGCATAACAACAAGCAGAATTGCATCACAAAATTCATTCATCCGTGTCAAGTAACATTAAAACTGAACCAACATCAGGGTATGGGGTGGGGGGAGATGAAGCGGTGTGTCCTCCTCCTCCATTAAAGTTAAATACACTTTAAAAACATCTAGTTAAATCAGTAACACAAAAATGTCTAAAAAGTCATACTGATTATACTTTTTGATAAATATGCAATGAGATAGCATTACATTGATGTTCAAATATGCTTACTGTAAAGTCAGGTCAGCTTATATATCATGAATAGTAATTGGATTAAGACTAGTGACAAACTGGCTTTTCAGTGTGAGTATTCAACTGGAAGTGTGGTTTTAGGTGTTCAGATATTTCTTTTGTGCAGATGTGCTACAGGGGAGGCCTGGCATGAAGTGATGTTAGCGTCTATGTATGGGAAGAAGTGCGACCCCAAATCTGACTATCTGCCTGGGGAAGAGTACACCTGTGGCTCCAACTTTGCCATCATCTACTTTATGAGTTTCTACATGCTTTGTGCCTTTCTGGTGAAACATCACACACATTCACAAGCACTCAGTGCACATTAGTGTGCAATTTAACCCAAACTTCAGTTCTTATTATATATATAAAATATAATTATATATAATTATATATTCATATAAATGAAGTTTAAAAGGCTTTATTTGTTGAATATGCAGCAGTTGTTAAACTATTTAAACTGTCATGTTTACGTTTTTTTTAGAGCTGTCAATCGATTAAAATATTTAATGGCGATTAATCGCATGACTGTCATGAGTTAACTCATGATTAATTGCAACTTAATCGCCCATTTTTATCTGTTCTAAATTTACCTTAAATGAATACTTTTCAAGTTTTTAATACTCTAATCAACATGGGCATGGACAAACATGGATGCTTTATGCAAATATATGTTTATTATTGGTGAAACCACCTCAGCATAAAGAACATAGACATGTTTCAAAGATGGTAGATGTTTTTCAAAGAACTTGTTCACATGGAAAAAAAAGAGCATAGTAAAACACATCCATCCATTATCTATACCCGCTTATTCCAAACTAGGGTCACAGGGATCTACTGGAGCCTATTCCAGCTGTCTTTGGGTGAAAGGCAGGGGTACACCCTGGACAGGTCACCAGGGCTACATAGACACAGAGACAAGCAATCACACACACACACTTACTACTATGGGCAATTTAGAGTCACCAATCAACCTAACATGCAGTACACACAAGTATGGGGAGAACATGCTGCTGCACTCTTTACTGTCTATGACTGCATTTTTGATTTTTCCTACTACAGGCTAGGCCACAGGTCAAACAGGAAATGCGAGCTGCGTTAATCGCACGTTAATAAAAATGAGTGCCGTTAAAATGAATTTGCGTTAACGCCTTAATTTTGACAGCCCTAATGCTTTCACATTAAATTGTATTGTGCACACATGGACAAAATTGTTGGCCTTAGTCAATTAGCCTTTGATTAAAGAAAGAAAAACCCAGAATGGTAACTGATGTGATGATGCTGGCATGGTGAACCCAAATGCACAGCAAACACTGAGACGTGACAATGAAAACATTTTATTATAAACACAGGCGAAGGTAGTATCATGGTGTGTATCACACTGAACATGGACCACAGAAAGCTAAGGAAAGAGTTGTCTCAGGAGATTAGAAAGAAAATTATAGACAAGCATGTTAAAGGTAAAGTATATAAGACCATCTGCAAGCAGCTTGATGTTCCTGTGACTACAGTTATACATATTATTCAGAAGTTTAAGGTCCATGGGATTGTAGCCAACCTCCCTGGATGTGGCCGCAAGAGTAAAATTGATGACAAATTGGAGATACAGACAATACGAGTGGTAACCTAAGAGCCCAGAACAATTTCCAAAGAGATTAGAGGTAAACTTGAAGGTCAAGGTACATCAGTGTCAAATCACACCATCTGTGCCAAAGTGGACTTAATGGAAGATGACAGAGGAGGACTCCACTGTTGAAAGCAAATCATAAAAAACAAGACTGGAATTTGGTAAAATGCATATTGACAAGCCACAAAGCTTCTGAGAGCATGCCCTTTGAACAGAAGAGGCAAAACTGAAGCTTTTTGGTAAGTCACATCAACTCTTTGTTCGCAAAAATGAAGTATACAAAGAAAAGACCACCATACCTAGTGTGAAACATGGAGGACGCTCAGTTATGTTCTGGGGCTGCTTTGCTGCATCGGGCACAGGGTGTCTTGAATCTGTGCAGGGTACAATGAAATCTCAAGACTATCAAGGCATTCTGGAGGGCATTCTCAGTCGCAGGTCATCGGTCCTCCAACAGGATAATGACCCAAAACACACAGCTACAAACCCAAGAATGGCTAAGAAGAAAACATTGAACTATTTTGAGTGGCCTTCTATGACGCCTGATCTAAATCCTATTGAACATCTGTGGAAAGAGCTGAAACATGCACTCTGGAGAAGGCACCCTTCAAACCTGAGACAGTTGGAGCAGTTTGCTCAAGAGGAGTGGGCCAAAATGCCTGTTGACAGGTGCAGAAGTCTGATTAGTGATTGCCTGAAAAGGTTGTGCAACAAAATATTAAGTTAAGGGTACCATCATTTTTGTCTAGGCCAGTTTCATTAGTTTTTTTTAATGCTTCTGTTGAACCACAATTCAAAAGCAATGTCTGATTTTTATTAGTTAATTTTCAGTACCATTGTGAGTTTTTCTTTCGTTTATGGAAGGGTACTAACAATTTTGTCCATGTATGTATTTCTTTCTAAAACTTTCACTTAAGGCTACCTGAGCTACATTTCATGATTTAATGATTTTTATCCATGGCAAGATCATAAAAACATGGATTCATAAAATATGTTTCAGGTGGTGGGACATCTCTAACATACATAATACCCATCCAAACTTACAGTAAAAGACATAGTGTATATTGCTTCTATTCCTTACAGATCATCAACCTATTTGTGGCTGTCATCATGGATAACTTTGACTACTTGACACGTGATTGGTCTATTCTTGGCCCCCAGCACTTGGATGAGTTCAAGAAAATCTGGGCTGAATATGATCCTGAGGCCACGTAAGTGAATTGTGTATTTTAAAATATGCAGGGAAACTGCAGAAACGCTCAGAAGGTTGCATTCTGCAATATCATCACTAGAGCTAGAGCAGCTAAATATTTCACATTTTGCACATTGCGCCTTTATTCTGTTCATGGAGAAATGAGATATTGTATGTTATTAGAGTCTGATGAGTTGGGCACCACTGCATCTTTAAACCAGATAAATCTAAAAAGTATTTCAAAATTATGTTTCAACTCATTTTTGTAAACCTCTACTGGTTCTTCCACACTACTGAAACACCCATCTAATTTCTGTTATGATCTTGACAAAATAAACAAAAGTTAAAGACATCAGCTGATCACATAAAAGTTCACAGAGAAGTTGTGAGTCATGATGCAGTAGTAGCATATATCTTAGGAAATTTGGATCTATCCTGTGAAACTACGTTACATATGTTCAATGTCTGAAACATACCATTTTTGTAACTTTACTTCCTTCCTGTATTTGTTTCGTCACATTAACCCTTTGGAGCCTACCGTCACACTGGCATGATCAAATCAAGTGCTATACTAGCCTGCTATATATTACTCCAGTTTTCAGATGAGGCAAAATTCATCATTGCATTTGCCACTGCAAGGTCAAAGAGTATTTTTTCTGAGCATTTATAGTGTTTTAAGGATTTTTGGAGTGTTTCTCTTGTTCTCCTACTTTTCCCTCTGTATATGTTTTGCATGTGTGACTGTTTCTTGTTTTGGAGCCCATTTCCCATAATATGAGTGGTTTCACTTTTACACATGTTTACAGTTTATAGAATTTTTTGAGTAGGATAGCATTTCCTTTGCCTTTGATTTTGTATGGATTTTGTCCTTAGGGGCAAACTTAGTTAAGTGATTCATGCATAAATGACAAACTGTTGCCAAAGAAAACAAGCTGATGAAAGAGACCATCTCACAAATGCGTTCCTTATGCAACAACCACATCTTTGTCATGCAGTTTTAGAATGCATAAACCATGCTGGTATAAATTACAGTGACAGCACTTGTAGTATCCCATTTTTCCACTTTTACGTAGTTGTGGCACTCCCACAGAATTGTGGCAGAACAAGCACAGCTGCATCAAACTCAAAGTGCTGTGCTTTTTCTGCCACTGTGTCTCCTTCATTACTACCCTATGTGGATGCAGAGAGACCCAAAGCAGTTTATAAATGTCTGTTTCATTTCATACAGCAATTGCACTGGATAAATAGTCATAATCAGTTACACAGAAGTTCCTACCCTGTTTGCGCTTGCGATTTGAAGGGAATTTCCCCTGCATACCTATAGAGTAGTTTATCTAAGACTGGGTGATGTGGAATGCTGCAAGCTTTAGTAGACCTTTAGAAGAACCTTCAACATCCAGCATCTGTGGGTAAGAAAAAAATGTAAGAATCAGCCATATCATTTATGGATAGCTTGCCAGAACCAGTTTTCCTACTTATACCATTTCAAATGTTATGTTTGTTCCAGCTTAAACACGTCTGTTCGTTGAGACGAAGGTTAATAGGATAGAATGGCTACCTTTGTTAAATGTTGAGGCCAGTACATCTAAACACACAAATTAAATTACATAATTTTCATTTTGGGTCTTTTTTACCTTTGCTATACCTGTTGCAAATCATTCATATAGGAAGAGGCTGAATATGAAATCCTTTATTCTTTATTCGTAGGGGGCGTATTAAGCATCTTGATGTGGTGACGCTCTTGCGGAGAATACCTCCTCCTCTGGGTTTTGGCAAGTTTTGTCCTCATCGTATTGCCTGCAAGGTGAGAAGTGTTCAGTCTGATTTCTGCTGTCACATGTCCTGTTACCTCAGGAACATCCTGTCAGGCCGCATATTGGATTATCTGTGGTTTATTACCAAAATAATATTCATGTCAAAAAATTAATCATTAGTTCAACTTATACTTACCACCATGTTACCAAATTGCGCTTGAAACATTCCTGGTGCACTTGGCAGAGCACACTACACTGTGACAATAAAAACAGAGCAGAAAGATTTCATTTTATGCTAAAAACTTTGAAGGATGCCTACTTGATTTGTCTAAGAGTACAGAAGTGTAATTTATTACAACTGAGAAGTAAAAATTGAAAAAACTGAAATACATATCATAAATCATGTTATGTATTTAGTACAACTTGTAAGTTAATCAATGCAAAACCAAATATGAGCAACCTTTCTACATTACCTTAAGTGTGTGTGGTTCTTATTGTGTTTTGTTTCTGCAGAGGTTGGTCTCCATGAACATGCCTCTCAACAGTGATGGAACAGTCACCTTTAATGCCACACTGTTTGCCCTTGTTAGAACTGCACTGAAAATAAAGACAGAAGGTGTGTGTTATTAACAATGTACTGTTTATTTACAGTATATGTTACTCGTTCTTTTGAGTACACAGTAGAATACAGACTACAGTCTGTATAGACTACAGTAGAATTTATCCAAGGCAAACCATCATCCAAGAAGTGTTCTTAAGTTAACATTATGCACTAATGATACACTATCAGTCCAAAATTTGGGCACCTTCCCATTGAACTGAAAGGAAAGTGTGTCCAGTCCTTTGACTGGTAGCATAATCTGATGATTTATGTCAGTTTACTGTGGCTATTAAATTAATACATGTACAATTGTGATTACTATTTCAGATATTTTAACAACCATACTGTACAAGGTCCATGCAATTCATACAACTGTACAAGATACAGATCTATTAGAGTTAGCTACCGAGAATGTGACATAATTTTGAAAGTAGTTATTTCTCTTGCTTCTTCCATTGGGCAGGTAATTTTGAACAAGCCAATGAGGAACTGAGAGGAATTATCAAGAAGATCTGGAAGCGCACCAGTATGAAACTGCTGGATCAAGTCATCCCACCTATTGGAGGTTGGTGTTTATTAGACGTAGGGAACGGGAGCATACGGACATTTTGGCAGGTGTTGGGTACCTGCACACTGCTGTCTCATTTCCAGTTCTCCTCAGGAGGCCTGATGTCCCTACAGAACTAAAGAAGAACTAGAAACAAGATACCAGTGTGTGGGAACTTTTTACTTTTTTACAAGCAAAATAACTTTTACATCTCAAGAAGGCAATGGCTTAGTAAATTGTCCTGGGTCTAACATAAAATATACAGTTCATATCAAGTATTGTTTATAATGTTTTTTCTACAAAATGGTAATCTGTGGAGAAATTTTTCTCACAGCTTCCTTTACATTTCAGCCAAAGATGTCTGACTTTCCACATTGCATAACAGCAATGGAAAGAGTAGACTACTGTAAAATTGTACTGTTATGTTAAAGAAATGTACTCAAGGACAAGTCAAACTACTTATGTAAAATTGTATTCAGGTGGAAGTAAAGAGTAAGTCAGTTAAAATATACTCAGGATAAAATGTGTTAAAATATAAATGCATATACATTGCGCCTAATTAAACACTGCAATCGGCCTTGCTGTTCCAACAAAATTTCACTTTAGACAGGAAGAGTGCAGCCTGAGCATAGAAGTGATTATTACTGTCAAACAGCTGCCGCCCTATAGCCTAAATAGAATGAACAAACAAAAATTATTAGCATTAAGAAAAAGGTATAGCCACCACAATGTGGTCAAGGTACAGAAATCAAACAGCCTGTCCCTTCATATAGAATTAACAACACAACAAATACACATACTGCACATAAAGTAAAGTCCAGTAAAGTTTTAGCATTTAGTCTGACCTAGCATGCATCCTGTCAGGTAACACTCTACTACTGATAGTAACCAGAACTTATAATAGATTTCGATTTCTTTTCTTTGTTCTTTTCAAAAAAATCATGGCCAGAAATGAATGCACTCCTTGCTCTGCCAATTGATTACTGTCAATTCACAGCCTGTATGTTTTACGGAATGTGCGCTGAAAGGAGCTCTCTCCCAACTTTGGAGCTTTCTGATGTTCAGACGTCCTGGAACCATAGACAAACCAGCAGCTTTTTCTTTGCTGTCTGTCTAAACACACCTTAGTTGAGCCCAACAGACCTGTGGCATCCTAAAGTGGCCACTATATCGGGTATCAACCCTTGTCAAAATCAGTCAGTATGTCTTTCTCTACACTGTACATGCATTTCTGTGTTTTCATAGATGATGAGGTTACAGTGGGAAAGTTCTATGCAACCTTCCTAATCCAGGATTATTTCAGAAAACTGAAGAAGAGACAGGAGGAGTACTACGGCTACCGGCCAACAAAGAAAAGTGCTACCCATGAGATACAGGTAAACAGTTTATTAATTTGTTTTTCATTTGTCATTAATTGAAAATACTAAGAATAATAGTATCAGCATTTTTTTGTTTTCTTTTTGTGTGTAGGACATCATAGGACTGTAGAATTAACTATTGATGTTGATAAACATTTCTGTACATGACAAATACATCTTACTCAAAACTACATGAAGATGAGAGCATTTAAATAATTATTTAATGCAAACAGCTTTCTTTTGCATGATGGGAGGGAAAATGATGGAATGAACAATAGGTTATAAAATTTTAACATCCTAGTACAAAACAGCAAAAAAATGTGTTAAATAATTTCAGTAAACCACTGTTGCCTTATGGATGGGGAAGACCACTTCCATCAGAAAAGAAAACCACTAGAAATATCAAAACCAAAATCTTAAAGACCAAAACCAATAAATACATAAAAATGCATAAGATGTATTTTTTTAAAAATAGTAAATAGATAATGCGTATAATTTAACAAGAGATAAATTAATTATGGAAGTGTACTGTTTTTCCAACACTTTGGAATGTAATGAGTGTGAGGGAAATTTATACCTCGACAGACAAATGTCTACTACCTCCCTTTTGTGTCCTGTGTTGTGTCCTATGTTATGTTATTTTCCTAAAACAAGGCTTTTAACACTGCTTTGTAGTCACAAGGGAGCAGACGGAAAGTCAGGGAGACGCTAATTATATTATATATGCCATCCTGCCGGCATGATTTACATGTGAGTGACTGATGTGTAAATTAATTCTGTTCAACTGATACAAAAGCTGATCATTTTCTGTGCTCATGGTCAATTGGTATTGACCCGTCCTGCAAGCTGTATGTTCTGTTGTGACTCTGTTGCTTTGCCCGTTGCCTTGCCTATTAAATTTGCCATCCTTTGACCTGAGATTTGCCTCCAAGTATTTTTTCCATGACAATGAGAAAATGTTAAATATCCAAGATGTTCTTAACTGAAAGCTTCATTAAAGACTTTTCATTAAACATGACAAAAAAGAGTATGTTCATTAGCCAAATAAATGCAATACTGTAAATGCAGAAAATAAAAATATGCACATATCTATTCCATATCCCACTCCAGTATGCCATTATAGACCTACAGATGAGTTATGGTCTCAAACATACATAGGCATGAATGAGTTTCCTTCTTGTTTCTCTATTTATATTTTTGTCAGGCCGGATTGAGAAACATTGAAGAAGAAGCAGCTCCAGAGCTCCATAGGGCCATTTCTGGAGATCTAATGACTGAAGAAGACATGGACCCAGGTGGTTTGGAAGGCATCTACAGGGTAACACAGCAGGATGCAAAGATTAATGGCTAGGTGGAAGGGGAGTATGAAGTACAAAAAGAATCATAATGGGTTTTACAAACAACCTAAATTGTCTTTACTCAGAATACTAGCAAAACTTTAACTTTACTGTATTTTTTTCAGATTTGTTTATGTATACAGTTATTATTTGCAAACATAACTGTTAAATAGCTGCAGCTATACAGTCCAGTGTGCCATGGTAATTCCTGACATATTAAATACAAGGTGATGATTGCTGACAGTCTCAGTAATGATGTGCAACATGTTTTTATTTGTACTGTATGTGAAATAAATCAAGACAGGTCACACCTATGAATACAGCTCACAATAACCTCACTATCTTGTCTAAAACAGAGACAAGGCGGTCTTTTTGGAAACCACACAGACCCTTTTTCTGCAGAGAGTGAAATGGCTAATGCTGGACAGGCCACTTGCCAGCGCCCTCTGCAGATGGCAGAGGGAGTCACCAACAGCAACACAAATCACAGGTCTGTATGCTCATGGTTATGTTTGGGAATGTTAAATGTTTTTTTTTCTGAATCCTTAGGTTTACTGCATTAATGCTTATTTTTGAACATAACAAATTATTACATTTATTAAACATCTACAATCTATATTTATACTGTGCACAGATCAAACACATAATCCACATGAACCATATTTCTACTGGCAGCAACACATTTTTAAATCGAAAAATTAAATAATTTGAATTGGCTCTGTATTTTGATTGCACATTTATTATTCAACAATCCATATGGGTCCAGGGATGTTTTTTAGAAATTACTTTGTACCTTGAATATTCAAGACATGTTTTGAAATATACTGTCTTGTCTCTACATTTAAGTAGCAAAGGGATTTTTCCTCGAACCGCCACCTTATTGTGGTGGAGGGGTTTGCGTGCCCGTATGATCCTAGGAGCTATGTTATCCAGGGCTATATGCCCCTGGCAGGGTCTCCCAAGGCAAACAGGTCCTAGACTAAGAGAGATTCACTGACCTCTTATGAAGCGAAAACCGAGGACCGTGACGTCGCCCGGCATGGTGAAGCCCCACCCTGGAGCCAGGCCTGGGGGTGTGGCCCGTTGGCGAGCGCCTGGTGGCTGGGTCTCCCCCCATGGGGCCCAGCCAGGCAAAGCCCGAAAGAGCGACGTGGGGCCGCCCTTCTGTGGACCCACCACCCACAGGAGGATCCATAAGGGGCTTAGTGCTTAGTGCTTAGTGGATCGGGCAGTGGTCAAGGACGGGGACCTCGGCGACCCAATCCCTGGATGCTGAAACTGGCTCTAGGGACATGGAATGTCACCTCACTGGGGGGGAAGGATGCTGGTGTGGGCTTGCTCATAGCTCCCCAGCTCAGCCGCCACGTGTTGGAGTTTTCCCCCCAGAGTAAAAGGGTCGTTTCCCTGCGCCTTCGGGTCGGGGATAGGTCTCTCACTGCCTATGGGCCGAACAACAGTGCAGAGTACCTGGCCTTTTTGGAGTCTCTCGGGGGGGTGCTGAAAGGTGCTTCTACTGGGGACTCCATAATTCTGTTGGGGGACTTCAACACTCACGTGGGCAGCGACAGTGAAACCTGGAGGGCCGTGATTGGGAGGAACGGCCTCCCCAATACGAACCTGAGTGGTGTTCTGTTGCTGGACTTCTGTGCTAGTCACAGTTTGTCCATAACAGTGGTGGACACCGGAGGTAAGGGATGCCGTCAAGCTGAAGAAGGAGTCCTACCGAGCTTGGTTGGCTTGTCGGACTCCCGAAGCAGCTGACGGGTACCGTCGGGCCAAGCGTGCTGCAGCCCAGGCGGTGACGGCGGCAAAAACTCGGGTATGGGAGGAGTTCGGTGAGGCCATGGAGAAGGACTACCTGTTGGCCCCGAAGAGATTCTGGCACACCGTCCGGCACCTCAGGAGAAGGAAACAGTGCCCTACCAACACTGTTTACAGTGGAAGTAGGGAGCTGCTGACCTCGACTGGGGATATTGTCGGACGGTGGAAGGAATACTTCGAGGATCTCCTCAATCCCGTCAACACGTCTTCCATAAGGGAAGCAGGGGCTGGGGATTCGGAGGCTGATCCATCCATCACCCAAGCCGAAGTCACTGAGGTAGTTCGGCAGCTCCTCGGTGGCAAAGCACCGTGGGTGGATGAGATCCGCCACGAGTACCTCAAGTCTCTGGATGTTGTTGGGCTGTCATGGTTGACACACCTGTGCAACATCGCGTGGCGTTCAGGGACAGTACCCCTGGATTGGCAGACCGGGGTGGTGGTTCCTCTTTTTAAGAAGGGGGACCGGAGGGTGTGTTCCAACTACAGAGGGATCACACTCCTCAGCCTCCCGGGGAAGGTCTATGCCAGGGTGCTGGAGAGGAGGATCTGGCAGGTGGTTGAACCTCGGATCCAGGAGGAACAATGCGGTTTCCATCCTGGCCGTGGAACACTGGACCAGCTCTATACCCTCTCGAGGGTGCTCGAGGGTTCATGGGAGTTTGCCCAACCAGTCCACATGTGTTTTGTGGACTTGGAGAAGGCATTCGACCGGGTCCCCCATGACATCCTGTGGGAGGTGCTCCAGGAGTATGAGGTCCGGGGGCCTTTGCTGAGGGCTATCCGGTCTCTGTACAACCGGAGCAGGAGCTTGGTTCGCATTGCCGGTAGTAAGTCAGACCTGTTCCCAGTGCACGTTGGACTCCGGCAGGGCTGCCCTTTGTCACCGGTTCTGTTCCTTACTTTTATGGACAGAATTTCTAGGCGCAGTCAGGGGCCTGAGGGAGTCCAGTTCGGGGACCACAGGATTTCATCTCTGCGTTTTGCAGATGATGTTGTCCTGTTGGCTCCATCGAGCCGGGATCTCCAGCGTGCACTGGGGCGGTTTGCAACCGAGTGTGAAGCAGCTGGGATGAGAATCAGCACCTCCAAGTCCGAGGCCATGGTACTCAACCGGAAAAAGGTGGTTTGCCATCTCCAGGCCAGGGGAGAGATCCTGTCTCAGGTGGAGGAGTTTAAGTATCTTGGGGTCTTGTTCACGAGTGAGGGAAGGATGGAGCGTTAGATTGACAGACGGATCGGGGCATCGGCAGCAATAATGCGGTTGGTGTACCGGTCCGTTGTTGTGAAGAAGGAGCTAAGCTGGAAGGTGAAGCTCTCGATTTACCGGTCAATCTACGTTCCTACCCTCACCTATGGTCATGAGCTTTGGGTCATGACCGAAAGGACAAGATCGCGGATACAAGCGGCTGAAATGAGCTTCCTCCGCAGGGTGGCCAGGCAGTCCCTTAGAGATAGGGTGAGGAGCTCGGTCACCCGGGAGGAGCTCGGAGTAGAGCCACTGCTCCTCCACATCGAAAGGAGTCAGTTGAGGTGGCTCGGGCATCTGTTTCGGATGCCTCCTGGGCGCCTCCCTGGGGAGGTGTTCCGGGCATGTCCCACCGGGAGGAGGTCCAGGACATGCTGGATGGACTATGTGTCCCGGCTGGCCTGGGAACGCCTCGGTGTCCCCCCAGAAGAGCTGGAGGAAGTGTCCAGGGAGAAGGAAGTCTGGGTATCCCTGATTTGGCTACTGCCCCCGCAACCCGGCCCTGGATAAGCGGAAGAAGATGGATGGATGGATGGATTTTTAGTCTCACATGGCTGAACAGAAATTACATTCATTATGTATAATCGAAGGGAAAACAATAGGCTAAATGTCAGGAATCAAGGCGGGACCCAAGTGCGGATTCAAAAAACAAAGGTTTATTCAACACAAGATCACTGGAGAACTTAGGAGAACGAAGGACCTCCAGGAACGAGCAGGGATTCAGCTTGTATCGAGTTCCAGCCGTAGATCACGGAAGGCGTGGGATCTGGAAAAGGGAGAACAAAAGACCAGGTAAGTAATTAGTGACCAAGGCGGATATCTCAAAACAGACGGATCTTCCACTACAGCGTGGGTAAACGGACGAACTGGCGCCGAGGTTGTGAAGATCCAGGGCTTTTATGGAAGCAGGTGAAGGTGAGTGACAGGTGGAGCTCATCAGCGCCACGGCCTCAGGTGACGCACCTGCAGACAATCAACAGGACAAGACAACACACACTGGGGAAAAAGGGAGAGAAACAAGAGGTACAGAGGAGCCCGTACTGCCGCCTCATGACAGTACCCCCCCCCTTACGGTCGCCACCTGGCAGCTACCAGGCTTGTCGGGGTGTCGCCGATGGAACTCCCGTACCAACAGGGCGTCGAGGATGGCCAAGCGTGGAACCCACGACCGTTCCTCCGGGCCGTAGCCCTCCCAATCGACCAGGTACTGGAACCCCCGCCCTCGTGGTCGAACGTCCAGGAGCCTCTGGACAGAGTAGGCTGGGGCGCTATCAACAAGTCTAGGAGGAGGAGGTGGGGTGGGAGGACCGTGAAGGGAACTGGTGGAAACGGGTTTGATTTGGGACACGTGGAATACAGGGTGGATCCTCATAGTTGCCGGAAGCTGTAACCGGACAGCTGCTGGGTTAACAATCCTCTGGATGGTGAAGGGGCCGATGAACCTGGCGGAGAGTTTGCGGGATTTCATCTTGAGAGGGATGTTATGGGTGGACAACCAGACGGACTGACCTGGCTGATAAGGGGGAGCAGGGTTCCTGTGGCGATTCGCCAGCCGTTGGTTCCGCTCCGCCGTGCGTTGGAGAGCATGCCGCGTGAGTCGCCACATCCGATGGCACCGCCGAAGGTGTTGCTGCAATGAGGGGACCGCCACCTCTAGCTCCTGAGCCTCAAACAGGGGCGGTTGGTAACCGAGAGAGACCTCGAAGGGAGTTCGGCCAGTGGCAGTACTCACCTGGGAATTATGAGCATATTCGACCCAGGGTAGGTATGTGCTCCATGTTGTGGGGTTCGACGCCACCACGCAACAAAGGCCTGCCTCTAATTCCTGATGAAGCCTCTCTGTCTGACCATTGGTTTGGGGGTGATAGCCAGACAACAAGCTCACCGAAGCCCCCAGGGTCCAACAGAAACCCCTCCAGACCTGAGATGTGAACTGGGTTCCTCGGTCCGATACAATGTCCTGAGGAATGCCGTGTAATCTAAACACATGCTGAAAAAGCAGGTTAGCTGTCTCCAAAGAGGTGGGGAGCTTGGAAAGGGGAATAAAATGGGCAGCCTTAGAGAATCAGTCAATGATGCTTAAAATAATAGTGTTACCTTGAGATGGTGGCAGGCCCGTCACAAAGTCCAGTGCGATGTGGGACCATGGCCGGGAAGGTATCGGGAGGGGCCGGAGTAGTCCAGCCGCTGGGCAGTGAGAATCCTTCTCCCGAGCACAGACTGAACAGGATCTCACGGAGTCCTTGATGTCCCGATCCATAGACGGCCACCAGAACCGTCGACGCACGAGATCTCGGGTGCGGGCGATTCCGGGATGGCAGGCAAACTTGGCCGTATGGACCCACTGAAGCACCTGTGGACGAACGGGGCTGGGAACATAGAGGCGGTTAATAGGTCCACTTTGGGGACCAGGCTCCGTATGCTGAGCCTGTACCACTTGGTCCTCTATGTTCCAAGTGAGTGCTGCTATGACACAGCTGGGAGGGAGCATGGGGTCAGGCTCTGAGTCTGGGTCCGATGGGGCAAACTGCCGGGAAAGAGCGTCTGGCTTAAGGTTACGGGTTCCTGGTCTATACGTTACCGTGAACCTAAATCTGGTGAAAAACAGGGCCCAACGGGCCTGCCTCGCCGTGACGCGCTTAGCGGATTGAATATAGGCCAGGTTCTTGTGATCTGTCCAAACTATAAAACTCTGTTCCGTACCTTCTAGCCAGTGCCTCCATTCCTCAAGCGCCAATTTGAGCAGCAGCTCCTTATTTCCCACGTCATAGTTCCGTTCAGCAGGGGACCGACGGCGGGAGAAAAAAGCACAGGGATGTAACTTGTTGTTGGCCGCGGACCGCTGGGAGAGAACAGCGCCCACCCCCACGTCCGAAGCGTCCACCTCGACTATGAACTGGCGCTGGGGGTCTGGCTGAATCAGGATGGGAGCCGAGGTAAAGCGGACCTTTAAGTCCTTGAACGCCGCCTCCGCCTCCGGGGACCAAAGGAACCTGACCCTGGGAGAGGTAAGGCTGGTGAGAGGTTGAGCCACACTACTAAAACCTCGGATAAAACGCCTATAAAAATTGGCGAACCCCAGGAATTGCTGGAGTGCCCGACGAGTGGTTGGTCGGGGCCACTCGGCCACCGCGCGTAACTTGTCTGGATCGGCTCGCACCCCGCCCCTCTCGATAATCAACCCCAGAAAGGAAATGGATTCACGGTGAAACTCACACTTCTCCGCTTTAACATATAACTTGTTTTCTAAAAGGCGCTTCAGCACCTGCCTGACGTGTTCCTGATGCTCCCGCGGCGTGCGCGAGAACACGAGGATATCGTCCAAATACACGAACACAAACTGATTAAGGAAGTCCCGCAGCACGTCGTTGACAAACGTTTGGATGACGGCGGGGGCATTCATGAGGCCAAATGGCATCACCAGATACTCAAAATGCCCCAGAGGTGTCTTAAACGCCGTCTTCCACTCGTCCCCCTCCCTAATTCGGATGAGGTGGTATGCGTTGCGCAGGTCTAATTTGGTGAAAATTGTGGCACCCTGCAGCAACTCGAACGTGGACGTCAGCAGAGGAAGGGGGTACCGGTTACGGACCGTGATCGCATTAATTCCCCGGTAGTCTATACAGGGGCGCAGGGTCTTTTCCCGCTTTGCAACAAAAAAAAACCCAGAGCCGACGAGGGATGAAGAAGGGCGGATTATGCCCGATGCCAGCGACTCCGAAATGTACTTCTCCATTGACTCCCTCTCCGGGCGTGACAGGCTGTAAAGCCTACTACTTGGCAATTCAGCACCGGGGAGGAGGTCGATGGTGCAGTCATAAGGTCGATGGGGAGGCAAGGAAAGTGCCCTACTTTTACTAAACACCAGGGCTAAATCGTGATAACAATCAGGCACACCAGTTACATCGTGTGCCTCTACTGGCTCGGCAACGGACGGGGAGGATGGCGTCAACGCTGCCCGCAGGCAATTTTCGTGGCAGCGCGGACCCCACTCTCTTATCTGACCCGTGACCCAGTTAATATGCGGGTTGTGTTGCCGGAGCCAGGGAAGTCCCAAAATCAAGGGGGATCGTGGAGCCGAAATAACTTTAAAAATTTCCTGCTCCCGGTGGTTCCCCGAGAGCAGCAACGTGAGTGGTGAGGTGCTGTGCATGACGAGGGCGAGCAGACGTCCGTCCAGAGCATCCGCGCGTAGGGGGCGCACTAGCGGTTGGAGTGGAATCTTTAGCTGCTGTGCCAATTTACTATCAATGAAATTGTCGTCTGCCCCCGAATCCACCAAGACGGACAAAGGCCATGTCATCAGCGGAGCTAAATGTCAGGAATCAAGGCTAAATGTCAGGAATCAAGGCGGGACCCAAGTGCGGATTCAAAAAACAAAGGTTTATTCAACACAAGATCACTGGAGAACTTAGGAGAACGAAGGACCTCCAGGAACATGCAGGGATTCAGCTTGTATCGAGTTCCAGCCGTAGATCACGGAAGGCGTGGGATCTGGAAGAGGGAGAACAAAAGACCAGGTAAGTAATTAGTGACCAAGGCGGATATCTCAAAACAGACGGATCTTCCACTACAGCGTGGGTAAACGGACGAACTGGCGCCGAGGTTGTGAAGATCCAGGGCTTTTATGGAAGCAGGTGAAGGTGAGTGACAGGTGGAGCTCATCAGCGCCACGGCCTCAGGTGACGCACCTGCAGACAATCAACAGGACAAGACAACACACACTGGGGAAAAAGGGAGAGAAACAAGAGGTACAGAGGAGCCCGTACTGCCGCCTAAATGAGACACTAAATGAGGTAGAGAAAAACATTTCTAATGATAGAAATGCATCACTGCAGGGAGGGTCACATCTGTCTGATCAGCTGCACCTTCCCATCTGAACAGATTGCCCATCATTCATCACAATCAACACTCATTCTACATTAATATTTCATCTTGAAAATGAATATGAATTCCTTTGTTGGTCACTGTTGACATTCACACAGAACTCTAAATACTCTCCAGCTCAAAGTTTAGCTTTGGCAAAGTTTGAGAAATTCATATTTGTTAGATCTACAGTTACTAGTATTCACCAGCAATTACTCTGCATTTCCAAAAATTTTTTTCTACAGTCTAAAGTCACAGCAATGGGTAGTAAATATGTCATTATTAGGGTGTGCTCAGAAAAAACATAGTGGTGACTCCTTCACACAAATATGATCCACATTCATGTCTTTAAATGTTTAGATGAAACTGAGATTACATCATTGTTTAATTTTTCATTTATTTTTTCAGCCTTTATTAACAGAATCAGCCACTGACCATTGGTGTCTACAGAAAACTTCAAAGCCATGACCGATAACTGCAACAACATGGAGATGGCAGGAGCTTTTCAATGGACACAAATATAAATAAATCAATGATTCCTCAATGCGGGAAATTAATGCTGGTTTTCACAGCGTCTAGAGTGAGCTGCACAGGAGCAAGATCTCCATGTCAGATCTGTAAAACGTTGACTGAAAACATTTGGGTCTGGGATTTTGTAATGAAAAAGCATGTCTCCCAGTGTCAGTGCCAATGTCCATCACCGATAGTTTGAATCATTTTTGAACAACAGAGGTCTATGAAACAGACGGACATTACAATAACTGAGTAGAGTCAATTTTTTGTGTTAGTTTCTATATGGGGAGTATTGAAAATACTGTGAAAGGAAATGACCAGCTTTATTTTTATGAGTATGACGTTAGGAAATAAACATCAGAAGAGGTCCTCACACTGTTTAATTTATTCATTGAATTTCATCACATAAAAATACACAAAATTACCACAAATCACCACAATTTTCACCTTGACAGACAGTCTGTCAACTCCCTGTGTGAATGCAACTATGGCAAGCCGTTTGAGCATAAATTAGATATCCTTGATATCAGATGTTTATTTCACATACTAGTTCAGTCTTTGTCAGAACTAGTTCGACGTTTGATTGCACTAGTTGGACATGTGATTGCACTAGTTGAACAAGAACCCTTACTAGTCACGCTTTCTCAGCAACTAGTGGCATTTCTGTCCAGCTAGTTCCATGAAAAGCCCTACTATCAATGCCAGTCACTGCACTAGTAGGACCAAAGTCCCAACTAGTCAGCTTTTTCATGTACTAGTGGCCCTCTGGACGACACTAGTAAGGCTAAAAGTCCTACTAGTTAACTAGTGTGCTGAAAGAAATGTGACAAGTTTACTAGTCAAGCATGAGTTTGGCTCACTAGTGAACTAGTGAGATTCAAATGTTTACTAGTTTACTAGTAAATACCAAAATGTCCACTAGTTCCACAGGTGGTGATCATTTTGGCCTTACTTGTTAACTAGTTAAACACAATCTGTTACTAGTGAGCTAGTAAGGTCCAAATGGAGTAAGTAGTTGACTAGTGGCAATGATGTTCTCCTCACTAGTTAACTAGTGGAAGACATTTTGCCTCACTAGTGAAAGTCTGTATCAGACATGTTCAGACTATGACTGAACATGTCAGACATTTTTCCTACATGTTAGGCCTTTTCTTTAGCTAGTTTAGCATTTATTGGCACTAGTGAGCGACTATGTGCAACTAGTGAGACATTTGTTTAACATGTTGGTCTTTTTGATGCACTAGTTGATATTTTCAATACACTAGTTGACGTTTTGATCTTACCAGTCCAATATAAATGCTCACTAGTCGATTTGTGTGCTCAACTAGTGCAACTAGTAATGTTGTAAAGTGTCACTAGTTAACATGTATGATGTTTGCAACTGTTCACTAGTTAACTAGTTGCACAGAAATGTCAACTAGTGAGCAGGTTTTGCAGACAAGTCAAATGAAAACTTACACTAGTATACCAAAAACTTTAACTAGTGCAACAAAAAGACCAACATGTTAAACAAATGTCTCACTAGTTGCACATAGTCGCTCACTAGTGCCAATAAATACTAAACTAGCTAAAGAAAAGGCCTAACATGTAGGAAAAATGTCTGACATGTTCAGTCATAGTCTGAACATGTCTGATACAGACTTTCACTAGTGAGGCAAAATGTCTTCCACTAGTTAACTAGTGAGGAGAACATCATTGCCACTAGTCAACTACTTACTCCATTTGGACCTTACTAGCTCACTAGTAACAGATTGTGTGTTTAACTAGTTAACAAGTAAGGCCAAAATGATCACCACCTGTGGAACTAGTGGACATTTTGGTATTTACTAGTAAACTAGTAAACATTTGAATCTCACTAGTTCACTAGTGAGCCAAACTCATGCTTGACTAGTAAACTTGTCACATTTCTTTCAGCACACTAGTTAACTAGTAGGACTTTTAGCCTTACTAGTGTCGTCCAGAGGGCCACTAGTACATGAAAAAGCTGACTAGTTGGGACTTTGGTCCTACTAGTGCAGTGACTGGCATTGATAGTAGGGCTTTTCATGGAACTAGCTGGACAGAAATGCCACTAGTTGCTGAGAAAGCGTGACTAGTAAGGGTTCTTGTTCAACTAGTGCAATCACATGTCCAACTAGTGCAATCAAACGTCGAACTAGTTCTTACAAAGACTGAACTAGTATGTGAAATAAACATCTGATATCAAGGATATCTAATTTATGCTCAAACGGCTTGCCATATGCAACAGACTATGTCTGCTACCTCCCTCCTGTCAAAAGACTTTTGACACTGCTTTGTATTTCAGTAGGAAGCAGACGAAAAGATAGGTAGTCACACAGACATGCTAATCATATTCACGGACCACTGTGTATTCACTTGTGTGTTGCCATGCTGGTGTGATTTACATGTGACTGACTCTGTGTAAATTAAAACTGCTGAGTTGATATAAAAGTTAGCAATTTCCTTTGTCCTGTCCCTCATCCTGCCGAGTTTTGACAACAGCTAGAGCAGAGAACAACCTGGTTTTCTGAGCAGAAAAAATTCTCTCAACTACTCTCACGGCTTCTGTTTTAACTGTACAAGCACAAAACTCACTGCAGAAGTTGCCACATGCCTCTTGTCTCGCCTCGTCAAGACATATAATCCTCAAGATCAGAATCCAGAAATTTGCCCTAATTGACAGGCGAGTCGCGTTTCTGTCCGACTGCAATAGAAGTTTGCTGCTAACAGTTCGTGTCTGAGACTGTCAGTCTAACCTGCTCTCACAGTGTCATTTTAACTCCTATTTGGACAAAGTGCGCACAGTCTTGTACAAGATGTTAGGAATCTAGCTAGTAAAAGAATTTCTCCTGTAGAGTGAGTATTTGTTGAGGAAATTGCGAGTTTGGGTCACAGTCGCTGAAAGCGCTGTTACTAGTGTGTCTCTCCTTTTCTGCCATGTAAACGGCTTTGTTTTCAGCTCGTCTGCTATAGCTCACTGGGTATGGTGCGTGCCTGTAGTGCAGAATTCTTGGGTGTGTTCCTACCTAAGGTTGCATTTTTAAATTTTTGAGATGAGATACAATCTCCAATGTCTGAAGTGACTGACATGTATTGCAAGCGGCAATAACAGTGTGCTTTCAGCAATCACACACATTTTCCTCAGGAAATGCCCTTTCTAGTTATCTTTGCTATTCTGCACATACGTGATAGCCCTTCCTAGGTAGTTACCAGCAACAATAGTGAGGACTAAGCCCCCCTAAGGATGAAATCCTAGAGCCACCCCTGGTAGTAGAGACCATTGTCTGATTGATTACTGTTGTATGCAGCACATCGAAATAGTCGCACAAGGAAAGATAACACGAGATAACGGCTAATACTGGGGGGCTTAGTGAAAAGGACTATGGGTAAAAATAAAAGTTAGTGAGTTGCTACTGTTCTATTGTTCTCCTGCTTATGTTATGGTTATTAACTGTTCAGTGTGTTTGGGGGTTAATAGAGGGGTTCGGGAGAAGATGTGTGATATATGTGTTTTGGGGAGGGGTGGGGAAGTTGATTGGAGAGTTGAGCTCATTAATAGCCAGAACACTGCTAACGCTGCAGCCTTTACCATCACAGAAACTAGGTTACCACCAGAGCTCAAGAAAAATCCAAACTCTCTGGGCAGCCCACAAATATGATCAAGATCAAGATGGTTTATTTGTTATATGCAGGTTAAAAACAATGCAATGAAATGCTTTGGATGAGAAGAACCGTGTTCAGGAGTCTGACAGCCTGTGGATAATAACTATCTTTGAGTCTTTTTGTGCAAGCCATTGATGGTATAAAGTGTTGGAACTGGAATGTCCTCCCTCAGTTCCGCATGTTCGTTTGATTGATAAAATGGAGGAGATAAATGTGGTCTCAAATTAGCCGTTTATTAAAACACACTGAATAAAGCAGTTACAGAGCTCTGGGTTAAACTTTCCCTAGCCAATAACAGTCTTTGTCAGGGCACGAAGTCTGACTGACTATTCTTCCCTCGACCCAGTGATAATATTACAGAATGAAATGTGCAATCTTTAGGAAGCTGGCGTGTTCTTCTCCCATAGGTTGAGAATGATGGGATGTCCTGAGATATCACTGTTACTATGCCTCCTGGCAGAGGTCAAGCTGCCCTGTAAGACAGAGTACAACAACAAAAGCAACAGGCACATCCTATCTGATGTTATGTCTAGTCCACTTCTTGCCCTGTAAGAAACCTTGCAATTTCATGTCTAAACTGCTACTGTTTCACACATACCAAAATGCTTCATGAGTATACTGTAATAATGCATTCAAGTTTAATCTATAATATGATAAAAGTAATCTAATACTGCCTTATACCTTAAGCTGTAATGTAATAAAAGTAATAATTCCCACAAAAGCCTTTGTTCAATTAAATAAAACTTAAATCTAGACCTGAGCCCTGGACTTGACGACAACATACGCTCTCTGAGGCAGATTTGAAGGAGAGCGGAGCTAAATTCCAGAAGGCAGTCAGAGCAGCGAAATCCAGGTATTTCATGGCAATAATTGGCAAAAACTACAACAGACCTAAAATTCGTTTTACTATTTTCAACACTGTTGTTAACCCAACTGTTCGCGATTTCCCCAACGCATCAAAAACTATGTGTGACGACTTTCTTAGATTTTTTATTAATAAGATCAGTGTTATCAGACTGGGGAACCTATTTCCCTTATACATCTCTTAAGAAATAGTGAGTCAGTTAAAGCCATTCGGCTCCACCATAGATGCTATCCCACCACACTTCTTGAAACAAGTTTTTGATGCAGTAGGCCCCTATCTTGTAACTATGATAAATTGCTTTTTCGAGACTAGTACTGTACCATATGTATTAAAACTTGCTACTGTCTATTCCTTGGTCAAACTTAGATCCTCCTGACTTAGTCAATTTTAGACCCATTTCAAATCTGCCCTTTATTACTAAGATCCTAAAAAAAGTCATCCTGCAACAACAACAGAATTTTTTATATGAACATAAGACCTTTGAGGTCTTTCAATCAGGTTTTAGAAAACACCACTCAACTGAGACTGCACTGCTGAAAGTTTTAAATTATATTTTATTAATCTGTTATGCTGGGGATCGTGCTGTGCATGTGCTCCTAGACTTGAGCGCTGCGTTTGACACAGTCAATCACGCTCTCCTGTTTGATCGCTCGGAGCACTGTGTAGGCATAAAAGGAAGTGCTCTTAAATGGTTCAAGTCATATTTCTCCAACCGAAGTTTCAAAGTTAACATCAGTGAACATTCATAGAGGTAACTTTGTTGTCATATGGTGTTCCCCAAGGATCCATTCTGACCCCTATTCTTTTTTCACTGTACTTGCTCCCTTTGGGATCTGTTTTTAGGAAACATGGTCTATCCTTCCATTGCTATGCAGACGACACTCGGATCTATCTGCCTTTAAAACAGAGCTCAAATGGTTTGGAAGTACTTATGTCCTGCCTGTCGGATGAGAAAGCCTGGCTGTCTCTAAATTTTCTTAATTTCAATGAAAGCAAAACTGAAATAATTGTATTTGGTCCAGTGGATTTTTGTAGTACACCAAAACTAAATCTTGGCAATTTAATCCCTTCTCCTCAGCCTTGGGTTAAAAATCTTTTTTGACAATGGTCTACAATTTGACAAACAGATTAATACAGTGGTCAAAACCTGCTTTTTTCAGCTTCGACTGCTAGCGAAGGTAAAGCCTATTTTGTCTAGTAAAAACTTTGAAAAAGTAATTCATGCTTTCATCACATAAGATTAGACTACTGCAATTCTCTGTGTTCTGGGATTAGTCAGTCAGCTCCATCCCACTTTCAGTTAGTTCAAAATGCAGCTGCAAGGCTCTTAATGAGCACCAAAAAAAGTGACCATATTCCTCCTGTTCTACGTTCTCTGCATTGGCTGCCTGTGCACTATAGAGTTAATTTTAAAATTCTTCTTCTAGAGTTTAAATCTTTAAATGGTTTGGCTCCCGCTTACTTATCAGACTTATTGACTGAACATATGAACTTATTGACTGAGCCCCTCTGTATTAGATCTGTACCTTCAATATCTGTGTTCAAATATATGCTGAAAATCCACCTCTTTGAGTCGGCTTTTTATCAATGAAAACTCTCTACTGTAAGTAGTAATTTGTTTTTGTACTGTCCTATTGAAATTTTATTGTGTAGCACATTGGTCCACCATGGGGTGTGTTACATGGTGCTATATAAATAAATTTGCCATTGACATTGACATTGACTTCTCAACCATGCAGTCAATCAAGCATATCTAAAAAAAATTTGTGGAGAAACTGTGGCGCAAACTTGCAAAAAAGGGAAATGGCTAGGCCCCGACAACAAACATTGTTTGCCTAAAGGTTTCTAAAGCTTGAGTCATGGCAGCTGGACTTTCAGTCGAAACGTTTCACCACCCATCCAGGTGGCTTCATCAGTCTGAGAAAAAAAACAGGGCTGGAATTTCCAATATATCTCCCAGGTTTCACTCCACCCCTAGACCTATAGGCTCACTAATTGAGCTATGTAATTCAGGTGAGAGTCGCTAGACCCACACCCCTGAGTTGGTTTCACTTCACATCTGGTCTGAATAGGCTTATTAGGTGAACAATAGAAGTGAGCTCAGGTGAGGGTCGTTAGGATTTCATAGTGAGCTCATGTGACCCCTCTGATTCACCAACTGGCTGCAGAGGGTGTCCTCCTGTAAAACATTTGATTTGTTCCTTAATTTTCTGGGAATAAATGAAAGGGCAGCCAAAACATATACCCTGTACTCTCCACTTAAACCTGGACATTCAAAGAGCTCTGAAATTGCCAACAAAATCATCAAGGATGGAGTTTATGGCAGACGCTATAAAAGAGATTCTTTTGATGCAGGAATTAATCCCATGCCTGATGTGTATTGGGTGTGTGGCAAACCAATTAGAACTCTTCCAGCAAACTGGACAGCAGTATGTGCCCTTGTCATGGTGGCCCAAGAAATACATATACTCCCAGACATTGCACACTGGTCAGACACACCACACCAACACATGAAACAAGCATTCCAGGAACCTTTCGTATCATGTGACACAGAGGTTTACATCGATGACCTTGGAGTACCACGAGGAATTCCAAATGAATACAAGGCCCATGACCAGATCACAGCAGGATTTGAGTCCTCCCTCACCTTGTGATTATGCACAACAAACAAGAATGTTGACTGGATTAACTACTTATATTACAACCAACAGCGGTTCATAAATTACATACGTGATTGGAGGTCTAGCTGAACAGTTGGCAGCAACATCACAGATGACTGGCTACAGACATGCTACTTGCAGACAAAGGAGGAGTTTGTACTATGTTTGGAGACTCATGTTGCACCTTTATCCCAAACAATACTGCTCCAGATGGATCTGTGACCAGGGCTGAGATCACTGCGACAGGAGCTGAAAAGACATTCCGGATACAATGACACCAGCACTTGGGGCTGGTTTAATGTTATGTTCAGAAAATGGAAAGCATTTTTTTTGTCTCTTTGATTTCTATGATCATTAGGAATCAACGGTACTGACCACATGTGGGTGTTGCTTTATCCGCTGTGGACGTGGAAAAATAATGCATGCAATCAACAGCTCAATTTCACATCAGCTCACTCTTCAGAGCATGCCATTACTCAAAGACAATGCCTCCCCTGAACCTCTTCATATCTCTGATTGGGAAGCTCCTTTTCATGAAGACAACATCATCAATGTCTAGTCCTGAACATTATTTCTGGGAAAATAATGACATAATGATACAAAATGACAAAATCCTGTTTTTAACTGAATTTCCAGACTTCCTATATGATTTAGTGCTTAGTTCAGATAAAGTCATTATAGTGGGAGATTTTAACATTCATGTAGACGTTGAAAATAATAGTCTCAGCACTGCATTTAATTCAATATTAGATTCAATTGGTTTCATTCAAAATGTTAATAAGCCCACCCACTGTTTCAATCACACCCTCAATTTTGATCTGACCTATGGCATCGAAATTGAACATTTAATAGTTTTTCCCCCAAATCCTATTTTGTCAGATCAGTCTTTAATAACTTTTGAATATAAGATGGTGGATCATGCAGCATTCAGAAGAAAATTCCACTACAGCAGATGTTTATCTGACAATGCTGTTAATAAATTTGAGAAAATGATTCCATCTTTATTTACATCTATGTACCAACACAGTGGAGGGCAGCTGCCTCAATCCAACTTCCTATCAAATTGATCATATTGTTAGTGCTGTAGCCTCACTGTATGAAACTCTTGATACTGTGGCCCCTCTGAAAAAGAAGTTAGTGAATAAGAGGAGATTAGCTCCATAGTACAATTTACTGTACATATTTGTACCTTAAAGCAGGTATCACAAAGGCTGGAAAGACAGTAACGTTCTGCAAATTTAGAGGAATTTTATCTAGCTTGGAAAAACAGTCTACTAACATATAAAAAAGCTCTCTGTAAAGCCAGAACTGCATACTATTCATCACTAATAGAGAAAAATAAGAAGATTCCCAGATTTCTTTTCAGCACTGTAGCACTTGAGCACTGTTCCCTTAGATGGTTTTATGAGTTTCTTTACAAATAAAATCACAATCATTAGAGATAAAATTCAACAGATGCTCCCTATACCTGCAATGCAGAACTAAGATCTAGCAGGACAAGTACAAAGACAAGTCCCTTATCTGAGGCTAAGAGAAGATTGTTGGTGACTTTTAACAGTGCTGTTTCCGTACTATGATGCACTCTAAATCCAGAGTGAAAATCTTCAAATAGTTAATTCCTGTGTAAGTGGTCACATAGCTGCTTAGCAACAGCTTTTTCAAGGATTTTTGAAATAAAGGGTAGGTTGGATATTGGTCTATAATTACCCAGGACTCCTGGATCAAGACTAGGCTTTTTGAATAATAGTTTGGTTACTGCAATCTTACATGCCTGTGGTACGTAGCTCGTTACAGAGATAAATTGACCACGTCTAACAAAGAAGAGTCGATTAATGGCAGGATGTCTTTGAGCAGTCTACTCGGGATGTTACTGAAGCAACTGTTGAGTTCAGAGAGATCTATCAGAAAGGAGGAGCAGTATACGCATAGCTGAAGTCTTACCGATGACTCAAGAGCTACAGTAGTAGAAGACTCATCTGGGGCAGCCAGAGGAAAGATCTGGTGAATTTTATTTCTAATAGTTATGATTTTGTAAAGAAATTAATAAAGTCATCACTGCAGAGAGCTAAGGGAACACTCGTCTCTGCAGAGTCTGTGACTGCCCTGTTTCTGTTCTGCCTTTGGATCATGTCTGACTCCAGTGAATTGGCACAACAGATTGGAAGGGCAGTTTTAGCTGCAATTCAAAACTTCACCAACAATGCATCTTCAAGAATATCCACAATTGGGACAACACATCAGTTGGTGAGTGCCATGTTTGTACCTGTGTATCCGAGCATCATGTTTAATAGTGTTACTGTTGAAGCAACAGCAACGTTGCTGTTGCTAGTGTTGGGACATGAACTACACCTGTGTCCCACCGAGTTGGTTTATGAGAAGAGATCAGTCAGTAGCCTATTGAAGATTCTATACTTTTATTGTTTCCACAGCAAAACAGATTACATGAGCAAATACAATCAGATATATCTGGAGTTCTGTGACACTATTTCTAGTGCATGCAGCCACAGAACTGAAAACAAGGAAACACACAGTGGTTATATAGTCTGATTACACCTTCTCAACTGAAACTCTTGCCGCTCAGCTCGTTCCCCTATATGGTCTCTACACCAGTGTATGCTCAGTGATTTTCCACTTCCCATATACATAGCCATACACCAGTGATTAGATGACATACACCAGTGATTACAATAATTCAATCTTTTATCTTTGACCCCTCACAACATAGATGTAACGTTACCGTTACCTTTAAGTCCATAAAACAAGCTAGCTATCGTTAGAACTGTGGAACTCCATTAGCATTTCCAGAGTAGCTTGCGATCAACTTGTTTTGTAAAAAGAGGCCTATATATCCATATCACTTGGTAACTTACATATTCATTCACATATGGGAGCTTTTTTGGAAGAATGGGGTGATCTGCCTGGTAAAGTCTTTAATTTTTCAGTTTAGTTCTGTTGGAACTGGAATTTTCTCCCTCAGTTCCGCGTGTTCGTTTGATTGATGAAACGGAGGAGATGAATGTGGTCTCAAATTAACCGTTTAATAAAACACACTGAATAAAGCAGTTACAGAGCTCTGGGTCAAACTTTCCCTAGCCAATAACAGTCTCTGTCAGGGCATGAAGTCTGACTGACTATTTTTCCCTTAACCCGGTGATAATATTACAGAATGAAATGTGCAATCTTTAGGAAGCTGGCATGTTCTTCTCCAATAGGTTGACAACGCTGGGATGTCTCGAGATATCCCCTGTTGCTATGCCTCCTGGCAGAGGTCAAGCTGCCCTGTAAGTTCAACAACAAAAGCACCAGGCACATCCTATCTGATGTTATGTCTAATTTATTTCTCATCCTGTGGGAAACCTTGCAATTACTGAAAAACAAGTTCATGTCTAAACTACTACTGTTTCACACATACTAGAATGTTTCATGATTATACTGTAATAATGCCTTAAAAGTTTGATCTATAATATGATGAAAGTAATCTAAAACTGCCTTATACCTTAAGCTGTAATGTAATAGAAGTAATGATTCCCACAATTCTGAGCAGATAGCACTAACATAATAAAGCAACTAGCAGGATATCTGCATCCCTACCAGTGATGTGGAAACAGATGGTAGCACCAGACAGCAAGAGAGTGTAAAGTGTAGGCAGCAAAAGAAAGAGAAGGGTAGAGAGCAGAAACCTAGAGTAAATTGGCCGAAAGCTAGGGAGAAGAGTATATTGGCAAGTATTAACTCAGATTTAGTAGGTGCTCTATATGGTTTGAAAGGGACAGTCGAGTAGAAGCTTGAGAAGACAGCAGACATTATTTATGAATATGGCAAAATTGTAACAACAAGCCACAGCTTTCAAGATTACAAGCCACAAATTCTACGACAAAACTGTACTGCTCAGAATCAGTTACATGTCATGAATGTTCAGTTTAATGACTATAATGGATTTCTGTTTCCCACTGCATCAAGTTACGTCTGTCTAAACTCTGCCCTGTTGACCTGAATGGTGCATTCACTATAGTCCATTTTCCAGGAGGATACTCCCCATTCCACTCAGACAAACTGTCATCTGTCACATTTTTGTGTGCAAAAATAACCTGAAGACTGTCAGTTGTTTAATGTTGATGCCCACATTCCGACTATTGTTCTACATGTGTGCTCCACCAAAACAACTTGTAAATGACTGCCACTCCTCCCTAAAAAGGAGCTAAAATATTTCTTACCCCAAATGCTTACTAAGGTTGTAGTGAAAAGGTAGCTAGCTGTATTATTTCATTTTGGATTTTCATCCAGGATTGAAATATAAATATATGGAATTTCCCCCCGAAACAGGCATTTGGTGTTTCACTATCCAAGTAGCTTCGTCAGTCGACTGATGAAGCTACTTGGATGAGTAGTGAAAAAGTCACCTAGATGACTTCACTTACTCTTCTCCCTAGCTTGAATTCTTATTTAGTTTATTAGTCAAGCCAGAGCTATTTTCCAAATTTAGTTGTCTGATATCAAAGTCACATTTTGTAACCTTCGTAATCAACTCCAGGCATCCCACCAGATCAACACCACAGTAGCTATGGTTATCTGACCCACTTACCTGTAAAGCCAGCTGACACGGCCTACATCCCTCAGCAGATAAATGAGGAAGCTAAATGAATGTCAGTGTCAGCATCAAGTATTAGCAAACAGCAGTTTGCCAATGCTAATAGAGTTATTCTCTACTGCTCTCTCAACCACTGGTGTTCTGTTGTCTGGGTCACATTGGCTGAGTGGGCCCCACTTTGAAATGATTCTCTAACCCATACCTTTGCTCACAGATCATTTAAAATTCACTTCTATATAGTACAAACCTGACCTCACTACAACTTTACTATTTAGATATCAAAAACAAATCACTTTAACTATCTAAGCTCATCAGCTGCTTCACCTTCTGTCACATTACACCAGTAAAAAAAAACATCAAAAGCAATGAATTACACAAATGTAGTTCTGCTATCTTGCATCTTTTATTGTAAAAACAATAAAGTTACTGGTAGAATTCATCCTTTAGATATCGAAAAAAAAAGGAGAAAAATAAAGGATCTGGTGCTCTTGAGAGGTGGGCAGGAGGGACATTTGTCCCTAACGAGAAAGACTGTTGAGATAGGACAGTTTAGGCCCCTTTGCCTTCTGAATGTAGAAGGTAAGATTTTCTTTAGTGGCACAGAGGTTGTCAAGTTACCTAGAAGGTAATAAATTTATTGACACCTCAGTGCAGAAAGCTGAAATCATAGCACGGAAACAGCACTATTAAAAGTCACCAACGATCTTCTCTTAGCCTCAGATAATAGACTTGTTTTATATACTTGTCTTGCTAGACCATAGTGCTGCATTTGACACCATCAACCACAGCATCTTATTACAGAGCATGTGACTGGAATCAAAGGAACAGCAATTAAATGGTTCCAATCTTATTTATCGGACAGATTCCAATTTGTTCATGCCCATGATGAACCTTCAACGTGCACAAAAGTTAGTTATGGAGTTCCACAAGGTTCTGTTCACCTTATACGTGCTTCCTTTAGGCAATATTATTAGGAAGCACTCTACTAACTGCCACTGCTATAGAGATGACATTAAGCTTTATCTATCTATGAAACCTGACAACATAAACCAGTTAGCCAGACTTCAGGTGTGTCTAAAGGACATAAAGGCCTGGATAACAAGTAACTTTCTACTTTTAAACTACTTTTAAAAGAGAGGTTATTGTATTTGGGCCTATTAACCTCAGAAACAGCTTTTCTAACACTATACTGTAGCTACTTTACATGGCATAGCCCTGGCACAAAATAACAGGTCTGTGAGAGCCAGAATTCTTGCTGGTTGGTAGGTTATCAAAAACTTATTTCATGTAATAAAATGGGAATTAATTATTTAAAAATCATACAATGTGATTTTCTGGATTTTTTTTTTTTGATTCTGTCTCATAGTTGCATAGTTAAAATTATAGTAGTGGTGGGCAAGTGAAGCCTCATGAAGCACTGAGGTTTTCCTGACAATTGTGCCGAAAAAGATTCAAAGCTTCGAGACTTCAGTGACAGTGACATCTGGTGGACAACCATAGCACCCTCTGAAGAGCACGAATGAAGCACTGGCACTGTTTCAATCCCATGACAGCAATAAAAGTTCAGACCTCTTGAGATCAAAATGATCCCAAACTTTAGAACGTCGCTTATTGGTGGGACTCGCCGTGAAATACTCTCACTCTCACTCTCCAAATCCTGAAGCAGAATGATGCATGTTATATAGCTGGTATGGCACCAAACCACTCAAATCTGTCAAACCTGTCAAGCTGTCATTGCCTCAGAATGCATTGAAACGCCATGAGCCAATGACACACACTGAAAGACTATGAGCCAATGAAAAGCTTTGAAACATTTTGAAGCAATGAAGCGCGAAGTGAAACAGTGACGTGACACTGGTGTTTTGATACAAGCTCCGACACAGCGTTTCGAATCACTCCGCTTCAGGAAGAGTGACACAAGCTTCAAAGCCTCGGTATCATTTGCCCATCACTAAATTATAGCTACTTTAGATGGCATAGCCCTGACCTCCAGCACTACTGTGAAAAACCTTGCAGTTATTTTTGACCGGGATATGTCCTTTAATTTACACATAAAACAAATCTCTAGAACTGTGTAAGCGCATATGTTTATTGGAAATAAACAGAGGAGAAGTTCTCCTCTTAATAATATTTTAATTGAAATTCCAAAGAGATTGTACAAGGACCCTTTCTTGGTCAGAAAATCGCAGTCTGCAAGCAGTTAGCTGCAACCAACCTCGCAAGAAACAGATGTAGAACAAAGGAAAATATGACATTATAAGTTAGCCAGGAATCACATCTTATTGGTTCACTACAGGTGGGGGAAGTCGTGGTTTAGACTGGACTCACCCTTCGTTGCTGCTCAGGACGGTCCCAGCCTCTTGGCACTTTCTTCAGCCATCCAGAATAGAATTTAAAATCCAGAGGAAGCAGAGTCTTTAGCTATTAAGCTCCTCTCCTGTGGAACCAGCTCCCAGTCTGGGTTCAGAAGGCAGGCACTCTCTGTACTTTTAGGGTTAGACTTAAAACCTTCCTTTTTGAAAGCTTATAGTTAGGGCTGGCTTCAGGTAACCCTGAACCATCCCTTAGTTATGCTGCTATAGGCTTAGACTGCTGGAGGACTCTCGACTGGTGCACTGAGCTCCCCTACCCTAGCCCTCCCCTCCCTTCCCTTCCTCTCTCCTCCTCTCCTCCCCTCACCCCTCATATATATATTCCACCATTCAATGTCACTAACTTTGTGCTCTCTCTGTCCCATAGTTTGTGCTCTCTCCCTCTCCCTCTCTTCTCTCTGTACCTTCTGCAGGTGTCCCTGGTCCTGGAGCTGTATATTGCTGATGTGCAGTTACTGGCCCCACCAACCTGCAGTGTCTATTTGTTGTTTATTGTTGCTGTTATTTTCTCTCTCCTCTATCCACTCATCCCAACTGGTCAAGGCAGATGGCCGCCCAAACTGAGCCCGGTTCTGCAGGAGGTTTTTTTCTTCCATTAAAGGGAGTTTTTCCATAAGGGATTTGTTGGGTTTTTTGTTTTTGTAAAGTGCCTTGAGATGATTTGTATTGTGATTTTGTGCTATAAAAATAAAATTTAATTGAATTGGATCAAATTGAGTCGAATTGGCAGCGCGGGAGTTGTCCCACTTGCTTGACTTGTCCCACCAGGGACAATAACACAATGGATCACTGCTATACAGTAATTATGGACGCCTTTCACTCTCTTCCTTGTGCCTTTTTGAGTCTCTCCAACCACTGTTTGATCCACCTGATTCCAATTTACAGGCAGAGACGTAAAGCTGCAAAGCCTGTGGTTAAAACTGTGAAGAGCCAAATGCCTGAGTAAATAGAAAGGTTTTTAAGAATGATTTAAAAGTGCTGAGACATTTAATTTGTTGGAGCTCGAGGGGGACACAGGTTGGGAGTGAGCCCAAACTTAGTAGGACCAATCCTCTGTACTGGAGAACTGGGACATAGGCAGCAGGAGCAGGGCTCTCTCTTTTGACTTGTACTCTGACAGGGACGTATGGTGTAAGTAGGTCAGATAAATAGTTTGGTGCCAGTCCATTTAAAGCTTTAAAAGTTAATAATAGAGTCTTAAAATTAATACAGGTCTTGATGGGTAGCCAGTGTAGGGAGGTGATGTGAAGTCTTGCAGCTGCATTTTGGACGAGCTGTAGGGATGTTTGGTTGAGGCCAACATACAATGCATAACAGTCATCAAGTCTCGAGTAGATAAAACCATAAATAATCTTTTATAAATCAGGTTAGTGCTAGGGGATTACGGGTGTTTGCAGGGTTCAACATGGAGGCAGGACACAGACAACAAGTAATAGGGGGGCAATGCAACCACAGGGGGGCACAATCCAGTGTCTTCATGTGCCGGTCCCAAGTCCGGGTAAATGCAGAGGGTTGTGTCAGGAAGGGCATCCGACATAAAATTTCAGCCAGATCAAACATGAATCATGAATACGACTTTCATACCGGATTGGTCGCGGCCCAGGTTAACAACGACCGCTACTGGTGCTGTTGATGTAGAGGGTGCCAGTGGAAATTGGACTACTGTTGGTTGAAGAAGGAGAGGAAGAAGGCATGTTCGTGGGCAAAGAGAGAAGAGGAAGGGCAGGAGTGTAGGACTTCGAGTAGGGACTTTGAATGTAGGGACTTTGTCAGGGAAAACTAGAGAGTTGGTTGATATAATGGAGAGAAGAAAGGTGGATATCTTGTGTGTTCAGGAGACCAGATGGAAAAGTAGCAAGGGTTATAGATTAGGAGCAGGGTTCAAGCTGTTTAATCATGGTGTGGATGGAAAGAGGAATGGCGTAGGAGTTATCCTGAAGGAGGATTTTGCTAAGAATGTTCTGGAGGTGAAGAGAGTGTCAGATAGGGTGATGAGTCTGAAGCTGGAATTTGAAGGTGTGATGTTGAATCTTGTCAGTGGTTATGCCCCACAGGTAGGATGTGAGTTAGAAGAGAAGGAGAAATTCTGGAGGGAGATGGATGAGGTGATTGTGGGTATCAGTGGTGAGAGAGTGGTGATTGGGGCAGACTTCAATGGACATGTTAGTGAGGGAAACAGAAGTGACGAGGAAGTGATGGGTAAGTTTGGTATGCAGGACAGGAATACAGAAGGACAGATGGTGGTAGACTTCGCAAAAAGGATGGAAATGGCTGTAGTGAACACATTTTTCCAAAAAGGTAGGAGCATAGGGTGACATATAAGAGTAGAGGCAGGAGCACACAAATTGATTACATCTTGTGCAGACGTTTCAACCTGAAAGAGATCACTGACTGCAAAGTAGTGGCTGGGGAGAGTGTAGCTAGACAGCATAGGATGGTGGTGTGTAGGATTACTCTGGTGGTGAGGATGATGAAGAAGACAAGGGCAGAGCAGAGGACCAAGTGGTGGAAGTTGAAAAACAAAGAGTTTTGTGTGGCTTTCAGGGAGGAGCTGAAACAGGCTCTTGGAGGTCAGGAGGTTCTTCCATATGACTGGACAGCTACAGCTAAAGTGATCAGGGAGATAGGTGGTCTCTGGAAAGAGGAAAGCAGATAAGGACACTTGGTGGTGGAATGAGGAAGATCAGGAGTGTGTTAAGAGGAAAAGGTTAGCTAAGAAGAAGTGGGACACTGAGAGGACAGAAGAGAACAAACAGGAGTACAGGGAGATGCAGCGTAAGGTGAAGGTAGAGGTGGCAAAGGCCAAACAAAGGGCGTAGGAGGATTTGTACGATAGGTTGGACACTAAGGAGGGAGAGGTGGATTTGTGCACGTTGGCGAGGCAGAGAGACACAGATGGGAAGGATGTGCAGCAGGTTAGGGTGATTAAGGACAGGGATGGAAATGTGTTGACAGGTGCCACACGTGTGATGGAAAGATGGAAGGAATATTTTGAAGAGTTGATGAATGATAAAAATGTTAGAGAGCACAGAGTAGAAGAGGTGACTGTTGTGGAGCAGGAAGTAGCAAAGATCAGTAAGGATGAACTGAGGAAGGCGTTGAAGAGGATGAAGAATGGAAAGGCAGTTGGTCCGGATGACATACCTGTGGAAGTATGGAAGTGTTTAGGAGAGGTGGCAGAGTTTTTGACTGGGCTACTTAACAAGATCTTGGAGAGTGAGAGGATGCCTGAGGAATGGAGGTGTACTGGTGCCCATCTTTAAGAACAAGAGAGATGTGCAGAGTTGTGGAAACTACAGAGGAATAAAGCTGATGAGTCACACAATGAAGTTATGGGAAAGAGTAGTGGAGGCTAGGCTGAGGTCAGAAGTGAGCATTTGTGAGCAGCAGTATGGCTTCATGCCAAGAAAGAGTACCACAGATGCAATATTTGCATGGAGAATGCTGATGGAGAAGTACAGAGAAGGCCAGAAAGAGCTGCATTGTGTCTTTGTAGATTTGGAAAAAGTGTATGACAGGGTGCTGAGAGAGGAGCTGTGGTTTTGTATGAGGAAGTCTGGAGCGGCAGAGAAGTATGTTCGAGTGGTGCAGGACATGTATGAGAGCTGTAAGACAGTGGTGAGGTGTGCTGTAGGTGTGACAGAGGAGTTCAAGGTGGAGGCTTTGAGCCCCTTCTTGTTTGCTGTGGTGATGAACAGGGTGACAGATGAGGTTAGACAGGAATCTCCGTGGACTGTGATATTTGCAGGAGACATTGTCATATGTAAAGAGATCAAGGAGAAGGTGGAGGAAAATATATAGAGAGGTGGAGGTTTGCTCTGTAAAGGAGAGGAATGAAGGTTAGCCTCAGTAAAACAGTACATGTGTGTAAATGAGAGGGACTCAAGTAGAACGGTCAGGTTACAGGGAGTAGAGGTGAACAAGATGGAGGATTTTAAGTACCTAGGGTCAACAGTCCAGAGCAATGGAGATTGTGGAAGAGACGTGAAGAGATGTGTGCAAGCAGTTTGGAACGGGTGGATAAAAGTGTCAGGTGTGATGTGGTGAGACCAGCAATGTTGTATGGTTTAGTGACAGTGACACTGAGAAAAAGACAGGAGGCAGAGCTGGAGGTAGCAGAGCTGAAGATATTGAGGTTCTCTTTGGGAGTGACAAGGATGGATAGGATCAGGAATGAGAACATCAGAGGGACAGGTCATGTTAGATGTTTTGGAGAAAAAGGTAGGGAAGCCAGATTGAGATGGTTTGGACATGTTCAGTGGAGGGACAGTGAATAGACTGATAAAAGGATGCTGAGGTTAGAGCTGCCAGGAAGGAGGCCTAGAGGAAGACAAAGAGGAGGTTCATGGATGTAGTGAAGGAGGACATGAAGTAGTTGGTGTGGGTGAGGAGGATATAGAGGATAGGTTTGAATGGAGGCGGATCATTCGCTGTGGCGACCCCTGAAGGGAGGAGCCGAAAGGAAAAGAAGATCTAATAGTTTGTTAATTATCCAATTTACCCCTAACTGTGCATAACACAGTGTCATTTTGGTATCAGTCAAAGTCAATGTGGTAATGGTCTAATAACTGTGTCAGGATCTGAACCGGGTTTCCAGTTCTGAGCCCTGCCTGGCGTCTTATTTTGGTTAGTTTCCTATTTCTGTTCTGTTTAGTTCCAGGTGCCTTTATGTTTCAGTTGTCATCAGTAGATTGCTTTCACCTGTGTCTTGTGTTAGTATTTAAGTTCTCCCTTTGTTCCCTGCCGGAACATTAGTTAGTTAACGCTACTGATGCCAATAATACTTAGTTGCCTTGATTCATGTTTGCCGGAAAAGAGCCTTTGTTCCCTGTCTGCCTGCCGAACAGCAGAGAACCTTGTTTGCCTGAGCCCTGGACGATCCAGGGGAATAAACCTGCCTGTTTGTCCTGCATTTGGGTCCTCACTCTTTCCCTTCACCACCGACATCACGAGAGCATAACAAACTGGTGATGATGGGAACACTGCGTCACAGGATATAAATACATCTACAGATGAAATAAAAAGGCAGGAGTGGAAAAATATCAATGAAAATGTGTTTAATATAATTTTACACTCAGCATCTTGGCAGTGGCACAGAATGTCCTTCTAACATAATACAGTATACTGACCTATACAGGTGTTGTGTGGTGAAAACCCAAACCCATACAGGAAAAAAAAAGAACATTTAAAATGCTTCACAAAAGGTATGAAAAACTGATTTACCAATTATTTTCCAAATTATGGTATTTCTCAGTAAACCAACATATTCCAACCCTAAATCTGAAGCACAATATATTGTAGTCATACCTGGACTTGCCTGATTAATTGGTTCCAGAAGGCATGATGTTCATCGATTTTTGCCAAATGAATGAATGAATGAATGAAAATGTGATGCAGGATCTGCTCTGAATGATGCCAAACGCTTGCATTGCCAAACAATGTACACAAACAAAACCTGGCGGCAGTCTATACATACAGTATTTTCATTCCTTTTATTTTCATATGTCAACCTGATTGGTGACATAAATCTGCATCACTTGATGTATTATGAACTGTGTTTTACTCTATAAGGCATGGTGTAAATCTGAATTTGACAGAAATGATGTAAACTTGGGTGTGAGGACTGTATACATAGCCAAGGGTTTAACAGGTTAAAAGGGGAGAGTTCTCTTTATAATACTACAGCTGTGTGTAAGTTTGAGAAATACCAACACTGTAACTTCTTTGTTTTGGTTTACCAGCCCACAGCCTCCACTCTCATGAAACTCATTTGCAGCAGCAGTTTTCAGTGCAAAACGTATATGTATGACTCCACATGAGTCTTGCTATGTCTGCTGGATGATTGTGTCTGCTGATTCTTAACATATCAGCAATATACAGCCTATAGTTTTTTGCAATTGCTAAGACACATTTTAAAAAACCTTTTGCCCTTTTTCTCAATAACAAGAAAACCAAGTTTTCAATCTGTATTCACAAAACCTCTGACTTGTAAATCAAACTATCTCAAAACATAACTTTGTTTAAACATTAAGGTTTTGCATAGAGTGCTTCATTAGATAAACGAGTTTAGACAGTTAACAGTTCTGTTCCAAGAATGAGGTTTAGTGTTCTAGGAATTTAGAAAAAAATGTAATAATGCTTTATAATCCAAAACAGTCAGTACACCTTTAAAAAATCAGGCAAGGCATGTGTCAGGATATTTTAAATGCTGTTCTACAAATCCTACATATTTTTGGCAATAAACTGGCATTTAACAAACAACCCTCAAATCCCACATAATTCTTCCCACATAACCAATACTCACACAAAACAGACGTTACAGTTGGAATTTATATTCTTGCTTTCATTTCTTTCTGCTGGAGCCTGGTTCATAACATCTGCCATCTGTCACTGATTTCCTATAGGCAGGCGGGGCAGGCAGAAGTAGGCCTGGGGAAACAGGTTGATATTGAGGGGGTTGCCATCCAAACGGATATCCTCCAAGTTGCGGCGGATAAAGTTGCGATCATGGCGATTACAGAAGGTGTCCTCATGAAGACTCTGGATGTTGTTATTCTGTTTGTGAAAAAGAAAGCTACTGTTGAAGTTTTAAGACTAATGTGTTACAGTACTACTCAGTATTTGTGCTGGGTTAGTTTCAAATCTATATAGTGTGTGAATGAGTGTGAATGAGTAGTGTATTCATTGACAGTTCTGAGGAAAAGTAATGTTACTGTTTGGACAGGAGGTTGTGGATAAATAACTGAAATATATATAATAAAATAAAACTACACCAAAGTAGCCTTACTAAGCAGAGAAAAGAATGAATATAAAACCTATCTACAGTAAATATAATTGCAAGAAAAAGTAAATGCACTGTTTGCGGTTTTCTTTTACAACAAACAAAATATTTCTAGGCTGATTTAATACAAAGGTTGAGGTTCATTGTGGGTTTTTTATATATTAACATGATTAACTAATGATGATGCCTTGGTTTTCTTGTACATGGATTTTTACCAGATTCTATGTTAACTATTTTGTTAGTTCCTGTCATGAAGGTTAAAGCTAGGAGAGTTGGCGGCATGGATAATTATAGACGCATATCTTTAGCCAGTGTACTCTCAAAAGTACTTGAAATAATCCTGCTGGACAGAATGATAAACTACATCAAATGTACAGATAATTTGTTTGGCTTTAAATCTAAGCTTGGTACAGACATGCTCTAAAGGAGATTGTAAACAAATATAAGAATCAGAATTTTTACGTGCTTTTTAGATGCATCCAAAGCCTTTGCTAGAGTAAATCACAGGAAATTATTTATTAAGCTGATACAAAAAGGTATTCCTAGATACGTTGTCCATATTTTGGTTCATTAGTATGCCCAGAAAACTATGTAAATTAAATGGGGTAACAGTGTTTCTGCACCTTTTAACATTAGTAATGGGGTTAAGCAAGGAGGCATCTTATCCCCTGTTCTGTTTAATTTGTGTATAGATGACTTGTCAGTACAGTTTCAATCTTGTAATACTGGGTGTGTGACTGGTGGTCGAATTCTGAATCACCTGATGTATGCAGATGATTTAGTGGTTTTTTTCCCCCATTACAGCTGGACTCCAGCAGTTACTGAATATTTGTTCTGATTATGGCTTAGAGCATGACATTAAGTATAATCCAACTAAAAGTGTGGTCATGATCTGTAGGACCAAAGAGGATAGACTTATGAATTTTCCTGATTTTTGCTTGTCAAATACTATTGATTGTGTCACTGATAAAGTAAAATATCTGAGATATATTATCACAGAGGATGACTGATGATGATGATATTTATAGACCATGTTGAATGTTATATGCTTAGGCAAATATTCTTTCTCGTAAGTTTGGTTTTTGTACAGACCAAGTGAAGTTGACCTTGTTTGAATTATATTGTACACCTCTATATACTAGTCAGCCAGTTTACCGAGGTTACAGGTGGCATACAGCGATGCTCTGTGGGTGCTATTGAGGAAACCTCGATGGACTAGTGAAAGTGAAATGTTTGTGACAGCAAGAATAAACACCTTGCAAGCTCTATTATGGAATCTCATGTATAAATTTATCTGTAGGTTAAATTAGTCTGAAAACAGAGTCTGACTAATGTTAGGTTCAGTGCAATACGTTACCAGTCAAAGTTGTGGAGACACTGGTACTGTTGTCTTTTTAGTAAGTCTATTTGAATATTGGATTGACTGTTTTTATCTTTTTTATTGCACCATGAGTCCAGAGTAAAAGTTGAATTGAACTGATTATGAATTTATTAATACAGTTGTCACAATCCGCCCCGTTTCCTGTAGTTAGACTTTTGTTGTGAAGTGTTTCCTTAGCTCTTGATTTTTTTCACGTGTGTCTTGTTAGCGTCTTAGTGTCTGGTTTGTCCTTTCACTCCTGTTGGTGCATTACATTTCCTTGTGATCAATTTGGTTTCATTTTGGATGTTCTGTTTCCTGGCCACCTGCTACCCTTCAGAATGTCTACTTTTAAGTTGTGTTGGACTTTTCTGTTTCTCTGTGACTTTTGGGTTCAGGGAACAGCATTGACTGTTTCACATATCAACTTCTGTAGAGACACTGTTACACCTACAAACTCTGTGTCCTTCGATCACTAGTGACATCAAGGCAGTCCTTAACCAGAAAAGAAGGCAAATATCTACACCCGGGGAAGAAGGTGGACTGGTCACTGTGTAGTATATAAAAAATAGCAGAAACCACTTTTCCTCCTAAGGCAGCTTAGGTCCTTAGATGTCTGCAGGAATATACTGCACATGTTTCACCAACTATGGTTGTAAATGTGCTGTTTTATGCTGCAGTCTGCTGTGGAGGCAGCATAAAGGAGAAGCATTCAAGGCAGCTGGACAAACTGGTGCAAAAAACTAGATCAGTGACTGGAATGAGGCTGGACTCACTGGAGGCTGTGGTGGAGAGATACACATAGAAAAAGGTAGAGAATACACTGGCCATCCCCTTCACAACATCCTGATGGACCAGAGAAGCGGCTGCAGGGGACAACTCACCTCACTGAGCTGCAGGACTGAACGATGCAGGAGATCCTTCATCCCTACTGCTATCAGGATCTACAACACCTTAGCACCGATTGCAGATAATTAACCAACTTGAACTGACTGTTACTAATTACTCTTACTACTAACTACCTATTACTTTCACTACTTTTGGTTTACCTGAATTTCTCTCCAGGATTAATAAAGTTTATCTTGTCTTATCTTATCTTACCTTACCTTATCTTATTTATTCCAATTAATGTGACATTCCTATTTGAAACAAAAGTTATATGGAGCAGGTCCAGGTAGCAGGAACACAGAACGTTAACAAGACAAGCCAGGGTTCACATTTTGAATCCCCACGTTTGATTCCAACTACTAGAAAAATGGAGCGAACTCTTAAAGAGCTTTCAACCACAAGGGCCATAAAATGTTATTCAGTGCTTATATGCAGTTGGATGTTGTGTGGATGCAATATAGAGTACACCACTCTTATTTTGTCTTTACCTAATAATATTAGTATATTTGCTGATGGGATTTATATTCACTACTTGTTTGTGCTATATGCTATATATATGATTTATCGATGTGCTAAATATTAAGAATTTTAATATACCAGCATTCTCATTTTCAGCTTGTATTGAATGCATATAATTTGGGATAGGGATTTTATTTCAGATATACATTTACAAGGCAGTTTAGTATATTTACATAACAGACTAGAGCATACAACAGCAGAATAAAAATATTAAACAGTGTCAGTCAAACTGTCATAAAAGCGTGCTATTTAAATTTTTACTCTGCCTTTGCAAATAAAATCCAAGCTATGATTATTCTTTAATTTGAAAGTTTTGAGTTACTGCCATCTGGTTGACACGTCAAGGTTTCTACTGGTTGTAGCTACTAGCACATCAAACTGGGTATGGTTAGAGTGGGTCAAACCGGGGGATTCATTGTTGCCTTTTTCATATATTTCTGTGTGTGATAGTGCTATACTGTGTTGGATTAGCTTTGTGTTTATACTTGTTTTAATTGTAGTATATATATTCTGGTTATTTTGGACTACATCTGTCTTTGAAGGCAACATAAATATATTTAAAAAATATATCTTGGATGTACTACCTGAAGATGTAATGCTCTCAGACTCAGTGGCAGTGGTGTAGGTATGTAATCCAGGTGGTTGTTGGACAGATAGAGGAATTCCAGCTGGCTCATGTCCTACATGGCAAGAAAGGAAATAGAGCACTCACACAATAACAGTAATACATAAAGATATCCCCAAGTAGGAGGGCCACCTTTTTTGGACTGTGTCTTAATCACATTAAACACGTGCTATGAAGATTTTAAGCAAAAAAACCTTTCGTATATTACACAAGAACAAAAGTGTTATTAAATTGAAGTAAAGTAAAACTATTTGCTTTCCAATCACTTTTTGGAGGTCAAATATAAATTCATGGATATCAGAATGAATTCTATGTAAATTAACAGTTTGGGGATGTGACAAATAAAGTGACCTTTATGTGAAACAACACAACATTAAATAAGGTTTTTTATTTCAGAGAGAAGTAGAGATTGTTCACCTTGAATCCCTCAGAATGTACCCCATGGCTGATCAGCCTGTTGTTACGTAGATCTATGCATTTCATGGTGATTGGCAGCTCAGGCATGACCTGTAGGTCATTGTCAGCCAACAGTAACTCTTGGAGCTGTGGCACAGAGTGGAACACATCCTCATCCATCTCTGAGATCTGGTTCCCTGTTAGATCAATGGACTGGACCTTATCTGTAAAAATCAACAAAATTATATCAGAAGTGATATTCTATTTTTCTGTACAGTAGATTGGCTGTGTCCACAAATTGTGTCTTACTAAGGCTGATAAAATCTGTGTTCTTGACATGTCGAATTTTGTTGAAGCGTCCATAAAAATGGGTGGTGTCTTTGGGAAGTGGTGGGATCTGATCCAGGCCCATGTCCTCACAGTACACACTCCCACCAATACAGACACACAGTAGGCAAGTAGGCATACCTGTATAAAGACAGGGAGCAGGTTTTCAACATATATGCACACAGACAGATCCATCCATCCATCCATTTTCTATACCCGCTCATTCCTTAACCAGGGTCACGGGGATCTGCTGGAGCCTATCCAAGCTCACACAGACACATTTATACATATGTATATTTATACTTATGTATAGTTAATGCTTTGACCTACCCAGCCCAGTCTCAGGGCCAAAGAGACCTGGTGCCTTGAAGTCCAGGGTGGCAGGAATTGGAGGCAGAGTGGACAGGGTCACATCCTCTTCATGTTGAGTTGTGGGCTGGTTGGCTGGTGAGGGGATGTCTGGAGCTATGGTGCCAACCTCAAGCTGTCCTCCCAGGGTAGCCAGGAAAAGAGTGATAAAGTTGTTAACAGACTACACAGCGATACTGTGCTACAAAAGTACTCCCCCAGTAACAATGCAACATGGGCCTGTCGCTGATTCTGGGGCAGAGTGGCAGTATAACATGAGTGCTCACTGTAATTCAAGGTTGCCAATTATGCACATTAGTGTGCTGCTCTCAGTTTGAGTGCATTTAAAATGTCATTCAGAGATACCTTTCTGTATATATTGCTGAACAGAACATTATCACTGTTTATCAAAATCGTGACATAAAATGTCATGAGGTGGCAGTGCCAGCCTCTCCCCTGTTCCTTGTGTTTCTGTCTCCTTTTTCCTCGTGTGTGTGTGTGCTGTGTTCCCTGTATGTTATTGATTGCAGGTGCATCACCAGAGAGCAGAGCGTGCTGTGCCCTGCTCAGTGTGTGCAACGAGGAAATTGTCCTGCAGTGTTTTAGTTTCGTTCTGCCCGACTCCAGTGATCTTCAGTTTACAATAAATAAAGGCTTTACTTTCACCTAATCTGCACTTGGGTCCTATCCTTTCCCACATACTGTAACAGAATGAATTGGCCATAATGGGCCCAGCAGATTCAGCTGGGAAAACACTCGGGGAGTGTTTTTTAGGGGAGTCCCTCGCTTTACAGCTTGTCCTCCGCTTCGCTGACAACTACTCGGAGGTACTCGCAGAGGGTGAAGGTGTTCTTGGGTGTTTTTTTCCTCCTTACAAACCCTGCTGGAGGTGTGCAGGGGCTTGCAACTCCCCAGCTACAAGGCTAAACGGCAATGCCTCGCCCTGCTCCAATAGTCTCTACCCGCTTTTCAAGCCTTATTGCCGCCTAACCAGGGCTCCCAGCTGGTTCTCCTGGTTTCCCCGCTGGCTTACCAACTGTTGACGCCAGCTCCCCAGTCTCTGACGCCGGCAGAGGCACACGCTCCCTTAAAGGTCAGCTTATTTCCCAAAGGCTCCTGGAGGAGCTTGATTAGTGTGTGATATCATGATGTACATAGACTTTCACAGACTGAAATGTTGAAAGGAGAAGCGACAGCAGCAGTTATAACACAATGAATTTGTTTATATGAAATTACAGGTGCAGACACCATATGAAGCAGGTAATGTTGGTAAACAATCTGATTTCTTGAAAACACTCGTTTAACTTCAAAAGAGAAAACATTAAAATCACTACACAACAGGGGTAACAAAGAAAAAGTTTAAAAAAAGCAGAATATCTTTTAGGAACTCTACATTCTCCATTATATATAGATACTGATACTCTGATCATATGATCAGAGTTGTATATCAATTATGCTGTGTCTCTCATATGGCCTTGCCCACAATGAAGCAGCTAAAGCTAGATAAATTCACTTCCTAAGGTGTTCTTTTGCTACACATTGTTGGAGTCATTAGCAGAACAGCTACCAAATTGAAGCCAATGCTATTGGCTGTTTAACACAAGTCAGTGCAACTCACTACATCAACCCTCAGACTCCAAAGAACCAAAGGCTTCATGGCTGAACTTTGTTGTTTTTCTTCAATATTTTTATTGGCTTTTGTTTGTTATTACATTACAAAACAAAGAATGAACAATTAGATCTCAGTAACATAGGTCATAAATGATTCACTGATTTGGAAGCGAGGCTCCGCACCTTTGAACAAAAGCCAGCTAGCCTAGCCCCGTTAGCAGGTGTGGAGCCACTGAGCTCAGGCTCAGGGTCTGTTAGCTGTCCAAGGGCAGCTCCGGAGCAGCCCGGAGAATTAGCCTGGGTGATGGTCCAACGGAAACATACTCCCAAGCAGAAGCCCACGGCTCATCACCTGCCTGTTCACGTTTCTAACAGATTTTCCGCGCTCAGCGACACACCCGCTGAGAAACTGAATCTAATAATTGGTGATTCCATAGTCAGAAACGCGAAGCTAGAGACACCAGTGACCATAGTCAAATGTATTCTTGGCGCCAGAGCGGGCGACATTGAGTCAAACCTGAAGCTGCTGGCTAATGCTAATCGTAAATATCGTAAGATTGTTAATCACCTCAGCTGCAATGACACCCGATTACGCCAATTGTAGGTCACTAAAATTAATGTTGAGTCGGTGTGTAATTTTGCCAAAACAATGTCGAATTCTGTAATTTTCTCTGGACCCCTCCCCAATCTGACCAGCGATGACATGTTTAGCTGCATGTCGTCATTCCATGGCTGGCTGTCTAGGTGGTGTCCAGCAAACGATGTGAGCTTCATAGACAATTGGGCCACTTTCTGGGGAAAATCTGGTCTGGTAGGTCTGGTACCATCCAAGGTGGCATCCATTCCACGTTGGATGGTGCGGCTCTCATCTCTAGAAATTTGGCTGAGTTTATTAGCCAAGCTAAAGTTTGACAATCCAGAGTGGGGACCAGGACGCAGACACTCATTCTAAAATGCCTCTCTGCAGTTTCCTTAGAGCCTTCACCCCCCTCAACCCACATAGTGTCTGCCCCTCGAACATATAAATCAAATAAATCAGAAGTTAACACAAGAAGAGTTATTCATAAAAACCTCATAAAAATTAAGACTACTCCTCTTATTGAACAGATAAACAGAAAAGTCAGATGTGGATTATTAAATATCAGGTCTCTTTTGTCTAAATCTCTGTTAGTAAAGTTAATTAGTAAATAACTGATCTGTAGATAACTGATCACCAAATTGACTCTTAGAGAGCAGTTCTACTTGTCATTGTGTACTGTCTACCTGTCCCTTACTCAGAGTTTGGTGCTTAGTTCAGATAACATCATTATAATGGGAGATGTTAACCACTCATGTAGATGTTGAAAATAATAGTCTCAGCCCCGCATTTAATTCAATATTAGATTCAATTGGTTTCATTCAAAATGTTAACAAACCCACCCACTGTTTCAATGACACCCTTGATCTATGACCTATGGCATCGAAATTGAACATTTAATAGTTTTTCCCCAAAATCCTATTTTGTCAGATCATTCTTTAATAACCTTTGAATTTTAGATAATGGATCATGCAGCGTTTGGAAGAAAATTCCACTACAGCAGATGTTTATCTGACAATGCTATTAATAAATTTGAGAAAATTATTCCATCTTTATTTACATCTATGCCAAGTGCCAACACAGTGGAGGGCAGCTGCCAAATTGATCATGTTGTTGACAGTGCTGTAGCCTCACTATGTGAAACGCTTGATACTGTAGCCCCTCTGAAAATGAAGTTAGTGAATCAGAGGAGATTAGCTCCATGGTACAGTTTACATATTTGTACCTTAAAGCAGGCATCACGAAGGCTGGAAAGGAAGTGGCATTCCACAAATTTAGAGGAATTTTATCTAGCCTGGAAAAACAGTCTATTAACATATAAAAAAGCTCTCCGTAAAGCCAGAACTGCATACTATTCATCACTAATAGAGGAAAATAAGAATAATCCCAGGTTTCTTTTCAGCACTGTAGCCAGGCTGACAAAAAGTCACAGCTCTGTTGAGCCCAGTGTTCCCTTAACTCTCAGCAGTGATGACATTATGAATTTCTTTACAAAGAAATCACAACTATTAGAGATAAAATTATATATATCTGCCATAAATGAATCTTCTACTACAGTAGCTCTTGAATCATCTGTAAGACCTCAATTATGTTTAGACTGCTTCTCTCCCATAGATGTCTCTGAATTCACGTCAGTGTTGCTTCATCTAAATCATCAACGTGTCTCTTAGACCCCATCCTGACTAAACTGCTTAAAAACACCCTGCCATTAATTAACTCATCTTTATTAGACTTGGTAAATTTATCTCTAGTGTCAGGCTACGTACAACAGGCCTTTAAGACTGCAGTAATGAAACCCTTACTCAAAAAGCCTAGTCTTGATCCAGGAGTCTTGGCTAATTATAGACCAATATCCAACCTACCATTTATTTCTCAAATCCTTGAAAAAGCTGTTGCTAAGCAGCTATCAGACCACTTACACAGACATTTTTGACCAGGACATGTCCTTTAACTCACACATAAAACAAATCTCTAAAACTGCCTTCTTTCACCTGCACAACATTGCCAAAATTAGGAGCATCCTGTCTCAAAATGATGCAGAAAAACTAGTCCATGCATTTGTTACCTCAAGGCTAGATTACTATAACTCATTACTATCTGGATGTCCCAGTAGCGCCATAAAAAGCCTTCAGTTAATCCAGAATGCTGCAGCCAGAGTCCTGACCGGAACTAGCAAGAGAGATCATATTTCTCCTATATTAGCTTCTGTTTATTGGCTCCCTGTAAAATACAGAATAGAATTTAAAATCCTTCTTTTAACATACAAATCCCTTCATGATCAAACTCCTTCATACCTTAAAGACCTCATAGTACCATATTATCCCAATAGACCACTTTGCTCTCAGAGTGCAGGTCTACTTGTGGTTCCCAGAGTTTCCAAAAGCAGACTGGGAGGCAGAGCCTTTAGTTATCAAGCTCCTCTCCTGTGGAACCAGCTCCCAGTCTAGGTTCAGGAGGTAGACACTCTATACTTTTAAGGCTAGACTTAAAACCTTCCTCTTTAACAAAGCATATAGTTAGGGCTGGCTTCAGGTAACCCTGAACCATCCCTTAGTTATGCTGCTATAGGCCTAGACTGACCAAGGACCATCAGTGCACTGCGCTCCCCTACCCTAACCCTCCCCTCCCTTCCCTTCTCCTCTCCTCCTCTCCTCCCTCCTCACATCTATATTCCACCATTGAATGTCACTAACCTTGTGCTCTCTCTCTCCCCTAGTTTGTGCTTTCTCCCTCTCTCTCTGTCCTCTCTCTCTGTTCCTTCTGCAGGTGTCCCTGGTCCTGGAGCTGTATATCGCTGATGTGCAGTTACTGGCCCCACCAATCTGCAGTGTCTATTTGTTGTTCATTGTTTCTGTTCTTTTCTCTCTCTATCCACTCACCCCAACCAGTTGAGGCAGATGGCCGTCCAAACTGAGCCCAGTTCTGCTGGAGGTTTTTTCCTCTCCACTGTTACCAAGTGCTTGCTCATAAGGGATTTGTTGAGTTTTTCTGTTTTTTGTAAAGTACCAATGGAATGCAATGTTTTAAAATAAATGTATATAAATAAATGTGAATTCAAAAATGTGAATTTAAAATGATCCAACATTTTTACAGATGAGGTCCTTTCCAGCTTCTATAATGCTCATATATGGTTCCCAGAGGTACACAAAATGCTTCCGTTTTCCTTTAGCAATATATATTAGTCTTTCCAGACCAATACATGCCAAAAATTCCTTTATCCACCGTTTCATCCACATCCATACTCTTCCAATACTGTAAAATAGCTCTCCTAGCTTGTGGAAGTCCAAAGCCCAGGAGTTTAGTCTGTTTCTGTCTGTGTGAAGCCCAGTGGGTAAATTCCCAGCACATAGTTTAACATTTAGAGGGATGTTGATTCCTATTACACCTCTGACAGACATTTGATGACATCTTTCCAGATTTTTTGTATCTTTGGACATTCCCATAGACAGTGAAGAATGGTTCTTTTTTCATTTAGACATTTAGTACATATGTCTGGAAAATTACCAGATATATGATGTACACAAAGGCAAAGGCAGAAAAGGGAAGCTTTTGATTATGGCTTAGAAGAAAGAACAAGGGGTGGGGCAAACAGGATCCTAGGGGCACCTGCAGAAGGTGGCAGGGAGACGTCCCTGCCGCTGCTCCACCACCTCGAGATGTTCCGGGATTAAAGGAGCGAAACATCAGTGAAAGGTGGTTCCTGGCTGACGATCCTGCAGCTGGCCTATTGGCACTGGCAGAGGTGCTTCAGGCAGACATGCCTAGCAGGTAGCAATACCTGTGCTTCAACATTTATGTCAAATGTCCAAAAGAGACTTCTTCTACTTTTGATAACTGTGGGACAAACATAATCCGTCTGGATTTGGATGACGTAATTTTTTTAACTGTAAATATTTAAAGAAATGTTTTTGGGGAATTTTATATTTTTCACATAATTGATCGAAAGTAAGCAACACACCGTCCATGTGCAGATCTTAACTTTCTGAATGGACTTCACATTCCATGATCTAAACTCTCCATCTTTTTTACCAGGTTTAAACTGTTCATTACCCCAAATAGGGGTGAAGAGAGTGTGTGTGCAGCATGCTACATTGGAATTGGATTTTTCAGGAAGGGATTTTTTTATACATATTTACTGTTTTTACATCTCATGAATATAAATAATTATATAAAGGTAACTCTGGAATGGATTCTTGTTCAATGCTTACCCATGCTGGGGGTGAGGTTGTACAAAAATAGTGTGTAGCTGATGTTAGCTGGGTAGCTGTATGTGTTATATGGGAGATACTGGGAAACTGAAGTCCTCCCTTCTTATAAGGCATATATAGTAACTTTAAACTGAGTCTTGCTTTCCTATTTTTCCAAATGAAATTGACTGAACAACTTTTTTAATTTGTCAGAAAACAAAGCAGAAAGTGGCAGTGGAAGTGTCTAGAAATAGTACAAAAATTTAGGTAAGATTGTCATTTTATAATATATCCCATCCCATCATAGATATAGGTAAATTAGATCATCAGTTTAATGTTTCCATGACTTTGTCTACCAGGGGATCATAAATTGGTGGAATTATTTTATTGAGTTCTGGAGGAATTTTAACACCTAAGTATTTAAAACCTTCAGTAGTTGTTGTAAATGGAATGTTTTTGGTGAGATTTTTTCTCTCTTCCTCATTGAGAAACATTAATACTGATTTAGAATTATTAATTTTATATCCAGAAAACTCTCCAAAGTCTTCTTTTAACCTCATCAAGTTTGGAAAACTATTAAATCTGTCAGGAAATATATTATATCATCTATGAATAAAGAAATGAAATGATCTTTTCCTCCAATTCTGATAACTGATTTTGCAGGGTGTGCTCTCATGGCTAGGGCCAAATGTTCTATTACTAATGTGAAAAGTAGGACAACCCTGTCCGGTTGATCATTGTAGATTAAAAAGGTTTTGAATATGTTGTCATTAGTTAAAATTTGTGCAGTAGGATTTATATACAGTATAGCACGTGGCTGAGTGGTTAGCACCATTGCCTCACAGCAGTGTTATGACAGCAGATTTTAATTTAGTTCTAGTCATAGTCTTTTGACTAAAATGCAATTTTAGTTTTAGTCATATTTTAGTCATCTGCTTTGTTTTAGTTTTAGTGTAGTTTTAGTCAACTAAATAGCATAAGATTTTAGTCGACTAAATCTACTGTAGATTTAGTCGACTAAAATATATTGGGTTTGATTTAAGTGTCATTTAGTAAAACTAACAAAATATTCTAAATTAAAATTAAATAAAAACAAGTTTCATTAAATATATATGGAATATGGCCTTTCCATAAAAGACCAAAAATTAGATATGCATTGTTTATAACTTGCATATGACATTCTTCATTCTTTAAAGCAAAAGTTATTAATATAACTCTTAATATTTAAGAGAAAAACTGTATTTAGCAGTAATACCATTGCATCAAAGATGAAACTGACCCATATATCTTCTCTTTGTTTTCTCCCAGCTGTTTCTATTTCATTATACAGTAGTTTAAGTCAGACAGAAACCCAGTGTAGGCTTTGATGATGTCATGTACTCACGCATCCTGCGTCACTAGGTGGATCTGTTACTTTTTAAATGTGCGTGTGCGTCTAAGAAGATTAATTCTGATTGGATCTTTTCTAAAAACGTCCCTTACATTTTCGTTTCGTTTTTATTAGTCAACGAAAATTTCAATATATTTTTATTTAGTTTTCGTCGTCATCACTTAATTTTTATTTAGTTAACGTCTCGTTTTCGTCAGTGAAAACTTGTTGACGAAATTATAACGAAAATACTTCGTCATGAAATTAACACTGCCTCACCGCAAGAAGGGCCTGGGTTCACAACCTTCACAGGGACCTTTCTGTGTGAAGTTTGCATGTTCTCCCCATGCTTGCGTGGGTTTACTCTGGGTACTCTGGTTTCCTCCCACAGTCCAAAAACATACATTAGGTTGATTGGTGATTCTAAAATTACTCATAGGAGTGAGTGTGAGTGGGAGTGGTTGTTTGTTTCTGTGTGGCCCTGTGATGGACTGGTGAGCTGTCCAGGGTATACTACTGCCTTTCACCCAAAGTGAGCTGGGATAAGCTCCAGCAGATCCCCAGGACCCTGGTTAGGAATAAGCAGGTATAGATAATGGATGGATGGATGGATTTGTATACAATAGTTGGATCCTGTTCTGTCCCTCATATTGATTTGGTTAGTATAATCTACACCATAAGTTATTATATGTCAGTTCGTATTCATTTGTACTTTCAGGGGTAACACTTCCTAATCTGTTTATGAAAACGAGGTCCTCTGGTGGTCATATTGTGGAGGACACCAAAACCCAATCTACAAGTCTGAGATGTCGTTCTGCTTAAAGATGGAGACCAGGAGTGACTGGCCTCTCGGGCTCGTCACAAAGACCTTTCCCAGCCAAGACAACAGAGTAAGGAAGATCGAAGTCAAGGTCATCCACAACGGGAAACAGACACTGCACCTTAGACCTATCAACAAAGTTGTTCTTTTGGTGTCTTAGACCACACTTGACAGACTTTTCATATCCTTTGAAACAGTGGGTTTGAGTTAGTCAGTATGACATCTTTCAGACATCAGATGGGGAGTGTTCTGTCACTCATATTGGTTTGGTTAGTATAATCTACGCCTTCCACCCGAGAGAGAGCTGGGGTAGGCTCCAGCAGATCCCCGTGACCCTGATTCAGGAAAAAGCGGGTATAGAAAACGGATGGATGGATGGATGGATAGTATAATCTACATCATATGTCAGTCATTTTTACTTTCAAGGCTAACACGTCCTAATCTGTTTATGGTAATGAGTCAGTCTGGTGGTCATATAGTAAAGTAGCACAGGTTTTTGTTATGCAAGCTCTCAGATGAAGAAGTCCTATGTGCCGTGACCCAATCTATTCCTACATGTGATGATAATCTGTGAGTTTCGTGTGAAATGTCTTATCGTGTTAATACCTTACTTTGCTAAGTGGTTGTCGTAACTCTCCAAGTAGTTAGTCTGTCGCTTAATTAGCATAGTTAGTTTGGCCTGTTAGCTTAGAGTGTGCTATGTTTACCCGTTGCTAATATTGCAGCCGTGAATTTGGGGATTTACATGGCAGAGTTTCAATGTGTCATTTCTGCGTTCATGTTGAGTCTGAATGCACTTTATTCTGTTTCTGTTGTTTCAGTTTTACAAGAAAAATAAAAGGGAAAAAGAATTTAAAAGCAATGTTTCAGTAAAGCTCTGTGGAAGTGTTTGCTGAATCCCTTTTTATGTTTAGCTCGCTCCATAGGCTAAATGGCAATGTTTAGCTGAATGCAGAAGAAATCCATTGGTGTAATGTTTTAGTCCATATCTGGGAAGCAATTCCAATATGTAATTCCACTCTATTCTGTCAAATGCCCAGCATGCATCTAGTGTTAGCATTGCCTTGTATTTTGTATTTTGTTTTTCATTGTGTAATGACCCGGCAGTCGCAGTTGACGGCCAGGTGCATTATGGGTGTTGTTAAATCTTAGTTGTCGGTTAACACCGTGTTTATGTTCTGTCATGTTCAATGTTGCTGTGTTAGGTTGTGTGGGAATGCAGACACACTCTGTGACTAGTAATGCAGTATAGTGTAATCCTATAGGTTTAGACACGTGACAGGGTCACCGCTCTTTACTATAGGGGAGACATAAGGGAATAACAACTCCATATATGGTAATAGTTTGAATTCCTTTTGTGGAAAAGTACTGGCATGTAGGGCGGTGGCCAAGTTACAAGGTATATACATTCTATAGCTCAGATCTCTCCGTGTGCTACATGAGGGTTGATCTCCAGAGCGCTCTGTATAGTTTTAATAAAACCTGTAATCAGCTGAACCACCCAGCCGCCTCTGTGTACTTCCTCATCAACGGACCTGTGTAAAACATGTGAGTATTCAACAGTTGGGTTATGTTGTGGGAACTGGGTTATGTTCATGTTGGCTTATGGAAAATGTAGCTGTCACCGTGACTTAGAGTGACGTGTGGGGAAAAGGGGCTCGGTGACAGCGCATGTTTGTGTTAAGTACCCCACAAGTACCCCACATATTTTGTGAGAAAGGTGTCAGAGAAAACAAAGAGAATAGATGGCTTATGAGGACTTACAGGAATGTCACAGCTGCTTGACCAATCACTTGAAACCTAGTTCAGAACTACCTCATGAGGGGTGCTACCAGAATTTATTTTCAAAGCAGGTGGAAATGATAGCAGAATTTGAGACAAAAGATACTAATTCAGTGCTTGTAATGGAAACTGCCTAATAATCTACAAGTCTACATGGTACTTTCAACAGATGGAAAATGATTTTTATTTAAATTGTTAAAAGGAAACAGCTCTCTTATGTATGATTATTGGTGCTTTTGTGCATGAAAGGATTCTTGATGTTTTACATGTGTAATTACAGTGCCTTGTATTGGTCATTAAGCAATTATGAAACACCTCAATACTGTGCCTGAATATCTTTTGTGTAGATACACAAGAAGCACTGCCACTCCTATTATGCTTCTATCAACTTGCTTCCCCAGAACTAGTAGAGACAAGGTACCCCTCTGCTTGAAATATTAATTCTACAAATATACATTCCTAATAACTACTACTTTAAACCACTAATAAAACATGTCCTCACCTCTTGGTCCAGGTCATCATAATCATAACTGTCTCCATCAATGTTGCTGACCAGGTTCTCCCAGTCTGTCTCATTGATCAGATCATAGTTCTCCAGGTTAAAAGATTCATCATCTGGCTGACCTGGAGGCGCTGTCATGATAGGGCAGGGGTGAAGGAAGACCAGGACCAAGGCAAGTGCCAGCATCATAGAATGCAGAGACATCCTCAACTTAAAAATGGAGACAATCTGCAAACATCAGGAGAGAATGAATGGTTTCATTTCCCAGTATGTTCAGCACTATTCGGTCAATGAGACAGATGCTCCTGAAAGATTTGCTCCTCAACATTCTCTTTCAGATCGTGAAAAAAAATTCTTTGCTGAGAGACTTGACAATATTAAAAATTAAAATGCTTCTGTCATTTGCAATTTTAGTATTAAATCAATTTTGAGTTGCTGCTGATATTTTGTCATGGATATCTCACTTAACCTGTTCCTCTTCACCTGTTTCCTTGACATTCTACCTGATAAACATTAAAAACAAAAGGTTACTGTGGGTATTTATCCACAGATGTATGAAACTGTACTCTGTATCTGTGGGAAAAAAGAGTAAAAAGCAAATGACCTTACCTAACCCTGACCCCTAACTTTAACTCTATAAGTTAGTATCCTTTCATACATTGATGTATTCCATTTTGACTGATATAGTCAATAGAAAGTAATATGTGATCTAATGCTTTTCAAATCAATAGTATGATTTGTGTATAATAGTTTGGTGATTACTGTGAGGTTTAGCATAATGTAACTTTTTAAATAAATATATTGCTAATCATATTTGAAAATATTTGAGTTACAAAAACAGAACAATCGCAAAAATTCAGAAGCAATAAAGTTCCACGATAATTAAACAACAGTGACCCCCACTAAGGACTGACATACATACGTATTGTTGGAAGACACCAGTAGTAAGTTTTTAGTTTAACACAGCTTTAAACTAAATAAGAAGAATTTTGAAATCAATTAGCAAGGAGCCAATTAAGTCATCTGAGAATGGGAGTAATGCTGTCACTCTTCTATGTTCCAGTAACAAAGGCTGTATTATTGCTGAAATAGAGGGGGTTTCAATAATCAAGCCTTGACGAAATAAGGACTGTAGCTGCCACTCTTAGACTCTTAGATGACAGAAATAACTTAACTTTAGCTAGTTTTCTGAGCTGAAAGAAACTGTTTTTTACTGTGATAATTGATGTGTTCAGCAAAGCTCGGCTTATGATCAAAAATCACCCCAAGGTCCTTGCCTGGTCAAGTCTATTGGAAGAAAAAAGGTCCAGCTGAGCTGCTATCTTTTCACTTATATTTTGAATAACCTACCAAACATAATTACTTCAGTCTTACTGTCATTTAATTTAAGAATTTAATTTTTTTTGCCATCCAGGCCCTAAAATAAACAGCCAGCAATGGAATTGATTGGGTCTAGATTACCTGGATTTAAAGAAGAATTGAGTTGATGTTGAGTTTGTGTTTGATCTGCATAAAAATGAAATGATACATCATATTTTCTAAGAGTAGAGCCCAGTGATAGCATAGAATGTAAAAAGAACTGGGCCTAAGATTGAACCCTGTGTGACACCATATTTAAGACAAGCCAGTGAGGAAGTATAATTATGAGAGATTAAAGCCTGTCACTAAGATATAAAGCAAAGCTTTTCAAGGTAGTTCCTTGAATGCCTGCCAGAAAACATAAACTACTTAGAAGGGTAATGTGGTCAACTGTGTCAAAGGTTGCATTCAAATCTAAGATAATTGAAAGTGTACAGTTTTCAGGACACTCTACAGGATTTAAAACATGATTAACAAAAATTAGGTGGCTGGATAGTCAAAATCAAAAAACGTACTTTATAATGCTGTCTGACAGAATTTATTTGTGATACACATCTGAATATTTGATGGATTTAATTTTAAGTTGTTATGATTACTTGCCAGAAGTGGCTAACCATCCTGCGAGTTCCCGATCCTATCAGATCTTGGAAGCTAAGTTGGGCCGAGCCTGGTAAAGGAGAGGCCTGAGTAAATTGAGAAGGTTACCTCAGGAAGGGCATCTGGCCTAAAATTTGTGCCCAATCAATCATGTGGGTCAATTGATTTACTGTTGTTAAGACCTGAGTTAACTTTCCAGTGTATTTCACATATCTAACTAGTATTTGCTCATTTACTGTTGGATCCACATTCTCTTGCCCTAATAGAAATAACACCATGAAAGAGCTTGTAAATTAATTGTTTGTTATTATCTTGCAAATTACAACACTGCAAATGGAGTATTTAACACCACCTTAAAGACAATAACCTAGATACATGCCACATTGTTCAAACAACGGTTGTATTGTTGGCAGAGTGCATGCAAGGGCTCAGTCAGCTGAAAGGTCACTGACTAGAAAAGAAAACACCAATCAGAAAAAATTAGAAAAGCTGTGAAGTAGGGCTCAGGAAAGGTTCTCCTTAGAATGCCATTCCAGTTATGCAATACATAACTGTGTTGGACTCTGTTTCTTAGTCAGAACAATGTACGTAGAGTTTACCACTACAGGGAAGCTGTCTCAGAGCTTACCTTCAATCTTCAAGATGTGGAGATACAAACATGATTTGTATTTTGGAAGCTTTGGATGTCTACCACATACATACAGTGACAGTAGGTATTACAGTGAAGTAGAAGACATGTTGTTTTAACCAGATAAAATTTTGAAAATGAACAATATATACATATTCAAAAATCAGTAGTTTTTCAATAAAAAACAGAAAAATGTTTATACAAGAAATACATTATTATTCAAAGCAGAATAATTGTGAATGCCTTCTTAAATAGCAGGATGGTCCCTTTAAGAATAAATTCACAGTTTCTTTTAGTTTAACTAATTCTTACATTTACAAATTCATAATTAGGACCTAGGTTGTCAAATTGAGCAGAAATAAACTCATGCCTATCTAAGATTCTTTAACAATATGACTAGCAATCGTGCTCATAATCCTTCCGTGATTGCTGAGCCAAGGGTGAATTGCTGACTGTTTGGTCAGACTGTCTGAGGAATGTTTGCACTGAAAGCTGACAGGATTGTATGAGTGTTAGCCTGCTGGAAGATTCTACAGATGGCATAGAAAGGCATATGAGACTCATGGCTATACTGGAGAGCAAACTGGTTAGTTTCATACTACTGACTAGCGGACACAGGTCCATAACAGTTTCAGCATATCTAAATGGAAGCTATTAGGACCACTGACACCCTATAGAATCACAGATAAAATACCAATGATTGTACATACAAATGTTAAGTTCATACTAATGAACTGAAGTATGTAATACACAATTCTCACTCAACACATTACAGTATAGAAAACACCAGTAAAATTAGAGCAGTTCTTAATCTTGCACTTCTTTCATTGTGCTGTAAGATATCTGAACAGTACAAATTACGAAGTCCAGCAGTGATTATACCAGCCACTGCAACTGAGATAAACATATGAAAATATTTTTAATTCGAACTATCACAGCAAATCATTATTACTGTCATTGTAACTCAGCACTGAGATGAAACATGATCTTCATCGGCCTGAAAATCACCAGGAAACAAAATGACATGCAAAAATATCAGCAAACTTACTGCTTTGTTTCCACTGTTCATTCCTGAAGATTCCTCAAACTTCGGTGCTTCTGATCCTGTAGCAATTCTTTTTTTCTTCATCCCCTAGAGGATCTCAGACTGGTCCCACAGTCCCCATGGGCCCCTGTTGTTCACTTGGTCACAGAGTACTTTGTGGACAATGCATCATTATGAGAGGAGAGGAGGGGGATGATGTGGCAGAAAGAGAGGGGGTTTGTGCAGGTCATTTCAGTCAATGTGTACTCAGCTGTCACCACCAGTTCCCCCTTTCAAGACCCCAAACATACACACAAGCACACTGAAATACATGACAGTCACTAGAATAACTGCTGCAACCAATGCAGGTTTGGGACAACTATATAGCTTCAGCAGCAGATAAGATGCACAAATTAGGGTCTCCATGAAGACAGTTCCAAGGGTATTTGTGTTTTGTGTGATGTCAAAGAAGACAAGAGGAGAGAGAGGATAGACCATAGAGATAAAGCGGAGCACACTGCTACCACGCTATTTTGTTGTGTTCAGGTTATTTCATTAACTGGTTTGCTAAAGTAGTTACTTGTCTTGTTTTCCTGTTGGACCTGTAATGTGAAGCAGGGTTTATTTTGAGAAGCAAAGCGGTTCCCGATCCCTGGATGCTAAAAATGTGCACAAGTACAAATCTTCACATAGGTTTAATAGAACACGTTAGTTGGTAAGAGAGAGGAATGTTAAAGTAGCTATTTATGGTTGGTTGTAAGCACAGCTGTCTGCTCTCTGTCCTGGGGGTTCTGCAGTCTTTACACAAAGACAGTTTAGGTGAGGCTTCTGCCCTTTAAGTCTCCAGGTCTGTGACTTAATGTGTGACACCTGGAAGCATATTCTTTGAGGAGGGGACAGCAGTTTTTCAAGGAGGCTTGGAGACACAGCATCTGTTGAGGCAGTGTTAATTTCAGTTCCTGCTGGGAGGAAGGTGTTTGTGAGTACGACTAATGTCAATGTTTAGTTTGGAACAAACAGCTCTCTGTCATGTTTTGGACCACTTTGGATGAGTTTACAGAAAAGTCCCCTTCTCTACAGCTTTAAGAATCACTCCTTAGTTGTTAATCTTGATCTGTAATTTAACCATATAAATATGTCTTATTAGGATAATCTCTATCTACCCTGATGTGGTGCCACCTCCTAAAATTATCCTTTATTTTAGATGTTCTGTTGCTGAAAAGAGTAAACACACTAAGTGAATGTTGCGATTAATGAAGTCTCAGTACTCTATTAATATCATATGGTATTTAACTCTTGTATAACCAGTTTGCAAAAAGAGAATCGAAAATAAAGAAAACAAAATTACAAATCAGATATTTTTTCAATTAACTATGAGAAAATGTGACTGTAAATGGTGATCCTACGTGATTGTTTCATGTTACTGTGCCACCATCAAGTGTGACAGACTGTTATGCCCAGATTATTCAGACTACAACAAAGAAGAGACATCCACACACCATCAATTTTAGAAAACAAGTATTTTATTAGTAACTCCAAAATTATTGCATGATGTGCAATGTCACTGGTAATGTGGGTGTGGGAGGTAACTGACATTTTTGTGCATCCTGAATAAAGTATAAACTAAAAACAGTTACAATACCAAATTCTTAGAATTGCTGCTCCCAGCCAAAAGACATCTGGCTGCCAGCCAAATACTATATTACAGAGTAGTAGAGCAATAAATCATGTTACAGGCTTTAATGAAAATAGCTTAAGTCACTCAGACTGCTGCATTCTCACCGACTCTTTATTTACAATTTCCTCAAATGATCAAGTTTGACTAACATGAGGATACACGTGTTAATTTTTGCACTTTATGCACTTTGCATTTGATCCTGTCAAAAATAATACATAAAAATAAATTATGCAGGGACACCTGCAGAAGGTACAGAGAGAGAGGGCGAGATCACAGACTAGGAGAGAGAGAGAACACAGTGACAATGCACGGAACTGCAGAGTTCAAAGGACTATTGTGTGTAGAGGATTGTCTTAACTTTCACTGAATAGTCAGGCTGAAAATTTAAGTTGACTTTTTCCACCAAAGTGCAGTCACACATTATACAATTATTTCACTCCAACATTACTCTCCAAGTTCAGACTGTTGTTTACTAATCATCAAATTTCATAAAATTGGTCAATGTACTTTAGTGTTGAAGTATTCCATTGGTATTTCATTACATACATTTTTTCTTTTGATGTGTCCATAGTTTTGACAGGATTGTGGTTACTTAATCTGTGTTTGATCTGTATTTGCTTTTGGTTTCTAAATGTAAGAAGATATCCTGCCAGTTTGTATTCATGATTTATGGCAAATAACAGCTACATTTGTTTTCATTTGTCCATGATAACCATATTTTGTTTGATTTAACAATTCTGCAGGCATGCTGGAATGATTATCTCAAGCTGACTTTTAGTTGTTTCAAGTCTGAGATGTTTTCTATCTTTTTTATACATTTTTATTTGAATATAGGTTTATTTCTACTTGTATAAATGTCTATACAGGCATATTTTGCTAATTTCTTTCAACTAGCAATTTAGGGATACACTCTTACAAATAAAGACTCATAATAGGCAGTTAATCAGCGGTGAGTTTCACTCTTTGACACAGTTTAGTCCATATCTTGATACTTGTTCCACTATATTATACAAAAGTGATACAGCAAAATTTGCAATTCAGTTCATATTGAATTATAATTTAACTTTATTTGAAAAATTATAAATTAAAGCGTTTAGGCTAGATAACGAAAGAGAGTTGGGGTTTCCCCAGGCAGAAGTTTTATATTTTAAAGAGCAAAACCAAATGCTTTTAAGCATCTGTACTGTAAACATCTGTACTTTTCAAGCATAGTAAACAATGGATACTAGTGCACAGCAAATGTTTGTACTATGTTTATTTACTGCTTTAGCTTATCATACTGCTGGGATAAATTTTTTCACTAAAGGCTGCTGTTTCTCAGTTCCACACTCAAAAATGTCAGATTTAGACAAAGGATATTAACAACACAGTAAATAAACATGATCCAATAAATGTGCTTTAGATAGATGCTAACATTAACATTGTTATTGGCCTCAAGCAGACTGCTCCCAGAGCTAATTTTACTCCATATTTTCCTTGGTTTTAACACATCTGTGAGCAAGTAGTGTGGTTCATAGTACTGCTGGTATCCTGGACACAAGAACTGCATGTTTTGCCCGCTGTAGCTATAGGAAAAGTTTAAATGTTTTACTCAAAAAGACAAACTAGTCTGACACCAACAGACAACGACTCAACAAGATGTGAGAAAAAAAAACAAAGGGATGAGAGGATGGGTGGTTGTGCCTTAAGTAAATGAAAATACATCCATCCATTATCTATATCCTCTTAGTCCTATTTTAGAAAGGCACAACCTACTGCTTCTTTCTGTCAGGTTTCAGGAATTATTATTTAATTTTAGGACCAATGATGCACCCACTCTGGTACTCAGGGTTCAAATCAAGAGTTTATTTAACTAAACAAGGCAAAAGCAAGAAACAGAAACTAGGCTAAAGAGGTACAGATGAAGGCATGGAAACACAAGGACATGAAACACGAACATGGAACAAAGACATGGACACCAGGGAACAAGGCATGAGGGTCTGGGTCATATACACCTGGGGAGATGCACCAGACCACACAGACACATGAACACAAGAAGGGAGTCAAGGCATCGAGTAGTCTGGGTCTCACACAACTGGGGAGATGCACCAGACCAAACAGACACATGAACATGAGAACAGGGAGTCAGGGCATGAAGTAGTCTGGATCACACACACACTTCGGGAGACGCACCAGACCACACAAACACATGAACATGAGAACAGGGAGTCAGGGCATGAAGTAGTCTGGGTCACACACACACTTGGGGAGACGCACCAGACCACACAGACACATGAACATGAGTATGAAACAAGACATAAACACAAGGGAGCTAGACAAGAACACAAAGGAGAAAACAGTGACACAAGACAAGGCATGGGAAAAAAAAAAACAGAAAATAGTGATGGGCAAATGATACCGAGGCTTCGGAGCTTCTGTCACTCTCCCTGAAGCGGAGTGATTCGAAACACTGTCGAGGCTTGTATCAAAACACCAGTGTCACGTGACTGATGACATTCGAAGCTTCGCGCTTCATTGCTTCAAAATGTTTCAAAGCTTTTCATTGGCTCATAGTCTTTCAGTGTGTGTCATTGGCTCATGGCGTTTCAATGCATTCTGAGGCAATGACAGCTTGACAGGTTTGACAGATTTGAGTGGTTTGGTGCCATACCAGCTATATAACATGCATCATTCTGCTTCAGGATTTGGAGAGTGAGAGTGAGAGTATTTCACGGCGAGTCCCACCAATAAGCGACGTTCTAAAGTTTGGGATCATTTTGATTTCAAGAGGTCTGAACTTTTGTTGCTGTCATGGGATTGAAACAGTGCCAGTGCTTCATTCGTGCGCTTTAGAGGTTGCTATTGCTTCAGTTGTCCACCAGATGTCACCGTCACTGAAGTCTCGAAGCTTTGAATCTTTTTCGGCACAATTGTCAGGAAACCCTCAGTGCTTCATGAGGCTTCACTTGCCCACCACTACCAGAAAACCAATACAAAAAGAGGCAGAATACTTAACTTAAACCAGGGAGAACAAAAGGCAGTCCATGATCAAACTTTCAAAAAGGGAAAACAAGCTGACTAGAAGCATGGCACTCAATAAGGCTCCAAACAAACAGAACAGACAACCTGGCAACTCAAACATGGTTCAACAAAGGTATATAAAGTAAAGGAACAAACAAGGAACAGGTGAAAACAATAACTAATTAGGTCAAAGTAAAGTGAACCAAAATGAAACAAAATCAGATCCTGTCATGATCCCTTCAAGCTAAAAGTCTAAAACAGGAAGTCAAAAAAGTGCGGATCACGACACTTTCCCATCGATCTCTCTGAACTAACATCATCAACATGTCTCTTAGACACTATCCCAACTAGACTGCACAATGACGTCCTGCCACCAATCAACTCATCCTATTAGACTTGATCAGTTTATCTCTAGTAACAGTCTATGTGCCTCAGGTTTCTAAGATTGCAGTAATCAAACCATTACTCAAAAAGCCTAGTCTTGATCCAGGAGTCCTGGCTAATTGTAGTCCAATATCCAACCTACCCTTTATTTTTTAAATCCTTAAAAAAGCTGTTGCTAAGCAGCTATGTGACCACTTACACAGGAATCAACTACTTGAAGATTTTCAGAGATTTTTAGAGCACATCAAAATACACAAACAGCATTACTAAAAGTCACCAGTGATCTTCTCTTAGCCTCAGACAATGGACTCATCTCTGTACTTGTCCTACTAGATCTTGCATTTGTAGATCTAGTAGTGCCTTGCATTTGACACTATTGACCACAGCATCTTATTACAGAGACGTGATTGGGATAAAAGGAACAGCACTAAATTGGTTTAAATCTTAGATCAGACAGATTCCAATTTGTTCATGTTCATGATGAACCTTTTGTTCATGTTCATGATGAGCTTATACATGTGTCCCTTAGGTATACTATTAGGAAGCACTGTATTAATTACAGTTATGCTGATGGCACTAAGCTGTATCTATCTATGAAACCTAATGAAACAAGCCATTTAGCCAGATCAATCATTTATCCCCCTTTTTTGAGTCGAGCCAAGTAGTGCTAATGGCAAAGCCCCATTAGTTATGCTGCTATAGGCCTAGAATGCCTGAGGACTCCCCATAGATACACTGAGCTTCTCTCTACTCTTCTATCCTCTTCCTGCTCCTCTTTCTGTCCTTCTCTCCTCTTCTCTCCTCCACTCTCCAACCTTATCCTCTTTTCCCTTCCCTTCTCCTCTCCTCCCCTCTTCTCACTGCTCCTCTCCTCTGCCCTCTTCTCTTTTCTCTTCTCTTGTCCTCTCTCCTCTCCTCTCCTCTCCTCTCCTCTCCTCCCCTCTCCTCTCCCCTCACATGTATATGCCATCATTGAATGTCACTTTGTGCCTTATCTCTCCTGTTGTTTGTGCTTTCTCTCTCTCTCTCTGTCCTGCACAGTTTTTATTTGTTGTTTATTGTTGTTGTTTTTTTCTTTCTCCTGTATCCACTCACCCCAACTGGTTGAGGCAGACCTCCACCTAAACTTTCTTCTGTTAGAGAGAACTCACTAAGGTTACCCAAGTGCTTTCCCATAAGGGATTTGTTGGGCATGACTAAAAGCTGACCCAAGACTCCCAGCATTCATGGTAAATAGAAGATATGGTACTGTGAAACAAAAAATCTTTTTTACTGGAACCCTATGAGTTGAAAATAAGTATTCAGTAATAGCGTTGCCACCTGCTCAAGCACAGTGGGGGCCACACAGAGTTGTTATTGAATAAGTAAGACAAGTATCAACGTAATTAACAAAAATCATGTGCAGGAATGATATACACAAATAGTGTTTATAATGTGTTCACTAGAAAACGTAGGTGTAGTGACTGCAGATGTTAAAAGCAACTGTAAAAGCAACAGTAGCCCTTTGTAAAGCTGAAGTGCATCTTTGTCTGGTGAGTCAAATTAAAAATGTCTTTTTTAATCACACTACACAAAAACAGTTATTCTTTGCAGTCAAGGGTAAAGATACTGTAACTGCATGTAGAGCAAAAAGATCCAATTGATTCTAATTTTTAAGTCTACAATATAACAAAAAGCTGCTAATTGTTCTTAGATCTCACTAAATTTAAAAATGAACTGTCAGTGTTTCATGCTGAGGGGATATATACAGCTTAGGAAAACTTAAATTTGTTTGTTTGGTATATTTAAGTGTCTAAGCATATACAGATGCTACTGTGCAGTTTGCATCGCCACAGCTAAGGTGTGGGGGTATTAGGGATATTAATACCCCCACATAGGGTACAAGGGATATTAATCTCTCCACTGGATCAAATAGATTTGGAACAGGTTCAAGAGAGCCAGGGTGTATATGTTTTCAGTGCACTCTGGTACTTTAAGAGTGTGTGAGAAACTCTGGGAGTAGATGTGTTTGCACATCATCCATGGCCCATTACTCATCACTACCACATTGTCAGTTGGATCCTGACTGTTCTCCCAAGAGAAGCAGACAATAATACCCAGCTAACTTCTTCTCTTTTCAAGGAGTCTCACTTTTGGATTCTCTCCTGAGTAGTATTGACAGTCATCATCCTAACATTTAACAGAAATGGGTTAGATGTTTTTAGTTGCGTATTTGGCTGTGGGAGAAGACTAAGACATAGTATAGAATGGTGAGACCATGCAGGTGAGAATTGGGATCCAAATAGGTAATTTCCAAAGAGCTGACACTGAAAACTGGCCCTGTCCTAAAACTGCAAAATAAGAACATTACCAGCAGAAGGAACATTGCAAGAACAAGAGGTGGGCTCTCGCTCTCACTCTCTCTCACTCTCATACCCATCTAGGAGCACTTGTTTCATTTAGCTATTGCTCCTTCTGACTTACATTTTTTGTTTATCTCAGTGAATTTACATAAGAACCGTATTTTATGGACTAAATCGTGCTTTTTTTAGTGCTCTGTCTTGTAATGCGACTTATATAGCAAAGCAACATATCTGTTACATTACTTTTTTTAAATTCTTTGCCCTAAAATCCTGTTGCATCAAAGGGCACCATAGCACACCAAACAGGCCAAAGTTAGGCAGACAGCTTACTCGGTCAGAATAACATCTGGATACATTTTGTATGCTGCTGTAGCTCTGCAGCAATACTGCTTTGTAGCATAAAGTAAAATTTGATACCATGTACTGCATGTAGCCGATAAACTACTATTTCCTAAAAGTGAAGAAGCAACAGAAAAAAAAAACTAGTAGCAGAAAACTAATCTAACTAAACTAAACTAAATAATCTTGCTCTCTCATCCATGCAAACATGTTCTGACAGTAGAATAGTAAATGATCTTATATTTATGTACCACTTTTCTACACTCAAGTGCACTCAAAGCACTTTAAACTATTTTCCACTCACCCATTTATTTTCACACACAACCTTTCACACGCACACAGACACACACACCGATGGCAGTACTGCTATGCAGGGTGCTAAGCTGGCCATTCGGACCAAATAGGGGTTCAGTGTGTTGCCCAAGGACCCGTCGACCTGTGACCTAGGGGAGAACAGGAATTGGTAGTCCGACCTTTTCTCTACATCCTGAGCCACAGCTGCCCCAAGTGGTTAAATGTACTAATACAGTTCTGAATTTTGTTTAATGTGGTGTAACGCTGTTGTGCTTTTTATTTGTAATGCTTTTGTATGAAGTAATTCTGAATGATTACTGAAATAAAAATTACTCCTCTTTGACAAAGCATATAGTTAGGGCTGGCTTCAGGCAACCCTGAACCATCCCTTAGTTAGTTATGCTGCTATAGGCCTAGACTGCCCGAGGACCATCGGTGCACTGAGCTCCCCTACCCTACCCCGCCCCCCTTCTCTCCCACCTCATGTATATTCCACCATTGAATGTTACTAACCTTGTGCTCTCTCTCTCCCCTAGTTTGTGCTCTCTCCCTCCCTCTCTCTCTCTCTCTCTCTGTACCTTCTGCAGGTGTCCCTGGTCCTGGAGCTGTTTATCGCTGATGTGCAGTTACTGGCCCCACCAACTTGCAGTGTCTATTTGTTGTTTATTGTTGCTGTTCTTTTCTCTCTGCTCTATCCACTCACCCCAACCGGTCGAGGCAGATGGCCGCCCAAACTGAGCCCGGTTCTGCTGGAGGTTTTTTTCTTCCGTTAAAGGGAGTTTTTTCCTCTCCACTGTCGCCAAGTGCTTGCTCATAAGGGAATTGTTGGGTTTTTAGTTTTAGTTTTTGTAAAGTGCCTTGAGATGATTTGTATTGTGATTTGGCGCTATACAAATAAAATTGAATTGAATTGAATTGAATTGAATTGAAAGTCAAATGTGTTACACTGCAGTGATTTTGGGATAAGAAGTAATATTATTGTTCAGTATTTGTTGCTTGTACATAAATACATTTAATCCGTAAATTTGATACTGCTTTTGGTCTATTGCTGGAGCACGAATGCCTTTCTAGGTCAAAGTGTTAGCGAAACTACATTGTTGGATATTGATGTTTTAGGCGTTAGTCCATTAGTCCCACAGCGCTCTGTTATTATTATTAACTCTGAGAGGCACTACAGTTACAGTCAACACTGTTAAGAAATCTTTTTTCAAAACAATTGCCTCCCTGAGGAGAACAATGTTGACTTTGAGGTCTATGTTCAGGGACAACTGAGTATTGAATCAATGCGAGAAGTGCAGTAACTTTAAAAATAAAGGAGACTGAACAACTTTTCATATTCCTAAAATCTGATTTTAAAATGCAGACATCTGAGCTTGTAACAAATGTGAACATTAACTTTCATAGAAAGGTTTTGCTCAACATGATGGTCCAGAGTCTTTATTTTTATGCAGCCATAAAAAATAACATTTTCTATCAACTGTAGGAATCATGGAAAGGAGAGAAAGTGAGGTGAGAGAAAAATAGACAGCAGGGAGCAGAATATCTATTTGCAAATAAAAATCTGCCTTTGTATTCGGGACAGGGTGTGGGCAACAAATGCAAACAGATTACACAGGTTATCGAAGGCCAGACTAAATAAGAAATTGAGGTTAAATAAAATTACCGTATTTTCTGGACTATAAGTTGCATAAGTTTTTACTACTCTACCTTGTAAAACCCATAATGGCCACTGAAATAACTTGAAACTGGCAAAAGTAATTATATATAAAAAGTTACTGAAAATTAACTAATGATTAAAAAAAAAAAAAAAAAACTATCAAACTGGCCTGGACAAAAATGATGGTACCCTTACATTTTCTTGCACAACCTTTTAAGGTATTTTGGCTCACTCTTCATAAGAAAACAGCTGTCTCATGTTTGAAGTGTGCCTTCTCCAGATTGCATGTTTCAGCTCTTTCCACAGATGTTCAATAGGATTTAGATCAGGGCTCATAGAAGGCCACTTCAGAATAGTCCAGTGTTTTGTTCTTAGCCATTCTTGAGTGTTTTTAACTGTGTGTTCCGGGTCATTATCCTGTTGGAGGACCCATTACCTGTGACTGAGACCCAGCTTTCTGACACTGGGCAGCACATTTCACTGCAGAATGCCTTGATAGTCTTGAGATTTCATTGTATCCTGCACAGATTCAAGACACCCTGTGCCAGATGCGGCAAAGCAGCCCCAGAATATAACTGAGCTTCCTCCATGTTTCACAGTAAGTACAGTGTTCTTTTATGTGTATGCTTTATTTTTGCCTCTGTGAACATAGAGCTGATTTGACTTGCCAGAAAACTCCAATTTTGTCTCATCTGTCCAAAGGACATTTGTCCAGACTCTTTGTGGCTTGTTAATATGCATTTCGGCAAATTCCAGTCTTGCTTTTTTATGATTTGCTTAGCATTCATGTTATCCATCTCTTCAATTTGTCATCAATTATTATGTTGGGGCCATGTCCAGGGAGGTTGACTACAGTATCGTGGACTTTAATCTTCTGAATAATATGTGCAGCTGTAGTCACAGGAACATTAAGCTGCTTGGAGATGGTCTTATAGCCTTTACATTTAACATGCTTGTGTATAATTTCCTCTCTGAGCCAACTCTCTCCTTAGCTTTCTATGGTCCATGTTCAGTGGCCATGATACCAAACAGCACAGTGACTTTCCACCCTTTAAATAGGCAGACTGACAGATTACAAGTTTGACACCTGTGATGCTAATTAAAAGACACATTTTAGTTTAACATGTCCTTATTTTCAATCTTTTTTAGGGATACCATCATTTTTGTCCAGGCCAGTTTCTGTAGTTTGTTTTTTTAAATGCTTATAATGAACCACAATTCAAAAGCCTGGACCAAAGATCAAAGGAACTAAGGGGGTCTATATACATTCAGGACAAGACTAACAAGGCACAGATGAAACTGTTTTTCTTAAACAAAGCTACCTACCACAATATAGGCACACAGGAAACTAAAACACCGAAATAAATGTCCAAACAGGAAACACAATGACAATTCATGTTTCTAATAGATTTTCTCCGCTTAGCGACACACCCGCTGAGAAACCGACTCTGATAACTGGCGATTCCATAGTCCGGAACATAAAGCTAGAGACACCAGAAACTATAGTCGAATGTATTCCCGGGGCCAGAGCGGGCGACATCGAGTCAAATTTGAAGCTGTTGGCTAAGGCTAATCGTAAATATGGAAAAAATGTTATTCACGTCGACAGCAATGACACCCGATTACGCCAATTGGACATCACTAAAATTAATGTTGAGTCGGTGTGTAACTTTACCAAGTCAACTCCGTAATTTACTCTGGACCCCTCCCCAATCTGACCAGCGACAACATGTTTAGCCACATCGTCGTTCCATGGCTAGCTGTCTAGGTGGTGTCCAGCAAACAATGTGGGCTTCATAGACAATTGGGCCACTTTCTGGGAAAAACACCGTCTGGTAGCGAGGGAGGGCATCCATCTCACTTTGAATGGTGCAACTCTCATCTCTAGAAATTTTAAGAAGTTTATTAGCCAACCTAAAGTTTGACAATCCAGAGTGGGGACCAGGACGCAGAGACCCCACCCCAAACACAATCCCCATAGAGATTGTGTCTGCCCCTCGAACATATAAATCACGTAAAAATGATGTTAACAGAATAGGAGTTATTCATAAAAACCTAATAAAAATTAAGACCATTCCTCTTACTGAACAGAAAAACAGAACAGTCAGATGTGGATTATTAAATATCAGGTCTCTTTCGTCTAAATCTCTGTTAGTTAGATAACTGTCAGTAAAGTTAGTAACTAACAGATCTGTAGATAACTGATCACCAAATTGACTCTTACTCTGTCTTACTGAAACCTGGCTGCAGCAGGATGAATATGTCAGTCTGAATGAATCAACCCAAAAATTGTCATGTTCCTTGAAGCACAGGTTGAGGTGAATGAGTAGCTGCAATCTTCCACTCAAACTTATTAAACTTTCATTCTCAGAACATTTATAACTCATTTGAGAGCCTCTCACATCCAAACTGGAAAACACAAAAACCAGTTCTACTTGTCATTGTGTACCGTCCTCCTGTCCCTCACTCAGTTTTTAACTGAATTTCCAGACTTCCTATCTGATTTAATTCAATTCAATTCAATTTTATTTGTATAGCGCCAAATCACAATACAAATCATCTCAAGGCACTTTACAAAAACTAAAACTAAAAACCCAACAATTCCCTTATGAGCAAGCACTTGGCGACAGTGGAGAGGAAAAAACTCCCTTTAACGGAAGAAAAAAACCTCCAGCAGAACCGGGCTCAGTTTGGGCGGCCATCTGCCTCGACCGGTTGGGGTGAGTGGATAGAGCAGAGAGAAAAGAACAGCAACAATAAACAACAAATAGACACTGCAAGTTGGTGGGGCCAGTAACTGCACATCAGCGATAAACAGCTCCAGGACCAGGGACACCTGCAGAAGGTACAGAGAGAGAGAGAGAGAGAGGGAGGGAGAGAGCACAAACTAGGGGAGAGAGAGAGCACAAGGTTAGTAACATTCAATGGTGGAATATACATGAGGTGGGAGAGAAGGGGGGCGGGGTAGGGTAGGGGAGCTCAGTGCACCGATGGTCCTCGGGCAGTCTAGGCCTATAGCAGCATAACTAACTAAGGGATGGTTCAGGGTTGCCTGAAGCCAGCCCTAACTATATGCTTTGTCAAAGAGGAAGGTTTTAAGTCTAGCCTTAAAAGCCATTTAGTGCTTAGTTCAGATAAAGTCATTATAGTGGGAGATTTTAACATTCATGTAGATGTTGAAAATAATAGTCTCAGTGTAACCGGGTCATACAGTGGGTATGGAAAGTATTCAGACCCCTTTAAATTTTTCACTCTTTGTGTCATTGCAGCCATTTGCCAAAATCAAAAAAGTTCATTTTATTTCTCATTAATGTACACTCAGCACCCCATCTTGACAGAAAAAACCAGAAATGTAGAAATTTTTGCAAATTTATTAAAAAAGAAAAACTGAAATATCACATGGTCATAAGTATTCAAACCCTGTGCTCAGTATTGATTAGAAGCACCCTTTTGAGCTAGTACAGCCATGAGTCTTCTTGGGAATGATGCAACTAGTTTCTCACACCTGGATTTGGGGATCCTCTGCCATTCTTCTTTGCAGATCCTCTCCAGTTCTGTCAGGTTGGATGGTGAACGTTGGTGGACAGCCATTTTCAGGTCTCTCCAGAGATGCTCAATTGGGTTTAGGTCAGGACTCTGGCTGGGCCAGTCAAGAACAGTCACAGAGTTGTTCCGAAGCCACTCCTTTGTTATTTTAGCTGTGCGCTTAGGGTCATTGTCCTGTTGAAAGGTGAACCTTCGGCCCAGTCTGAGGTCCTGAGCACTCTGGAAGAGGTTTTCTTCCAGGATATCTCTGTACTTGGCCGCATTCATCTTTCCTTCAATTGCAACCAGTCGTCCTGTCCCTGCAGCTGAAAAACACCCCCACAACATGATGCTCCCACCACCATGTTTCACTGTAGGGATTGTATTGGGCAGGTGATGAGCAGTGCCTGGTTTTCTCCACACATACTGCTTACAATTAACGCCAAAAAGTTCAGTCTTGGTCTCATCAGACCAGAGAATCTTATTTCTCATAGTCTGGGAGTCCTTCATGTGTTTTTTGGCAAACTCTATGTGGGCTTTCATGTGTCTTGCACTGAGGAGAGGCTTCCGTCGGGCCACTCTGCCATAAAGCCCCGTGGTGGAGGGCTGCAGTGATAGTTGACTTTGTGGAACTTTCTCCCATCTCCCTACTGCATCTCTGGAGCTCAGCCACAGTGATCTTTGGGTTCTTCTTTACCTCTCTCACCAAGGCTCTTCTCCCACGATTGCTCAGTTTGGCTGGACGGCCAGGTCTAGGAAGAGTTCTGGTCATCCCAAACTTTTTCCATTTGAGGATTATGGAGGCCACTGTGCTCTTAGGAACCTTGAGTGCTGCAGAAATTCTTGTGTAACCTTGGCCAGATCTGTGCCTTGCCACAATTCTGTCTCTGAGCTCCTTGGGCAGTTCCTTCGACCTCATGATTCTCATTTGCTCTGACATGCACTGTGAGCTGTAAGGTCTTATATAGACAGGTGTGTGCCTTTCCTAATCAAGTCCAGTCAGTTTAATTAAACACAGCTGGACTCCAATGAAGGAGCAGAACCATCTCAAGGAGGATCAGAAGAAATGGACAGCATGTGAGTTAAATATGAGTGTCACTGCAAAGGGTCTGAATACTTATGACCATGTGATATTTCAGTTTTTCTTTTTTAATAAATTTGCAAACATTTCTACATTTCTGTTTTTTTCTGTCAAGATGGGGTGCTGAGTGTACATTAATGAGAAATAAAATGAACTTTTTAGATTTTGGCAAATGGCTGCAATGACACAAAGAGTGAAAAATTTAAAGGGGTCTGAATACTTTCCATACCCACTGTATATTCCCTTAGTTATAATTACACAAAATCTGTTTTTATCCCCAGATATTTCTATACCTGACTGTCAGGACCTCCTAACCTGTTGTTTTTGTTCATAAAGTTTGAGTTCAAAGCCGGAAGCAGAAATGAATGAGGAAGCATTCATTTCTGCTTCTGTGGTACCCCTCCTATAAATTCTGGGCGCTCACTTCTCCTCTCCCCTTTTGTACAATTCTCCTGTGGGAGAGGTGGGTGCCATTTTCTCAGTCCAGTTAACATCGTAATGCATCCTGTTGTTTCTTATTGTTTTGCATTTATTTTAGATCATCCTCACCATCATTATGGTTGTTACTAGCTGTTGATATGAATGTGTTGGCACATGAGCGCTTATAAAGCTACTTTTAATAGATGGGTGTTGCTAGCTTAAAAGCTATGGTGCTAACTCCCGTCCTGTCTGTTTATATTTATTTGTGTAGGAGCTGGAGCGGGCAGAATAGTTACTTGGAGGTTTTTCTTTTTTTCTTTTTATTGTCAGGTATGTCCAAATGTACATTAAGTGTATTTCATGCTAAATGTGTCAGCGGCCCTTTTGTACAATTCTCCTGTGGGAGAGGAGCTGGAGCGGGAAGAATAGTTACTTGGAGGTTTTTCTTTTTTTCTTTTTATTGTCAGGAAATAAATGGAAATCGTCTCCAAACGTGATTCTAGTGTCACCATCCTCACTTCAACACAACGCAGAAACCCAGCGGTCACACTAGCACTGCATTTAATTCAATATTATGTGTGACCACAATACAATTGGTTTCACTCAAAATGTTAATAAACCCACCCACTGTTTCAATCACACCCTTGATCTTGTTCTGACATATGGCATCGAAATTGAACGTTTAATATTTATTTTTTATATTTTTTTTTAACGTTTCTCCTCAAAATTCTATTTTGTCAGGTCATTCTTTAATAACTTTTGAATTTTTGATTCCATCTTTATTTATATCTATGCCATGTGCCAACAGTGGAGGGCAGCTGCCTTAATTACCACTGCTATGCAGATGACACCCAGCTGTATCTATCTATGACACCTCTTAACACAAACCAGTTAACCATATAGACTTCAAGCGTGTCTAACTGACATAAAGGCCTGGATGACCAGTAACTTTCTACTTTTAAATTCAGAGAAAACAGAAGTTATTGTATTTGGGCCATTATTGTATTGGGCCAAAAAATCTCAGAAGTAACTTTTCTAAAGTTATAGCTACTTTAGATGACATAGCCCTGGCCTCCAGCACTACTGTGAAATACCTTGGAGTTATTTTTGACCAGGACATGTCCTTTAACTCACACATAAAACAAATCTCTAGAACTGCCTTCGTTCACCTGCACAACATTGCGAAAATTAGGAGCATCCTGTCTCAAAATGATGCAGAAAAACTAGTCCATGCATTTGTTACCCCAAGGCTAGATTACTGTAACTCATTACTATCTGGATGTCCCAGTATCTCCATAAAAAGCCTCCAGTTAATCCAGAATGCTGCAGCCAGAGTCCTGATAGGAACTAGCAAGAGATCATATTTCTCCTATATTAGCTTTTCTTCATTGGCTCACTATAAAATACAGAATAGAATTTAAAATCCTTCTTCTCACATACAAATCCCTTTATGATCAAGTTCCTTCATACCTTAAGACCTCATAGTACCATATTATCCCAATAGACCACTTCGCTCTCAGAGTGCAGGTCTACTTGTGGTTCCCAGAGTTTCCAAAAGTAGAATGGGAGGCAGACACTCTCTGTACTTTTAAGGCTACACTTAAAACCTTCCATTTTGACAAAGTGTATAGTTAGGTCTGGCTTCAGGTAACCCTGAACCATTCCTTAGTTATGCTGCTATAGGCCTAGACTGGCTGAGGACCATTGGTGCACTGAGCCCAGTTACCCAGCTGCTTCACACTCGGTTGCAAACCGCCCAAAACGCACACTGGAGGTCCTAACAGGACAACATCATCTGCAAAACACAGAGATGAGATCCTGTGGTCCTCGAACTGGACTCCCTCCAGCCCCTGGCTGCGCCTAGAAATTCTGTCCATAAAAGTAATGAACAGAACTGGTGACAAAGGGCAGCTCTGCCAGAGTCCAACATGTGCTGGGAACAGGTCTGACTTACTGCCGGCAATGCGAACCAAACTCCTGCTCCGTTTATACAGAGACCGGATAGCCCTCAGCAAAGGGCCCCGGACCCCATACTCCAGGAGCACCTCCCACAGGATGTTGCAAGGGATCCAGTGAAATGCCTTCTCCAAGTCCACAAAGCACATGTGAACTGGTTGGGCAAACTCCCATGAACCCTTGAGCACCCTCGAGAGGCTATAGAGCTGGTCCAGTGTTCCACAACACATTCCTCCTGGATCCAAGGTTCGACCACCGACCGGATCCTCCTCTCCAGCACCCTGGCATAGACCTTCCCAGGGAGGCTGAGGAGTGTGATCAGTCTGTAGTTGGAACACACCCTCCGGTCCCTCTTCTTAAAAAGAGGGACCACCACCCCGGTCTGCCACTCCAGGGCTACTGTCCCAGATTGCCACGCGATGTTGCACAGGCGTGTCAGCCATGACATCCAGAGACTTGAGGTATGGATCTCATCCACCCCCAGTGCTTTGCCACTGAGGAGCTGCCAAACTAACTCAGTGACCTCGTCTTGGATGATGGATGGATCAGCCTCCGAATCCCCAGCCCCCGCTTACTTTATGAAAGATGTGTCGGCGGGGTTAAGGAGATCCTCGAAGTATTCCTGCCTCCCCTTCCTGAGGCGCCACACGCTTTGCCAGAATCTCTTCGGGGTCGACTGGTAATCCTTCTCCATGGCCTCACCGAAGACCTCCCATACCGAGTTTTTGCCTCCGTCACCACCTGGGCTGCAGCACGCTTGGCCTGGCGGTACCCATCAGCTGCCTCAAGGATCCCACAAGCCAATCAGGCTTGGTAGGATTCCGTCTTCAGCTTGACGACATCCCTTACCTTCGGTGTCCACCACCGGGTTCAGTGATTGCCGCCACGACAGGCACCCGAGACCTTACGGTTACAGCTCCTAGCCGCTGCATCAACAATGGAGGTGGAAAGCATAGTCCATTCTGACACAATGTCTCCAGCGTCCCTCGGAATCTGGTTGAAGCTTTCTTGGAGGTGAGAGTTAAAGACCTGTCTGACAGAGGATTTGGCCAAATATTTCCATGCTGAGCACTATTACCTGATAACCGACCCTAAAGGTATTTTGGTGGCTCATATGTCTGTGAATTTTGTTACAACACCTAAGAGACACCCTTGCTGCATAATTGCATACACAGGTGTAATGTTTGCTTCACCATGTGTGAGCAGCAGCAGCATCCTGGCCCCATAGTCAAATGTGACGTATGCAAGCGCATTTGTAAATCAATGCAGTGTTTCCAGAACCACAAACTGCCTGACCCTAAACACAATATGATTCCCTGTGCTACAGTTAAATATTGTGAGGAGTGTGGAAAAATTTACAGGACCTAAACACAGATGTTCAGCCCGTGGTGCAGACACTGCGGTGCACTTAGAGGGGGTATGGTGCATCAGTGCTACATCCAGCCGCCACCGCCTAAAGAGGTAGAGGAGGAACCCCCTGATAATTACATTCTGTATGACTTTGAAACCAGATACCGTGGTGGGAGACATGAAGCGAATTATGTTTGTGTTATGGAGATGAGTGAAAAGGCTGACCCCTACCCGTTTTGTTACACAGATGTTTATTGTGTGGCCGCATTTATCAGACGGTTTAGATGCAAGAAGTACAAGGGCTATACGTTCATAGCTCATAACGCAGCAGGGTTTACAGTTATGTTGTGCTCGAATATCTTGTGAGACAGCGCAATACCCCCCTAGTCATCATGAAAGGTAGTCGTGTAATCATGTATGATGTACGATGACGACTACAGTCAGCGGTGGATCGATTCATACAGCTTTCTGAGTCTGGCTAAAACACCAGCCGCCTTAGGGTTCGATGGTGTGTCAAAAGGGTACTTTCCTCACAAATTCAACACGGTTGAAAATGAATTTTATGAAGGCCCCTACCCCTCGCCAGATTATTATGGCTATGACAAGATGCCCCAGAGTGAGCAGGTGAAATTGGTATACAGTGGTATAATGAAGTTAAAGACAACCCCTTTAAAATGCAGGCTGAGCTAGCTCATTATTGTCGAAATGACGTGCAAGTATTGCACCAGGCCTGCAGGATTTACCGCTCAGCGTTCATGCAGTGTACTCTTTTGCGTTCACGACTCTGGCATCAAGTTGTATGGGTGTTTTTAAGAAGCTCTTCCTGCCTGAGGACACTCTGGCTCTCACATATGGGATGTACCTGGAATGTAATAAAGCGTTCTCAGATGTGTCTGTGCAATGGCTCGAATACGTGGCCTATTCTGAAAAGAGGGTGATCAGACATGCTCTGAGAGGTGGTGAACACAAGATTGACTCCTACTGTGTTGATGGATTTGACGCTGCCTCAAACACCTGTTTTGAATTTGCAGGCTGCTATTATCGCCGTTGTATAAAATGCTTCCCAGAATCCACTACCAAGAATAATGTAGGGCTCTATGCACAGTTTAACAACAAAGTTGAAGCTCTACGGCTCCGTCACGGTGTCAGTGTGGTTGTGATGTGGGAGTGTGAGTGGAATCTGATAAAACAGACAGATCCAGATGTCAAGGCATTTCTTGCAGACTACAAGAAGCCTGAGCGTCTGAATCCTAGGGATGCACTATCCGGCGGTAGGACAAATGCAATGAAGCTCTTGCATGTGACAGAGTGTGCAGAGGGTACAAGTGCATTACTACGATTTCACAAGCCTACTGTGCAGGCTAAGAAAGATTATCCAATTGGCCATCCCGAAATATTTGTAGGCAATTTTGACATCATTGAAAATTATTTTGGCCTTGTCAAATGTACTGTCTTGCCCCCTAGAGGTCTGTACCATCCTGTTTTGCCATACAGGTGTCACCATAAGCTCATGTTCCCCCTCTGCCGCACATGTTGCGAGGAGCTGAATCAGGTCAGTGCCTGCAGTCACACCGACCGTGAGAGACAGCTGACAGGGACGTGGGTTTCCTTCGAGCTTGAAAAAGCTATTGAGAAGGGCTACCGGCTTGTGAGCATTGATGAAGTGTGGCATTTTCCAAAAAAGACTAACACATTATTTTGGGAATATGTTAAAACATTTTTGAAATGTAAGCAGGAGGCCTCGGGGTACCCCAAAAATGTCAAGACAGAGGAGGAAAAGCAGAAGTATGTCCAGGACTATGAAGCCCATGAAGGTATAAGGCTAAACCCTGTCAAGATTGCTGTCAATAAAGCTGCAACAAGCTTCTGCTAAACTCATTGTGGGGGTGTTTTAGCATGAGGACTAATATGGGCACATGTGAGTTGATCACTGAGGCTGAGCGATTCACAGAGCTCATGTTTAGTGACCATTTTGACGTCAGACAGTTTTTCTTCATATCTGATGAAATAGCTATGGTTCAGTGGCGTCACAGTGATGACCGAGACGGCAGGGCCAGTGATGTGAATGTGTTTATTGCAGCTCACGCCAGGCTCATGTTGTACGAGCTATTGGACAAGCTGCAGGAACGAGTATTGCACTGTGATACTGATTCTGTCATTTTCACATCTAGACCCGGTGAGTGGATGCCGACTCTAGGCCCATACCTAGGTGACTTGACAGACGAGCTGTGTGATGATGACGAGGAGGATGATTTTATTACAGAGTTTGTCTCAGGTGGGCCCAAATGCTATGCTTACCATACTCAGAGAGGGAAGAGACATGTTAAATGTAAAGGAGTAACTGAATTCAGCTAACACATCGGTTGTGTCTCAGGAGTCTCTAGCAGGGCTTGTTAAATCATTTGTGGCTGATCAGCAATCAGACAAGCACATCATCACAGAGACTGACACCATCAGACGTGATAAGAGAAAGTTTCATTTACAGAATGCCAGTGTTGTGAAGAAGATTCGTGTTGTCTACAACAAACGCAGGGTCCTGCCTGACTACAGAACATTGCCTTATGGATACTAAGTTGGAATTTGACGGGTGTCTAATGCACCCTTTTAGCATGATTGTAAGTGGGCCCTCTAATAGCAGAAAGAACACTTATTGAAAATGCACAGTCTTATTTCACACAGAATTGATAATATTGTCTACATCTACTCGTGCTGGCAGGCAGTTGTACGATCAGCTCCTAAAGATTATTGACATAAATTTTGTCAATGGTCTGCCAGAGTCACTGTGTGATGACACCCTTTTGCCTCCAGACAAAAACAACCTCCTGGTTATAGATGATTTGATGAATGATGCCAGTGGTAATTTGGAGGTGCAAAATGTTTTCACGAAATATGTGCATCACAGAAATCTGAGTTGTATCTATCTAGTGCAGAATTTGTTCATACAGGGTAAAGTCAGTCGTACTATTAGCTTAAACACTAACTATCTAGTTTTGTTCAAAAACCCTCGCGACAGATTGCACGTCAGATGTACCGTGGTAATACCAAATACTTTTTAGAGGCATTCAATGATGCCACAAGTGCACCATACGGGTACTTGCTAATTGATTATAAAGCAAAGACACCTGACCATCTGAGACTTAGAACTAATCTGCTCTCTAGCCACCAAGTTGTGTACATCCCCAGGCGGGGGAAGTGACAATGTCTCACCGTATGCGCAGAAATCTGCCACTGCTGGAGTTCCTGCATAAATCAGCACCAAGGCAAAGGCGGGCCATAATAACCAGCTGTGACAACGACTTTATTTCCGCTCTGTGTGAGATTGCCCTCAATGTGTTAAAGGGGAGTATACCTCTGAGTGATCAGCAATATACACAGCTGAAAAAGCGCAAATCTGTAATCAGACTTGTAGCTGACAGGAAACTATCAGGAAAAGGAAGCTTATCAACCAGTCAGGAGGCTTCCTGCTCCCCCTGCTAGGTGCTGCTATACCCATGATCATTAGCCTCATTAGCAATAGTAGGTAGATATGGAGCATGCGCAGAAAATGTATCTGGTTCCACATCACCAGCTGGAAATGTTAAAGCAAAACCAGGACAGTGGTAATATAAGACAGGCTGTACAGAATGATCTTGACCAGGAGATGACTGCTTATTATCCTGCGTTTTATATGCCCAAGGCCTTGATGTTCACGAGAAGGATAAAAAGTACGCAGGGATTCTACAGAGGTATCTCACACTGGTGCGTCAGGGCGAGCGTGAAAAGGGTGTGCTGACTTTGTCGCTGCCCCCCATGCAGGTGTCTGCTGGAGGCGGTGATGATGAGAGTGTGAGAGCATCTGGCGATGAGAGTGACAGCAGGAGGGTAGATTTGGTGGCTGATGAGGTGTTGAGACATGTTCCCAAGAGACAGAGAAAAAATGCAGAGCACATCATGTCTGCATTGTATAGATCACCAGATGTGTTTTCATGATCAGCCCAGGGTGAAGTCAGAATCAACAACCAGACAATCAGAGGCACACACCTATATGATTTAATTAAAAGAGTCACTGCACCCCATCGTGTCTCAGGGTCTTTGACTCCTCATGGCCCCGATCAGTTTCTAAAAACACTTGCAGATCTGAATGTACCATTATCAGCAGTATCAAACACCCAGGCACGACAGGTGTTTGTGATGTCACCAGCATATTGAATGTATTTTTGAACTATTGTTGTCCTGCTGAATGTATTTTTGAACTATTGTTGTCCTGCTGAATGTATTTTTTGACAATATTTGTTGTCCTGCTGAATGTATTTTTAAAATATTGTTGTCCTGCTGAATGTATTGACAATAATTGTTGTCCTGTTGAATGTATTTTTTGACAATATTTGTTGTCCTGCTGAATGTACTTTTTGACAATATTTGTTGTCCCGCTGAATGCATTTTTGACAATAATTGTTGTCCTGCTGAATGTATTTTTGACAATAATTGTTGTCCTGCTGAATGTATTTTTTGACAATATTTGTTGTCCTGCTGAATGTATTTTTTGACAATATTTGTTGTCCTGCTGAATGTATTTTTGAAATAATTGTCCTGCTGAATGTATTTTTGACAATATTTGTTGTCCTGCTTATTGTGAACTGTATAAATTTTCTAACATTTTGAATGTATTTCTGTGTACAAGGTCTTTATTTTATCTCATTGTAAATAAAAACACACCATGGATCAATATACACACAACATATCTTTATTATCATTTTATCATCTCAGAAATACACATTGAACACATTTAAACATGCTGTGTACTGGCTCATTACACACACAGACACACACACAATATTATTTTATCATCTCAGAAATACGCATTGAACACATGTAAACTTGTGTACAGATGCGGGTCTAATTCTAGCCACAAAGCTTGAGTCCATCTTGTCATTGCGAGCGAGGTTGGTACCATATTTTTTAATAAACTTGTTGTAACTCATGCCTTTCTGGATATGCCACAGGAAAAACAGACAGTGTTCGCTGCAGGTCACCGAGAAGGGCACCTGGACCTGACTACGTGAATAAAGCACTCTAGTAGCATTTTTTAGGAGAAAAAAAAAATATGCACACCGGTCACTTGTCAAACATATAGCCAGACAGTGCTCCCCAGGCAAGGTGGAAGGATCTGTGTTTACAATCAGCGCTGCAGGACGCCTGATTATTTTGAGTCTGGTCAGCTGGTCACAGGGCTTCACACCCACAAAATAGGTTCTGTCGCAATTATCCTTTTAGCCGCACCAGTCAATTCGATCGTATTCATATCTCAATAATAGTCTACCAGCACCTGTCTACTGTTTGATACTTCAATAAGTGATAGTCATAGACTGCGTAACAGATTAAGTTAATGGTGCGTGCCAGAGGAGTCCGGAACCTTGCTTCTAGTCTGACATTTCCGGTTTTGATTAAAGACAGTTCGCCCATCCCCCGCCATCAGGCTCTAGGTTGAAGCAGAACAGGGCATACCCCTGACCAAAATCTTCCCGTGTAATGGCCAGCGACCTGTCTTTAAGATGCCGTCTGGATTAGCTGATTCGTGCATGTACTGACCTCTGGGAAAGTGGGGCTGAAATGCCTTAGCGGGGTGGGCCTGGCCGTCAGCATAGAGACATAAATACTCTAGGTCCATATGCTCAAAATTAAATGGATTTCTGGCAAAACTCCCTGTATAAGCCTCGTTGTCCACGAAACCCAGGATAATAAATTTTGGAATGTGACCCAGATAAAGATTGTCCTGACAGCACACCCGGGTTCCGGGAGGAATTGAGTGAGTTTTCAGCGCTACTCTGTCGACGCTGTATTTCGCGTTAGTGTGCTGCAGCACCCTGCTGTGGGCTGGTGAGTCTGAGGCTGGGTGAAAAGTGTGACCTTTTTCACAAAAAGACTGGCACTCAGGATTTTAACACAGAATTGTGTATTGGGTGCGACCATCAGGCAGAATTCGTCTTTCGCCCTTATGAATTTCATGGAAATGTCGAGTCCGTTTAGTAGGAATTCTTCCTAAAAAAACAGGTCCACGTGTACCGGTGCAATTAATTCCACAATCCTGCTGTTTTCTGTATAGCGGCCTCTCACCCCTAAGCACCTGTTTTCACTTTCTTGGGTGTGATTATTCATATGTCCGCATGTATCTTTTACAAATAGAGTGGTGCTGAACTGGGACTCCAGTGCGTCCCTGCCATAATTGATTAAGCATTCAATCACCCCCCGATAAGGATATGTGTTTGAGGCCTGGGTGATTAGTCTGTCACCTAGCATCACATCCACCTGCAAAAACAGTGTGCATCCTGGATAATTCAAAAAGCCGACGTCTGCACCGTTTGCAATGTTTGTCCCATCTGGATTTGTGATTTTCACACGCAAATACAAATGTGTATCATTTAAATCCAGATAATCTTCACTACTACAGGAGATTAAAAAATCAATAGGTGCCGTGTCGTTAATCGCAGAAACCGGGGGGATTTCAATAAATGTACATTTTTCAATGCTCGTCTGTGTACACGGCACCGTAAACAGATCCAGCTCCGTCTTTACACATTCAGCAGACTGGCTGTGAATGAGCGACATCGTTAAAATATGTCTTTAGTCGCACTTCTGCAGTGAGATCTTGATCTGCGCCGCTTGACAGCTGGAGACTTTCTGCTCCATCTGACAGAGCCGCTCTGCGTTTTCCGCACCTTTTTGGTCTGGCAGTGCGCTGTCACCAGCTCCCCAGAGGGTGTTTAAGCCCCCTAGGCGCATACTCGGCAACACCTCCCCCCTTCTGTCTTCCATTCATCAACTTGCATGAAATATTGTTAACTAAAGTCTCCCGCAATATTAGCAGCTGCTGATTTTAAATGTGGTTTCGCAAGATTAAAGCCATTTCTGAACAGTGGAACGGCCCATCTAAACAGATGGTCACAGATGGTCTAAACAGATTAACAGATGGCGGAATAAGCCGCCGAGACCCTTCCCGTATTGGCTGTGTGCACCGCTAAAACCGTGCAATTCGCCACCGGCCTGATTCTGATAATATCTCAGCAGCCTGTCGCCGTTATCGGGCGTGTATGGACATCTCATCATGGCCTCACGGGGTGGAAATGTAATTTCACAATAACTTTTCCAAAGAGAAATGGGATGTGTTCGTTCTGGTCAACACCACCTCTATGCAGTCAATCCGGTGTTTAGCTAGACGCGTATAGTCTGGCTTGTCAAAGTAGACTGTGTGTATCTTCCCTCGTTTCTCTGCTGTTATATTAATGCACCTGAGCAATGGTGCATATGTGTCCCCCACCAGCTGATGTTCGATAATGTCTGTATATACAAAAATATTATACAATCCTGCATGAATATCCGCAGGGTGTGGTGCTGTAAATATTTTCGCCCTGGAAGGAATGCTAATGGGTGCTTCATCCGGATCAAAGCCCAGTATCCTAGCGAGCTGGCCTTTAAATTTCAGAACCAGTCCTTCAGCACCTTGTAGCGCATTTTTATAAACATAGTGTTTGCATCTAGCGCACATGCTGTGTTGAATTCCTGTTATTGCTATTCTGTCAACAGTGTCGTAGTGTCTTACAGGGATGGTCAGCGTGTTTTCCTTCCCCTCTTAGGGGCTCTTATCAATATGGATGCATCATCTTTGGGGAAGCTGCGTCGTGTTGCAGCTTCTCCATACCCGCCCCCCTGTTGTCTACAGATGTACCTTTTGATCCCTCAATCCGTTAAATCACAATAGGTGTTTTGTCACCTCTCTCGACAAATGATGTCAGGGGGTGTGAAGGCGCCGGTACGCTCTTGATCACGATGTGACCAAGGTGTCCTGTGGTGTCTCTCTCTCAGATGGTCTGAATATCTTTTGCATGCACCCATGTGTTAAATTTTTCAGGCCATCCAAGCCATTTAACCAAAAACCTCCCACAGCGCCTGGCTCTTAATTCCTCTATCTTATATGGCTTGTTTGCATCTACAATCACAGGCTGGAGCTCTTCCTGATATAATGTCCCTTTCAATGCCTCGCCACCTAAATCGCACAGTGTGTACACGGGAGGCACTGTCGGACGGCGTCCTTTTATAGTGAAAATTTCATCGGTGTATGCCTGCAGGTACCCCTTCCTTAATACCCCTCTGTGCTTTGATATCCTCACTGCATCGCCTGAATAGTGGCGGATGGTTTTCATCCTTGGTCTTGTACAGCGCCTTGATCACCTCCTTCTCATTTTCTCTGCTCACCGATACTGGAGATCTTTTAATTGACCTAAGATATGCTGAGTTATATGAGCTCGTGAATTAACATCTGTTAAATAGCGCCACATCCGCCCTTTAAAAGTCCTGTTACACCTCTCCACGACGCTGGCTTTAGTTTCGTTATATGTAGAGAAAAGCACAATGTTGTGCTTTTTCAACTGTTTAAAGTGACAATTATGAAACTCTGTTCCATAAGCAGTCTGAAGTGGCACTTGGCCCTCATCCAGTATGTTCTTATATGCATTTTCTACAACAGGCCCAGTCTTTGATGTTAGACACCGAACCCGTGCATATTTTGAAAATATATCGAAACACATTAATAGATAGCGCACTTTATCATTCTCTGCAGCGTATTCGCTCATGTCCACAAGATCACACTGGTGTTGGCGGTCGATCCCTCCCACAAACACTCGGCGCCTGGGGAAATTTTTCCTGCTGGGTGCGTGTAATGTGTACATTCTTCTGACTATAAATAATTTTTGACATCAGATAATGCAGGATTAATCCCTGTGGCTGCATTGCGCAGCTTGTTAATACCAGCTAGACCACCGGGGTAGGATGGATCATGATAAATTCTGACTGACAGATTTTCAATTTCTGCAAAATTCTTGAAACCCTAGAGTTCATCGGCGCTGATGCGTTTCTCTGAAGACTTCGGGTTTTGTAGAATAACTTCGGCAGCTCCTGTGATCCTCGGGTTTTCAACAACCAGGCCGTTCTTGCGCAGGAATACTGAGAGAGCCGGAATGAATCGGGCTGTCCACAGTTTCTCCATAACGAAGTCAAAATGACGCGCCAGAAAGTCTGCAGGGAAGCCCCAAAGACACTCGTGATTTTCCTGGGACAAGCAGTCGACTGCGCAGGCTTGGCACCATTTCTCCCGGTCGACCCAACATTGAGCAAGCGCTCTGCACAGCAGGTGTTCGACGGCCTGTTCCATCGTCTTCACAAAGACCACTGACTGCTCTCCATGTCACACACACACAGACACGTACACACGCGCACACACACCTAACTATCATACTTCACACCGGCATAGGACTGCAGAAACTTACCGACCTGTCTCACAGGTTCTGAGTCGCAGCTTGCTCAGCAGACGAGTAACACATTGCCCCAGCAATTTCCATGTCATCATAAAGCAAGCATCTCCTAACCCCATCAGGATCTGAGATACCCTTGTCCTCTTTGATCGCATTGTCAATCTCGGCAAACACATGTTGCAGTCCATACCAGTCTGCCCACTGGATGAAATAAAAATCCTTAAACCATGAGACACAGTCGCTGTACCACACCGGATACGGGTGCATGCCCCAGGCTGTATAGTTAGGCCATGCTTCCATTTTTTCTTTGTTATCACACGCTTTTATCAGAATAAAATCTACACATACAACCTCATTTATACAGTATAACAGACACATCCCACAAACAACGTCATGACCAATAGGAAAATAGCGCCGCCCGGTGGGAGGAGAACATGACGTTGGTTTTATGGTTTTATTATTTTATGACTGTCATAAAAGGTCATAAAAGTGACCCCCTTAAGAGCCCACAAGCCAAACCAAATATATACTACTGTCAGTCATCTTTTTCAGTAAAAGGTTCACAATTATGGAATATGTTACCTGTAGAATTAAAATCACAAACAGTGTCTGTGTGTTCTCTACAAAGCCGAACCAATGGCTAAAATGTGAGCATTGAGCAGCTTGCGTGGATTGTTGGATTCACATTGGTAATGTTTGTGCTTTCTTGCTGTGTGCAGGGTGTCATACACTTTGTGTATGTGACTTGGTATGGAGTTGTATATGTCCATGGTTGTGTCAGTGTTTGTTATGTTTTGTTGCTTGTTTTTATTGGTCTATAATTAGCCAATACTCCTGGATCAAGACTAGGCTTTTTGAGTAGGAGTTTGATTACTGCAGTCTTAAAGGCCTGTGGTATGTAGCCTGATACTAGAGATAAATTTACTAAGTCTAATAATGATGAGTTAATTAATGGCAGGGTGTCTTTAAGCAGTCTAGTTGGGATGGGGCCTAAGAGACACGTTGATGATTTAGATGAAGCAACTACTGATGTGAATTCAGAGAGATCTATGGGAGAGAAGTAGTTTAAACATAACATATGATTCAAGAGCTACTGTAGTAGAAGATTCATTTATGGTAGGTATAGGAAGCATCTGATGAATTTTATCTCTAATAGTTGTTCTGCATCGGAGCATTACTTGACGTAGTTAATGTATGTTTTGTGTTGAGCCTCACCGCTGTCAATCCAGGGAAAATAAAGCCTTTTTTTGTGTCTGCATTTGGGTCCTATACGCCTCTCTTTCATCACCCATCACACCAACATCACAACACTTTCACAGAAGTAGAAATGACATAAGCCAGGGTATGACTTTATTATCAGCTTCAGAATATATAATATATAGAGATCTCTATTGTCCAAAACTACTACCTACTGTAACAACCAACAGGTTGATCACACCCATATGGAATCAAACACAGATACAAAAAACCCTAGCTCTTGGTTTAACATTTATGCAACATATTTATTCTAGTTGTGCACTTAAAATTTTCCTTTGCAATGAGGAATGATTAGGTATATTTCAGGTGCGCTCACTGCCAGTTTTACCTCCAAATCTGAATTAACTGTTGCTTTGTTTCCAATTTGTCTGATCATCCAGATGCTTGCATGTTTTCTCTGTTAAACTACTGTTGCCATGTCACTGGTAGAACTGACATTTAGAACACAGACATTTAGAACGAAAGAAAATAGAAACCTAATGTGCAATACACTCTTCGAAAGAGGTCAAACTGTTAAATAGGCTTTGAAATCAGTTCCTAACTTGCCTAGTCTCTATATAATAATTTTTAGTTAAAATCATGGAATCCATCTATAAGAGGCATATGAATTTAAAGGCTGGTTGGCACCTTGGTGAGCCAGCTGGGCTAAGGGCCAGCAGGAGGAGGTAGTAAGAGGAAGGATCAGCGGGGAGAGGCGGTCATATGTCCTCCCCTGCCCTCCCACTTCCACTATCTCTGTCTGTGTACATGGATGGAGGTGGCTATAAGCAGCAGAGCTGAGCATCAACCTCTTCAGGTCTCAGCTGGACATTTTGGCTCACGTAGCACCCAGCATCTGGAGTGAGACTCTATGGGCTTTGTTGTGTCAAGGATCCCACCTCAGGGCCAATGACGCTGAAACTGGACTTTGTTCTTCTCTGCTTTCCTGTCTCAGCCAGATGAACACACACAAGCTAGAAGTAATAACCAAGGTAAGAAATTGTTGATCAATTTCCTACAAAATGCTGAGGGCTTCAGACAGCTGTTGTTTCTACAGATTATCCTACTGTATAATTCTTTGGTATTAACTGAATATTTTTAGTGCAAAACAAAAATAGCCCTATAAAAAACTTGTGAAATCCACTTATGAAACTGAAATGAACTTTACTAGAGAAACAGTCACTCACTTCATTATCCATGGCTCATCTGGATGAATAAAGCCACAAACTTAAACATGAAAAGCAGATGTGCCAGTGAAAAAAATCCAGAAGATTTTGGTCAGGAGAGATTTAAATATTTGGTAAGTGCCATCACTGTTTGATGCGAAAACTGGGGAGAAATAACAAGACATTCTCTGCCAGACTGAACATACTGTTCATTTAGCAAACAGCAGAACAACCAAGATGACAATTTTTTGCTCCATACTTCTGCATATGCTTTTATTTGAGCCTTGCTGCTCAGAGACTTCCATCTGACTTTTATTTCTCTCAGTGGTTTTTGAATGCAGTGTTGATGCCAATGTCATTTATTTGTGAGTGTTTTTATGACATACTATGACTCATGCAGTCTTCATGTGTGACTGGACAGTGGATTTGGATGGATAGCCTTGAAATGTCACACAGAGCCTGGCATGTAGCCAGAAGGCACAGGTCAGGAGGAATTCTTCTGGATTTTCTTTGTAGCATTCATTCAGATAACAGCAACAATGCAGACTGTTTTGTTACTTTGCAAATACATATATATTGTTTAAATAGAGGGAACAAAGCTGTACTGGGCTGATTTTAGGAATTCAAGATGGAAAGATGAAAAGTGATTGCTGTTTAAAACTCTAAACTCATTTCAGACCTCACATAAGGTTTTTTAAAAATCTGACTGTTGTTAATCAGCTGATTAACAAATTGATCCAAAAGTATATAATTTTACAAATAATTTTTTGTCAAGGTTTTTAATTAATAAGTTAATTAATTACTTAATTCATGTATAGTCTAAATAAATGAGCAGAAAAAAAGTTTTTATAGTCTGATTTTCTGCATAAATTGGTCATGAAATGTGATCTTTGTCGTGGCAAAAAATACTAGGAGGCAAATCTCAGGTTATAGGATGGCAAGTTTAATGGGCAAAAGCAGCAGAGTCACGGCAGAGAACTGCAGAACGGGTCAATACCAATTGACCCCAAACAAAGGAAATGACCAACTTTTATATCTGCTCAGCAGTATTAATTTACACATTACACAACAGAGGTGTAAATTTCCTTCACACATCCCTCCTTTTATCATTCTATGACAACCATTAACTGAATATTTTTAGTGGAAACATGGTCAGGACGTCTTTTCAGCTCCAGCTGAGCAAATGTTCAGCTTCAGTCATATTCCTTGTCAGTCTCGTATTGGTGGTGAACTACTGAGTGATCTTGCCATAATACGTAACTCATTCACGTGATTGTTAAAACCACAGTGAAGAGAGAGGATGCACTTGTGCATGATTCTCCATCGTTGGGCACCAGATATCACCTTTTTCACCTTCCCGTATTCACCTGTCTTGATCACCGAGGTGAACAATTCAGGATACAAATTTGACTCTGTCTTGTTGATCGTCTTCCACGGCAGATGTTTCTTCGTCTGGTCGGGGTACGTCTGGGTGGGGGTTGTTGTCCGGTGTTGGAATCCTCTTACAGTGACTGGTGTGTATCCAAGAAGCACATCCCTCCACCTTTACTGCCATATTCGTAGTCAGCAGCACCTGATGTGGTCCGGTGAATCGTCTCTGCTTCCAGTGTTTCCTCCAGTGGTCCTTGATGCGCACGTAGTCACCTGGTTTGAGTTCATGCAGTGTGGTAACTGCAGGTCTAGGTTTTAGCAGGTGCACTGTATCTATTTTGCATGCTTCTTCAGATGGACTAAAAATCAGCAAATCATCTACATACTGTAGTAATGCTGAGCCGGCAGGTAAATAAAGGCCTTGAACGTTTCCACTGAGAGTCTGATGAAAGTAACTTGGACTTTCAGATTAACCTTGAGGACATCTCGTTGAGGTGTAAATCTTTCCTTTAAATGAAAAGGCAAACCAGTACTGGCTGTCCCAAGAAAGCATTGGCCAAATCTACGACTGAAAAATTAGTCGAATTTGGTGGTACCAGAGACAAGATGGTTTGAGGGGTGTATGGCTGCATTCATCGTCTGTAAAGCTTGTACAAAGTGCCATTCAGTTGGTTGACCTTGTTCTCTTATTTTTTTAACTGGAAAAATGGGAGTGCGCACTGGAGAATTTTCACATTGAATTATAATGCCAGCTTTTAACAAAGAATTGAACACAGACTTTATACCATCAGTGGCTTCCTGTTTTAAAGGGTACTGCTTTTTACAAGGCCTGTACTCTGATTTTGAATGTACCATCATAGCCTCTGCATTTTTTACAAGGCCTGCATCATATTTATGGGCTGCCCAGAGAGATTTTGGAATTTGCTCGAGCTCTGGTGGTAAACTAGTTTCTGTGATGGTAATGGCTGCAGCATTAGCGGTGTTGTGGCTATTAATGAGCTCAACTGACAAACTTGTACAACTGATATAAAGTGTGTACAATGTACATCACCCTTCTTGCTATACTCTGTCCTAGGATCTGATGCTGTTGGTTGAAAGTCCTTGAGGACCAGCAAGCTCTGCAATTAGTGGCTTAGGTCTTTCCAACTCCGGTCAACAGGTTTTGTCACAAGGAGTGGACTCACACTGGAGAAGAACCTACATGTTTGTTCAGGTGTCCTCTATCTTCAGGCCTCTACCAGCACTAAACAAATTGTTGGCAGTTATTTACAACCCTCTACAACCATAAAACACTAAGAAATCACATACCATGCATGGGTTAAGTAAATATGTCCAAGTGACCCTTTGACCTGGTGTAAAACCCCCACAAATGTTTCCTGTAAAAAGTTCTTTCTGGGTAGGGGAGAGTAGAACAGAGGCAACTGCAGCAGTCTTTTTCCAATAGACGTGTCAAATTTATCACTTCCACTTCCTTATTTTCTAAGGCAAAGGCAAAGGCAAATTTATTTGTATAGCACCTTTCATACACTACGCAATTCAAAGTCCTTTACAAGGCATATAATTACATTAAAAGCATTGAAAAGAGCATTTAAAAATAAAGACATTTAACATAAAATAAATTTAAATCAAGTAAAGTAAATTAAAATAAAACATAAAAGCACATTAAGAAAACAAGGATCAACAATTATTCGAAGGCAGCAGTAAACAACAGAGTTTTCATTCTTGATTTGAATGAGCTGACAGTTTGAGCAGACCTCAGGTGTTCAGGAAGTTTGTTCCACAAGTGAGGAGCATAGTGACTGAATGCTGCTTCACTTTGTTTGGTTCTGGTTCTGGGAACACACAGTAGACCTGTCCCAGATGACCTGAGGGGTCTGGAAACCTCATAGGGAACTAATATATCTTGGATATATTTTGGTCCACAACCATTTAGTGCTTTATAAACTAGCAATAAGATTTTAAAATCTATCCTTTGACTAACGCGAAGCCAGTGTAGTGATCTAAGAACTGGTGTGATATGGTCCAGTTTCTTGGTGTTTGTAAGGACTCTGGCAGCAGCCTTCTGGAATAGCTGCAGCTGCCTGATTGACTTTTTGCTAAGACCTGTGAACAAGCCATTACAATAATCTAATCTACTGAAAATAAATGCGTGAACAAGTTTTTCTGCATCTTGTTTAGACAGAAAACCTTTTATTCTAGCAATGTTTTTCAGGTGGTAATAGGAAGATTTAGTGATGGATTTTATGTGGTTGTTAAAATTCAGGTCTGAGTCAATGATTACACCAAGGTTTCTGGCTTGATTTGTAGCTTTCAATGACATGGAGTCAAGGTGAACAATGACCTTTGACCTTTCATTTTTGGGGCCAAAAACAATCACTTCTGTCTTGTCTGTATTGAGCTGGAGAAAATTCTGGCGCATCCATTCTTTGACTTGATTAATACACGCACATAATGAAATTAGAGGACTATAATCATGAGATGATACTGATATATAAAGTTGGGTGTCATCTGCATAGGTATGGTAGTCAATGTTGTGGTATTCCATAAACTGAGCAAGGGGCAGCATGTAGATGTTGAATAAGAGAGGACCAAGAATAGACCCCTGAGGAACCCCACATTTCATTTTTGTTCGCTCAGACTCATAGTTACCAAGTGAGACAAAATAGTCCCTATCTTGTAAGTAAGATTTTAGCCAATTTAACACTGAGCCAGTAACTCCCACCCACGCTTCTAGTCTATCAAGCAGCACATCATGATCAACTGTGTCAAATGCAGCACTGAGATCCAGTAGTACTAAAACAGAGGTTTTGGAGTCATCATTATTCAAATGTAAATCATTTAAAATTTTAATAAGTACAGTCTTGGTGCTGTGGTGTGCGTGAAATTCAGACTGAAGTGCATTAAAAAGATTGTTTTGCAACATAAATCTGTGAATTTGTTGAGAAACTACTTTTTCAATTATTTTTCCCAAAAATGGAAGATTTGATATTGGCCTGTAGTTACTTACTGCTGAAGCATCTAGATTAGGCTTTTTAAGAAGAGCTTTTATAATAGCAGTTTTTAAGGCCTGGGGAATCTGCCCTGACTGAAGAGAACTATTGACAATCTGCAATACATCTGGAGCTAAGCTGTTAAAAACATTTTTAAAAAAATTTGTTGGTAAAATATCAAGGCAGCATGATGTAGATTTTAATTGTAGAAGCGTTTCTGCCAGAGCTCTGTGATCAAGGAGATCAAAATGTTCTAGATTCACTGGAGAACAAGGAGGCACAGGTGATATTGTCATGTTCCTAGGACTGCAGCTAGAGATAGTTTGTCTTATCTTTGATATTTTGTCTTTGAAAAAAGCTGCAAAATCATGGCATGACTTTTTGGACAGCAGTTCAGAAGGAACAGAGGCTGCTGGGTTTGTGAGTCTGTCTACAACAGAAAACAATGTGCGAGCATTATTGCTGTTTCTATTGATAACCTCTGAGAAAAATGATTGCCTTGCATTTTTTAGTTTTTGGTTATAGTTTTGAAGACTCTTTGTACAAGTCGAAATGAACCTGGAGTTTGGTTTTTCGCCACTTGCGTTCTGCCCGTCTGCATATTCTTTTCTGAATTTTAACCACTGTGGCTTTTCTCCAAGGTGACTTTGACTTTTTTCTTGCTGATAATACCTTGGTCCTAATTGGGGCAATGGAATCAATAACAGTCATAACTTTGGAACTGAAACTTCTTCCAAGATCATCAACAGGGGCTGATGGCATGGTTGGTGATGGTGCAAAAACCTGAATAAATAATGCACAGCTCTTCTCATTAATATTCCGCTTTTTGACTACCTCTGTTTCACCTGTGTTCAAAACAGCAGGGGTGGTTGTTTTAAAAAAAACAGTAATGATCAGAAAGAGCAACATCGGTCACCACCACCTCAGAAATATTAAGACCTTTAGAGATTATTAGATCCAGTGTGTGTCCCTTGATGTGTGTTGGATCTGTTACATGCTGAGAAAGCCCAAAGTTGTCCAGGATGTTCAAGAGTTCATTTGCACTTGCATCATTGAGATTATCAACATGAATGTTAAAGTCACCCACTAAAACAATACAAGCACTTCTACATAGCACTGCCTTTCCTACTCCTCTTCTGGTCCTACATCTACATGTACTGTGCATTGTAGTGATTTATGCTATGTGAGGGTACCTGCATGTGTACAGTGTGAGTGTGCAAAGTCTATGATTTGTTGTGTAACAGGAGTCTCACCTGTAACCTGCCATTTATATGCAAATTGTGAAAGGACATTAACCATCTGCACTCAAAAAAATGATTCTTGTTTTGGTGAAAAGGTGTCTGATTTTGTAATACTCACATCCCAGTTGTTGTTTCAACAGACATTCCAGTTCCTGAAATGTTGGTTTGTAGTCCTGCACTATGTTCAGAAGGTCCTCTCCCCGTTTTTTTTGGGGTGGTTAATTATGTCTATGGCTTCCCTTATGTCTGTGTCCGTCCAGGGGCGGAATACAAGTTGGGGACCGTTGGCCCTCGCAACTTACATCATGGGAAGTGTTAAAATATGCATACCATGTTTTGTTTACTTTTCTTCACCACACGAGTGGCTCTGCCCTTTGGATCTGGTCTCCACGTGTGTCCCTTCACACTTTCAGAGTCAGTCTCTTGTGGAGGTGTTTCAGATGTGTTGTTTCCTGGTGCCTCATACTCCAGTGGGGGAACGCTGGCTGGAGTCTCTCATCCTGTGTATTGTCTCTGTAGTGAAGTTTGGTTGTGATATGGAGGAGGTGGGGGAGCAGAGTCCAGGTCTGGATCCACCTTATGTAACTCAGACAGAACAGGATACAGAGATTTAGTGTCAGACAATCTTTTGGTCTTTTTTTGGTCTTTTGGTCAACAATCTTTTGGTCTCTATACTATATGTTCTGGTTCTGTTTGTTTTTGTTTAGACTTTTTGTCTCTATCTTCATACTGCCTTCTCATCATCTTACTCTCTGGCATAACATTCTTAGCTTACTCTGAACTAAAATAAAAAAACAATCCAACTGAGCCACATTGCTAGCATCACTAAAAAGATTACAAAAACCCACACATTAAAATATGTAGCAAATGAGTTCCAGTGACACCACAAATGATTTATGTAAGTTTTACTATTGATGTTGTGTTGTCGATGCTAAATTCTGATTGTCTGCTGTTTGTTGATTCGGAAAAACAAAAGCCAGTGATGCAATACAACTTCAGAAACATTTCCACACAAAGCAGTCACATCTTAGAAAGCACAACAAAACAGTGTTATATCGCTCTCTGTCACTTGAAGTTATTTGACTGTAAATATTAACTGGAGTCATGTATGAAAGTCAGCTGTAAATCTGTGATGATGTTTCAGACAAATCTGGCTGAGAATTGATCTGTGGCTTTGTGCTCATGCCAGTTGAAATACCAGTGGTGTAAACATTAACTAAACCCCTTCCAGGCTTAGATGGTGCCTTCCTTATCTCACCCACCACACTTTTGCTCTTTAATGCCTCCACAGCACATTACCTTCATCGTTAGAGGATGGGCTTTGCACCCCATTTTCACCAAGTATTAACAAGTGGTCTGTCAAAAATATCTGGATAGGGGCATACAGCCCTTTACAATTTGCAATTACAGTATATTGAAAATTCCTTAATGTTCTCTGCTCTCTGATCTTAATATGTTTTGCTAAGTATAGAAAAGCTTGTTGGGTTTGTTATTTATTTTTCCTTGTTGTTGTGGTTCTTGAGCAAATGTCAATTCCCTTAATCACATCCACATTTCCTGCACTTGTGTCTTTTCCTTGCATCTTATTTCCACCTATGTGAGATCAAAGGAAATGATGCATGGAGAAAATATGAGGAGAGGGGAATCAAGGAAACATGTTTAATGAGACATCCTTTCCTGCAATCCTTCATTTAAATCATCCAATCACCAATTTATTTCTATTAACAAGGTGTGTTGGTCCATAACTGGTCGATAACTGTCCATAACTGGTCCATGACTTCTGCAAATGATGCTCTTGGATATCACTTGTTACTCTGCGGTATGGGCTCTACTTATTTTTCCCTCATAAAAAGGCTTGTCTGTGGCTGACACTTGGCTGACATTTGATCACAACACAAGTCAGTGTTCCATGTGCATTAAAAGCTGCACTAAAATCTGCTTTCTATACTTTATTCATCCCAGGGTTGGGAAATTCTACTGTTACATAAGCATAGTATATAATAAATATAGAATAAAAAACATTGATGAACTTTAGCTAAACTATAACTATGTCAAATAAGCACTAAGTGAACATTAATTATAGGCAAAGTATAATAAATAAAAACTGTACAATGTGCAATGAAAACTGTACAATGCAATATGAGCAGAAAGTGCAGAGATTGAAACTGTCTGAGAAAGCTGTCCAAGAACTGTAACACAGTATGAATAATACAGTGTTACAGTTCACTGTACATATGTGCAATTTTGAGTAGTAATGGAAGGTAACCAGAAAATGGAACAGAATAGCTTTGGAGCTGAGTGTGTCTGTCAGACAGAGGAGTGGAGTTATATGGGTTTATTGCTCTGGGCAGGAAGGATTTCCAGTATCTGTTCTGGTGGCAGCAAAGCTGAAGCAGTCTGTTGGAGAATTTGCTCCAGTGCCCTTCCAGCAGGTGGTGGAGAAGGCGGTCTGTGTTCTCCATGATGGACAACAGTTTATTCACAGTGCTCTACCACAGAGTGTCTGGTTTTCAGCCAATCATGGAGCCAGCCTTTCAGATCAGTTTGTTCAGTCTGCTGCAGTGGTTGGCTCGGATCCACATTTATTGCTGCCCCCAGCAGACCACAGCACTAGCTACAACAGACCGGTAGAAAATAGAAAAATCTCCAGCATTTTACTGCACACTGAAGGATCTAAGCTACTTCAAGAAATATAGTCTGCTAATCACCTTCTTATACACAGTCTCAGTGTTGGTTTCCCAATTAACCCTGTTGTCGATGTGGACACCTAGGTACTTGTAGTCCTCCACCAATTTGATGTTCAATTCAATTCAATTAAATTTTATTTGTATAGCGCCAAATGACAATACAAATCATCTCAAGACACTTTACAAAAACAAAAAACTCAACAAATCCCTTATGAGCAAGCACTTGGGGACAGTGGGGAGGAAAAACTCCCTTTAACGGAAGGAAAATACTCCAGCAGAACCAGGCTGTCTAAAGGAAGCATGTACAGGGTGAACAGAATCGGTCCTAGCACAGAGCCTTGTGGAACTCCAAGGCTGCGTGTGGAAGGTTCATCATGGAGATGAACAAACTGGAATCTGTCCGATAAATAGGATTGGAACCATTTTAACACTGTTCCTGGAGCCAAAAACAATCACTGGAATCACTGGAGCATGTGACTGTTTCCAGTCACATGCTCCAGTCTCTGTAATAAGATGTTGTGGTCAAAAGTGTCGAATGCAGCACTAAGGTCTAGGAGGACAAGTATAGAAACAAGTCCATTATCTGAGGCTAAGGGAAGATTGTTGGTGACTTTTAACAGTGCTGTTTCTGTACTATGATGTGCTTTAAATCCTGATTGAAAATCTTCAAATAGTTAATTCCAGTGTAAGTGGTCTGATAGCTGCTTAGCAACAGCTTTTTCAAGGATTTGAGAAATAAATGGTAGGTTGGATATTGGTCTATAATTACTCAAGACTCCTGGATCAAGACTAGGCTTTTTGAGTGACCTAGGTACGTGTGCCGCGCCTGTTCCTGACGCACCGCGCAAGCGGCGTAGAAGGCATTTGTCTGGCGATGCTGCAGGCCCCCGCGTATGGCTGTACAAGGGCGCGCTAGGGTACGTTTACAAGTTTAAATATAGTGAGGGGAGGGTCGTGTTTCTCGGGGAAAATGTGTGTACCGGGGAGCAGTGGGGGCATGGAGGGACACGAAGTATGGCTGTAGAGGACTGGTTGATATTTCGCACTGAGATATGTACTGATCTCAACCACCGAGGTGCTGAGAACGACACTTATGTCATAATGCCAGAATCACGGGGGCTGCTGAGGTTATTCTGCAAAACCAGAAGACTTCAGAGAAACGCATCAAAGGTGAAGAAGTCTGGGGTTTCAAGAATTTTGCTGAAATTGAAAATCTGTCAGTCCTCGTGGACACCTGGGCAGCAGGGCTAGTGTGAAAACAGCATTGTATCATGCCTATCCGTTGTTATCATTAAATACTCTTGTTATTGTGTTTTTTCATTAAATATTTGTGAAGCTCACCATCATTATCTGTTTTCATTAAACGCCACTGTATTCATTAAATATCTGTGAAGCTCTCCATCATTATCTGTTTTTGATGTTTTTCATTAAACATTTCTGTATTCATTCATTAAGCATTACGGTATGTATGTTTTATCATATAACCCTGTCTGGGTACCATGCTGATGATTGTGAATAAAAAACATGAGCTTTGAAAAGAAACTAGTCATTATTTTACACAATGGAGGGGGTGATGCACAGAATTTATCATGATCCATCCCACCCCGGTGGGCTATCAGGTATTAATAAGCTGCGCAATGCAGTTAGAGCAGACGTAGGGGCTAATCCTGCATTATCTGATGTCAAAAAATATTTATGGGGACAAGATGCATACAGTTTACACGCACCCAGCAGGAAAAATTTCCCCAGGCGACGAGTGCTGGTGGGAGGGGTCGACCGCCAGCATCAGTGTGATCTTGTGGACATGTCCGAATATGCTGCAGAAAACGATAAATTGCGCTATCTATTAATGTGCGATGTATTTTCAAAATACGCCTGGGTTCGGTGTCTAACATCAAAGAGCGGGCCTGCTGTAGCTAGCACGTATAAGAGCATACTGGATGAAGGACGAGTGCCGCTTAGGCTGCAGACTGACCATGGGACAGAGTTTCATAACAGACACTTTAAACAGTTGTTGAAAAAGCACAACATTGTACTCTTCTCTACATATAACGAAACTAAAGCCAGCGTCGTGAAGAGGTTTAACAGAACGTTTAAAGGGCGGATGTGGCGCTATTTAACAGATGTTAATTCACGACGATATATTGATAAAATAGACGATCTGGTGAGGTCATATAACTCGGCGTATCACAGATCAATTAAAAGATCTCCAGTATCTGTGAATAGAGAAAATGAGAAAGAGGTGATCAAGCTGTACTGGACCAAGGATGAAATCCACCCGCAACCATTCAAATTTGAGATAGGCGACACAGTGAGGATTTTAAAACATAGAGGGGTGTTCAGGAAGGGCTATCACCAGACATTCACAGATGAAATTTTCACTATAAAAGGACGCCGACCGACAACCGCCGCTGTGTACACACTTAAGGATTTATCTGATGAGACTGTGAAAGGGGGGGGTTTATCACGAAGAGCTACAGCCTGTGATTGTAGATCCAGACAAACCCTATAAGATAGAGGAAAAAAGAGCCAGGCACCGTGGGAAGTTTCTAGTAAAATGGCTCGGATGGCCCGAAAAATTTAACACCTGGGTGGATGCCAGAGATATCCAGAACATCTGAGAGAGAGATAAGCACCATAGGACACAATGGTCACACCGTAATCAAGAGCGCCCCGGCGCCACCGCCCTACAGCACTGTCAACTATCAAACGTAGGGAGAGGTGGATTAACACCTACTGTGATTTAGAGGCTTGAGGGATCAAAAGGAACATTTGTAAACAGTAGAGTGTCAACATGGAGAAGCGTCGGACTGCGAGCTTCCATGTAACACTCCCAAGTAACGCATCGACAAAATTATATTCCAACAATAAGATTTGGTGTTACAGGGTACTCTTAGCCAGACCGATACAGCTGGACGACATATATGAAGTGGGGCTTTCAGAGATCCAGTACCCTGCGATGTGGCTCAGCTTCCCCAAAGATGATGTATCTATATTGATTAGAGCTCCTAGAACCGGGAAGGAAAATACGCTCACAATTCCCGTAGGACACTATGACAGTGTGGACAGAATAACACAAGAATTCAACAATGCGTGTGCGCTAGATGGAAACACTATGTTTATAAAAATGCGCTACAATCAGATTTCACACAGAGTCCAAATATCTGGTGCTGAAGGATTGGTGCTGAAATTTAAAGCCCGGCTTGGTAGGATACTGGGGTTTGATCCGGATGAAGCAGCCCATAGTATCCCATCCTGGGCGAGAATATTTACAGCACCACACCCTGCGGATATTCATGCAGGATTGTATAATATCTTTGTATATACAGACATTATCGAACTGCTAGTGGGTGACACGTGTGCACCATTACTCAGATGCATTAATATAACAGCAGAGAAACGAGGGAAGATGCACACTGTCCACTTTGACAAGCCAGACTATACGCGCCTTGTTAAGCACTGGATCGATTGCATAGAGCTGTCGTGAAAAACGACCAGGACGAACACGTCCCGTTTCTCTTTGGAAAGGTTATTGTGAAATTACATTTCCGCCCTGTGAGACCATGACGAGGTGCCCATACACGCCCGATAACGGCGACAGGCTGCTGAGATATTATCAGAATCAGGCCGGTGGCGAGTTGCACGGTTTTGCCGGTGCACATACGCATCGCAAAGCCACATTTAAAATCAGCAGCGGCTAATATCGCAGGAGATGTAATGAGTAACATTTCGCGCAAAATGATGAATGGGAGACAGGAGGGGGGAGGTGTTGCCGTGTACGCACCTAGGGGCCTTAAACGTCCTCATGGGGAGCCGCTACAGCTCGCAGCCAGAGCAAAAAGCCGCGTAAAACAGCGAGTGGATCTGTCAGACGGGGCAGAAAGGCTCTAGCTGTCAAGCGGAGCAGATCGAGATCTAACAGCAGAAGTGTGACTAAAGACATATTTTAACAATGTCGCTCATTCACAGCCAGTCCGCTGAATGTGTAAAGACGGAGCTGGATCTGTTCACGGTGCCGTGTACACAGACGAGCATCAAAAAATATACATTTATTGAAATCCCCCCGGTTTCTGCGATTAACGATACGGCGCCCATTGATTTTTTCATCTCATGCAGTGGGGAAGATTACCTGGATCTAAATGATACTCATTTGTATTTACGCGTGAAAATCACAAATCCAGACGGGACAAACATTGGAAACGATGTAGACGTGGGGTTTGTGAATTATCCAGGATGCACACTGTTTTCGCAGGTGGATGTGATGCTAGGTCACAGATTAATCACCCAGGCATCAAACACATATCCTTATAGGGGCGTGATTGAATGCTTAATCAATTATGGCAGGGACACACTGGAGTCCCAGTTCAACACCTCTCTCTTTGTGAAAGATACATGCGGACATATGAATAACCACACCCTGGACGGTGAAAACAGGGGCTTAGGGGCCAGAGGCCGCTACACAGAAAACAGTAGGATTGTGGAATTAATTGCACCGGTACACGTGGACCTGTTTTTTCAGGACTCAACATTTCCATGAAATTCGTAAGGGCGAAAGACGAATTCTGCCTGATGGCCGCGCCCAATACGCAATTCTGTGTTAAAATCCTGAGCGCCAGTCTTTTTGTGAAAAAGGTCACACTTTCACCTCAGATTAAACTCGCACATAGCCGTGTGTTGCAGCATGCTAACGCAAAATACAGCGTCGACAGAGTGGCGCTGAAAACACACTCGATTCCTCCCGGAACCCGGGTGTGCTGGCAGGACAATCTATATTTGGGTCAGATTCCTAAATTTGTCATCCTGGGGTTCGACAACGAAGGGTTCACAGGGAGTTTCACCAGAAACCCATTTAATTTGAACATATGGACCTAGAGTATCTATGTCTCTATGCTGACGGTCAGGCCCACCCCGCAAAGGCGTTTCAGCCCCACTTCCCCCGGGGCCAGTACGCTCGCGAATATTATCAGCTAATCCAGACAACCGGGCGGCATCTTAAAGACAGATCGCTGTCCATTACAAGGGAAGATTTCGGTCACGGCTATGCCCTGTTCTGCTTTAACCTGGAGCCTGATGGCGGTGGTGGGGCAAATGTGTCTTTAATCAAAACCGGAAATGTCCGACTGGAAGTGAGATTCAGGACTCCTCTGGCACGCACCGTTAACTTAATCTGTTACTGTTAGGTAAATTCTTTTTAACAAATAGACTCAGAGGACGAACTTCGGTAAGATTATATAGAAGTTTTACTTGCAAGGAGTAACAGTCACACAGCACCTTGGTACAGCATGAGAATCACAGCACATCATTTTAATGCTATGATACAAACAGTCATGTGATAGAAGAAGAAAGAGGAGGCAGTTTCCCATGAAACTGCAAAACATCTGGGTTTCGATACTAAGTGTCTTATCAGAAAGTGAAGGTCAGAACAGACTGGCCTTAGGAAGAGGCAAGAGGTAACAGGCCCTACTCAAAAGTGTTTTTGACTTACATTAAAGTAAAGCAGATTAACAACTTGAGGGTAACATTTTAATTTCTCTAACACATCCCTCCTGTTTATGCTTAGCATAACTACTATGTGAAAATGTTTAGCAGATCATTAATGATTATTATTCTGGTAAAGCACACAGAAGGATCAGAATTGTTACTATTATAAGAAAACAGTAAAATCATAAATGATAACTATGATTAAACAACAAACAAGATCACAATCACAAATATAAAATAATTAGCATGCTAAAATATAAACTTGTAGAAGTGAGAAATAAATGTCATAACTTTCTGTCTTTATGGGCAAACAGTCATCACAACATCACTATCTGTAGGAATTTTCAATGTTGGAGTCATTCAGTTCAGAAGTTAGGACAAATTTATCATAGTCAGTAAAAGACACAGTCAGGTCTTCCTTCATTGGCTCTGGAGGAGTTTCAGGGTCCTGGTCATCCTGTGAAATGGACTGATACATTTGTTTGTTAATTGTTGTATCAATAAGGCGTTGACAAAGGCCTCTAATACATGGAATGCAACAGCAACCACAGGTGACTAAAATAGCAGTCATCACAGCCATTGAGATGAGTATGGACTGGATCAGGCCGCTCCATTTACCAAACATTCCTTCCAGCCAGGAAGTGAAGGGGTTGTCAATACCAGCATTCTCAGCGAGCTCCTCAGATAAGGCTTGGAGTCCTTGTAAAGCTCGAGTGACAGATCCATCTGGGGAAGTGTTGTTAGGAATAAAGGTACAACAGGCAGATCCAAACATTTTACAAACACCTCCCTCTTTAGCCAGCAACATGTCTAATGCCATCCGATTCTGCCAGGTCATAAGACTAGTTTTACCTAACTGCTCTGCTAAGCCTCTGACAGCATCTCTAGTGTAGTTAATGAATCTCTGCTGGTTGTAATACAAATAATTTATCCAATCAACATTTTTGTTAATGGTTGACCACCAAAACAGAAAAGATTCAAACCCTGCTGCAACTTGGTTTCTAGCTTTGTACTCGTCAGGAACTCCTCCTGATCAATGTACACTCTGTTATCAAAACTACCGGCTGCTGCAGTGTCTCTTTTCACACGGTGTGGGCTGTCTAGGGAAGAACCAGACAGAGGTAACACATAAAATGGCATCACCAATTGTATAAGAGCACAGGTTCCCTGCCAGTCAGGTGGGAGCATTGGCCTCAATTGGTTTCCCCCGCAATACCACCACAGGTCAGCACGTGCAGTAACATGGTTCCTGAACCAGGAAGGGTCATAGCCTGCCCCGGGGGTGGTCACATTGGTGGTGGAGTTGCACCAGTGGAGAGCACCAACCTTCCTTCCTGAAGTACAATTTCTCAAAAAACAGGTATAATTAGCACTATAAGGTGTAAAGAAAGGTGGAGTAACAACAGGAGCAGGTGGCATCAAATAATGCAAAGACTGACATTGTTTACTGGCCGGAGGGGAGGTGGAAGTAAACAGCTGCAGTGTACAGTTCAGGCCTGTTGGATCATTATGTGGATTAAGTCTAAAGGGCATAGTCCCTAGTTGTGGTCGGGCCGCCGCACAGACAATACAATCAGAAACTCGCAGTTGCTGGGATGTGTAAGTGATCCAATTCAACCATTCATTTTTATCAGTGTAGCCCGTTTCTATATCAACGGTCTCTTTGAGGGTGGTGAGGTTTAATACTTTAAAAATGGGGGACTGTGACGGCACCTCTTCAGGTTTGTCTGTACTTGGTGCCTTAGTAGGCTGGTTGGCACCAGCTGTCTCATGATGTGAGCGATAGAAGACCTTGATCTGGAATTGTGCCAGGGGATCAGTTCCAGGAATATTGGCTCCTAACACATAAAGGTCAGAATCAATGGTGGTAGGGTCCTTGAGGGTCAAAAGTAATGGGTTACAGTGGCCTTTTGTGCAATGGGGCGGGGTCGTGCCCTTGACTATTGAAAGTCGTTGCAAAAGGTTCTTTCCCTTATTCCACTTTCTCTGTGGTCGATGTGGTTTATATCCCCACTGTTTTATTCCTGTATTCCACCCTACATAAGTCCATGTTGGACACCAGGTAGCTCCCACGAAAGTGGCACAGATGTACTTAGTCGCCCCTGTTAGCTGTTCTTGTTGCACAGTGTCACAGTTGACCACATCACAAAAATCAAACTGCAAAGTCTGAGTCTCATCGGCCCAAAAGATAAAGATGGGCACGTCATTAACTCTTTTTGTCCTAGGTTTTGTTTTAGTTTTGGTCATGATGTTACCTGGCTGTCGCAATTCCTTCTCAAAGTGGGGGGGGGGGGGGGGGGGGGGGGTGCTAGGTCTTATCTCAGTGGAGTTAGTAGTATTCTCCGGTTGTTGCAAACCCTTCTCAAAGAAAAACAAAATAGGTAAAACTATGATGAGTGATATAACAATCAAGATGCTTATTGTCAGCCTTACCCCACAAAACAGTCTATAGGGGTGCCAGGGTCGATATATTGGACTCTCCATGGCAAAATGTACCTCTGAGCAGTCTTCTCCCCAGGTCACTCTACTCCTCACTCACCTAATTCCCCTGGGTGCGGTTGGTTTCTTCACTGGTTTGAGACGAGTGGTCCCTATTGGTTCCACCCCTCTTTGTAGCCAGACTTCACCACAGGTTTGGTAGGAGTTTAGAGTGAGTCCCTGCTGGTTTGACAGAATTACTCAGACAGTACTTTTACCTTTTTTCAGTGTGTTAGATGAACCCTGGAAGGTCTCTCAGCAATTCACACAGCAGTTTGAGTGGACAGCAATACTTGGTAAGGTCCTTCCCAGCATGGGGAATGCCAGTGCTTCCTTTTTATGACTTTTACAAAGACCCAGTCTCCTGGTGTCACTCTGGAGTCTGGTTCAGGCTCAGGACCCTCCTGTTGTGCATTAATCACAGATACAACATTTTTATTAGTCAACATTTTTGCCATATAATCAGCAATGGTCTCAGTCATATGAGCATCCTCCTTAATGAATGGTTTTAGCTCAGGAAGATGATAAGGTCTACCATACAACATTTCAAATGGCAATAGTCCATTCATGCTCGGTGTTATGTGCATGTGTAACATCACTATTGGTAAACACTGCATCCAGGTTTTCCCTGTCTCTGCCATACTTTTCCTGAGCTTTGATTTGATTGTTCCATTTGTTCTTTCCACTAGTCCTGCTGATTGTGGGTGATAGGAACAGTGATATTTCACCTGGATTCCTAACGCTGTAGTAAGATGTTTAATTACCTGGTTTACAAAATGTGTACCACTATCACAATAGATTTTCTCTGGAATTCCAAATCTGGGAATAATAGTAGTTGTCAGCGCTTTGGCTACTGTTAGTGCATCAGGATGCTTTGCTGGAAACACTTCAGTCCATTTGGTTAATGCATCAATGATCACTAAACAGTATTTCTTTCCCTCGCAGTTATTTAGTTCAATAAAATCCATGCAGATATGTTGAAAAGGATATTCAGGTAGTGGAAACTTTCCACTATTTCTTGTCACGATCTGTCCCTGTGGATTATTTTTTTGCACATATTTCACATTGTTGACAAATTTTTTTAGAGTAGTTTGTAAAGCCGTATGTTGTAAACACTTTGTTTACTAATCCTACCATCCCTCCTGCTGACGTATGCACATTAGCATGCGTCAGAACAGCTGCATATCTGAAGAAACTTCTAGGTAACACTACTTTGTTATCCTTACATCTCCAAATATTGTTGTCATCTATTTTACAGTCTTTTCTTATCCATAAGTCTTTTTCATGTTGAGGTGCACCATCTTGCATGTCTTTAAGTATCTGCTCATCAAGATGTTCAACTGTAACAGTGGCTTGCAGAGGCAGTGATTTATGGGCTGCCTGTTTCGCTGCCTTATCAGCTCTGTGATTTCCAATGGAAATAGTGTCTGTCCCTCCTGTGTGGGCAGCACACTTACAAATTGCTACCTTCTTAGGCAGCTGTACAGCATCAAGAAGTTGTAAAATAAAGTCTTTGTGTGTGATGGGCTTACCAGATGACATAATCATTCCTCTGTTCTTCCACTACTGAGCAAACACATGTACAGTTGAAAATCCATAATTGCTGTCAGTGTAAATATTAACTATTTTTCCTTTTCCTAATTTACATGCTTCAGTTAGAGCAATCAGTTCTGCAGCTTGAGCTGATAAGTGTGATGGTAGAGGTTCAGCTTTAAGTACTGCTTTAAGTGTGACAACGGCATAACCTGTAGAATTGGATCCGTCCGGATTTTTCTTACTAGATCCGTCTACAAACATTGTCATTTCAGCATCTTTATAAGGTGTGTCAGTTAAATCAGCCCTGGGCAACACTCTGTTCTCAGTTTCAGCAACACAGTCGTGTGGGTCCCCATCCTCGGCTGTAGGCATTAGTGTAGCAGGATTGAGAGTTGTACATCGCTCAATAGTGAGATGTGGTTGTGAAAGCAATGTAGTCATGCAGGACAGATGTCTAGCTGGTGACATGTATGCTATCTTGTTTTGCAACAACAGGACAGAGACTGCATGTGGAACCTTTAGTGTCAGAGGATGGAACAACACAATACTTACTGAAGCCTGGACTGCCATGGAGGCTGCAATAACAGCTTGAATACATACAGGCATTGCTCTTGCTATTGGGTCCAATTGGGTGGAATAATAAGCAATAGGCCTGTTTTTGTCCCCATAAGGCTGATTCAGCACTGAAGTCATGTGACCGTTTTTACAATCAACAGTTTGCATAAAACATTTTTCATAGTTAGGCAGTCCTAAAACAGAGGTGCTGGTCAGGGTCTTTTTAAGATCATTAAAGACCTTTTCTGTAATTTCATTCCATTTTATTCTGTCATGAGCTACCATAGGTGTGTCATAAATCAATTTCAACAATGGACTAGACAGCTCTGAATAGTTTGGTATCCATGCTCTGCAGAAGTTTGTCATACCTAAGAAAGACATCATCTGTCTTTTAGTTTGTGGTTTTGGTGCTTTAAGTATAGCTTCTTTTCTGTCTGAGTCTAGAGCTCTCCCTTGCTGTGAAAGATTGTGTCCTAGGTATTTAACTTCCTTTTTCCACAACTGTAGTTTGTTCTTACTCACTCTGTGTCCCTGTTCTGCTAGAAACTTAAGCAGAGCTATAGTGTCTGTTCTGCATTGTTCTTGTGTTTCAGAGCATATCAAAATATCATCTACATACAAAAGTATTTGACTTCCAGCAGGAGGTGAAAACTTAGCTATGTTAGCAGACATCACTTGGGAAAAGATGGTAGGAGACTCACAATAACCCTGCGGAATCCGTGTCCAAGTCCATCTTTTGCCCAAAAACTCAAATGCAAACCAGAATTGTCATTGTTTGTCAACTTCAATAGAGAAAAATGCATTTGCCACATCAATGACAGTAAACCACTTTGAGCTGGGCTTGACGTCATTCAGCAGGGTGTGTGGGTCTGGTACCAGTGGAGCTCTAGGTATCACTGCTCTATTTACAGCTTGTAAGTCTGCACCATCCTCCAGCCGGTGGATGGGGCAGACTTTTTAACAGGAAACAGAGGTGTATTGCATGGTGAATCTGGACACTCTCTGATAATGCCTGCTTTTAGTAATGAGTCAAATACTGGTTTAATACCTTCAACAGCCTCGGGTTTTAGTGGATATTGTCTTTGAAAAGGCCTATAGGTACCTTTTGGTGTTATTTTAACTGGTTCTACTCCTTTGATCTTCCCTACATCTGCTGCTCCTGTAGACCATAAATATGAGGGAATTTCCTTTAATTGATCTTCTTCCTCTGATGTTAGAGTGAACACTTCTACTCATTCTTTTACACTTAGATGTTTAGCTTTTGTTGTGATTGTACACCAGTTCAATCTTTTGCTATATGTGTCTACAGTGCGGTTGTAGAAAACAAGAGGGTCACCTGGGACTGGCTCCCAGGTGGTCCCCACCTCCTCAGCCCTGTTTACAAATGCTCCTAAATCTTTCCACTCAGCTGTTGAAGGTTTAGCAAGTGAAATGTGTGGGCTCACCCACAATTTGAACAGTCTCTCTTCTTCAGGTTGTAGTCTGCATGCTGCTCCTACATATCCTGCTTTGTTCCAATAAAGGTTGGTTAGTCTAATCCTAGCAGTTTTGTTCTTGAAAAACTGTTTCTCATACACCTCATCTGATCCTGGTTTGTTTCTGAAGTGCATGGTGCAGTGCATGTTGTCTGGTGTCTGTCTAATGGCCTGTGCAGCAGCTACCTCACCTGTCATTTTCCCCAAATCTGTGGTTACTGAACTGGGTCCCTCTGTGACTAAGTCTAAAGTGTAATAATGTTTTGGTAGCTGAACACTTTCAGTTAAGAAAAGATCACTCTCTAACCTGACAGCTTTCATCCCTTTCACTGTAGGATGTATCCCTATGTTTAAAGCAGTGAGTAAATCTCTTCCTAACAGATTAACTGGACACCTGTCTGATAGTACAAACTGATGTTGTGTGCTCCTTGCTGATTCTGGATCGTGTACTTCGAATGGCATTGTCAGTGGGTTAACATGTAGTTCTCCATTTGCCGCTTTCACCAAAATGTGTTCTTTTGTGGTCAGTCTGAGTTTGTCTGGTGGATTACTAAGAACTGATCTACAAGCTCCTGTGTCGCACAGGAATTTTATTTTAACTCCTTGCACCAACAATGTCACTTTTGGTTTTTCTTCATAAAGCATAAGTTCAGTTACTCCTTCTAGGCTTAAAATGTTAGCTTCAGTCAGATGTGTGTCTTTCATCTCTTTATTCTGTTCAGTGTGTGTATTTTGCATCTGACCTTTTTTGCTGTCTAGTCATGCAGAGTAGCCTGCTCCTCCCTCCTGGTGCTCAGGGCGTGTCTTTTTCTGTGGGCAGCTCCTGGCCCAGTGTCCTGCTTTTCCACAGACGTAGCAGTAGTCACGATCAACTAACTGCCGTCTGCCAGGTCTCCGGCCACCTCATCCCCGCCCCCTGCCCCGGCCATCAAGCCACAGCTTTTTCCCCTGAAAATAAAACTCAGAAACCATTTCATTTTCATAGTTAGTGAAAAACACCTCTGCTGTTTTTCTAACTTACTTGTGTTCTTTTGCTCTTTGTTGGAGAACAGTGGCCATATGCACAGCATAATTTTTTGTATCTGTCAGGGCACAAGTTTGCCAACCAATTTGATGTTTTCGAATAAATCCTGAAATTTCAGGTTTGAGGCCATTTAAAAAGGCATTCTTCAACTGCTGTGCATAAGGCCCGTCCCCATTCTGTGCAGCACTTTCAGGTACTGGTATTCCACTGTGAGTGTTAAACACCTCTTTCAGTCTGTTAAAATAAGCCAGCACTCCCTCACTGTCTTCCTGAGAGCACTCAGTGATCTTAGTCCAGTCAGCTCGCTCAACAAAATAAGCTCTAACTCGGCCTAATAAGGCAGTCAGTCTGTTATGTAAGTCAGCATGGTCATGACGTAAAGGCACATTATCATTACTGATGGGATTCCAATCATCCTCCACTTGACACCAGTCTGGTCCCAGTATCATTCTAAAACACCTTTCAACTTCCAACCCATTTAATTTGAAGCTAAGACACAGACCTCGAATCTGGCGATCAAAGTCTGTAAGACTTTTGTGGGGATGTGGAATGCCCTCTGTAGCTTTTCTTACATCTTCATTAGTCCAAGGATGGTAAACTTCAACTGTCGCCCTATTGTCAGCTGGATTTCCCTGTCCCTGATGTGGATTTGGAACCTCGATCAAAGGAAATGTTTCAGCTAGGAAATCCGGTTTCTTATAAACTGTCCCTGCTCTGGTATGTGAAGGGCTAAACATTTCGAGCTCTCGCCTGACTTCAGCATAAGGAGAATGAGGCTGAGGCACAGGATCAGAAGGAGCTGTGGGAGGTGATATTGCTCCTCCGACAGCACCCACTTCTCCCTGAGCGTATGGGGGGGGACCAGCCGGTGGTGGATTATTAGGATGAGGAGGTGGTCTACAGCATGACATTGTTTGATCATCTGTAATTTCAGCAGTTTGCCCTAAATACAACGTTGGTGAAGAGGCTTTTAACTCTGTTTCTTTTTGCTCCTGTCTCTCTTCTTCTTTCCTTCTCTCTTTCCCTCTCTGTCTACTCTCTGCCTCCTTTAACCATTCTTGTGCTGCAAACAGCCCTTCTTTTCTCTGATCCTTCTGATTTCCCTTAGTCTTTCTTTTTATGTCCTTTACTAAGTTTCTACAGTCCTCACAGTTTAACTTTCCTGAAAACCCATATTTGTTTTTCCACTCTCCTAATTTTTCTATATTTTTAGGATCTTTCTGATGCATCAATTTTGTGTCACCGGTGACTAGTTCTTCTAATTTAGTGTTCTTATTACTCATTTTATTATTTTATTTTATTTATTTATTTATTTATTCAGTTACTATTTGTTTTTACTCACTGTTATTTATTATTATAATTATTGTAGGCCTACACTTATTATTTTAACAGGCTCCTTATCCCCCCTTTTTGTTTTTTTTTGTTTTTTTTTGTTTTAAATTATTTTAATTACTGTTATTGTTTAGTTACTGATCTGATTGGAGGAGATGGAGCAGCTGATTAACTCACTTTATGTCACATTAATTATTTCTATGCTTTTATATTCTTTTATGGTACCAATACTCTCTCTTGACCTTATGCTCAAAAGCACTATCAACGCTGCACCGGGGTTCTTTTTGTTCCGGGTCCCCCACAGACCACGGGATTAGTTTACTTTGGGTCTCCCACAGACCACGGGTTCATCCCGAGTTTCTGATTTCCTGAAAGCCCTGCTCGGTTTTACCCGAACATGTTTGACCCAGTGTCCCGTAGGCCACATAAGTTTCGGTTTTGTTTGAATTTCAGCACTCAAGTCAAGTCAATGATATTTTTAGTCAATGACCCGTTTTGTAATCACCAACCCCTCAGCCCGATATGAGACCGCAATTCACTGAGACTCTACTCAGCTTGCGTGACCCGAAGGACCCAGGACCACCCGGGGCTCCCAGAGAGCCAGAAACTCCTAGGGACACCGCACCGGTTTTGTTTGGGCTCTAATTCCCTGAGACTCCACTCAGGTGACGGTTTTATTTGAATCTCACAGACTCCCTGAGACTCCACTCAGGTGACAGTTTGTTCAAATTAGACCCACTGAGGCTCCACTCAGTTTAACCAAATTAAAATTCTCTTACCTCACAGGAGTCCGTCTCTGGTCTCTCCTTTAAAGTTCAATCGCGTCACTCCTCTCCCCTCACAGCAGATCCTAGCCTCCCAATGCTCCAAACCGTTCCCTTATGGGACTGGGGCGGAGGGCTTTCAGTCAGGAGTCTTAAGACTCCCCCATGCACCGTTTTTAGGTCCAAACCTGGAAGGAAGAGGAGATATTGCAATCCCGGACGAGCCCCCAAGTTGTTAGGTAAATTCTTTTTAACAAATAGACTCAGAGGACGAACTTCGGTAAGATTATATAGAAGTTTTACTTGCAAGGAGTAACAGTCACACAGCACCTTGGTACAGCATGAGAATCACTGGCCCTTAGCTGGGCAAAACATCATTTTAATGCTATGATACAAACAGTCATGTGATAGAAGAAGAAAGAGGAGGCAGTTTCCCATGAAACTGCAAAACATCTGGGTTTCGATACTAAGTGTCTTATCAGAAAGTGAAGGTCAGAACAGACTGACCTTAGGAAGAGGCAAGAGGTAACAGGCCCTACTCAAAAGTGTTTTTGACTTACATTAAAGTAAAGCAGATTAACAACTTGAGGGTAACATTTTAATTTCTCTAACAGTTACGCAGTCTACGATTCAGTTATTGAAATGTCAAACAGCAGACAGGTGCTGGTAGACTATTATTGAGACATGAATACGATCGAATTGAATGGTGCTGCTAAAAAGATAATTGGCGACAGAACCTATTTTGTGGGCGTGAAGCCCTGTGACCATCTGACCAGACTCAAAATAACCAAACGTCCTGCCGCACTGATTGTAAACACCGATCCTTCCACCTTGCCAGGGGAGCACTGGCTGGCCATATATTTGACAAGTGACCGGCGAGCATATTTTTTTGACAGCTTCGGGCACGCCCCTGACAAATTCAATCCCCATATTGGCCAGTTTCTCCTAAAAAATGCCAACAGAGTGCTTTATTCACGTAGTCAGGTTCAGGCGCCCTTCTCGGTGACCTGTGGGGAGCACTGTCTGTTTTTCCTGAGCCACATCCAGAAAGGCATGAGCTACGACAAGTTTTTTAAAAAATATGGTACCAACCTCGCTCGCAATGACCAGAGGGTCTCAAGCTTTGTCGCTGGAATTAGACCTGCATCTGTACACAACAAGTTTACATGTGTATTTCTGAGATGAAAAAAAAAATGATATTAAAGATAATGTGTGCGTGTGTTTGTGTAATGAGCCAGTACACTGCGTGTTTGAATGTACTCAGTGTGTATTTCTGAGATGATAATAAAGATATGTGTGTGTGTGTGTGTATATTGATTTGTGGTGTGTTTTTATTTTAACAATGAGATAAAATAAAGACCTTGTACACAGAAATACATTCAAAATGTTAGAAAATTTATTACAGGTCACATTCGTCAGGATAGTAAATATTTCAGAAAATACATTCAACAGGTCAGGAAATACATTCAACAGGTCAGAAAATATTTAAAAAACACATTCAGCAGGATAGTAAATATTTAAAAAAAAATACATTCAACAGGTCAGAAAATATTTCAAAAAATACATTCAACAGGTCAGAAAATATTTCAAAAATACATTCAGCAGGATAGTAAATGTTTAAAAAAAAATACATTCATTCGGACAACAAATACATTCAATATGGTGGTGGTGACATCACAAACACATCTCACATTGACAGTAGCCCTGCAAATACAGCCACAGATGACAAATACACTCAGTATGTCAGGAATTTATTACAAACACATTCAATATGAAAAATACATTCAATATGTCAGATCATTACAAATAACAGGGCAGAATAGTTTTAAATGAGTCAGTATTGAGCCCAGGGCACAGAGGAATGTTTGTGACGTGCAGCCCTTATGGGCCTTGGTGATGCTGTGACAGTTCTGCTTTTCTTTTCACTGGTGTATGAGGAGCTAGATTCTAGCTCATCTTTACCTGTCTTATACTCCTGTATGACCCGTCGTGCCAGGGTGTTTGATACTGCTGATAATGGCACATTCAGATCGGCAAGTGTTTTTAGAAACTGCTCCCAACCGTGAGGAGTTAGAGACCCTGAGACACGATGGGGTGCAGTGACTCTTTTAATTAAATCATATAGGTGTGTGCCTCTGATCGTCTGATTGTTGATTCTGACTTCACCCTGGGCTGACCATGAAAACACATCTGGTGATCTAGACAGTGCAGACATGATGTGCTCTGCATTTTTTCTCTGTCTCTTGGGAACATGTTTCAGCACCTCGTCAGCCACCAAATCACGTACCCTACTCTCATCGCCAGGTGCTCCCACACTCTCATCACTGCCATCACTACCTCCTGCAGACCCTTGCATGGGAGGCAGCGACAAAGTCAACACACTCTTTTCACGCTCGCCCTGTCTCACTAGTGCGAGATACCTCTGTAGAATCCCTGCATACTTTTTGGCCTTCTCATGCACATCAGGCCCTTGGTCATATAAAACAGCAGTCATCTCCCGGTCAAGGTCATTCTGAGCAGTCTGTCTTATGTTACCGCAGGCATGGTTTTGCTTTAACATCTCCAGCTGTTGATGCGGTACAAGATACATTTTCTGAGCATGCTCCATATCTATCTATTGGTGATGAGGCTGATGATTGCAGGTAAGGCTGCTCCTAACAGTGGGATGAGGAAACCTCCTGACTGATTGATAAGCTTCCTCTTCCTGATGCCTGATAGTTTCCTGTCAGCTACAAGTCTGATTACAGATTTGCGCTTTTTCAGCTGTGTATACTGCTTGTCACTCAGAGGAATATTTCCCTTTAACACATTGAGGGCAATCTCACACAGAGTGGTAATAAAGTACTTGTCACAGCTGTTTATGATGGCACGTCGTTGCCTCGGTGCTGATTTATACAGGAGCTCCAACAATGGTAGATTTCTACGCATACGGTGAGACATTGTCACTTACCTCGTCTGGGGATGTACACAACTTGCTGGGTAGAGAGTAGCTTTGTTCTAAGTGTCAGATGGTCAGGTGTCTTTGCTTTATAATCAATTAGCAAATACCCGTATGGTGCACTTGTGGCATCACTGAATGCCTCTAAAAAGTATTTGGTATTACCAGGGTACATCTGACGTGCAATCAGTGACACCTGGTATCTGTCACGAGGGTTTTTGAACAAAACCAAATAATTGGTGTTTAAGCTAATAGTATGGCTGGCCTTACCCTGTATGAACAAATTCTGTACTAGATAGATGCAACTCAGATTTCTGTGATGCACATATTTCGTGAATACATTCTGCACCTCCAAATTACCGCTGGCATCATTCATCAAATCATCAATAACCAGGAGGTTGTTTTTGTCTGGAGGCAAAAGGGTGTCATCACACAGTGACTTTGACAAAATTTATATCAATAATCTTTAGGAGTTGATCGTACGCTGCCTGCCAGCATGAATAGATGTAGACAGTATTATCGATTCTGTGTGAGATGAGACTGGGCATTCTCAATGAGTGTTTTGACAAAGACAGTCTTCCCGCTATTAGAGGGCCCGCTTACAATCATGCTAAAATGGTGCATTAGACGCCCATCAAATTCCATCTTAGTATCCATAAGGCAATGTTCTGTAGTCAGGCAGGACCCTGCGTTTGTTGTAGACTACACGAACTTTCTTTGAGACACTGACATTCTGTAAATGGAACTTTCTCTTATCACGTCTGATGGTGTCAGTCTCTGTGATGATGTGCTTGTCTGATTACTGATCAGCCACAAATGATTTAACAAGCCCTGCTAGAGACTCCTGAGTCACAACAGATGCGTTAGCTGAATTCAGAGTTACCCCTTTACATTTCAACGTCTCTTCCCTCTCTGAGTATGATAAGCATAGCATTTGGGTCCGCCTGAGACAAACTCTGTAATAAAATCATCCTCCTCGTCATCACCATCACACAGCTCGTCTGTCAAGTCACCTAGGTATGGGCCTAGACTCGGCATCCACTCACCGGGTCTAGATGTGAAAATGACAGAATCAGTATCACAGTACAGTACACGCTCCTGCAACTTGTCCAATAGATCGTACAGCATCAGTCTGGCATGGGCAGTTGTCACAGCCCCAATAAACACATTCACATCACTGGCCCTGCCGTCTCGGTCATCACTATGACGCCACTGAACCATAGCTACTTCATCAGATATGAAGCAAAACTGTCTGACATCAAAATGATCACTAAATATGAGCTCTGTGAATCGCTTCACCTCAGTGATCAACTCACATGTGCCCATATTGGTCCTCATGCTGAAACACCCCCACAATGAGTTTAGCAGCAGCTTGTTGCAGCTCCTCACTGCTTATTGACCATAATCTTGTCAGGATTTAGTCTTATACCTTCATGGGCTTCGTAGTCCCGGACATACTTCTGCTTTTCCTCCTCTGTCTTGACATTTTTGGGGTACCCAGAGGCCTCCTGTTTACATTTCAAAAAGGTTTTGACATATTCCCGAAATAACGTGTTAGACTTTTTCGGAAAATGCCACACTTCATCAATGCTCACAAGCCGGTAGCCCTTCTCAATAGGTTTTTCAAGCTCGAAGGACAACCACGTCCCCGTCAGCTGTCTCTCACAGTCAGTGTGACTGCAGACAGTGTCCTGATTCAGCTCCTCGCAGCACTTGCGACAGAGGGGGAACATGAGCTTGTGATGGGACCTGTATGGCAAAACAGGATGGTACAGACCTCTAGGGGGCAAAACAGTACACTTGACAAAGCCAAAATAATTTTCAATGCTGTCAAAATTGCCTACAATTATCTCGGGATGGCCACTTGGATAATCTTTCTTAGCCTGGACGGTAGGATACAGGCTTGTGAAATCATAGTAATGTACTTTTTCTCTCGCTGCACACTCTGTCACATGCAAGAGCTTCATAGCATTTGTCCTCCCGCCGAGTAGTGCATCCCTAGGATTCAGACGCTCAGGCTTCTTGTAGTCTGCAAGAAAGGCCCTGACGTCTGGATCTGTCTGCTTTATCAGATTCCACTCACACTCCCACATCACAACCACACTGACACCGTGACGGAGCCGTAGAGCTTCAACTTTGTTGTTAAACTGTGCATAGAGCCCGACATTATTCTCGGCAGCGGATTCTGGGAAGCATTTTATACACCTGTGATAATAGCAGCCTGCAAATTCAAAACAAGTGTTTGAGGCAGCATCAAATCCATCAATACAGTAGGACCCAATCTTGTGTTCACCACCTCTCAGAGCATGTCTGATCACCCTCTTTTCAGAATAGGCCACGTATTCGAGCCATTGCACAGACACATCTGGGAATGCTTTATTACATTCCAGATACATCCCATCATAGGTGAGCGGCAGTGTGTCCTGAGGCAGGAAGAGCTTCTTAAAAACACCCATACAACTTGATGCCAGAGTCATGAACTCAAAAGGGTCAGTCTCTGTACACTGCATGAATGCTGTGCGGTAAATCTTGCAGGCCTGGCGCAATACCGCAACATCATTTCGACAATAATAAGCCAGCTCAGCCTGCATTTTAAAAGTAGCATCTTTAACTCCATTATACTACTGCATGAATTTCACCTGCGCACTCTGAGGCATCTTTTCATACCCATAATGCTCTGGCGAGGGGTAGGGGCCTTCATAAAACTCATTTTCAACAGTGTTGAATTTGTGAGGAAAGTACCCTTTGGCCATGTCTTCAAAACCTAAGGCGGCAGGTGTTTTAGCCAGACTCATAGGCAGAAAGCTGTATGAATCGATCCAGCGCTGTTTGTAGTCCTCGTCATACATCATAATGACCCGACTACCTTTCATGATGACTAGGGGAGTAATGTGTTGTCTCACGAGATACTCGAGCACAACATAACTGTCAAAACCTGCTGCATTATGGGCTATGAACGTGTACCCCTTGTACCTGTTGCGTCTAAACTGCCTGATAAATGCAGCCACACAGCCACCCCCAGTGTAACAAAACTTTTCATCCATCTCCATGGCACAGACATAATTTGCTTCATGTCTCCCATCACGGTATCTGGTTTCAAAGTCATACAGGATGTATTTTTCAGGGGGTTCCTCCTCTTCCTCTTTACGTGGCAGCAGCTGGATATAGCACTGATGCACTATGTCCCCTCTAAGAGCACCGCAGTGTCTGCACCGCGGGGCTGCACATTTGTGTCTAGGGCTCTCTCTACATATCCTGTAAATTTTTACACACACCTCACAATATTTAACTGTAGCGCAGGGAATCATATTGTGTTTAGGGTCAGGTAATTTGTGATTCTGGAAGCACAGCATTGATTTACAAATGCGCTTGCATACATCACATTTGATTGTGGGGCCAGCTTGCTGTTCACATGTGGTGAAGCAGACATTACACCTGTGTAGGCAATTATGCAGCATGGGTGTCTCGTATGTGTTATAACAAAGTTCACAGACATACGAGCCACCAAAAAAACCTTTTGGGTTGGTTATCAGGTAATAGTGCTCAGCTTGTAGATAAAGCCAGATGGTGCTGGGGTGTGGGGTTCCATGTGTCTGGAAACAGATTTTCTAAGAGCACCAGCACCACCTCCGCCGTGATGAAAAATGATTATCTTTGCATCTATTTCCCTCTCAAATCTAGTGACATCACTAAAACCCACCTGCTGTTTGGTGGAAAGACCTACAGATTCCTGTAGTTCTTTAGCTCTGTGTAATATTTCCAGAGCCCCCACTGAGGGATTTTCGGCTCTGATAATACACATACTGAAACATAAATTGTTGTCTGAGGTGTCATTATCAGGCTCATACAAATGCGTTCCCTTCCTAGACAGAATTTCACTATAAGGCACCCTCCCAAGCTTGAGCCGTGTGCCTCCGCCCCGCCCTTCTTGCGCCACACTGACCACAAACTCCAGGTCCCCGTCTGACAATGAATCGTCATTGCTCTGGATCGCTTGAGCCACTTCATAAATGAAGGTGTCGACGTCATAGCCATTACTGGACCTCAAAACCACCTGCACATCGCTAACCAGGGAGGGCCCCCTCAACACCACATTCAGCACACTACCAGCCCGTGATACTTCAATAGCCCTATCTATAACACTGGTTAGACGTTCCCTAACAAGCGCTGGAATCTGTTCAGGGTGAGTATAGATGTTAATGTCGCTAAAGTGTATAGGCTGTCTCAACTCTAAAGCATCAAATGCCGGAATATCCCTGATTGTAATTAAACCGGCACCATGCTGAAGACCATTAGGACTGGAGGGAGTGTTAACAGTAGACCCATCTGTCAGAGGAGGTTGTGAGATCAGTGAACCAGCCACAGAGGCCTGCTGGCCCTGCAGCAGGTGAGGAGGCTCTGAATCAGCAACAACACCAACATCACCATCAGCACCACAAGCATCAGCATCGCATCAGCATCAACAGCTTCATCATCATCACATAGCATACGATGATCATATGGATTCGCAGCAGGTACTAGGGTCTGCTGTCCCTGCTCGTATGTAGGACTAGTGACATGCATCAGACAAGTAGGCTCTGAATCAGCATCAACAACAACATCAGCTACTTCATCATCATCATCTGCAATGTCACATACAACCCTCTGATCGTATGCTTGCTGAACAATGACTGCAACATCGGGGACATCAGGCGACAGAGCGGTGCGTTTAGCCGCGCCGCCCTGTGGGAGAAGGCCAATTCTTCTCTTGAGCTGCACAAACTTTTGGCGTGTGTTTTCAGCCCATCTGTCAAAATCTGTGGTGCTTAATGAGGCATTGAGATATTCTGTCTTTGGTGGTGGATGGATGTTCATCATGTTCATGAACTGTGTGTTTTTGGCACGCATCTCGACAGCCCAGCGTGAGAATTGATCATGTGTCATTGCTTTCATTGTTGAACCATTATCAGCAGCACTGCCATACAGGTTATCACACCCTGCCATTTCTGTCTAGAGAGGTGGAATACAGAGCACAGAGATTTGACAATAGTTCTAACACTGCTTGGTTTACCAGGGCCGTGTTATCACCATTGGTCGGTGTGCTAGCATCTGTTGCACCACAAGCATGTGCTACATCTGATGCACCACCAGCAGATGCTACAGCAGAATCAATATCTAGAGCTGACACACCGCTAATCTCTGAAGCCACAGAATAACAATCACTGTCTGACTCACTATCTGATGAGGAACAAGTCTCAGAGTCACTAGTGCACGCAGCATCAGCTGACCACTTAAGCATAGAAATCTGTTTGCCTCCCTTCCGGACTGGATCAACAGGAGGTGGAGTAGGAGGACCACTCTCAGAGTTACTACTATATACACCGTCAGCTAGCCACTTAAGCATAGAAATCTGCTTCCCACCCTTCCGGACAGGATCAACAGGAGTAGGAGGTGTAACATTAGGCGTATACAACAGTGACCTCTCACGCACCGCCTCAGCCGGCGGTGTGGCGTCCTGACTGTGCAGCAACAAATCATCAAAGTTTATGGTTGGAAAAAACACAGCCACATCACCTTGAGATGAAACAGCCGCATCCTCCTGCACACCTCGAGTTGAGTCAGATGCTGCGGAGTCCTCCTGTAGATGTAGTGGCCAGGCTGTAGCGTCCTCCACCTGAGGACACGTGAACTGTGGCTCCACCTGTTGCTGCTCCAGAAAGCGTGTGGCACAAACAATATCCAACTGAAACAATTCATCTAACAGCGGTAAAGGTTAAATATGAAATGTCAGTGTGCTGCTCTATTTTCCTTGTATGAGGCAGATTCTCCAGTCAGCCCTATAAGAATTTTTCACATGATCATTTCATTTTTGTTCATTCAGAAAAATCTAAAACATTTTTGTCATAGTTGTTTATAGCTATGTAGAGTGCCTTGACAGGATTTTTATTGTGTATTTTGGCACAGTACAAAGAAATTAAATTGAAAAATACAAATGCAAACTAGTTTTAAACAGAGGTTAAGTGTTAATAATAAAATAATAATAAAAAATTTACTTTGACTATCTGTCACGTATAACTGTGACTCAGCTAACGAAGTTGATGTTAGTTAGTTGTTAGTTGGTTGACATATCTGACTTGAAACCTGAGGAATATGGTTTAGTGATTGAAATGTTTAAATTACATTCCACAAATAGAACACCACATATCTTACATTGCAAAATATTATGCTGATAACTTTTTACTAAATGTCAGTTAGCTTAGCATAGTGACATATTCTTCATTAGACTACAAACTGTTTGAATACGACTGAAAGACCTTTTTTACACGTGGAAACAGAAATAAAATAATAATATATTTTTAAAAGATCTCTTGCTCGAGTGAACAGCTATAGATGCTTCCTAGCAAACAGTGCGCTCAAAAGTCTTTCACAAGTGAACCATTCTTTCACCAATCACAAAACAAATAAATATTAAACAGTACATGACAAAGCGGTTTAAAGAATGTACGAATAGGAAGGAAAGAGCATTCCAAGGTATTAAAAGGATATATAGTTCAGTTGTGTATAACCACAATAGACTGAAGTAAACATCTTGTGTGCCTCGATTTTTGTTACTGTTATTTGAAGATTTGATTTCGGCATTTAACAATTTGCTGCCTTATGACAAAACTGAACCAATTGCATATATACCTGTTCACCATCATTTGTGTCTAAGGTGGCACTGTCTTTATAGGTCTTGGTATTGTCCATATAGGTATTGTCCATATAGGTTAAACTACTCAGAAATCCTGTAACTTGTCATGTCCGTGGCACTTTATGTATGCTAGAACACGTTCCATGATAAAAAAAAAAAGGTTCATGTCCAGTCCACCCCTCTGGCAGGTGTTGTTTAATGGTCTCTCTGGTCTGTATATCAATATATCCAGTACTCAAGTCCACTAAAATGCAGCCAAGGATACATTGATAAATACTAATCAGATTATATTTGAGACCCTGGCAGCATGTCACCATGCTATTTGCATTTCACTCAAAGAATTGGAGTTTTAGCTATAGACTAGTCATGTCCAACCTTATATTCTATTTTATTAGTAAATAGTATAAAAAAAACCTGTATGCTTTTTTTCTTCTTCCTCCAGGCTCAGCATCTGTGCTTGTTGCTCTTTCTGTGCTTGCGCCTGGTGTTGGGCGGTGTCCCTGGTCCATGCCAACATTCGGTAACACAGGATAATCTTCTGAGCCTTAATCGCCTGGTGAGTTTACCCAAACATCAAACCCTCTTCAGAGTCCAACTAGGGAGGTCAGAGAACCTGTGATGCCCATATCAGCAGTGCAGAATATAGTCTCAGACAGCAGCAACTACAGTTACAAAATAAAGCCGAAGTTGATTGTAAGGATGAACACAGAAATTTGTGCCATTACACTTAGAGACAGCAGAATGCTTGTGAAACTGCAATGATAAATTGTGTTGACTCATTCACTGTATGTGACAATGGAACATTTAAACCCCTTTTCATTAGCAATAAAGGTTTTAGCTTAGTTTAACAATGTTTTTAACTACAAAATATATTTTTTGCTATTATTCATTTTATAAACCTATTGATTGACCATTATCTAGTCATCTTTAAAATAAACCTTGGTTGGTACAGCACACACCATCCTCCAGCTTAGGCAACTTTGTGAAAAACTGCTTTTCACATTTTCAGATGATGGGAACTATAAAAGATGTTTTACATGACACCGTTTAATTAATTAACACCATTTAATTGGGGGCAGTCGTGGCCTAATGGATAGGGAGTTGGAGTTGTGGGTTCGAGTCTCAGGACTGGCAGGAATTGTCAGTGGGGCGGAGTGAATAGCCAGCGCCCTGTCCACCTTCAGTACCACAGCTGAGGTGAGACCCTTGAGCAAGGCACCAGACCCCCAGTTGCTCCCCAGGCGCCGCAGCAACGGCTGGTGTGTGTGTGTTCACTAGTGTGTGTTCACTACGGTGTGTGTGTTCACTGCTGTGTGTGTGCACTTTGGGATGGGTTAAATGCAGAGCACAAATTCCGAGTATGGGTCACCATACTTGGCTGCACACTTTCAGTTTCACTTTCACTTAATTATGATTCATTACAGATAAGTTCACACATGGCACACTAACGGTCTGAAATCACATACACATATGAAAGTAAGATTAAGAGCAGCAGCCTGTCTTCCATGCTGTTTTTCATGCTCTTGGCTTTTATGATGGATTTTAGTTTGTTTGCTTCACAAACTATCATTACAGGAAGGCATTCATGTGGTGAAAAATAATGGAATGGAACCACACACAAGCTGTGTTAAAAAAAAAAAAAAAAAAAAAGTTAACCCTCTGGGGTCTGAGGGTGTTTTGGGGCCCTGGACAAGTTTTGACATGCACTGTAATCAGCACAAACTAGGCTACAATAATATGTGAGCAGCATGTTCATACATGATTGTGTTTTTGAGAAAACAGCATTTATGCATGGTTAGTGCAAAACAAAAATTTTTTAGTCACTGAAATAAAACCATAAAACACAAACAGAACATTGGTTCACAAGACTTTTGAGAAATGCATCTTGTAGTGTAAAGTGTTTGCTTCTCAATGATGTGAAAGTCATCTTGTTCACTCATTCACAGAAAACAGTACACTGATTACAATTTTCTAAGACACTTTTTTGTTTAGAAAGGGCATATGCAGGAAGGTGTGTCTGATCATGAATAGTCATGTGATTTACCTGAGAAGACAAAGACCCGCATAATGAGCCTTTCAGTCAATGTGGCTGAGAGGGAATTAATGCAATACAATATAATACAATGTGGATCTTTCATCATTTGAGTTGTGTTTTTCCCTCTGAGGACGTAAGTAAATTCTTCGTCTCTGTCTGGAATATACAAAGCGCTTCTTCAGCTGCGTACCATGTCATCATCCAAATGCACAGAAAAAGTGAGTAAATTCTATGATGAAATTTGCACCTTGCACCAGCGCGCTCATTAACCACTGAGGGTTAATAATGCCTTCATTTGATTCAGGTGTACCAGTTATCCAGGCTTAACAGTATCAAGAATACTTTAAGTTAAATTAAATTACAGTGGTGTGAAAAAGTGTTGGCCCCCTTCCTGATTTCTTATTTTCTTTGCATGTTTGTCACACTTTGTTTCAGATCAAACAAATTTAAATATTAGTCAAAAGATAACACAAGTAAACACATCATGCAGTCTTTAAATTAAGGTTTTTATTATTAAGGGTAAACAATAGCCAAAACTCAGAAAGTGCCCCCCCCCCCGTTAAAACATAACTTAACTGTGGTTTATCACACCTGAGTTCAATTCCTCTAGCCACACCCAAGCTTGATTACTGCCACACCTGTGGCACCGGTGCCACACCACCGCAATCAAGAAATCACTTAAATAGGACTTGCCTGACAAAGCGAAGTAGACCAAAAGATCCTCAAAAGCTAGACATAGATCCAAAGAAATTCAAAAACAAATGAGAAAGAAAGTAATTGAGATCTTTCAGTCTGGAAAAGGTTAATAAAGCCATTTCTAAAGCTTTGGGACTGCAGTGAACCACAATGAGAGCCATTATCTACAAATAGCAAAAACATGGAACAGTGGAGAACCTTCCCAGGAGTGGCTGGCCGACCAAAATTACCCCAAGAGTGCAGCGATGGCTCATCCAAGTGTCACGTTCTGAGGGGATAAAATTATTTTAGGACCAATGATGCGCCCACTCTGGTACTTTATTCCAACAAAACTTGAAACCCAAAAACAAGAACACAGGAAAACAGGAGACGAGATATTCAAAACAAGAACTACAGAAAACGTGAGAACATGAAAACCGAGGGGACAAGACATGGGACCTGGGACACACACATTGGGGTCACACAGGCCTACAAGGACAGGGAGACGAGACAGGGGTTCAGACACACCAGGAACACACCAGACTTCGAGGGAACATGAAACATGAACACAGAGGACCGGGCAAGAACATGAACACCAAACATAAGGGAACAGAGCATGGGAGTCTGGGTCTCACACACTATGGGGGACGCACCAGACTACAGAGAACATGGAACACAAAGGGACTATGGGGGACTCACCAGACCGAGGGAAAAACATGAGCATGAAAGGAGGGACAAGGCATGAGGGTCTGGGTCACACACTAGGGACTCACCAGACCGAGGGAAAAACATGAGCATGAAAGGAGGGGCAGGACATGAGGGTCTGGGTCACACACACAATAAGGGAGACTCACCAGACTGAGGGAAAAACATGAACAAGACAGGCAAGGACACAAGAGAAACAAGACATGAACAAGAACTCGTGGGTTATGAAACAAGGGAACAAGGGAGACTAGGCATGAACAAAGGGAATTGACCTGAACAGGGTAATAAGACAAAACCTGAACACAAGAGGAACTAGACAAAACACGCAAGACATGGTGAAAACACACCCAAAAGAAAACCAGAAACAACTTAACTTAAACTTGGGGAAACAAAAGGCAATCCATGGTCAAAAGGTAGTGATGGGCAAATGATACCGAGGCTTTGGAGCTTGTGTCACTCTTCCTGAAGCGGAGTGATTCAAAACGCTGTGTCGGAGCTTGTACCAAAACACCAGTGTCACGTGACTGATGATGTTCACTGTTTCGCTTCGCGCTTCATTGCTTCAAAATGTTTCTGAGCTTTTCATTGGCTCATAGTCTTTCAGTGTGTGTCATTGGCTCATGGCGTTTCAATGCATTCTGAGGCAATGATAGCTTGACAGGTTTGACAGATTTGAGTGGTTTGGTGCCATACCAGCTATATAACATGCATCATTCTGTTTCAGGATTTGGAGAGTGAGAGTGAGAGTATTTTGGCAAGTTTCATGGCGAGTCCCACCAATAAGCGACGTTCTAAAGTTTGGGATCATTTTGATCTCAAGAGGTCTGAACTTTTATTGCTGTCATGGGATTGAAACAGTGCCAGTGCTTCAGTCGTGCTCTTCAGAGGTTGCTATGGCTTCAGTTGTCCACCAGATGTCACCGTCACTGAAGTCTCGAAGCTTTGAATCTTTTTCGGCACAATTGTCAGGAAAGCCTCAGTGCTTCATGAGGCTTCACTTGCCCACCACTATCAAAAGGTCCAAAAGAAAACAAGCAGGGTTGAAACATGGCAAAAAAAAAAAAATCAGGCTTTCATGGCATGGAACGGGAATCTCTCAACAGAACTCAAAACGATGTCTTAACAGACAACCTGGCAAATGAAACTGTGAATGAACAATGGTATATAAACAGAAAGACCAAACAAAGCACAGGTGAAACAAATCAGAATAATCAGGACAACGTAAAGTGAAACAGAACGAAACAAAACCAGATCCTGTCATGACCTTTCAAAATAAAAGAAACCAGAAGTCACAATAATGCAGGACATGACACCAAGAGATCACAAAAGACCCCACAACAACATCCAAAGAACTGCAGGCCTCACTTGCCTCAGTTAAGGTAACTGCTCATGACTCCACCATAAGAAAGAGACTGGGCAAAAAATGGTCTGCATGGCAGAGTTCCAAGACAAAAACCACTGCTGAGCAAAAAGAACTTAAAGGCTCGGCTCAGTTTTGCCAGAAAACATCTTGATGATCCCCAAGACTTTTGGGAAAATACTGACGAGACAAAAGCTGAACTTTTTGGAAGATGTGTGTTCCATTACGTCTGGCGTAAAAGTAATACCGCATTTCAGAAAAAGAACATCATACCAACAGTAAAATATGGTGGTGGTAGTGTGATGGTCTGGGGCTGTTTTGCTGCTTCAGGACCTGGAAGACTTGCTGTTATAAATGGAACCATGAATGCCTACCAAAAAATCCTGAAGGAGAATGTCCAGCCATCTGTTCATGACCTCAAACTGAAGTGAGCTTGGGTTCTGCAACAGGATAATGATCCAAAACACACCAGCAAGTCCACCTCTGAATGGCTGAAGAAAAACAAAATGAAGACTTAGGAGAGGCCTAGTCAAAGTCCTGACCTGAATCCGACTGAGAGACTGTGGCATGACCTTAAAAAGGCGGTTCATGCTCAAAAACCCTCCAATGTGGCTGAATTACAATTTTGCAAAGATGAGTGGGCCTCCACAGCACTGTAACAGACTAATTGCAAGTTATTGCAAACGCTTGATTGCAGTTGTTGCTGCTAAGGGTGGCACAACCAGTTATTAGATTTCACACAGGGCCATGTAGTTTTGGATTTTGTTTTCCCTTAATAATAAAAACCTTCATTTAAAAACTGCATGATGTGTTTACTTGTGTTATCTTTGACTAATATTTAAATTTGTTTGATGAAACAAAGTGTGACAAACGCAGAAATATAAGAAATCAGCAAGGGGGCCAACACTTTTTACACCACTGTAAGTATATCCAATACTAATGTTGTTAAGTATAAAATCTATCATGGTGATACTTCTTTTCCTTTCGGCTTCTCCCTTCAGGGGTCGCCACAGCGAATCATCCGCTCCATTCAACCCTATCCTTTGTATCCTCCTCACCCACACCAACTATCCTCATGTCCTCCTTCACTACATCCAAGAACCTCCTCTTTGGTCTTCCTCTAGGCCTCCTTCCTGGCTGTCCTCACTGGTCTTCATGATGACACCATCCGTGCAGATATCAAACCGTATTTACAAGATCCAAAAGTTAAAGATGAAGTCCTATTGGAGAAAATGACAGCTGCATACAATCTAGAAATGGAGAGAAAGAGCAAGTTATCAGCTACATCAAAAGCAAAGATGATTAGAGTTGCAGCAATTGGTGAAGAAATTGAGGAAAAAGGTCAAGAAAGCCAGATACACAAATCCAACAATAAGACCAAGCACAGTGAGACAAACAAACGTGACACACTGATGGAAATGTTTGACCAAGGTATTAAAGCAATATGCAAAGCTATTCAGAACCTTACCAGCCAAATACCAAGCCTTCAACAGACCCCTACATCTCAACCAATGAGGGTGAGTGAACAGCCAACCCGGAAGTATCGACCACATCCAAAGACTGTAAATGTCAGACAGTGTCAGCAGTGTCAGTTGTCCAACCCTGATGGGAAATGTGGTCACTGTTATAAGTGTGGTAGTGCAGAACACTGGGGAGCAGGTTGTCGGAGAAAGAATGTCTCAGCCAGCACAAATAAAATAGAAATCCAGCTTCATCCCACAGAAGACAAGGTTTATCTGTTCAGCTCAAGTGTAGAACTCACTGGTAAGCAGAGGCAGACAGCCAAGCTGATTGGAAAGAGATGTCTAGTCCGAGCCTCTCTAGGAGGCAATACTCTGGGACACTGGCTCACAGATATCAATGGGGAATGAATGGGAATGAACTGGAAAAAGAAGCACCTACCTGACGCAGAGGTGAGACCAGTGAAGGAGCTACTTGATGAAGGAGCACTGGAGCTCTCAGCTGCCAATGGCACAGAAATCCCATATGAAGGTTGGGTGGATACTGAATTCATTTTGTCTAAGGATGCCATAGCTGGAATGAGTGATAAACCTGTCTGGGTCCCGATCCTGGTCTCCAACAGTGACAATGAGTGTCCCATCGTTGGCTTTAATGTAATTGAGGAGCTACCACTGACAAATGGCACAGTTGTACCTTATCTGGTCCCATGGTGAAAAGATTATGCTCAGCACTAGAGGTAGAACGCAAAACTGCAAGAGCCGTTCTGTCTGTTCTAAAGAAGCAAAAACCTGAAAGTCAACCCCACATAGCCAGAGTGGGCAGACAGTCATTGACCATCCCTAAGAACATGGTGATGACAATACAATGTGGCTAGCTGAATAAGAAGGTGTTAAGTGCATCACAGGTAGTGTTGGAGCCAAACCATGAAACACCATGGCCAACAGGTTTAGTCATCCAAGAACAGTTAATCCAACTACCTGAAGAAGATAATGGTAAAGTGGAAGTGACTGTTGAAAATGTAACTGACAATCATGTTTCACTTGGCAGCCATACTACGCTTGGCTGGTTGTATAGCATTGACGCCACATACCCACTGCAGACAAAGCCCGCAGGGGTTCAGAAATCCCAGGTACCAGACAAGAATGACACCTTACCTGTGCAGCTGTCCAGACCAATACAAAAGGCGGAGCCCTGGGATCCACCTGTGGACCTGAGCCACCTGCCTGATGCTTCACCGAGGTTGGATCAAGAAGTCATGTTCTTCATATTCCTAACCTGTTGTATGCATAAGGAAGAAAGATGGGGGTCTTCGCTTGTGCATAGACTGAATGGGAAAACATTGCCTGACCATCATCCAATTCCCAGGATACAGGAGATCCTGGAGAACCTCGGGGGCAACTCCTGGTTCACAGTGTTGGATCAGGGGAAAGCCTGGGCTTCATGAGAGAGAAAAGCAGACCCTGCACAGCATTCATAACACCCTGGGGACTTTATGAATGGGTTAGGATCCCATTTTGGCTGACTAAGGCCCCGGCAGCTTTTCAACACTACATGGAGGGATGCATAAGAGATCTCCGGGATGAAACCTGTGTCCCGTATCATCCTGGATGATGTCCTGATATTCAGCCCCAGCTTCGAACAACACATTCAGCATGTAAGACAGGTCCTACATTGCCAAAGAGAATGTGGTATTAAACTAAGACCAAAAAAAATGTGACGTCTGCTATGTGGGTCGAGAAATCTCTGCAGATGGATACTAAATGAATCCCAAAGAGGTGGAAGCCGTTCAAACACTGAAACATGAGAGACCAACTACTGTGCGAGAAGTGAGAAAGTTAATGGGAGGCCCTTTGTCCTCCATGTGGATGCCTCAGAGGAGGGCCTGTGTGCAGTTTTGTACCAGCGTCAAGAAGGTGTTCTTAGAGTCATCGCATATGGGTCACGGACATTGACAGCAGTAGAACGGAACTACAACCTATATTCTGACAAGCTAGAATTCCTCGCGCTAAAATGGGCCGAGACAGAACGTTTTCAGGATTAACTATTTCATGCACCTAATTTCACTGTATATAGTGACAATAATCCACTGACCTATGTCACTAAGCCTGCGAAACTGAATGCAGCTGGACACCGCTGGGTGTCAGAGTTGGTGAATTATCGGTTCACCCTCAAATACAGACCTGGAATGGTAAACCGAGATGCAGATTTCCTGTCACGACGACCAAAGCCCATTGAAGAGATCATGTGTCAATGCACAGAGGAATGCCAACAGGATGTCACTGAATGCATCACGAAAACCCTAGAGACAGATAGAACAGAGGAAGTTAATTGGATTTCTGCTGTCACCTGTAATATAGATGCCCTACCAGAGGGTTACAATGTTTCAGAGCCAATTCAGCCTTTTTCTTCAGAAGACATCAGAGTAGCCCAAAGTGCGGACCTTGTCATAAGCAGAGCTTTGACCCTGAGAAGAACACACGCCTTCCTAAAACATAAAGATAAAATCACAGAAAATAAAGCTGTCCAACAGATGCTCAGGGAATGGCCTCATCTGCAGATTGATGAGGATGGCATCCTCAGGAGAGAGACAGCCACAAGAAAACAGGTGGTTGTTTCTGAATCCCTGAAACTGATTATCTACAAAAACTTAGATGAGGAAATGGGACACTTTGGCGCTGATCGAATAGTGGCTCTTGCAAGGGAACGCTTCTTTTGTCCTAAGATGAGACAAGACATGGAACACTATGTCACACAAGTGTGTCATTGCATCAAGAGAAAAAAACCTAATAGGATAACCAGAACACCTATTCAGAGACCTCTGCACCGTTTGAGCTGATTTTAATTGACTACCTCCACTTAGACAAGTGTAAGGTCAGTGAAGAATACATACTTGTGGTCGTGGACCATTTCACAAAATATGCACAGGCATATGCGACAAAAGAAACATCTGGGAATACTGCAAGCAGAAAGCCTTTTGATGACTTTGAGCGTTTTGGCTTTCCCTTCAAGATACATCATGATCAGGGAAAAGAGTTTGAAAACATGCTGTTTCGCAAGCTCCAGGACTACTGTGTTATTCACCATTCATATACCTCTCCATATCACCCACAATCTAACCCTGCAGAACGCTTCAATAGGACACTGCTTGGTGTGTTGCGCACACTAGAGGAGTCAGAAATCTAGGTGGAAAGAGCACCTCAATAAAGTGGTTCATGCTTACAACTCTACTGTGAATGAAGCCACAGGGTTTTCACTGTTTTTCCTCCTCTTTGGTCATGAGCCAACATTACCTATTGACCTAAGGTTTCCAAAGAGAGTTGAAGAAAGGCACCAGTTACAGGCTGGCTATGCAGAGAAGTGGATAGAGGTCATGCAAGAAACTTATGCCATAGCAATGTAAAATATGAAGAAAAGTGCCTGGAGGGGACAAAAAAATTACAATCAACGGACATGGAGTTCAGCCCTTAAGCCAGGTGACCACGTCCTGGTGAGGAATCTCACTCCCAGAGGCGGTCCCGGGAAACTGCGCAGTTATTGGGAAGATGCAGTTCATGTGGTTAAGGAAAGAAAAGGCCCTGATAGTCCTGTCTACGTGGTGGAACCATTGTTAGGATCAGGGAGGAAATGTGTGTTGCATTGTAACCTACTCCTGCCATGTCTTGGTGGAAGATTCTGAGGTTTGGCAACCCAGCCTGAAAAGCAACCAAAACAAAGAAAAACAAACAGTAAGAAATCATACAGATAAGTGTGATGCTCAGTTGACAGACACAGATAGCTCTCGTGAAGGAGAATGTTACTTGCAGACAGCAGTAAGACATGCTGGCCAACCCATCAATGTAGAAGCAGAAGAGTTCCAGCCAAGGATAGAAACACCCAGTGATGTGTCTGAGAGGACAGAAGCAACTGCAGAACACCCTGAAGAGGAACACGCCAAGCAGGGAGACAGCATGGAGAGAGGAGGAAACTCGGGTGGTTGACACAGAAAATGTGGATGGACAGGCCTAGGAGAGTCAGACAGCCCAGGTGTGTCTACCCCTATGATCAGCTTGGCCAGCTGACCTTTCAGCAGCTGAAAACCTGCCCTATCAGTGTGAAAAGGCCTCCAGGAGTCAACTGTGAACCCTCCAGCAGCTCATCATTATGTATCCTTTTATTACAAGCAAAACCCTTAGATAATATTTTACGTGGTTACAGAGTGGACAGTTATTTAAGTGATAACTACAGGAATGGAATACTATAAGTGTAGTAAGTCCCGTATTTGAACAGTAGCAACAAGAGGAGTGACTGGAGTCACTGGAGTTGAAATATGTAGATATATAAGGATGGATGAAAAAAAAAGTTTTTTTCCTTGTCCCTTTATGAAGACTTGGAGGGGCCCCCAATACTTTGATGGACTGACTATTCACCCTGCATTACTAATGGCCTATGAACTTTTAGCCTTGCATTGATGCCATGAGAGACTTTCTGAGCAAACGAAGTATTGAGAGACACTGGCCTAATCAGTCTATAATGTGTGATGTGTATGAAAATACTTACCACTTTACCCACCTTCCACCAAGTGTTTGATTGTTGAAACGTTGATTCTGTTATAGAAAAAAATGGTCAGTAACATTTTTTTTTACTGGGGGAGGGTGTTGCGACCTAGAAATATTTGATAAATTCTATTTTTTGACAATGTATAAGTATAAGTTTTATGAGGGGAACATAATAAATTGAATTGCTATTTTGCAATTAGTTTAAATATTTTTCAGATTTGTTTTACTGCCAAGAGGTCAGGGGTGAACATTTTGATGATGTTATTTAGCAGGCGCTGAGAGAGAGAGACAGCGGCGTATGTATTAGCAGTGTGTGTGAAAAGAGCTCCATGTAAAGGAAAACTAACAGTGAATCGGGAGAATAAAACGTACAGAGAAAAAAACAGGAGATGAAGCCTGATGGAGTCTTGTCTGTCCAAGGGTGTAACATATGCTTAAACCCACTTTATAATAGTAAGTGTCTTACAGCACTTGCCATCAAGCACACTGCATAATGTTTTTCCCACTAGTTGTCATGTATACATGATTTTTAAGAGTGTGCTATCCCCACACAATCCTGTGATGTAATGTGCTTTGACAGATGAATAACTATGTCTCACAAAATTTACAAACAGATGGTCCACATTTTAGCTTGTTGGGAAAGGTGAAAAGAATACAAACTAACTACATCTCAATTCAGAAACTGCACCCTTCAAATGACGCTGTCTACAAAGATGCAGCCCAAGTATTGTAGACAGTGTAGGCTGAACTATATGCTGAACTGAAATGAGATGGCCTTGTCTATGGAGGATTTCCTATTGGTTCCAGCCCCTATCGTTGACTTACAAAACACTGCTCACGATGCCTAGCCACCTTCAAAGTTGCAGTTGGACCAGAGTTGGACAATGGTTCTGGGAAGATGTATTAATATTATTTCTAATGATGGAAAAATACATATGGATTAGATTTTATTTATTTTCTGTTGGCTTGCTGGTTGGCACTGTTACCTCATAAGTTTGCATCTCCCCTTGCGTGTGTGGGTTTTCTCTGGGTATTCCGGTTTCCTCCCATAGTCCAAAAACATGTAGGTCAGGTTGATTAATGATTCTAAATTGCTCCTAGGAGTGAGTGTGTGTGGTTTTCTGTATCTATGTGGCCCTGTGATGGACTGGTGACCTGTCCAGGGTGTACCCCTGCTTTTGACCCAAAGAGAGCTGGGATAGCCTCCAGAAGACCCCCATGATCCTATACAGGAATAAGTGGGTATAGATAATGGATGTTCTGTTGGAGGAAAAATTAGATGCATCACTGCAGGTTATTAAGACCCCTTGTTTTTAAGCATTTGTATCATTATTCATTTGGGCCAGATCCACAGAATAAGAACTTGTGTCAAGCATATTCCCTTTTTGCTACCAGCATTTAAAGAATATTGTAATATGTTGGATCATAAAGGAAACAACAGATGAAGCCTTTGTTTCCTGGCAAAAGAAGGCCCCATTTGTCAGCCACATTTTGCGGCACCCTTGTCATAACACTATGGCTTTTTAATACTCTATGAAGGATGTGGCTCCTGAACTGGGACACAACAAAGTGCATCCTACTTTACATGAATATAAGGACATAACATTTAGCACGAGTTAACACAAAGTTCATGAGACACACATTTCATGAAAATACTCATCTAGCAAACAACTGTGATACTGAACCAATACATATAGACAGCAGAACGCAATATAGGATAAAGGATGCAAGTAAGAAGAAACAAATTGTAGAGATATCTACATACACATGTGGACAAAATTGTTGGTACCCTTCCATTAAAGAAAGAAAAACCCACAATGGTCACTGAAATAACTTGAAACTGGCAAAAGTAATAAATATAAATTTACTGAAAATTAACTAAAAATCAGACATTGCTTTTGAATTGTGGTTCAACAGAAGCATTTTAAAAAACAAACTAATTAAACTGGCCTGTACAAAAACGACAGTACCCTTAACTTCATATATTGTTGCACAACCTTTTGAAGCAGTCTGTAACAGATACTGGCGGACACAGAGGTAAGTGAAGTCACCCAAGTGTGTTATTGAACAGTGCAAACTGAAACTGGCAGGAAAGGAAAACATAGGAAACTAGACAAGGAGAATCGTAATCTTCGCTTTAGCGTGCGGGAGTAAGGTCCACGTCGTGTTTACGAGATCGGACCAGGAAGGGAGTGAGGAGAGTTCTTATATCCATGGCTGTGGTAATGAGGTGCAGGTGATCGTGGTAAGGACTCAGGTGAAGCGGATTGAAGTGATTGTCTGAGGAGGGAGCCTGACCGAACCGTGACACAGTCACTATAATCAAGTGATTTCTGTAACACTCAATGAGACTTCTGCAACTGTCAACAGGTATTTTGGCCCACTCCTCGTGAGCAAACTGCTCTTTCCACAGATGTTCAATAGGATTTAGATCAGGGCTCATGGAAGGCCATTTCAGAATGGTCCAGTATTTTGTTCTTAGCCATTCTTTGGTGTTTTAAACTGTCTATTGACGAATAAAAAAGCTCTCCGTAAAGCCAGAACTGCATACTATTCATCACTAATAGAGGAAAATAAGAACAATCCCAGGTTTCTTTTCAGCACTGTAGCCAGGCTGACAAAAAGTCACATCAACATGTCTCTTAGACCCCATTCCGACTAGAGTGCTTAAAGACACCCTTCCATTAATTAATCTTTATTAGACTTAGTAAATTTATCTCTAGTATTAGGCTATGTACCACAGCCCTTTAAGACTGCAGTAATCAAACCCCTACTCAAAAAGCCTAGCCTTGATCCAGGAATCTTGGTTAATTATAGACCAATATCCAACCTACCATTTATTTCTAAAATTCTAAGATTTCATTCTATATCTGTAATAGTTTTCTTTATCTGCCATCTTGGCACTAAGAGGTTAAGTTTGAATACATGCCAGGTTTGTGGAATCAGGGCTGTATGATTGTGACCCTGTGATGTATTTTTGACAACCATGACTTGACAAGGCATGGTGTGTGTGACTTAAGTACAACTAACTGTAAATTATGGTTCTGTCTATGGAACAGGGTAGCAAGGCTTGGTAATGAGGTAATTAAAGATGGTAGTGCTATCAACTTATTTATAAAAATTATACATACTGTATACTTGTATTACTGTACAAAATTAGATGCTGTTTACCTAATCAGTAGGCAGCAATTCAAGAAACACTAACCACTTTTAATTTTGTGATGTTTACTCTACAGATTGACAACCAGTTGGATCACAGCTGTTCTATAATCTATCCATTCACAGAACATCTAAATTTGGTGAGTATCTGTGGAGGGGCAAATACAGATAACTCAAGCTTTTGATCCTGGGAGTTCACTGGGCTATTAATATATTCTTTAATCATGTAGGATTCTGAACAGACACAAAATATAGGTACTCTATGATGCATAAAGGCAAAGGCAAATTTATTTGTATAGCACCTACACTACGCAATTCAAAGTGCTTTACAAGGCATATAATTACATTAAAAGCATTGAAAAGAGCATTTAAAACAAAGACATTTAACATAAAATAAATTTAAATCAAATAAAGTAAATTAAAATAAAACATAAAAGCACATTAAGAAAACAAAGATGAACAATTATTTGAAGGCAGCAGTAAACAACAGTGTTTTCAGTCCTGATTTGAATGAGCTGACAGTTTGAGCAGACCTCAGGTGTTCAGGAAGTTTGTTCCACAAGTGAGGAGCATAGTAACTGAATGCTGCTTCACTTTGTTTGGTTATGGTTCTGGGAACACACAGTAGACCTGTCCCAAATGACCTGAGAGGTCTGGAAACCTCATAGGGAACTAATATATCTTGAATATATTTTGGTCCACAACCATTTAGTGCTTTATAAACTAGCAATAAGATTTTAAAATCTATCCTTTGACTAACGGGAAGCCAGTGTAGTGATCTAAGAACTGGTGTGATATGGTCCAGTTTCCTGGTGTTTGTAAGGACTCTGGCAGCAGCATTCTGGATTAGCTGCAGCTGCCTGATTGACGTTTTGCTAAGAAATGTAAACAAGCCATTACAATAATCTAACCTACTGAAGATAAATGCATGAACAAGTTTTTCTGCATCTTGTTTAGACAGAAAACCTTTTATTCTAGCAATGTTTTTCAGGTGGTAATAGGAAGATTTAGTGATAGATTTTATGTGGTTGTTAAAATTCAGGTCTGAGTCAATGATTACACCAAGGTTTCTGGCTTGATTTGTAGCTTTCAATGGCATGGAGTCAAGGTGAGCAATGACCTTTGACCTTTCATTTTTGGGGCCAAAAACAATCACTTCTGTCTTGTCTGTATTGAGCTGGAGAAAATTCTGGCGCATCCATTCTTTGACTTGATTAATACACTCACATAATGAGATTAGAGGACTATAATCATGAGATGATACTGATATATAAAGTTGGGTGTCATCTGCATAGGTATGGTAGTCAATGTTGTGGTATTCCATAATCTGAGCAAGGGGCAGCATGTAGATATTGAATAAGAGAGGACCAAGAATAGACCCCTGAGGAACCCCACATTTCATTTTTGTTCGCTCAGACTCAGTAATTACCAAGTGACACAAAATATTCTCTATCTTGTAAGTAAGATTTTAACACTGTGCCAGTAACTCCCACCCACGCTTCTAGTCTATCAAGCAGCACATCATGATCAACTGTTTCAAATGCAGCACTGAGATCCAGTAGTACTAAAACAAAGATTCATCATTATTCAAATATAAATCATTTAAAATTTTAATAAGTGCAGTCTCGGTGCTGTGGTGTGCGCGAAATCCAGACTGAAGTGCATTAAAAAGATTGTTTTGCACCATAAATCTGTGAATTTGTTGAGAAACTTTTTCAATTACTTTTCCCAAAAATGGAAGATTCGATATTGGCCTGTAGTTACTTACTGCTGAAGCATCTAGATTAGGCTTTTTAAGAAGAGGTTTTATAACAGCAGTTTTTAAGGCCTGGGGAAACTGCCCTGACTGAAGAGAACTATTGACAATCTGCAATGGATTGGAGCTAACCTGTTAAAAACATTTTTAAAAAAATTTGTCGGTATAATATCAAGGCAGCATGATGTAGATTTTAATTGTAGAAGTGTTTCTGCCAGAGCTCTGTGATCAAGGAGATCAAAATGTTCTAGATTCACTGGAGAACAAGGAGGCACAGGTGATATTGTCATGTTCCTAGGACGGCAGCTAGATATAGTTTGTCTTATCTTTGATATTTTGTCTTTGAAAAAAGCTGAAAAATCACTGCATGACTTTTTGGACAGCAGTTCAGAAGGAAGAGAGGGTGCTGGGTTTGTGAGTCTGTCTACAATAGAAAACAATGTGCGGGCATTATTGCCTCTGAGAAAAATGATTGCCTTGCATTTTTAAATTTTTGGTAATAGTTGTGAAGACTCTCTTTGTACAAGTCGAAATGAACCTGGAGTTTGGTTTTTCGCCACTTGCGTTCTGCTTGTCTGCATATTCTTTTCGGAATTTTAACCACTGTGGCTTTTCTCCAAGGTGACTTTGACTTTTTTCTTGCTGAGAATACCTTAATTGGGGCAATGGAATCAATAACAGTCATAACTTTGGAACTGAAACTGCTTACAAGATCATCAACAGGGGTTGATGGCATGGTTGGTGATGGTGCAAAAACCTGAATAAATAATGCACAGCTCTTCTCGTTAATATTCCGCTTTTTGACTACCTCTGTTTCGCCTGTGTTCAAAACAGCAGGGGTGGTTGTTTTAAAAAAAACACAGCAATGATCAGAAAGAGCAACATCGGTCACCACCACCTCAGAAATATTAAAACCTTTAGAGATTATTAGATACAGTGTGAGTCCCTTGATATGTGTTGGATCTGTTACATGCTGAGAAAGCCCAAAGTTTTCCAGGATGTTCAAGAGTTCTTTTGCACTTGCATCATTGAGATTATCAACATGAATGTTAAAGTGACCCACTAAAACAATGCAATCAAAATCAATGCATGCAATATATAGTAATTTAGCAAACTTGTCAAAAAAATGTGCATTGTACTTTGGGGGTCTATAAATAGTTACAAATGTTGCTCGACAGGAGGATTTGGTATGAAGAGCAACATATTCAAAGGAGTCAAACTTTCCATATCATATGTTTTTGCATTTGAGGCTATCATTAAATAAAATGGCAACTCCACCTCCTTTCTTATGTATTCTTGTTTCACTCATGAAACTGAAATTTGGAGGGATTGATTCAATACGAACTGCAGCATTATTATCTCGTCCTAACCATGTTTCAGTTAAAACATAAAATCAAGCTTGTGCTTAATAGCTTAATTTTCACCATGTTTTGGGACATACTGTGGTTGGCAAGGGATACATAAATTTGCAGAATGCATTGGGTAAATCTAATTTCTCTGTAGATTTACCAAACGTTTTCTGTTACCTATCAAAACTGGGATTGAAACTATTTGCATACTGGGCCCCGGCTTTTCCTGGAGAGAGCCATGGCTAAAAGTATTGCAGCCTGGACCCAGCACATATCAGTTAGAGCTTACTGTGCTGTTATCAGGCTGTGGAGACAGAATGATTTCTTTGACGGTGTGGAGGAGGGGGTGGTGGATGCTGCAATTGTGATTGCAGCAGAGCTGGTTGAGGAATTGGTGGGGCATGTCGCTTTGAGGGGCTTCTGGGGGTGAAAATGACACTAGGGGAGGAGGTCAGTTTGGGCCCAGTAGTGATGTGCTTCATCAGGTTGGCGAGGTTCTTGGTGATAGGGAATGGGATGCCCCGGGAAGATGGTGAACTAGGTAGGGTTTGCGGGGTTGTGGGAAGTGAATCCTCACAGGCAGTATCTGCTAGTGGAGGGGGTGTGGCCTCGTCATCTTTGCTCTGACTTCTCGCCATGTTAGAGCATTCGGGGGAGAGTGTTGGCTTTGGATGTTTTGATTTTTCTTCATTTTGTTTAGATTCCCATCGTATCTTGGAAAGATTGTGGCACAGGAAGAAAAATAGGTTGGAGGTGAAAGCTCCGTATAAGACAGAAACACACACTTGAATACAGAGGCAAAAATCTAGTTAGGCTGGTGGTTAAAAAAATGTGAAAATGACACAAGCAAACATAACAGTTGTCATACTGAACTCCACAGATTTCTCCCTCTAAACTTGCAATGGAAACTTATTCCAAAAGTAGGGTGGCCCAAAGAGCACATGCTCTACCCCAAAGGGATCATTACTGAATCTGAGGACAGTTAAACTATCATAAAAAGAAAATACAGGGTTTAATTGACAAGGAATTCAATTCAATTCAATTCAATTTTATTTGTATAGCGCCAAATCACAATACAAATCATCTCAAGGCACTTTACAAAAACTAAAACTAAAAACCCAACAATTCCCTTATGAGCAAGCACTTGGCGACAGTGGAGAGGAAAAACTCCCTTTAATGGAAGAAAAAACCTCCAGCAGAACCGGGCTCAGTTTGGGCGGCCATCTGCCTCGACCGGTTGGGGTGAGTGGATAGAGCAGAGAGAAAAGAACAGCAACAATAAACAACAAATAGACACTGCAAGGTGGTGGGAACAGTAACTGCACATCAGCGATATACAGCTCCAGGACCAGGGACAACTGCAGAAGGTACAGAGAGAACAGAGAGAGAGGGAGAGAGCACAAACTAGGGGAGAGAGAGAGCACAAGGTTAGTAACATTCAATGGTGGAATATACATGAGGTGGGAGGAGAGAAGAGAGGAGAGGGGAAGGGAAAGGGGGTGGGGGGTTAGGGTAGGGGAGCTCAGTGCACCGATGGTCCTCGGGCAGTCTAGGCCTATAGCAGCGTAACTAAGGGATGGTTCAGGGTTGCCTGAAGCCAGCCCTAATTATATGCTTTGTCAAAGAGGAAGGCTTTAAGTCTAGCCTTAAAAGTACAGAGAGTGTCTGCCTCCTGAACCCAGGCTGGGAGCTGGTTCCATAGAAGAGGAGCTTGATAACTAAAGGCTCTGCCTCCCATTCTGCTTTTGGAAACTCTGGGAACCACAAGTAGGCCTGCACTCTGAGAGCGAAGTGGTCTATTGGGATAATATGGTACTATGAGGTCTTTGAGGTATGAAGGAGCTTGATTATGAAGGGATTTGTATGTGAGAAGAAGGATTTTAAATTCTATTCTATATTTTACAGGGAGCCAATGAAGAGAAGCCAATATAGGAGAAATATGATCTCTCTTGCTAGTTCCTGTCAGGACTCTGGCTGCGGCATTCTGGATTAATTGGAGGCTTTTTATGGAGATATTGGGACATCCAGATAGTAATGAGTTACAGTAATCTAGCCTTGAGGTAACAAATGCATGGACTAGTTTTTCTGCATCATTTTGAGACAGGATGTTCCTAATTTTGGAAATGCTGTGCAGGTGAAAGAATGCAGTTCTAGAGATTTGTTTTATGTGTGAGTTAAAGGACATGTCCTGGTCAAAAATAACTCCAAGGTTTTTTACAGTAGTGCTGGAGGCCAGGGTTATGCCATCTAGAGTAGCTATAATTTTAGAAAAGTTATTTCTGAGATTTTTTTGGCCCAAATATAATGACTTCTGTTTTCTCCGAGTTTAAAAGTAAAAAGTTACTGGTCATCCAGGCCTTGATGTCAGTTAGACAGGCTTGAAGTCTTTTTTAACTGGTTTGTGGTAACAGGTTTAATAGATAGATGTAACTGAGTGTCATCTGCATAGCAGTGGTAATTAATACAGTGCTTCCTAATGACATATCCTAAAGGAAGCATGTACAGGGTGAACAGAATCGGTCCTAGCACGGAGCCTTGTGGAACTCCTTAACTAACTTTTGTTCGTGTGGAAGGTTCATCATGGACATGAACAAACTGGAATCTGTCCGATAAATAGGATTGGAACCACTTTAACGCTGTTCCTCTGATACCAATCACATGCTCCAGTCTCTGTAATAAGATGTTGTGATCAAAGGTGTCGAATGCTGCACTAAGGTCTAGGAGGACAAGTATTGAAACAAGTCCATTACCTGAGGCTAAGAGAAGATCGTTGGTAACTTTCAACAGTGCTGTTTCTGTACTATGATGTGCTCTAAATCCTGATTGAAAATCTTCAAATAGTTCATTCCTGTGTAAGTGGTCTGATAGCTGCTTAGCAACAGCTTTTTCTAGGATTTTAGAAATAAATTGGCAGGTTATTAATGGATATTGGTCTATAATTAGCCAAGACTCCTGGATCAAGACTAGGCTTTTTGAGTAAAGGTTTGATTACTGCAGTCTTAAAGGCCTGTGGTACGTAGCCTGATAGTAGAGATAAATTTACCAAGTCCAATAAAGATGAGTTCATCAATGGCAGGGTGCCTTTAAGTAGTCTAGTCGGGATAGGGTCAAAGAGACACGTTGATGATTACGATGAAGCAACTACTGATGTAAATTCAGAGAGATCTATGCGAGAGAAGCAGTCTAAACATAACTGAGGTCCTACAGATGATTCAAGAGCTACTGTAGTAGAAGATTCATTTATTGCAGGTATAGGAAGCATCTGCTGAATTTTCTCTCTAATAGTTGTGATTTTATTTGTAAAGAAACTCATAAATTCATCATTGCTTTGCTGAGAGCTAAGGGAACACTGGGCTCAACAGAGCTGTGACTTTTTGTCAGCCTGGCTACAGTGCTGAAAAGAAACCTGGGATTGTTCTTATTTTCCTCTATTAGTGATGAATAGTATGCAGTTCTGGCTTTACGGAGAGCTTTTTTCTATATTATTGGAAATTAGATTAAATTCTTCTAAATTTGTGGAATGCCACTTCCTTTCCAGCCTTCGTGATGCCTGCTTTAAAGTACGGATATTTGAACTGTACCATGGAAATAATCTCCTCTGATTCACTAACTTCTTTTTCAGAGGCGCCACAGTATCAAGAGTTTCATGCAGTGAGGTTACAGCGCTGTCAACAACATGATCAATTTGGTAGGGAGTGGGATTGAAGCAGCTGCCCTCCACTATGTTTATACTTGGCATAGAGGTAAATAAAGATGGAATCATTTTCTTAAATTTATTAACAGCGTTGTCGGACCCTGCTGTAGTGGAATTTTCTTCCAAACGCTGCATGATCCATCATTTTAAATTCAAAAGTTATTAAAGAATGATCTGACAAAACAGGATTTTTTGGGAAAAACTATTAGATGTTCAATTTCGATGCCATAGGTCAGAACAAGATCAAGGGTGTGATTGAAACAGTGGGTGGGTTTATTAACATTTTGAATGAAACCAATTGAATCTAATATAGAATTAAATGCAATGCTGAGGCTGTTATTTTCAATGTCTACATGAATGTGATTTACACCCACTAACAACAACACTTTATCTGAACTAAGCACTAAATCAGACAGGAAGTCTGGAAATTCAGTTAAAAACTCTGTGTAAGGGACAGGTGGACGGTACACAGTGACAAGTAGAACTGGTTTTTGTGTTTTCCAGTTTGGATGTGAGAGACTATGAGTGAGGCTCTCAAATGAGTTAAAATTGTTCTGAGGATGAAAGTTTAATAATAAGTTTTAGTGTAAGATTGTAGCTACTCCTCCACCTCGACCTGTGCTTCGAGGAACATGATAATTTTTATGACTGAGGGGGGTTGATTCATTCAGACTGACATATTCATCCTGCTGTAACCAGGTTTCAGTAAGATAAAGTAGGTCAATTTGGTGATCAGTTATCAAATCATTTACTAACAAAGATTTAGATGAAAGAGACCTAATATTTAATAGTCCACATTTGACAGTTCTGTTTTTCTGTTCAATAAGAGGAGTGGTCTTAATTTTTAAGTTTTTATGAATAACTCCTCTTCTGTTAACTTCTGATTTGATTTATATGTTCGAGGGGCAGACACAGTCTCTATGTGGTTTGAGGGGGGCGGCGGCTCTAAGGAAACTGCAGAGAGGCATTTTAGACTGAGTCTCTGCATCCCGGTCCCCACCCTGGATTGTCAGGCTTTAGGTCGGCTAATAAACTCGGTCAAATTTCTAGAGATGAGAGCTGCACCATTCAAAGTGGGATGGATGCCGTCTCTCGCTACCAGACCGGGTTTTCCCCAGAAAGTGGCCCAATTGTCTATGAAGCCCACATTGTTTGCTGGACACCACCTAGACTGCCAGCGACGGAACGACGACATGCGGCTAAACATGTCATCGCTGGTCAGATTGGGGAGGGGTCCAGAGAAAACTACGGAGTTTAGCATAGTGACACACCGACTCAACATTAATTTTAGTGACCTCCGATTGGAGTAATCGGGTGTCATTGCTGCCGACGTGAATAATAATTTTCCCATATTTATAATTAGCCTTAGCCAGCAGCTTCAGATTTGACTCGATGTCGCCCGCTCTGGCCCCAGGAATACATTTGACTATGGTCGCTGGTGTCTCTATTTTCACGTTCCTGACTATGGAATCGCCAATTATCAGAGTCGGTTTCTCAGTGGTTGTGTCGCTGAGCGGGGAAAATCTATTAGAAACGTGAACAGGCAGGTGATGAGCCGTGGGCTTCTGCTTAGGAGTACGTTTCCGTCGGACCGTCGCCCAGGCTAATTCTCCGGGCTGCTCCGGAGCTGCCCGTGGACCGCTAACAGACCCTGAGCTCGGTGGCTCCACACCAGCTAACCGGGCTAGGCTAGCTGGCTTTTGTTCGAAGGTGCGGAGCCGCGCTTCCAAATCAGTGATCCTCGCCTCCAAGGCTAACAGAACCTTACACTTATTACAGGTATCATTATCGCTAAAGGAGGCAGAGGAATAACTAAACATGTGGCACACCGAGCAAGAAAGAGAGAGAGAGGGAGAGGCCATGTTAGCTTAGCTAACTAGCTAGCTAAGCTAACCGGTAGGCTAACGAGCGCTAAGTCAGGAAATAGCAATAAATACCGGTCAAAATAGAAAGGTACTTGACTAGTACCGGAATGTAGCAGTTAATGAATTGTTTAGAGTTTAGTTAGTTTTTAGATGTGTTAAACTATAGCTAGTCTGTTGCTAGTCTGTAGACAAACTATACAACACACACAACACGATACGCTTGCAAGACAAAAGTGATTCACTTACCCAGAGAGCAATACCAACAGGGGGCGATCCTCCTTACAGCCTCCTTGCAGTACACTGTAGTCTTCAGTCTGACACACGCGCCAGAACTTCATTAATTATACTGTGAACAGAGAATCCCTAATAATGTAGCCTGGAATGACATCAGATAGCACAACTGTTATGTGTGGAGCGAAAAACTGTTTGAGAAACAGCATTCAGGCTTATTGAATTAAACTGTAAGTGTGAATAGGTTTCATGGTAAATACCAAAGAGAGATTAAAAGTGTCATTAATTTAGAGGAAGAAACAGAGTTCTATTTCATCCTTCCTGACCGCCAGAGGGCGGTGCTTCAAGCGCATGCGCAGTTCGAGTAATTATATCTAAAAAGTCACCTGTGACCCCGGATGACCGCTAGAGGTGACAGATATTCCGGCGCCCTCCCGATTCTCTTTTCCTCTTTTCTTCTCGCGCGCGGTTCGCACTGAATACTTGCACAGCAAGCAACGCACTCCTTGACAGTTGCTGGTAGCTCCGTGACCCCATCGGTCGGGGAAGCCGAATTCCGCCCCCCAGGAGCTGCGACTGTGGATTTTCTGGACCTCAGGTATGTGGTTATATATCTCGTTTTCACCCTTGCTGGTTTAGACGGTATGCCCATCCTCTTTCCCCAGCCATGGTGCTAACACTAAGCTTTCACATTAACCAGGAAGCCGGCTGATAGCGATGGCATTGTGCCTCCCTTCCCAGCTGGTTGTGATAAGTGTTGCGCTTTTCCGCTGCGATCGAAATGCTGTAGTTGTTTTCTGTTTGGTAGTGATGGAGACTTGAGTATTTGTAGGTGACGATAGCGTTCACGCTCCCCGCTCCCACTTTCTGTGTTTTCCGCACCGTTTGTTCGCTGCGGTTGAAACACCGCAGTTGTTTTCTTTATGGAGGATGCTGAGGAGGGGGCCTCGCGGGCTTCAGAAGCGAGTTCAGTGTCCTCTGGTTGGAGTACACTGAGTGACACAAATGGTAATTTTATGCAATGCCTCATGCGCACGGCCCTGGAGCAGTTGCAGATAGAAGTCCCGCAGCAGGCTGACTCGGCCCCACCGAGTGCCTTCTTCAGGCGTGGACGGGCCCCTACGGCTTTTGTTGTTCCCCTTTCCAGGGAATACCTGAAGGAGTTACATACCTGCTGGAGGGACCCCGGAGCCCAGTCACAGCTGTCAGTCGATGGTCGAGTCCTGGCATCCATGCACAATGCAGCAGAGGTGGGCTTGGCGCACATGCCTGCAGTTGAGCCAACTATCGCCTCCCTCATTGTGACACCTGAGGAGGCACTGCGCCCAACTGTCCGGTGCCCACGACCCCAGTATCAAGTCATGGATGACCTTCTGACAAGGGCCTATAATGCTGGTGCACGTGCTGGCCGTCTTGGCAATTCACTAGCGCACCTTATGTTTGCCTTATTGGCCTATTTACAGGACAGCACTGCCGCTCCTTCCACTACTGCATTTAGCGATGCAGCATTGCAGGCTTTTGCCCTGTTGATGGGTGAGCTGGGTCGGATGATGTCATTCCTAGTCCAGACTCGCCGTCAGGTATGGCTGGCACAGTTGGCACTGACGGAGCAGTGTCGCAAAATCCTCCGTAGTCTCCCTGTGGAACCTGGAGAGTTGTTTGGTTCGGCTGCATCGGAGGCACTGGAGTGAACCATTCAAGCTCGGGAGACCAGGCAGCAGCTTTCGGGCCTCAGTAGACCCTTGGCCCACTGCCGTCTAGAACTCATCCTGCCACCGCTCCCTACCAGCAACACTGGACGTGGCGGGCAGGCAGGGGCTTTCATGATCAAGCCCGTCCACCACCGGAGCAACTTTGGGCCCAGCGTCCTCCCCGTCACCCCCCCAAGGCCCCAAAGGGCAGTGGGGGCAGAAGATGAAACTTCCGGGACAGCTGTCGGGGTTTTTTACCCAGCAGCACCTCAGTTGTTGGGCTGCTCTCACTTCAGACCCATGGGTGGTTGCCACCTTGACCCTATTTCGAGCCAGGTTAAAATGACTATCATCAGTGACCCGGCAAGAGCCCTGGCGCTGGACCAGGAGTTATCCACCCTCCTGGCCAAGGGCGCAATTGAGGCAGTAGGCCTTCTGTTGCAACCCAGAGGCCACTATTCCCCATACTACCTCAATCCAAAAAGGACCTCAATCCTAGACTTACGAGGATTCAACAAGTACTTGAAAGTGTTACCATTCCATATGCTAACCACGGCAGAGGTATTGCAAACCATCGCCGGCGGCGAATGGTTCACCTCTATAGACCTCAGGGACGCGTACTTTCCATCCCTATTGCACCACAGCACAGGCGGTTCCTCCGCTTTGCATACCAGGGACGCCACTGGCAGTTCAGGGTGTTCCGATTCGGGCTGTTGCTCTCACCGCTGGTCTTCACCCGGTGTGTAAAGGCAGCTCTTGCTCCCTTGCAAGCCCAGGGTATGAAGCTGTTGCCGTACCTGGACAATTGGCTGCTCTGCGCCACATCTCATGCTCAGGCAACTCGGGACACTGCCCATCGCTGTCCTATGTTGCCACAGAGCGTGACGGGTCACTCCACCAGAGGCGTCGCCACATCATGGACGGCCATGAGAATATATATCACCTCTGGGGGTCATCCAGGATCACAGGTGACTTTTTTGGTATAAATACTCGAACTGCGCATGCGCAAAGGGAAAATTCAGCCTCTGGCGGTCATTCAGGACTCATAGAACCGCAGTTACATGCGTAACTCTCATTCTCTTAAATAAACCTCATAAACCTAAATAAACCTCAGCCGAGTAGGAAACAGCCCTAACCCCAGCCTGATGAATTGTGGCCTTTCTGTCAAGTAATCTATGAAAACATGGGGGGGTTGAATGGTATTGAGTGCACTTGAAAAATCAAATAATACTAGATGATGCAATTTCTGAAGAAATTGCGTTGGGATTGCTGATCGCCGCGAAAAGCTCGAGGCAGACCGCTTCGCCGAAGCACGTTTTGAATCGACCGACGCGATTGCGATAATCGAGAAATACGAACGGAAGTGAGGGTGCTTTTATTTTGAGAAAATGCTATAAACAGGCTTTTATTTTGAAAGGACAAAGTGCTGCAGGAGACTCATGGGACCTTGTACAAGAATCTGGACTTTATTTTGAATATTCCTTACTATTTACAAAAATGTAATAACTTACTATAAATAACTGTAGACTTTTATTGTGAAAGTCTCACCATGTCAGAAACCATGGCTTTAGAAAATGGCCTCATTTGGTACCTGAAGCTGTATGCCAATAGGTAACGTCCGTTTTAATATTGAGTTGCTGTTTCAGGGCTCTTCTATTGAGAAAATGCTATTTCGGGGCTTTTATTTTGAAAGGACAAAGTGGTGCAGGAGACTCTTGGCGACCTTGTTCAAGAATCTAGACTTTAATTTGAATATTCCTTACTATTTACAAAAATGTAATAACTTACTATAAATAACTGTAGACTTTTATTGTGAAAGTCTCACCATGTCAGAAACCACGGCTGACATGGAAAATGGCCTCACTTGGTACCTGAAGTTGTATGCCAATAGGTAACTTCCATTTTAATATTGAGTTGCTGTTTCAGGGCTCTTCTATTGAGAAAATGCTATTTCGGGGCTTTTATTTTGAAAGGACAAAGTGGTGCAGGAGACTCTTGGCGACCTTGTTCAAGAATCTAGACTTTATTTTGAATATTCCTTAAAATTTACAAAAATGTAATAACTTACTATAAATAACTGTAGACTTTTATTGTGAAAGTCTCACCATGTCAGAAACCATGGCTGACATGGAAAATGGCCTCACTTGGTACCTGAAGCTGTATGCCAATAGGTAACGTCCATTTTAATATTGAGTTGCTGTTTCAGGGCTATTCTGTTGAGAAAATGCTATTTCGGGGCTTTTATTTTGAAAGGACAAGGTGCTGGAGGAGACTCTTGGGACCTTGTACAAGAACCTAAACTTTATTTTGAATATTCCTTATAATTTACAAAAATGTAATATCTACGTTTTAATGACTAGACTTGTATTGTAGACTTGAGCTGTTGCTATGGTGTCCTAAACGCAGAGTGGGGGTGGGGGGGGGTCACCAAGTGTAACAGCAGTGGACATTTGGCAGCCCGTCATACTTAATTACCAACCACAGACAGCTTGCTATGCTTAAATTGCTTTGTGTTGAGCTGTTGCTATGGTGACCTATGCCCAGAGTGGGGGTGAAGGTGAGGGTGGGGGGGGGTGGTACTCAGTGGTCACCAAGTGTAACAGCAGTGGACATTTGGCAGCCAGTGATTCTTAATTACCAACTACAGACAGATGCTATGCTGCTATTGCATTGTATGTATTTGCTATGGTCACCTATGCCCAGAGTGGGGGTGAGGGTCGGGAGTGGCAGGGGGGTGGTACTGAGTGGTCACCAAGTGTAACAGCAGTGGACATTTGGCAGCCTTTCATTCTTAATTACCAACCACAGACAGATGCTATGCTGCTATTGCATTGTATGTATTTGTTATGGTCACCTATGCCCAGAGTGGGGGTGAGGGTGAGGGTGGGGGGGGGGGGGTGGGGGGGGTGGTATTGAGTTATCCCCATGTGTAACAGCAGTGGACAATATACAGCCAGTCATTCTTAATTACCAACCACAGACAGCTGCTATGTTGCTATTGCTTTTCCAGCTGTTGCTATGGTGACCTATGCCTAGAGTGGGGGTGGGGGTGGGGGTGGGGGGGGTGGTACAGAGTGGTCACCAAGTGAAACAGCAGTTGGCATTTGGCAGCCAGTCATTCTTAATTACTAACCACAGACAGATGCTATGCTGCTATTGCATTGTATGTATTTGCTATGGTCACCTATGCCCAGGGTGGGGGGGGGGGTGGTATTGAGTTATACACCATGTGTAAAAGCAGTGGACATTATACAGCCAGTCATTCTTAATTACCAATCAGGGACAGATGCTATGCTGCTATTGCTTTGTTTTGAGCTGTTGCTATGGTGACCTATGCCCAGAGTGGGGGTGAGGGTGGGGGGGGGGTGGTACTCAGTGGTCACCAAGTGTAACAGCAGTATAATAAAAATAATAATAAAGAGAAAAAACGAAGAACATATCTTGGGATTGCTGCTTTGCAAAGCAGCAATCCCAACAATAACTAGAAAATGCATTTCCTGCGGAAGATGCGTGTGAATGCTGAAAGCTGAATGAAGCTGCCCAACGATGCTGAAAATGGCTGAAACGCATTGCTGAACAAGCTGAAGGCTGAAATGCAATGCTGAAGAATCCTGGAAGCTGAAATGTAAAAGTGGAGTTGGAAGCTTAACCTGTTTAGCTAAAAAAACTTTTGAACATTGCTGAAAATGGCTGAAATGTATTGCTGAATAAGCTGAAGGCTGAAATGCAATGCTGAATAAGCTGAAGGCTGAAATGCAATGCTGAAGAATCCTGGAAGCTGAAATGTGAATGGATTTTGAAAATTAACTTGTTTAGCTAAAAAACTACTCAACATTGCTGAAAAGGCTGGAAAGAAAATCATATGATGTAGAAATTGCTAAAGAAAGAAGTTAAACTAACATGAAAGAAGACTGTAGTGAACGATGGAAGAACTAAAGGATTTGAATATAAGAGTTAAAAAAAGAAAATGAAACAGCAAAAAAGTGAACTTGTAGAAAGACTGTATAGACAGAAACAAATTATAGTTTAAAAACTAATAAATACTGCTGAAAAATAAGGAAGGTAAAGGCTGTGTAAGCGAATCACAAATATTTGAAGGACAGTTTTCTTAGAGAAAGAAGAGAAGATGGAAGGAAAGACTGAAAATGGGAAGATATGAAGCAATATGAAGTGGATAGTGTGGATAGTCTGGAAGTGTGCAGCGGAGGTGTGGGAGAGAGCATGGGAGAGCAGCTAGCCTTCAGAGGGAAGCTGTGGGCTCCAGAGGGTCCTGGAAGAGTAGAGTTGGGCCTGGGGCAGTGAGCTGCGGGCCTCCGGGGGGAAGCAGTGGGCCCTGGAGGGTCCTGGAAGTGTGCTCTGGGAGGTGTGGGAGAGAGCAGGGGAGAGGGGCAGGCATCCAGGGGGAAGCAGGGCTCTCTGGAGGGTCCTGGAAGTGTGCATGAGGGGGAGAGGGGCAGGGGAGAGGGGCAGGCATCCAGGGGGGAATGGTTCAGTTAACACTAGTTAACAGTGTGAGCATCCCTGGTTTGTGTGAAGATAACATACCAGAAGGGATTGGAATTATCATTTGTCATTAACAGATAAAAGAAAATTCAGTTTTATGTTTACATTAAAGATAGATTTTTTTTTTTTAAAGAAAACAACTAGGTTCAGGTGAGAAAGTGAGGTCAAAATGACACTACCTGACTGCATTACCCATAACAAGCCAGTTGTTTTCTTTTAAAAAAATAATGTATCTTTAATGTAAACATACAAACTGAATTTTCTTGTATCTGTTAATGACAAATGATAATTCCAATCCCTTCTGGTATGTTATCTTCACACAAACCAAAATAATAAGGTGCATATAGTCTAAATTTGTCCCTGCAGCAATCGCTAGCTCTCTCGCTCTCGGGCAGGAAGCAAGTGCTGCAAGCTAGCGCTGGCAATACGGGATGAGATTAAAGGAAATATAACGTTTCTTAATCGCCTAATGAAAATTCACAATACGCCAGTCAATGTGCTCCGATGTTCACGTCAAGTATCTGTGAACACACACACACACACACACACACACACACACACACACACGTAACGAGCTGCCAATGAAGCAATAAGAAGGGCTGTTCCTTGCTAGCAGATCGTCAACTATAACTTAACTGAAAACTGAGCAAAGCTCCTCACTTAACGTTACCATGATTGTTACACACATTTTGGTTAGTATTAAGGAATATACGTCATTTCATAGCCATGTGTATTCCAAATAAAATCAATACGAGTAATGTACGTCCACAGGTACGAAGCACAGACAGCCACTTTGTTTTGAGCTGTTACTATGGTGACCTAAGCCCAGAGTGGGAGGGGGACTGACGCAGCAGTTAGCACACGCTGAGTGAAGGAAAAGCTAACAAAACTTCACCTCACAAAACGGAGGAAGAAGTTAATCGCCGAAAAACGTACGGAAGAAGTCAGAATAATAATAAAGACACAGGATAACAATAGCATTCACACTAATAAAGAGAAAAAACGAAGAACATATCTTGGGATTGCTGCTTTGCACAGCAATCCCAACAATAAAAAAAAGAATAATAAAGAGAAAAAACGAAGAACATATCTTGGGATTGCTGCTTTGCACAGCAATCCCAACAATTATCCTCACATAACTTGCAGGTCCTTCCAGAGACAAAATGTGGTGAAGCATGTAGAGGACAGCATCATTAGAGGACAGCATCATTCACTTTTTTTTTTTTTTTTTGTAACAAAGCTTTCTCACTGAGGGTCACCTCAGAGGTAAGATTATATAGAAGTTTTACTTGCAAGGAGTAACAGTCACACAGCACCTTGATACAGCATGAGTCACTGGCTGATGCAGCCCAACACATTAGTTACTTTTAGTTTTAATGGTAACACAAAAGGGTCTTTCTGTGTCTTTCCCACAGAAAGACATCTGGGCCCTTATTAAATAGTCAAAGTTAGTGCAAACTGTTCTCAATGAGAGCAAAAATTATATTTCTACAATACACAATAAGCCCTATTCAGAAGTGTTTCAGTTATACTAAAGTAAGATGGATTAGGTTACTTGGGGGTAAACATTTTTAATTTCTCTAACAATCTGTAAGCAAACTGCAGAGGACCTACTGGGTCTTTAACCTTGAGTCTTAGTACGTGAAGAATCATCCTCTCCAGGACCTTCATAATATGGGATGTGAGAACCACCAGCCTGTAGTCATTTAGTTCAGCTGGACACTTTACTTTAGGTACTGGAACAATACAAGATGTTTTCCACAGAGCCGGGGCCCTTGCCAACTGTAGAATCCCTCTGTAGAGCTGTAGAGGCTCACACAGTTGGGCAACACAGTCCACACAGGCCACTTCTCTGATAGATGGTTTGAGAGAAGCATCAGACAAGCAATACATGTTCAATTAGAAAAACCCTCCCTTAACAGAGGTTGGGGGTTCAGACATAACTTATCTTCAATTTACCAGGCTGCCCTTTCATCTGTTACAAGGAACTTTTCCCAGGTCCTTCAGGGAGGACACATTCTACACCTAGATTGTGGACCAGAGGGGTCACAAGAGTCAACCATTAGATCCTAACAAGCCTCACTCCTGCTCTCTTCCATTGTTCAGCTAACAAACCTATTCAGGGTAGGGATGAAGTGAAACCAACCCAGAGGTGTTGGTCAAATGACTCTCACCCCATTTATATGCTCCATCTAACAAGCCTATTCAGGCTAAGGGTGGAGTGGAACCCACCCGGAGTTTCCTACCAGCTTTCCCTTAGACTAATGAAGTCACTTAGATTAGTGTTAAAATGTTTTGACCTAAAAACTAGAAGTCTCATTGCCATGGCTCAGCTTCTAGATAACTTCACCTGGACGACTGAAAATCTTCACTTGATGTCACTGGTGATCCAGGGTTTGTAATTAGGGAAACAGCACACAGTCTTTGTATGTATAATAGTGTCTCTACAGAAGTTAATGTAATCTGTGAAAGAGTCAACCTGTCTGTCAATGTTCCCTTCTGCTTCTAGCAATACGTTTCAGGTTGTGCATTCAAAGCAGTCCCTTAGAGAGTAAATTGTCTAAGGTGTCCATTTCCTGACTGTGATGGTGGTTGCAGGTTGCTTTAGTACACATGGTTTATAACAGGTGTGCAGTAAGATCAGGTTGTGATCTGACCTGCCGAGTGGTGGTAAGGCAGTAGAGGTATAGGCCTACTTGACGTTTACATACAACAGATCAAGTGTTTTACCTTCTCTGATAGGACGGTTGACAAACTGAAAAATCCAGTCAGGCGTGAGGTAACAGTCACATGGTTAAAATCTCCTGATATTATAATAAGGCTTCAGAATGTTGTGTTTGTATCCTGGCAACAGTCTCATGAATGACTTCACATGGAACATTAGCATTTGCTCTTGCTTGAACGTAAACAAGTATGTCAATGAGATGACTGAACGCCATCCATCTATCCATCCAATATCTATACTCGCTTATTCCTATTTAGGGCCAGAGGGATCTGCTGGAGCCTATCCCAGCTGTCTTCGGGCAAAAGGCATGGTACACCATGGACAGGTCGCCAGTGCATTGCAGGGGAAAATATATAGACAAACAACCACACATGTTTACACTCACTCCTGTGGCCAATTTAGAATCACCAATCAACCGGACATAGGGGGAGCTCTGTTGTTCCCTACGTACTTATTCCTAACCAGGGCCATGGGGATCTGCTACAGCCTATCCCAGCTTTCTTTGGGTGAAAGGCAGGGGTACACCCTGGAGAAGGTTACCAGTCTATTGCAGGGCCACACAAAGACGAACAACCACACACACTCACATTCACTCCTATGGGCAATTTAGATTCATCAGTCAACCTAACATGCATGTTTTTGGATGTGGGAGGCAACTGGAGTACCCGGAGTAAACCCACGCAAACACAAGGAGAATATGCAAACTCCACACAGAAAAGCCCTGATGGGTTGCGGGCCCTTCTTAATGTGAGGCAACAGTGCTAACCACTCATCCACCGTGCTGCCCCAACTAACCCCATAAAAATAACTAATATAGTAATGTTATAAACATAGCAGTAACACAGAATGAAAGGCAACAAAACAATCCCAGCAAACCTTGCTGATCCACTCTAGAGTTCTCAAATGATGGTTCAGTTGTGCTTCACTGCCACTAACCTAGGGCGAATGGACTGTCAATACCTTCTCTGTCTTTATTATTATTGGTGTTGGTGATGGTGATGGTAGTAGTAGTACTACTACTAGGAGTATTGTTCCATGAAGTTAAATATGCACTGTAGCAGTGAAGATGCAGAGCACAGTGCTGAAGTATGGTGTATGCATGCTGAATAAGCAGCAAACAGCTGGACCTGAAAAGCTTTTTGTCAGTAAGGGGAAACTGTACAAAGATGATATTTTTCAGTTTGAAACTTGCAGAAACAGTGAAGCTCATAAATAACATATATCATATATCATAAATCATGGCTTAATAAAATGTAAGTATGCCTGTGAGTAAATTGACCAAGTCATTTTATTAGCTCAGTCATTTAACTAACAATGAATTATAATGGGTACTTTGACTGATGGTTACATTGCCTATGAAAGACTGTTGTGCAAAGTATAATAAGTCTGTCCTGTCAACATACTCAGTGATTTATATAAAAAAAGACCACAAACTATCTTTATTTTTACACAGAGCTCTTGTTAATGATCCATTTGTACTTGCTGTGTTACAGAGTGAGGTTTGCTATATCAAAGCAGTCTTCCCACAAATCCTCGAACTTCTGAGCACACATTTCCGTTATGTCAGGAATTCAGACAACAGAAGATATGTCCACACCTTGGAAAAAGTTATCTTCCACCTCTATTCTCAAGGATGTGTAGCTGAAATAAATGAAGAGATTGAGGTGAGACACCTAATTCTGTCAAATTACACAATTTACACATTTTAGTTACAAAGAGTGGGGTCAACTTACGAAGGTACTTTGTTTTGACATAAAATGTATTATTTATTTTTCTTCATATTATTGTTGTTATTGCTGGTGCTGCCTATTTTTCATGTTCCAAAGCATATACAGTACTTTAAGGAAATATGTTGCTAATATTTACTGTCATGTTGTTTGTGTTGCAGGACAGCCCAGTAAGGTTCATAAGGATAGTAGAAAGCTCCCCAAAGGAGGCTTTGAAAAAGGTCAAAGGTGTGATGCAGAAATATATAGGCCTGATGACAGAGAGCACTGGTCCTGTGAACTGGAACTGTCAAGCAGACTATGCTCCTCAGGACAATTCAGAATATACAACTTCAACTGACAGCAGTACAGGTATAAATAGAAAGTGTTTACTAAACTGTTCAGATAAAAGTAGGAAATAATATACATTGGCTGGGATTTTAGCAAAAATGTTCATAATTACATTTATTTGACCTCAACTTTGCAGTTTGCAATGTTATGCTGACCGCAAGTCATGAAAGTGATATTTGCTGGACTTCTGCATAATAGATAGATACTTTATTCATCCCCCATTGGAGAAATTCAGATTGTCCTGTAGCTCTTAAAATAACTTTAACAGAGATTCCACTATAAAATATGAAATATAATTAACAGATAAAGGCACTCAAATCAGTAACATATAAATAGCATAAATAATATATCAATTACTAATAAGGGATCAATTACCACTAATAATTAATTACTATTAAACAGTCTAATGGCTGTGGGGACAAAGGATCTTCTCAACCTCTCAGTTCTGCAGCGCAGTGAGATGAGCCTCCTACTGCAGCTGCTACACTGTTTAGTCAGAATGTGGTGGAGGGGGTGTTTATTGTTCAATATAGAAAGCAGCTTCCTCCACATCTGCTGTTCCACCACAGTTCTGAGAGGGTCCAACCTCCTGCCTAGCACAGAACTGGCCTTTTTCACCAGTTTGTCCAGGCGCCTACAGTCTCTGTCCATAATGCCACACCCCCAACAGACAGCAGTATAGAACAGTGTACTTGCCATGACAGTGTGGTAGAACATGCATAGCATGTCACTGCAGACACTGTACGAACCAAGCCGTCTCAAGAAGAAGAGGCCCTGCCCTTTTCTGTACACTGCATAAAAAAAGGGCATGAAATAATGAATAACGTAAAGTAAAAAAAAAAAAAGAAACATTATGTGCCTGATATGTTTTCTTCTTTGCCATGAAAGTACCTTATACATTTATAAGTTATACATATACAAGTACCTTATATATTTAAATCCTGAGTTCAGTTTTTCCAATACAATTTTTTTTTTTTGCATATAGTGCAAAATCACAATAAAAACATCTCAAGGCACTTTATATAGAAATCCAACAAATCCCTTATGACCAAGCACTCGATGTCCAGCCGCTCGGATGGCCATCTGCCTCAACTATTTGGGTTGAGTGGATAGAGGAAAGAACAACAAAAACATTGTGCAGGTTGGTGGGGCCAGTAACTGCACATCAGGAATATACAGCTCCAGGACCAGGGATACCTGCATTAGGTACAGAGAGAGGAGCACAAACTACAGTAGAGAGAAGGCACAAAGTTAGTGACATTCAATCGTGGTATATACATGTGAGAGGAGAGCAGAGATCAGTGCACCGATTGGGAGTCCTCAGGCAGTCTAGGCCTATAGCAGCATAACTAAGGGATGTTCAGGGTCAAGCTATTACTTCTACTAGTACAACATGCGCTGCTATTAATTTAATATCATCTAAAAGATACAAACATAATTGTTACTAAAACACCAAATAACATGCATATGCAACTAAGGTCTGGGAGTCCAGTTAGTGTTGCTGTTGATCCATCAAATTATTGAGGCCATGAAATTCAGGAAGGGAAATGTAAATCCATTAGAACTGATCTGACAATTGGTATTTACTGTCAAGTGCTTCCTTTAATCATTGTTAGTCTTTGATTTGTAAAGTCTGGTTGGTTTTGCCAGAATTCCTCAGCTGTGTGTGATGTGTGTCGTGATTTGAGGGAAATGAGGACCAATAAATCAACACTGAAAACTCAAGTATAAAAAAAAAGTCTGATTTTATTCCTTCGTGACAGGAGGTTGAAAGCAATGAGTGAGTGACCAGTCAATGGGATGAAGCCGGGAAGTCTCTGGTAGAAAAAGTTACTGTTAAGGCCGGCACCTGGTAACACCGGGGTAGTCGTGACAGATGGGGGGGGCTTGTGGTCGGGAAGGTTTCCGCAGAGCAATATCTGGCAGTTTGGGTTTTCTTGGTCAGAGGATCCTGGATATCAGATTTGGCAATTCAGAGGAGACAGGGATTAGTAACAACAAAAAACTCTTCCACTAATAGCCAGTTACGTTAAGTGTCTTTGGAGGGAAACATGGTACAATCAGACCTTCTCACCCTGGCGTAATTGCAACTAGGGAAAACCCTAGCTGAGTGCTTAACCAAGGGTCTCAGGTCCTTAGCTGAATGTCAAACAAAATCCTTTTCTCTAATCATGAAACAAGAAACGAGGTACATAGCTTGGCATGGTATTCTTGGTCTCTTAACTTGGTGCTAACAAAAATTCTCTTGGACTAAACATTTCTCTTCGCCAATCATGAAACAAGAATCAGAGGTACAAAGCTTGGCATGGTATTCCTGGGCTCTTAACTTGGAACTAACAAAATCCTCTTAGGCAAAACAATTTTCCTCTTTCCAAAAACATAAGCAGGGAATGAGCAGACTGAACTTGACATGGATCCTCTGGTTGTCATGTGAGAGTCAAGACAGAAAGATCCTCTTGGGCAAAACATTCCTTCCATGAACAAATGGGTAATGTTACTTAGCTTAGCGAGGCAGAACAAGGCGAGGAGGTCTGTGATGAACCAGGTTGCGTGGAGCAGATCGATGCAGGCAAACCCAGTAAGTCATGGCCAAGATTAGTGAAGGTTTCACAGACAACCTGGCAGTTTGTCTGGTTGCTGACAGAGGGTATATCACTGTGAGCAGAGGAGCAAACACAGGTGAAATCAATTGCATAATCAGTTGAGAGTAAACCAGATCCTGTATGGTCCTTCAAAGTAAAAGCATGAGAACAGAAGTCAAGTTTCCAATCATCACAGTCTATCTTTTAGTGTTATGCAAAGCAGGAAGGAAGGATTTCACAATTTAATCTCAGGGTTTCCTTCAGGCACACTACCAACTTAGTTAAGGTTACATACACAAAGTACTTGGTTAGGTTTACAAAAAGATTGAGGTCCTTCCTCATTGCAATTTTTTTTCCTCTCGACTGTCGCCAAGTGTTTGCTCATAAGGGATTTGTTGGGTTTTTTCTTTTTTTTTAAGTGCCTTGAAATGACTGAATTGTGATTTAGTGCTATACAAATAAAGCTGAATTGAATTAAAACAATGAACATAAGCTTACAGTAGTGGAAAGTCATAGATAAAAAACATTTTCACACTAGAGTTGAACACTAGGTATGCTACTACAGTTACTAGATGTTCCCTAACTGCAATGTGAGTTACAATGTAAGTGTTGGTCATAATAACTTGCTGTCACATAAAACATACAGTATAGTAATTTCTCACAAGACAGTCTCATTAATACAGTTTAAAAATAAAGTATATTTATATTTTCCTTTTGTCATAGATTCTTCAACATTTGTTGCTGTTCCAAATTTATCTAGTCTTTTTGTTCACCCTGTGTCATTCTTTGCAGATTCTACAGACTGCCCCGAATGTAGCTGAGCTGGTGATTATTAGAGCTGCAGTCAAAACATCAACTGTCTTTTCTCATGCCTTCTTCTTCTAAGTCTGTCAGCAGTGTTTGATCCCTCTAAGAATATTTCACCCTTTTCATCCCTTGTGGAAGAGATAGATGTTTGTTTATAAATATATATTGTTTTTTTATATTGTATGATCTTGGATCATCACTACTTTGACAAACCATACCTTGGTTCTTATTTGTGCTTGTTTTTAATTTAATACTTTTTTTGTCTATGTCATTGGTTGTGTATTTTTTATTTTTAACATTAAGCACTTTTGGACCAAACAGTTCTAGGGACCCCACTGAGGAACAGACCTGAGAACTACAGAACATAGGGGCCTTTTTTCTATTTAGATTCCAGTAGGTATGGTATGGTAAGCCATGATGGTTGCTCTAGAGATGTCACTTTTGCACGACATTGAGCAACAACACTAGCAAATATTTTCCCGTTTTGTTTTGATCTCACAGAATTTTCTTCATTGTGTAGGCAGCCTAGACTTTGTGTGCATATGTTTTGTGCCAAAAACTGTTTACGCTACTAAAATTAACTTTTAAAAATGCCATTTGCTGGTGTTGCATTGTCTTAAATTAGTGTTTGATGAATCAACATAAACACGTCACTCATGGTTGTGATTGCAGATTGCAGAAAAGTACCTACTCTGATATAAAACCTAAAAAGTCTGAAAACATCATTCTAAGAACTATCATAGTTCATCCAGCATGGACAAAAAAAAGGGGAACTTCCTCCAAAGTCTCTAAGAACTACGAAAAGATTCCTCCAGTCCAAAAGTGCCTAATGTGAACAGAGAGAGCACTAGATCAGATCGCATATTTATGGTTGAAATGAACACACTCACTGTCTTATCTGAGTGAACCTACCCCAGATTCTCCAGACAAAGATAGTGGATATGCTGCTCAGCCGCTATGAACGATCTAATTTCCTGCAGCCATTGCTTTCTGTGGTATTGTCATCTGCTGAAAAAGCAGTAATGACATTTTGTTAAAATAACCTGTGTTTACATTTATATAGAAAGGTGTAGAGTCACAGTGTTATTCACATTATCAGGGTGTGTGTGACCCAAAATAGTTGTCTACAGCAGGCAATGTTACACTGTCAGCTGTGAGAGAATTAATGAAATGCAAAGGCTGTAGAGTCAAAATATACCCATAAAAATAATGACATCTAAATAATCACTCAATAAAAATGGAAAGTCATGGTTATGGTGATATGGTGAGCAGAATATTCATTTAGCATTATGTCTATTTTATTCTGATTGGTTCTCACTGATTTTAGGGAAAGGTAAATTAAAACATGTTTGCACAAGGTTAGTAATGTGATAGGTTAAAAAGTCTGTCTTTCCATTAAAGAGGGTGGCTACAATTTATCCAACGAACTAAATCTATGTTAATGACATGTTTTCTCTGGTGCATTGTTATACTGCTTCTTTATAGGTTTTACACAAGATGGCATGTAAAATATTTCTGGGTGGTTTAAATCCCAAATCCCACCACCTGGCTATGCCTCTGTCTCTGGAATGACATATTAATCTCCAGATTTTCAAATGGGCATGTTTCTCACATCTGAACCAGATGAAACCATGGGCCTCACACTCTCTAGTCTTCTACACACCTGTACTGACTGTCTCATTGTCCTGCCTCCTGGTTCATTGTCACTCAAGAAAACCTGGTCAGCTCTTGAGTTATATCTGGTAGGGCATCTGGTTGACATTACAGTAGGTCTTGTATACATTCAAATCTCTCTCAAATGTGTTTTTGCCTCTCAGCTTATCAACAAAAAAGTCTCACTACATCACCTTTAGCATGATTTTTCCATCACTGTTGTCACTCTGCAAAGTTATTCCAATTTTATGCCCTGTATTTGTACTCTCCTTGCACATGAATAAATAAAAAATATGTACATTATTTATTCAATTAATCAAAATGAAAGTAGTGTGTTTTACGACTGTCTGACATTTTTTTATGAATCTGCAGCAATAGCTACATACCCCTCAGCACGATAGTCTTACATGATAAATTAGGTGTAATGTAATTAATGTAATTAGGTGATAAATTATTCTTTCAGTCTAATTTTTCTGCAATTATTGAACTGAACTAACCACTAACTCTCACCCTTGTATTGATACATAGCAGTTTTCCTTTCAGATTTGTAGTAAAAATTAATTTAATATTGTTACACCATGTGAATTTTTAAACCCTTAAAAATCCTAACAATTACGAGTCTTAATAACTAAGCAGCATAACTGGTTATTATTTTGAATTAGTGAAGAAATTATATAAACTGCTAGAGTTAAACATAAAATCTTTAGTGGTTAGTGCTATGATATTCTATGATATTGCTAGAAGTGTTTGCTAGAAATTGTAACTGAGGTACAAGAAGATCCATGGTTTCCACATGGACAGTTAGATTAAATTTGTGTGTTTTATTCAAGTGTCTTAGTGCTTTTTCATTTCACAACTCAACATGATTTTTCTTCAGTTACACAAAAGTTACATGTCCCTGAAGAGTGTATTTTTAGTTTCTATTATGCAACATACTTAATTTACATTGTGTGCTTACCATCATGACCTCAAGTCCTCTGTTTTGACCACAAACCTCATTGCATGTCTATTATGGAAAGACCAAAGTACTAACTAAACCCTATCTACAGTAAGTGTACAGATGGGAATGAACATTGTGAAATTTCTGGAATCTGAAAGCTAAAAAGATGATGTGGATGAACAGGTAGGAAATAAGATGTTATAATTCAGTTTGTGTGCTGGTGTGTATATGGTACCGCACACCAACCAGTGACGATGACGCAGGAGGTGGTACCCTATAAAAGAAACCTCTGGCCTGGAAAGGTGGCAGGAGGTCTCAGTCAGCACTTGCCGTCAGCATACAGGTAAGGCCAAAACATCACATTTTATGCCTCATTTGTGTCTCTATTGTATCTCTATGTGTGTTTCTTTGATGATATGAGGAACTATTTACTGTTCTCTCACACTCCCAACATTATTATTTGTGTGTCTGTTCGAATCATAGAAAATCATTCTGTTAGTATTCTCATGCATATGACAAACAGTGATCACAACTACCTACCAAACAATAACAGTAACAACAATAATACAACAATAATACCAAACTTAGTGTCAATAGCACATTGTGGGATAGGAAGGATGAAAGCCATAATAGGAAATGCAACATTTGAAAACCACTGGAGTTTCATACAGCAGTACAATAGAGAGCTGCAACTGCATGCATGCGGACTGTGTCCAATAACATTTTCATCTGAAACTGATATTTGATGTTTGACCTGATATGATATTTTAGGGCACTCTATCCAGTGGACTGTGTAATGTGACTAAAACAGACCAAAGATTATACATTATGGGTAAACATTATTAAATAGTGTTAGGAAAGCTACTTTGAAACAGTGTTACTACAGTGAAGGGAAGTTAAGATAACTACTCATCAGAAGTAGCTCAGCTATTAAGTATCTTAGGTAAGGTAAATACCTTCAGGGATACAGTTACCCCCATAAACATGAATATAATGTTCTCTATTTTCCTAGGAACTGAATTCTTATAGTAAGTTGGTGGCAAATCAGTGTCCACTATTTCTCATACTGTCCTACGGTTTCCTGTGAATAACAGTAAACTTGTTGGTGCTAGTCAGTCAATCAATAAGAGTGTGCAGATAACAACAAGATAATAATAATAATTATTATTATTATCTTGGATCACAGATACACAGTCACACATGTACAGTACTTTGCAAACGTTTTAGACAGTTTAGTTTAGATGTTTTAGAGTCTTATCACACAACACAATCAGGTGTCTGATTGATCACAAATTCACAGTGGATCCAACTGTGCAGCACAACAAGCCCAGAAAGTACCCATTACAGTTCATGAAGAACTATTCTTAGAGGCAAGAAGAACAAGGAGTCCTACAGCAGATGGTCTGACCGCTACAGAACCTTAATCTGGGCAGTGTGGAGTTAGTCTGAGACCAAATGAAGAGACAGAAGACACTGGAACAGCCTGAATCTACAAAAAAACTGCAGCAGTTTCTCCAAGGTGCTGCAAAGTACCAGGAGAAACTGTGTGCAGGTCAAACCAGAGAACTGCTGCTGGTTTAAGGGGAGAGCTGCAAATACTGATTAGATTTAGGTTTAGTTCCCTTTACTGAACTTTGTATGAAAAACTATTTATGTCATTTATGTTAAAAGCATCATCTGTGTGTTTTTAGTGCTTAAAACTTTTGCACAGTGCTGTAGCTGTACATTCCATACATGAACTTGGTCATAAACTGAATTATTGATCAAAAAAATAGTGAACTTTTTCATCTCAGCAGGGTGTGTTGGAGCTGAGGTCAGAGTGACGCATTCTTCAGCAGCTGGAGCTCAGCTGGTTTCAATCAGCCTCTGTGTGAGGACTCTAGTGGTTCATTTGGGGAAAAAAAAGGAACAGGACATGGAGATGTGTCAATAATTAAATACTCACTGTTACTGGGCTCTGTTTTGTTGTTGATTAGTTGATTGTAACCATTAAAGGTCTGCTTTAAGTACTTTTTCATTAAGACTGTTTCCACAAAAACATTGCTGCAAAATATTTGAAAAAACTTGTTTGCATGTTTTCCTGACAACAATCTCTAGCAACTGGAAGGATCCAGGCAAATAACTGACGTGACAACCACATGAGCAAAATGACAGCCAAAGGCATTTGTAGGCTGACTTTTCAATGCCAGTCTGTCTACTTGTACTGTATATCTGCACATACTGTAAAGGCAGGTAAACTGTGAAGTGCATACAGCTGTCCTTTATAAATGAAGAAAATGTTTTTGATGCTTTTCTTGTTGGGAGGTGATCCACACAATTACAGACCTCTCAACACTGTTGTACTGTCTAATATTTGCTGATATACAATACCACACAAAGTAACAGTAAACAAAATACAGAGTGCTACATTTTCTTCTTTATGATTAATCACTCTTGTTACACCCTTTAGGCTACCAGAAATAAATGACATTTTATTCATTTGTGTGTGCCAACAGAGGAATTTCAGCAGCTCTAACATACTGACTGCCATGATGCCACTTGTAATTGTTGCTCTGATGATAGCTGCTTTGTCAGCAGAGGTCTGCACCACCAGCAGTTTCAAATCCACCTACCACAGTGAAGGTACAATCATAGATCTGGAGGCTTATGAAAGCATTCTATTAATACAGATCAGGGTATGACCTTGGAGGGTCTTGCATCAAACACCACAGTCAATGTACTGGCACATGTAGGTAGGAAAGTACAATAGATGTGAAGCCTAAAGAAAGAACCTGAAGATAGAGTTATGTGCATGAGGTCTGTGCTGTTACACAACTAGTGTAGACAACTCCTGTGGGTAAAACAGATTTGTTATACTGAAACAAGTATGTATGAAGTATACAGCGTTACTCTATAACGTGGCAATAGGTTTAAACAGGGGCATAAGGCACAAAATAAAAAGATTTTTTATTTTCCTATTTGTTAAATTTTTTATTACAATACAGAATTAAATTGTTAAATATTTTCTCAACTAAATGCCTTTTTTCAAAATAATAATTTAATATTTTTAATAATTTACATGAGTTATGTTATTTCATTGATATTTTATTTATTTTTTGTTTTTATTAGGTTTAGCTTATTAGCTTTACAACACTAATTAGCATTTATGAATAAATTGAAAGTGAAAAAATCTTTGTTTTGTGTGTCCCTCAGATCAGGCAATACTGAAAGCCATGAGAGATTTAAACCATGCATCAATACAGCCATCAGTGAAGAATTCTGGAAATCTACCTGCTGATAACGTCTTTTCAAATGATGTAAAGTTTCCCAGGACAGCATGGTGGATCCCAAAGGTGGTCCTCCCTCAGACTATTAAGAAACGTCAAGATGTATCCTCATACAACCTCAACTCCTTTGGTCTACGTTATGGAAAATGACACAAAGCAAGATGTCTGTTGTCATTTGGTATTACATCTGATATTTTCACTGATACTATCTTAATTAAATTTGTACATTCTGAGTGGAGAAAAAAAATAGCATTGTCACTGTCACTGCTTAATAAAAAATGGATGAATGAAGTTAATAATTAATAATTAATAAAAATATCTTTTGTTTGTGTGATTCTATCCAGAAAAAAATTGCAACTAAACTATATGCTCTACAAACACAATGAAAAAAATTTTTTTTTTAATAAGAAGAGCAATCTTTTAGTTTGTTCATTGACTGCAACATAGGCTTTCTTTGTCAGTCTACAGAGCACTGAGATAGCAAATAGTCAGGACCCCAAGAGACCTTACTAATGAATCTCAGACTTAAATGCAAAATAACTGACATCTCTTATACTAATGTAAATGAAAACATTTACTCCTCTACTAATCTTTACCCAAGCAATGAGCTTTTACTAACCTCATCCATGTATTTCTTGTGCCTAAACCCAGGAATTAGTTTTGTGCCACTAATAGATATTGTATCAAGTAGCTGTGGCGTTCCATGCTGACAAGAATGGGTTACACTGTTCTCCTTTCACCCGTTACAGATGTCAAAAAGTACTTAGGAAACAGTAGGAATCTGCTTATGATGCTCTGGGATGAGAATATCTTGCAATGGGAGTGTGGCAGTAGATCCTACAGAAAAGAAAGAGGGTGACCTTAACCTAAAAGTCTTTAATTCATTGTTTTTGTAAGTTATTTGTACAAGTTAAAGTGTAAGATAGGCCTATTGAAAATTTATATGATTCTGTTGATAAGGTCATCATATTAAAAACATTAACATCTGTTACTTATTTTGTCTTAAAAGGGAATATGTGCTGGTCCATGCTCTTCAGAACAACACATACACTACCAATCCCCATTGAATGTGAAATTGTGTCCAAACTCTTCAACCTATGAGTCAGTAAGTGTGTGACAACTCTTTCCACTCTGATGCCAGTGTGGTTAAGGGTTTGTTATGTTTAGACACTGGTCTTGTGTAATGGCATGATGTGGGTTTAATGAATCATTTCAGCAAAGGTTAGAAGTCTTTGATCAATTTTACATCATAATGCATTTCATGTATGTATTTTAATTTTCTTTGATCTTATGTACAAATCCACAACTTTACATTTAAGCAACAACATTCTATGGGTTTCCTGTAGTCTCTCACTGCTCAGCAAAGCCTGCTCTCCAAATGATGTAGAAAATACATGTGCAGTAAGTAGCAAAAATTGATCATCATTGTGAGTCTGGAGCTTGTGAGAGACAAAAATTAACACCTGTGTTTCAAAACTTTATTTCTGTTCCTCACAGTTGTAACAAATGCAGGCTGACTCAGAGGTAAGTGAAGTAACCCCAGCGTTTTATTGAGAACGGAAATGCAAAAGACTGGTACAAAAGGAACACGTAGAAAACAAAACTAGATGAAATGAAACTTAGCTTTAGCTCGCGGGAGTAAGGTCCACGTCGTGTTTACCAGATCGGACAATGCGGGGAATGAGGAGAGTGCTTATATCTGTGGCTGTGGTAATGAGGTGCAAGTGATCGCGATGAGGACTCAGGTGAAGCAGATTGAAGTAATTGTCTGAGGGGGGAGCCTTACTGAACCATGACAACAGTACATGGTAAGTCATTTAAAATCTTTACTTTTGATTAAAAGAAAGACATATGTGTAACTGTTGTTTTTATTAAGCTATCTGTGTAAAAAAAAAACATCCAATCTTATTCAGTTTGGTACACAAATGTGTGTATGCATTGTTTGGCTACTGTTTCCGGGTAAGTGAATCACTTCCTATTGCAAGCGTGTTGTGCTGTATAGTTCTACAGATTAGCAACAGACTAGCTTTAGTCTAACAAACCTAAAAACTAACTAAACTCTCTAAACTCACTAAACAACTCTCACTCTTGCTGTGTCACGGTGTGCCACATGTTTAGTTATTCTTCTGCATCCTTTAGTGATAATGATACCTGTGATAAGTGCAAGGTTCTGCTAGCTTTGGAGGCGAGGATCACTGATTTGGAAGTGCGGCTTCGCACCTTTGAACAAAAGCCAGCTAGCCTAGCCCCGTTAGCAGGTGTGGAGCCACCGAGCTCAGGCTCAGGGTCTGTTAGCGGTCCAAGGGCAGCTCCGGAGCAGCCCGGAGAATTAGCCTGGGTGACAGTCCGACGGAAACATATACTCCTAAGCAGAAGCCCATGGCTCATCACCTGTCTGTGCACGTTTCTCATAGATTTTCCCTGCTCAGCGACACACCCGCTGAGAAACGACTCTGATAATTGGCGATAGTCAGAAACGTGAAGCTAGAGACACCAGCGACCATAGTCCAATATATTCCTGGGGCCAGAGCGGGTGACATACAGTGGGTACGGAAAGTATTCAGACCTCTTTAAATTTTTCACTCTTTGTGTCATTGCAGCCATTTGCCAAAATCAAAAAAGTTCATTTTATTTCTCATTAATGTACACTCAGCACCCCATCTTGACAGAAAAAAACAGAAATGTAGAAATTTCTGCAAATTTATTAAAAAAGAAAAACTGAAATATCACATGGTCATAAGTATTCAGACCCTGTGCTCAGTATTGAGTAGAAGCACCCTTTTGAGCTAGTACAGCCATGAGTCTTCTTGGGAATGACGCAACAAGTTTTTCACACCTGGATTTGGGGATCCTCTGCCATTCTTCCTTGCAGATCCTCTCCAGTTCTGTCAGGTTGGATGGTGAACGCTGGTGGACAGCCATTTTCAGGTCTCTCCAGAGATGTTCAATTGGGTTAAGGTCAGGGCTCTGGCTGGGCCAGTCAAGAATGGTCACAGAGTTGTTCCGAAGCCACTCCTTTGTTATTTTAGCTGTGTGCTTAGGGTCATTGTCCTGTTGAAAGGTGAACCTTCGGCCCAGTCTGAGGTCCTGAGCACTCTGGAGGAGGTTTTCTTCCAGGATATCTCTGTACTTGCCCACAATCATCTTTCCTTCAATTGCAACCAGTCGTCCTGTCCCTGCAGCTGAAAAACACCCCCACAACATGATGCTCCCACCACCATGTTTCACTGTAGGGATTGTATTGGGCAGGCGATGAGCAGTGCCTGGTTTTCTCCACACATACCGCTTAGAATTAACGCCAAAAAGTTCAATCTTGGTCTCATCAGACCAGAGAATCTTATTTCTCATAGTCTAGGAGTCCTTCATGTGTTTTTTGGCAAACTTTATGTGGGCTTTCATGTGTCTTGCACTGAGGAGAGGCTTCCGTCGGGCCACTCTGCCATAAAGCCCCGACTGGTGGAGGGTTGCAGTGATAGTTGACTTTGTGGAACTTTCTCCCATCTCCCTACTGCATCTCTGGAGCTCAGCCACAGTGATCTTTGGGTTCTTCTTTACCTCTCTCACCAAGGCTCTTCTCCCATGATTGCTCAGTTTGGCTGGACGGCCAGGTCTAGGAAGAGTTCTGGTCGTCCCAAACTTTTTCCATTTGAGGATTATGGAGGCCACTGGGCTCTTAGGAACCTTGAGTGCTGCAGAAATTCTTTTGTAACCTTGGCCAGATCTGTGCCTTGCCACAATTCTGTCTCTGAGCTCCTTGGGCAGTTCCTTCGACCTCATGATTCTCATTTGCTCTGACATGCACTGTGAGCTGTAAGGTCTTATATAGACAGGTGTGTGCCTTTCCTAATCAAGTCCAATCAGTTTAATTAAACACAGCTGGACTTCAATGAAGGAGCAGAACCATCTCAAGGAGGATCAGAAGAAATGGACAGCATGTGAGTTAAATATGAGTGTCACTGCAAAGGGTCTGAACACTTATGACCATGTGATATTTCAGTTTTTTTTTTTTAATAAATTTGCAAAAATTTCTACATTTCTGTTTTTTTCTGTCAAGATGGGGTGCTGAGTGTACATTAATGAGAAATAAAATGAACTTTTTTGATTTTGGCAAATGGCTGCAATGACACAAAGAGTGAAAAATTTAAAGGGGTCTGAATACTTTCCGTACCCACTGTAGAGTCAAATCTGAAGTTGCTGGCTAAGGCCAATCGTAAATATGGAAAAATTGTTATTCACGTCGACAGCAATGACACCCGATTACGCCAATCACGAGTCAGTGTGTAACTTCGCCAAATTAATGTCGGACTAATTTTCTCTGGACCCCTCCCCAATCTTTCCATCGCTGGCTGTCTAGGTGGTGTCCAGCAAACGATGTGGGCTTCACAGACAACTGGGCCACTTTCTGGGGAAAACCTGGTCTGATAGTGAGGGACCACATTGAATGGTGCAAATTTGGCCCAGTTTATTAGCCAACCTAAAGTTTGACAATCCAGAAACTCAGAAACAGAAACTCTGACGGAGAAACTCAGTCTAAAACGCCTCTTTGCAGTTTCCTTAGTCTGATTGAATCAACCCCCCTCAGTCACAAAAATTATCATGTTCCTCAAAGCACAGGTCGAGGTGGAGGAGTAGCTGCAATCTTCCACTCAAACTTATTATTAAACTTTCATCCTCAGAACAGTTATAACTGATTTGAAAGCCTCACTCTTAGTCTCTCCCATCCAAACTGGAAAACACAAAAACCAGTCCACCTGTCCCTAACTCTGAGTTTTTAACTGAATTTCCAGACTTCCTGTCTGATTTAGTGCTTAGTACAGATAAAGTGTTGTTGTTAGTGGGTTATTTAACATTCATGTAGACATTGAAAATAATAGTCTCAGCACTGCATTTAATTCAATATTAGATTCAATTGGTTTCACTCAAAATGTTAATAAACCCACCGTTTCAATCACACCCTTGACCTTGTTCTGACATATGGCATCGAAATTGAACATTTAATAGTTTTTCCCCAAAATCCTATTTTGTCAGATCATTCTTTAATAACCTTTGAATTTAAGATAATGGATTATGCAGCATTTGGAAGAAAATTCTACTACAGCAAATGTTTTTCTGACAACGCTGTTAATAAATTTAAGAAAATGATTCCATCTTTATTTACATCTTTGCAATGTGCCAACACAGTGGAGGGCAGCTGCCTTAATCCCACTCCCTACCAAATTGATCATGTTGTTAATAGTGCTGTAGCCTCACTGCATGAAATGCTTGATACTGTGGCCTATCTGAAAAAGAAGTTAGTGAATCAGATGATTAGCCCCATGGTATAATTTACATATTCGTACGTTAAAGCAGGCATCATGAAGGATGGAAAGGAATTCCACAAATTTAGAGGAATTTTTTCTAGCCTGGCAAAACAGTCTATTAACATAAAAAAAAGCTCTCCATAAAGCCAGAATTGCATACTATTCATCACTAATAGAGGAAAATAAGAACAATCCCAGGTTTCTTTTCAGCACTGTAGCCTGCTGACAAAAAGTTACATCAACGTGTCTCTTAGACCCCATTCTGACTAGACTCCTTAAAGACACACTTCCATTAATTAATCTTCATTAGACTTAGTAAATTTATCTCTATTATTAGGCTACGTACCACAGCCCTTTAAGACTGCAGTAATCAAACCCCTACTCAAAAAGCCTAGTCTTGATCCAGGAGTCTTGGCTAATTATAGACCAATATCCAACCTACCATTTATTTCTAAAATTCTTGAAAAAGCTGTTGCTAAGCAGCTGTCAGACCACTTAAACAGGAATGAACTATTTGAAGATTTTCAATCAGGATTTAGAGCACATCATAGTACAGAAACAGCACTGTTAAAAGTCACCAATGATCTTCTCTTAGCCTCAGATAATGGACTTGTTTCTATACTTGTCCTCCTAGACCTTAGTGCTGCATGCGACACTATTGACTACAACATCTTATTACAGAGACTGGAGCATGTGACTGGTATCAGAAGAACAGCATTAAAATGGTTCCAATCCTATTTATCGGACAGATTCCAGTTTGTTCATGTTCATGATGAATCTTCCACACGCACAAAAGTTAGTTATGGAGTTCCACAAGGCTCTGTGCTAGGACTGGTTCTGTTCACCCTGTACATGCTTCCTTTAGGCAATGTTATTAGGAAGCACTCTATTAATTACCACTGCTATGCAGATGACACTCAGCTGTATCTATCTATGAAATCTGTTATCACAAACCATTTAACCAGACTTCAAGCCTGTCTAACTGACATAAAGGCCTGGATGACCAGTAACTTTCTACTTTTAAATTCAGAGAAAGCAGAAGTTAGTTTGTTTTGGCCTATATCCATCCATCTTCTACCGCTTATCCGGGGCCGGGTCGCGGGGGCAGTAGCCGAATCAGGGATACCCAGACTTCCTTCTCCCTGGACACTTCCTCCAGCTCTTCCGGGGGGACACCAAGGCGTTCCCAGGCCAGCCGGGAGACATAGTCCCTCCAGCGTGTTCTGGGTCTTCCCTGGGGCCTCCTCCCGGTGGGACATGCCCGGAACACCTCCCCAGGAAGGCGCCCAGGAGGCATCCGAAACAGATGCCCGAGCCACCTCAACTGACTCCTCTCAATGTGGAGGAGCAGCGGCTCTACTCCGAGCTCCTCCCGGGTGACCGAGCTCCTCACCCTATCTCTAAGGGAGCGCCCGGCCACCCTGCGGAGGAAGCTCATTTCAGCCGCTTGTATCCGCGATCTCGTTCTTTCGGTCATGACCCAGAGCTCATGACCATAGGTGAGAGTAGGAACGTAGATTGACCGGTAAATCGAGAGCTTCGTCTTCCAGCTCAGTCTCACGTTTCGTCCTTTCCTCACTCGTGAACAAGACCCCGAGATACTTAAACTCCTCCACTTGAGGCAGGGTCTCTCCTCTGGCCTGGAGATGGCAAACCACCTTTTTCCGGTTGAGTACCATGGCCTCGGACTTGGAGGTGCTAATTCTCATCCCAGCCGCTTCACACTCGGTTGCAAACCGCCCCAGCGCATGCTGGAGATCCTGGCTCGATGGAGCCAACAGGACAACATCATCTGCAAAAAGTAGAGATGAAATCCTGTGGTCCCCGAACTGGACTCCCTCCGGCCCCTGGCTGCGCCTAGAAATTCTGTCCATGAAAGTAATGAACAGAACCGGTGACAAAGGGCAGCCCTGCCGGAGTCCAACGTGTACTGGGAACAGGTCTGACTTACTACCGGCAATGCGAACCAAGCTCCTGCTCCATTTGTACAGAGACCGGATAGCCCCCAGCAAAGGGCCCCGGACCCCATCCTCCTGGAGCACCTCCAACAGGATGTCATGGGGGACCTGGTCGAATGCCTTCTCCAAGTCCACAAAACAATTCAATTCAATTCAATTCAATTTTATTTGTATAGCGCCAAATCACAATACAAATCATCTCAAGGCACTTTACAAAAACTAAAACTAAAAACCCAACAATTCCCTTATGAGCAAGCACTTGGCGACAGTGGAGAGGAAAAAACTCCCTTTAACGGAAGAAAAAAACCTCCAGCAGAACCGGGCTCAGTTTGGGCGGCCATCTGCCTCGACCGGTTGGGGTGAGTGGATAGAGCAGAGAGAAAAGAACAGCAACAATAAACAACAAATAGACACTGCAAGTTGGTGGGGCCAGTAACTGCACATCAGCGATAAACAGCTCCAATACCAGGGACACCTGCAGAAGGTACAGAGAGAGAGAGAGAGAGAGGGAGGGAGAGAGCACAAACTAGGGGAGAGAGAGAGCACAAGGTTAGTAACATTCAATTGTGGAATATACATGAGGTGGGAGAGAAGGGGGGGGGGGGGGGGGGGGAGGGTAGGGGAGCTCAGTGCACCGATGGTCCTCGGGCAGTCTAGGCCTATAGCAGCATAACTAACTAAGGGATGGTTCAGGGTTGCCTGAAGCCAGCCCTAACTATATGCTTTGTCAAAGAGGAAGGTTTTAAGTCTAGCCTTAAAAGTACAGAGAGTGTCTGCCTCCTGAACCCAGGCTGAGAGCTGGTTCCACAGGAGAGGAGCTTGATAGCTAAAGGCTCTGCCTCCCATTCTGCTTTTGAGAACTCTGGGAACCACAAGTAGGCCTGCACTCTGAGAGTGAAGTGGTCTATTGGGATAATATGGTACTATGAGGTCTTTAAGGTATGAAGGAGCTTGATTATGAAGGGATTTGTATGTGAGAAGAAGGATTTTAAATTCTATTCTATATTTTACAGGGAGCCAATGAAGAGAAGCCAATATAGGAGAAATATGATCTCTCTTGCTAGTTCCTGTCAGGACTCTGGCTGCGGCATTCTGGATTAATTGGAGGCTTTTTATTAAGATATTAGGACATCCAGATAGTAATGAGTTACAGTAATCTAGCCTTGAGGAAACAAACGCATGGACTAGTTTTTCTGCATCATTTTGAGACAGGATGTTCCTAATTTTGGAAATGTTGCGCAGGTGAAAGAATGCAGTTCTAGAAATTTGTTTTATGTGTGAGTTAAAGGACATGTCCTGGTCAAAAATAACTCCAAGGTTTTTTACAGTAGTGCTGGAGGCCAGGGCTATGCCATCTAGAGTAGCTATAATTTTAGAAAAGTTATTTCTGAGATTTTTTGGCCCAAATACACATGTGGACTGGTTGGGCAAACTCCCATGAAACCTCGAGCACCCTCGAGAGTGTGTAGAGCTGGTCCAGTGTTCCATGCCCAGGACGGAAACCGCATTGTTCCTCCTGGATCCGAGGTTCGACCACCGGCCAGATCCTCCTCTCCAGCACCCTGGCATAGACCTTTCCCGGGAGGCTGAGGAGTGTGATCCCTCTGTAGTTGGAACACACCCTCCGGTCCCCCTTCTTAAAAAGAGGAACCACCACCCCGGTCTGCCAATCCAGGGGTACTGTCCCCGAACGCCACGCGATGTTGCACAGGCGTGTCAGCCATGACAGCCCAACAACATCCAGAGACTTGAGGTACTCGGGACGGATCTCATCCACCCCCGGTGCTTTGCCACCGAGGAGCTGCCAAACTACCTCAGTGATTTCAGCTTGGGTGATGGATGGATCAGCCTCCGAATCCCCAGCCCCTGCTTCCCTTATGGAAGATGTGTTGACGGGATTGAGGAGATCCTCGAAGTATTCCTTCCACCGTCCGACAATATCCCTAGTCGAGGTCAGCAGCTCACCACTTCCACTGTAGACAGCGTTGGTAGAGCACTGCTTCCCCCTCCTGAGGTGCTGGACGGTTTGCCAGAATTTCTTCGGGGCCGACAGGTAGTCCTTCTCCATGGCCTCACCGAACTCCTCCCATACCTGAGTTTTTGCCTCCATCACCGCCTGGGCTGCAGCACGCTTGGCCCTGCGGTACCTGTCAGCTGCTTCGGAAGTCCCACAAGCCAACCAAACTCGGTAGGACTCCTTCTTCAGCTTGACGGCATCCCTTACCTCCGGTGTCCACCACCGGGTTCGGGGATTGCCGCCACGACAGGCACCCGAAGCCGCCGCGTCGACAATGGAGGTGGAAAACATGGTCCATTCGGACTCAATGTCCCCAGCCTCCCCCGGGATCTGGTAGAAGCTCTCTCGGAAGTGTGAGTTAAAGACCCCTCTGACAGTGGGTTCGGCCAAACATTCCCAACAGACCCTCACAATACGTTTGGGCCTGCCAAGTCTGTCCTGCTTCCTCCTCCGCCAGCGGATCCAACTCACTACCAGGTGGTGATCAGTTGACAGCTCTGCCCCTCTCTTCACTCGAGTGTCCAAGACGTACGGCCGAAGATAAGATGACACGACTACAAAGTGGATCATTGACCTCCGGCCTAGGGTGTCCTGGTGCCATGTGCACCGATGGACACCCTTATGCTTGAACATGGTGTTCGTTATGGACAAACTGTGACTAGCACAGATGTCCAACAACAGAACACCACTCGGGTTCGTATTGGGGAGGCCGTTCCTCCCAATCACGCCCCTCCAGGTTTCACTGTCGCTCCCCACGTGAGTGTTGAAGTCCCCCAACAGAATTATGGAGTCCCCGGTAGGAGCACCTTTCAGCACCCCCCCGAGAGACTCCAAAAAGGCCGGGTACTCTGCACTGTTGTTCGGCCCATAGGCTGAAACAACAGTGAGAGACCTATCCCCGACCCGAAGGCGCAGGGAAACGACCCTTTCACTCTGGGGGGAAAACTCCAACACATTGCGGCTGAGCTGGGGAGCTATGAGCAAGCCCACACCAGCTCGCCGCCGCTCACCGCGAGCAACTCCAGAGTAGAAGAGAGTCCAGCCCCTCTCAAGGAGCTGGGTTCCAGAGCCCAGGCTGTGCGTGGAGGTGAGCCCGACTATCTCTAGTCGGTACCGCTCGACCTCCCGCACAAGCTCAGGCTCCTTCCCCCCCAGTGAGGTGACATTCCATGTCCCTAGAGCCAGTTTCAGCATCCAGGGATCGGGTCGCCGAGGTCCCCGTCCTCGACCACTGCCCGATCTACTATGCACCGGCCCCTTATGGATCCTCCTGCGGGTGGTGGGTCCACAGAAGGGCAGCCCCATGTCGCTCTTTCGGGCTTTGCCCGACTGGGCCCCATGGGGGGAGACCCAGCCACCAGGCGCTCGCCTACGGGCCCGAACCCCAGGCCTGGCTCCAGGGTGGGGCCCCGGCCTCGCCAAGCCGGGCAACGTCACGGTCCTTGTTTGTCTTTCCATGAGAGGTCACTCTCAATTCACACTGATTTTTCTAAATCAAACAAAGGTCTGTGTAGTGGAACTGCAGGTTAAAGACACACCAATTTTTTTACAAATAAGTCCTGCACAGGTCACACCAAATCCAGGAGGGCACTTTGAGATAATTTCCCAGTATTCACAGGAATTGCAAGAATTTTCTAAATCATGGCTATGTGACACTTCAGAGTGTCCTGAGACGGTGCAGTGTATGGATATTAGATTTTAATCAGCCCTATTATTGAGTATGTGGCTTATGTATGTGTATGTATGTGTGAGTATGTGACCCTGCTCAAATATTATTCACCAGCCCATCAAAGGGCCACATAGAGACAAACAACTCTCACACTCACATTCAGTCCTTTGGGCAATTTAGAGTCACCAATTAGCCTAACATGCATGTTTTTGGGCTGTGGGAGTAAACCAGAGTAAACCAACGCAAGCACGGTGAGAACATGCAATTTCCACACAGAAAGGTACCTGACAAGTTGCGAACCCAGGACCTTCTTACTGTGAGGCAGTGCTAAACACTCAGCCCCTTCTGCCAGCAGTGGGGCAGAGATTATGTGCTCCACAGCATTGGAGTGATTCCACTCCACATGTATATGGCATATTTGCTGTAAATAAAGCTGAACTAACTATTGTTTTATGTTTTAAATCAAAGAGTCATGCACTATTACATTATCGTCATCAGACGCTCCCATTTGATAAACATATTCAAGATATAAATCATTTCTCTGTCTCACCACAATCAGTAATTTTCATATTTCCAAGGGACTGCATAATCACAAACTCTGAAATTCTCCTTTGCTATGTGGAGAAGCAAGCAGCTGTTTTACTGAACATTAGATGATGTCACTGTGCACAACCTGCTCAGTACCAAAACGCATATAGATGGATAGTTACTAGCTTGGTGAGCATAGTGCAGCATTTAGCACCAAAATAGGCAAATGTTGTTTTCAAGAGTTGGTGGAGACCAAATTAAAGCTAAAGGTAGAGAAAATATAGGACTTATCATATGCCATCAGGTGGATACACCGCTAGGATGATGATGTTTCACACTACACACAGATGTACTTTATTGACAATGTGGCTATATCTCAGCTATACAGCAACTTATTTGATCCTGAGATGTAAAATGCCATCTGTCTGTTTAGGTAATAATGCAGAGACCTCAAGTAGACGATGAGCAGTATAATAACACTGCTCATCCAAGCAGCTGCTGAGTTATTAGTAATATGTAACATAAAGTAGCAAAAAAGGCAGATAAACAGTCAGAAAAACCAACAAACAAAGCTGAACCAGGAATAGGCGCTGTAAACTGTGGTAACTCATTGCAATAGATAGTTTTGAGTAATTTTGTCTTTGCCTGGGGTTCTCAAGTAGCCTAACTGATTGGACCTATTTTTCATTTGCATTGGTGATGTGTTTTAAGATCACAGCAATTGCTATGATGACTACAAGAGATCAAGGTTAATTGTTTGTTGGACCTATGAAATAAAATAAATAATAAAAAAAATAAATGACAATTCCAACCAACAGAAGAACATATTCCTTTGTTCAGTATACATATTGTCATGAGTCCCCTTTTGGGACTTCTGGCCGGGGACCTTTAGACTGGAAAGACTTCCTGTTTCCGTCTGCATGGGTCCCTGGCAGCTTCACAGGGTAATGACTGAGAGTTTTCACCTGTGCCCAATTGCCTGTCACTTTCCCCCTATTTATACCACCTGTACCCGTTTGTGTTTGCCGAAGCATTAGTCTATTGTCAAGTGTCACCAGACCGTAGTCCGTATTACCGGAGCTAGTGTGTGTTTTTGTATGATGACCGTCCCACCCGGTCTTTCCTTGTTTTCTACCGTCTCATCTGGTACCTAGTGTTGTGTTTTGAGTTTGTCCTGGAGATCCCAGGTCTAATAAAGTCACTTTGTCCTGCATTTGGGTCCTGCTCCTCCTCCTTCCACCCAGCGTCTCAACGCAACTCCTGACACATATGTTCAATTATACTGTACTGTATTGGCAGTTCCATGACCTGTACATGTTTTTCCTGTTTAGTGATTCTGTGCTATGGCTATTTTTCACTTTATTCCCTACTTTCAGGAGTTTCCAATTTACCCAAGGGATGAGCTCCTCATTCTCATGATTATGGCAACAATTTGCTAAGGGGCATTGGAAGGTTTGGCCAAGGTGGGCTTGTGTCGTGTTTGAGCGAAGATGAGGATATAAATATATAAACGGGATATAAAGCAAAGAAACAAAGTGGTGACAAAACAGCATAAGCACTCTGCTCAGGGTAGCACAGGGTGCTGTACAACAAAGATGATGGTGATGATGATGACAACAATAATGATGATGATGCTGTCACCTACACTCATGTGATCATCAAATCCAAAAGCAGGTGATGATAATGAGCTAAGTGAATTATTCTTAGATTTTAATTTCAAGCTGTACACTTTTTATGGGTTTTGTTTCACCAAAAACTTAAGAGAACATCTGCGATATTTGAAAGATGGACTCAAGACATACATCCACCAGATTGCATTGTAATCATTTATTCAATGGCCTGTTAACACTTCTTATCAGAGAGGTCTCAAAATTCATTCAGACATTCTAATTTTATTCAACTCATGCATCTCACCTCTTCCATGTCAGCTTGTTTGAGGATGAGTGATGACATTCATATAAATATTTTTTTGAAACATTTTTATATTTCAATTTTTCATGCATCATCTGCCATTTTTTGTTTTTGTAAGAATAAATTTCATATGCTTCCGACAGGGCAGCACGGTGGATGAGTGGTTAGCAGTGTTGCCTCACAGCAAGAAGTTCCCGGGTTCACAAGTGTACAAGTCTGTCAGGTTAATTGGTAACTCTAAATTGCCCATAGGAGTGAATGTGAGAGTTGTTTGTCTCTATGTGGCTCTTTGATGGACTGGTGACCTGTCCAGGGTGTACCTCTGCCTTTCACCCAAAGAGAGCTGGGATAGGCACCAGCCTATCCCCCTGACCCTGGTTAGGAATAAGCGGGTATAGATAATGGATGGATGTTTCCAACAATTTTCTTTTCTGTTTGGTATATAAAAAGGTATGTTGACATTGCTGCAAAAAGGATTTTTGTGCATGACTCATCAATATTTCATATGTGGCGTACCAAGCATAGCAGGGGTGTTATTTCCAAATTTGTTGAACTTTGACCACTGCTTGTACAAACAAAAAACAAATCAGCTTGCGTTTCTGGATTTCCTGAATGAGTCACTCCATTTGCTCTGTGAAATATCAGCTATATATAACTACCAAGGCTGTTAAAAAACACAGTTTGATTTCCTGAGCAACAATAGCAATGTAATGATGTTGGCACCATTTAGTACAGCTCCCCCAGAGGTAAATATTCCAACTGAAACTAGGGCTGCTCAATCAATCAATCAAAAAAATTCATAATCACAATTATTTTAGACGATTACTGATTGACTTTGGAAATATGTTGCATTTATGAAACAAAACAATAAATTCTCCTTAAAACAAATAATATAAAATATATTCAAATGTATAAATAGCATAAAAAAGGCAAATAAGATCAACAGTGTAGTGTACTTCCACAATCTCTTAAAAACAAGTAATAAATAAAATACAAAAATATCAGCTGAAATATGTACCTTAACAAACTAATTGATGACTGTGTAATGAAGGATGTTGTGGGGGTTGTTCATTGTTCTTACCATTTCTTTTTTATTAGTTAGTCATATGTCGGTCTGTGTTTAAATTTTAGATGGTTAAAAAGATTTGTGGTGTTACCAAGCGGTGTGCACACCACCGCTTAGCATATCTTGCACATAGTATGTTGTAGCAGACCTAAAGCATCAGAATATGTTCACATTTCTGACTGAGGCAGGAGTGATATCCCTCTGACTATGAAACTCTTTGTGATGCACTAAGGTAAACAACCGGGGATGGTACAGGTACAACAAGTACTGCAATGTCAGGACTTCATTTGATAAAGAGCAGATCACTGGCTCTTCACAAAGAAACCCCTTTTTGGTGATTTACATCCTGCTGTAAATACCTTGAAATGACTCCCTTTTCAGGCAAAACCTGAAACCTATACAATGACTTATGAACTGGTCTTTATATCCTGTTCTTGTTATATTTGTGCTTTGGTTGATAAACATGTAACATTTGTGACCAGACCTCCAGAGCATCATTGTCAGAATACAGTGTGATATAGAGAAGGTGTACTATTGTTTATCTGTTATTCATGCTTATAGTTAATCCATATAACTATGGGAAATTTTATTGATTTTCTTTTATGTTGTTGATGAACTATTGACTCTGATTTGTTACTAAGTTTGTTATATGTTTAAACCTTGCTGAGTGGAAAAATAAATTATGACACACTTAAGGAATAAGGTAATCTCTTGATTCACAGAGATTAGTGAGATTGCCCATCACAGTCAGGGGACTGAGCCAAATATGGAGCACTTCCTGGACCAATCACATTGTGCCAAGCACAGTCATGGGACGAACCAGATGGATTCCCACACCCAGCACGGCGAGACACAAAAGAGTACACAGACTGGAAGCAGGTTTGAAAGAGGACTCTAAAGAATGAAGAGGACTTGAGAACACACCCTGAACCCTAAACTCTGAAAGAGAAGAACTCTCTGAAGAGAACTCTGAAAGAATGAACATTTGGAACTGAGCTCTGGGGAACTGAACACCCCGAAGAGAACAGAAATGGACAGAGTTCCAGACAGATTCAAAGAAAGTTAAGTGATTTCCAGACTCATTGAGACCCTCTCTCTCCCTGAGGAGAGGATGAGGTAAAGACTGTTTTACTGCCCAGCAGAGGAGAAATAAAGGCATTCTCCCTGTGTGTGGCTGTCCTCCAGCTGACCATGTCACATCAACCAACTCCATGATGACCCTGCAGCGTTCAGATGGAGAGCAAGAAAAGGCAACGAACAGACCCAGGCCCAACGCCCAAGACTCTGGGGAACGTCTACTCTCTCCTACTCGCGCCAGCAGACTGCAGTTGGACCAGCCCACAGACAAATGGACCGAGTCTCAGTAAACCTGAGGACAAGCAAGTAACCTGTGGCTGTGCTCGCTGTCTCACACAGTTGGTCTCCATAGTTACTAGAGCTTCCTCCTAAACTGTGTTTAGACCTCAGACTCAAACACAGAACATAAATTAATTTCAAGATTTCTTTTCCACCACTGCAAACAACCTACTGTTAGACTGTTACAGTGTTTTGTTAATTCAGCTCATTTTTCTGACCAATTCTACCTCCATTTACCCCTATATAAATAGCATGTAAATATATTGTAAATAGCTGAATAAATCTTAAAAAGACAACTGTGACTGGCATCATTAATGTTATTTCACACAGAATATACGTCACCGTATCGGGAGAACTCTCCCTAAGATTGTAGACTCATATCCTGTATTAACTCATTGACTGGTTGATCCGCCGTTTAAAGTATCTGGTGCCCCAAATTATTAAGATGGTTTATGATATTTACTTGTCAGCATGCCTCTGTTTGAGGTACTGCAGTAAATTGGTCGCACTGCTACCTTTGCTAGCAACAGACTTCAAAGACACTTTGCAGTGGGGTGTTGTTTGTTCCGTGTCTGACGCCACATAATTCCAAATACCAGATGACATTGTGCGTTTCTTGGGAACGAGTTCTTCCCTGCTCGCTGACATGTTCATGTATCGCTAATATGGAATATGTGCAAGGAGAGGGGTTGAGCTCAGTGGGGAACATTGGCGTATCTTAAAGAGAAACCCGATTTTCATTCAAACAAGTTGATGTAAACTACATATTCGAGTGAAATCGATAAAATCAGTTTGTCGCTCAGCCCTATTGTTGAGACCAGAAATCAAAATCACACAGCCCTAACTGAAACAGCAATTTTCTTCCTCACAGAAAATATAAAATCATTGCTAAATAAGGGTGGTGTTGATGCTATTTTAAAAAGGCTTTTGACACTGCAAATCCATTCATCCATCCATCCATCCATTACCTATACTCGCTAATTCCTATTTAGGGTCACAGGGATCTGCTGGAGCCTAGTCCAGCTCTCTTTGGGCGAACGTCAGGGGTAGCCTGGACAGGTCACCAGTCCATCGCTGGGCCACATGTAGACGAACCAGGAACCTTCTTACTGTGAGGCAACTGCCACCAAGCCACCAAACCACTATGCTGCCAACACTGTAAATAATTAATTAAGTATTATTAAACAAATTATAGTTTCGAATTTTCATCTGGTGTTTTAAAATGCTTTGAATCATACCTACAATTCGATTACAAATAATCCTCGAAACAAATTCTTTGCCTCGAGTATTCGTTTAATTACTATCACGTGTTATCGGACCTGCTCTGCCTAGGGACTGTAATCACTGTCGCACAATGCATTTCAGATTCAAAAGTTGGCGCTGTGGCAGAGAGTGAAACCGTTCGTTCAAAAATGCAAATGTTTGGGATCATTTCAAACTTAAAACGATGAATGCAATGCATGTATTGTAAAGTGGAACTGGCATAACACAACAGCGCTTCGTCAATGCTTCAACATCTGAACAGCCGCAGCCATACTATTGGGATAATATGGTACATAACATTCAAAAACAGCAAAAAAATATTAAGATATACAACAGCAAGATTTTTTTTTTTTAATTGTCAGGTTTTACATTTGAATAGCTTTTAAGCAGCATATTATTGACTGTTTTATTGTTTATTATAACATTGCATGGTAAAAAAAAATACAGTACAGAGAAAAAAAATAATTATTCCTACTGGTCATCGGCAAAATAAATGACAACAGCTCAATTATTACGAAGTTACTTCGGTTTCCCCATTTGCACACCCAGTATATGATTACCAGTCAAAGGGCATCCAGCATTCCATGACTACAACATATAACATGTTCTTCTGTTCAGACCATGGAGGAGCTGCTGGACAAAAACTGACAGAAAAACAAAAGCAATTTATTAAGAGAATTAATCTGCCTTGTAGTACATCTATGATGTATATCATGATGACTTTAAAAAAGAAGAGAGAGAACAAAACATACTGTATTGAGAAAAGGGATATTCACAGCTGACAGCACAAATCCCAAGGCCATGGGGAAGAAGGACCTAGTTGGAAACAAAACAGTGTGAGGTTTCATGTCTTACATTAATGTTGAAATGCTATAACTGATTTGTTATAATGTGATACAGAGAAAATCCCACAGCTGGGATTAAGTGTTGCATGGTGTTTGGGACCTTCTTTCAGTTAAATGGTGCACTGAATATTTTTTCAACCTTAGACTCATTGCCTTTTATTCACTATAAAGAACATACTAAAAACACATTTTGATTGAGTTGGTCATTCAATAATTGGTCATGGAGGTCAATCAGAGGTTGCTGATGAATGGAACAGCTGGAAATGGATATAAAACTGACAGAGGCCAAACACACTTGTTCCCGGGGCTGGTCATCCGATGGGAGATACAGATACACAATAAATTCATCTTCATAGGTGAGCAGAACAAAATGGAGAGTGATCCTGTTGAAGCAATTGTTGGCACTTTAAGCAGACATTCAAATTCTTCCTTGGCTGCAGTACCCAGAAAACTGCTCTCCTTATCACTGGATCGCCTCAATCTGCACCACTCATCTGCTGCCTTTACGAAAACATTCACCACCTCATAAATAATAATAAAACGCCTGAGAACAACAAACTCATTGAACCCTTTATCACTATTACCATGTCTCGGATTAAGCATATTAGTTCAGTTATCTTCATCCAACTAACAATAATATATCTTACCTCTTCAACTACAACTCCATTATGGCCAAGACACCATACAAATTAGAGTACCAGTACCTCCTTCGTCCAGTGCAGAAAATGTATTGCTGCTTCAGACTACAACTGCAAATTAAACACACCCTCATGATGAGGATGTTGAGGTGATGCATGGAGCAAACAATTCAATTCAATTCAATTTTATTTCTATAGCGCCAAATCACAATACAAATCATCTCAAGGCACTTTACAAAAACTAAAACTAAAAACCCAACAATTCCCTTATGAGCAAGCACTTGGCGACAGTGGAGAGGAAAAACTCCCTTTAACGGAAGAAAAAACCTCCAGCAGAACCGGGCTCAGTTTGGGCGGCCATCTGCCTCGACCGGTTGGGGTGTGTGGATAGAGCAGAGAGAAAAGAACAGCAACAATAAACAACAAATAGACACTGCAGGTTGGTGGGACCAGTAACTGCACATCAGCGATATACAGCTCCAGGACCAGGGACACCTGCAGAAGGTACAGAGAGAACAGAGAGAGAGGGAGAGAGCACAAACTAGGGGAGAGAGAGAGCACAAGGTTAGTAACATTCAATGGTGGAATATACATGAGGTGGGAGGAGAGAAGAGAGGGGAGGGGAGGGGGGGGGGTTAAGGTAGGGGAGCTCAGTGCACCGATGGTCCTCGGGCAGTCTAGGCCTATAGCAGCATAACTAAGGGATGGTTCAGGGTTGCCTGAAGCCAGCCCTAACTATATGCTTTGTCAAAGAGGAAGGTTTTAAGTCTAGCCTTAAAAGTACAGAGAGTGTCTGCCTCCTGAACCCAGGCTGGGAGCTGGTTCCATAGGAGAGGAGCTTGATAACTAAAGGCTCGGCCTCCCATTCTGCTTTTGGAAACTCTGGGAACCACAAGTAGACCTGCACTCTGAGAGCGAAGTGGTCTATTGGGATAATATGGTACTATGAGGTCTTTGAGGTATGAAGGAGCTTGATTATGAAGGGATTTGTATGTGAGAAGAAGGATTTTAAATTCTATTCTATATTTTACAGGGAGCCAATGAAGAGAAGCCAATATAGGAGAAATATGATCTCTCTTGCTAGTTCCTGTCAGGACTCTGGCTGCGGCATTCTGGATTAATTGGAGGCTTTTGCAAACAACAATAAACCCAAGCATAAAAACAAAATATACATACCCAGAGAATACAAACATAAGTTGAAAAAAAGGCAAAGAATGACAGCATCACAAAAAAGCCTGTCTATAAAAATAGGGTATGAGAAGAGATTAAAAAGTAGATACTGATTGGGCAAGTCTAATCTCCTACAAATGCACGGTCACCCCTAGATTGCAGCTTTAACTTTGGGAGAATCAAAAAAGTCCCACCTGAGGATTTGAGGCTGTGGGGTGGCTTATATGGGATTAGGAGAGCTAATAAATAACTGGGGGCCAGGCCAGATGGATCTTAAAACTAATCAATAAAATCTTAAAATCAAGGGATGGAGTTCCAATAGTCCAATCTAGAGAAGATAAAGGCATAAATAAACTTTTCCAAACTCTGTTTTTTAAGAAAAGGTGTGATTTGGGTTATTCCAAGTAATTAAAGAAAACGGGACTGGACACCTTTGGATATACAGTATTGTTCAAAATAATAGCAGTACAATGTGACTAACCAGAATAATCCAGGTTTTTAGTATATTTTTTATTGCTACATGGCAAACAAGTTACCAGTAGATGCAGTAGATTCTCAGAAAACAAACAAGACCCAGCATTCATGATATGCACGCTCTTAAGGCTGTGCAATTGGGCAATTAGTTGAAAGGGGTGTGTTAAAGAAAAATTGCAGTGTCTGCCGTTGACTGTACAAACTCAAAACGTTTTTGTTTCTAGGATTTAGCAATCCTGTGAATCACTGAACTAATATTTAGTTGTATGACCACAGTTTTTTATAACTGCTTCACATCTGTGTGGCATGGAGTCAACCAACTTGTGGCACCTTTCAGCTGTTATTCCACTCCATGATTCTTTAACAACATTGCACAATTCATTTACATTTCTTGGTTTTGCTTCAGAAACAGCATTTTTGATATCACCCCACAAGTTCACTGTTAATAAATTTAAGAAAATGATTCCATCTTTATTTACATCTATGTCAAGTATAAACATAGTGGAGGGCAGCTGCTTCAATCCCACTCCCTACCAAATTGATCATGTTGTTGACAGCGCTGTAACCTCACTGCGTGAAACGCTTGATTTTGTAGCCCCTCTGAAAAAGAAGTTAGTGAATCAGAGAAGACTAGCCCCATGGTATAATTTACATATTCATACCTTAAAGCAGGCATCACGAAGGCTGGAAAGGAAGTGGCGTTCCACAAACTTAGAGGAAATTTTTCTAGCCTGGAAAAACAGTCTACCAACATATAAAAAAAGCTCTCCGTAAAGCCAGAACTGCATACTATTCATCACTAATAGAGGAAAATAAGAACAATCCCAGGTTTCTTTTCAGCACTGTAGCCAGGCTGACAAAAAGTCACAGCTCTGTTGAGCCCAGTGTTCCCTTAGCTCTCAGCAAAGCAATGATGAATTTATGAGTTTCTTTACAAATAAAATCACAACTATTAGAGAGAAAATTCAGCAGATGCTTCCTATACCTGCAATAAATGAATCTTCTACTACAGTAGCTCTTGAATCATCTGTAGGACCTCAGTTATGTTTAGACTGCTTCTCTCCCATAGATCTCTCTGAATTTACATCAGTAGTTGCTTCATCAAAATCATCAACGTGTCTCTTTGACCCTATCCCGACTAGACTACTTAAAGGCACCCTGCCATTGATGAACTCATCTTTATTGGACTTGGTAAATTTATCTCTACTATCAGGCTATGTACCACAGGCCTTTAAGACTGCAGTAATCAAACCTTTACTCAAAAAGCCTAGTCTTGATCCAGGAGTCTTGGCTAATTATAGACCAATATCCATTAATAACCTGCCATTTATTTCTAAAATCCTAGAAAAAGCTGTTGCTAAGCAGCTATCAGACCACTTACACAGGAATGAACTATTTGAAGATTTTCAATCAGGATTTAGAGCACATCATAGTACAGAAACAGCACTGTTGAAAGTTACCAACGATCTTCTCTTAGCCTAAGATAATGGACTTGTTTCAATACTTGTCCTCCTAGACCTTAGTGCAGCATTCGACACCATTGACCACAACATCTTATTACAGAGACTGGAGCATGTGATTGGTATCAGAGGAACAGCGTTAAAATGGTTCCAATCCTATTTATCGGACAGATTCCAGTTTGTTCATGTCCATGATGAACCTTCCACACAAACAAAAGTTAGTTATGGAGTTCCACAAGGCTCCGTGCTAGGACCAATTCTGTTCACCCTGTACATGCTTCCTTTAGGATATGTCATTAGGAAGCACTCTATTAATTACCACTGCTATGCAGATGACACTATATCTATCTATTAAACCTGTTAACACAAACCAGTTAACCAGACTTCAAGCCTGTCTAACTGACATAAAGGCCTGGATGACCAGTAACTTTTTACTTTTAAACTCAGAGAAAACAGAAGTCATTATATTTGGGCCAAAAAATCTCAGAAATAACTTTTCTAAAATTATAGCTACTCTAGATGGCATAACCCTGGCCTCCAGCACTACTGTAAAAAACCTTGGAGTTATTTTTGACCAGGACATGTCCTTTAACTCACACATAAAACAAATCTCTAGAACTGCATTCTTTCACCTGCGCAACATTTCCAAAATTAGGAACATCCTGTCTCAAAATGATGCAGAAAAACTAGTCCATGCATTTGTTACCTCAAGGCTAGATTACTGTAACTCATTACTATCTGGATGTCCCATTATCTCCATAAAAAGCCTCCAATTAATCCAGAATGCCGCAGCCAGAGTCCTGAAAGGAACTAGGAAGAGAGATCATATTTCTCCTATATTGGCTTCTCTTCATTGGCTCCCTGTAAAATATAGAATAGAATTTAAAATCCTTCTTCTCACATACAAATCCCTTCATAATCAAGCTCCTTCATACCTTAACCCTCTGGGGTCGACGCACACGCCGGCGCGTTTTGACGCATCTTTTTCTGATAAGGCCGAAACAAACTTAAATTACTCCGTCAATTCTGATCGTACAGATAAAAGAAGTATATCATTCAAATCTGTAAAGGGTCTAGTATTAGTGGTATACCATCATAATAACAACAAAACGTTGTGCTTTTTTTAAATAAAGAAAGCCGACAGGGTGCGCTGTCGGCCTTTTCTGTCGCTGTCATTTCTCTTCACAGACGCGTAAATAAAACAACCAGAATCTCAGCGAATACCTGCCTCATGAAAATAAGAATTATATGGCTAGAAAGCTTGAAATGTTTTCTTTTGAGTGAAACAATTCAAGTCAAAAACAAATCATCACTTTTGATTTAATCCATATGAACGTAAGGACAAGTCCGTTTTCTCCTGTCTCATCTCATTACAGGTAATGCGGTCCCGCCTTGTCCTCTGTTCACTGTTCACATGTAAATAATCTCAGGTGAACCAGGTAAATATGTGCACACCCCCGAGAAATGACACAAAATATCAAACATCATAGAATTTACTCACTTTTTCGGCGCGTTTGGATGATGGCGCGTTACGCACGTGAAGCGGCGCTCCTTACATTCCTCACAGAGACAAATAGTTTAGCTTGTCCTCAGAGTAAAAACACTGACTTTAACTCAAATGATGATCGTTAGGCTCCTCATTGTGTTCATTCATCCTCAGACTTTAGACATTAATATGTTTAAAAAACACTGAAAAAAGCACAAATGTCAGGACATGTCAAAATTTGTCCAGGCCCCAAAAACCCCCTCAGATCCCAGAGGGTTAAAGACCTCATAGTACCATATTATCCCAATAGACCACTTCGCTCTCAGTGTGCAGGTCTACTTGTGGTTCCCAGAGTTTCCAAAAGCAGAATGGGAGGCAGAGCCTATAGTTATCAAGATCCTCTCCTATGGAACCAGCTCCCAGCCTGGGTTCAGGAGGCAGACACTCTCTATACTTTTAAGGCTAGACTTAAAACCTTCCTCTTTGACAAAGCATATAGTTAGGGCTGGCTTCAGGCAACCCTGAACCATCCCTTAGTTATGCTGCTATAGGCCTAGACTGCCCGAGGACCATCGGTGCACTGAGCTCCCCTACCTTAACCCCCCCCCTCTCTTCTCTCCTCCCACCTCATGTATATTCCACCATTGAATGTTACTAACCTTGTGCTCTCTCTCTCCCCTAGTTTGTGCTCTCTCCCTCTCTCTCTGTTCTCTCTGTACCTTCTGCATGTGTCCCTGGTCCTGGAGCTGTATATCGCTGATGTGCAGTTACTGGTCCCACCAACCTGCAGTGTCTATTTGTTGTTTATTGTTGCTGTTCTTTTCTCTCTGCTCTATCCACACACCCCAACCGGTCGAGGCAGATGGCCGCCCAAACTGAGCCCGGTTCTGCTGGAGGTTTTTTCTTCCGTTAAAGGGAGTTTTTCCTCTCCACTGTCGCCAAGTGCTTGCTCATAAGGGAATTGTTGGGTTTTTAGTTTTAGTTTTTGTAAAGTGCCTTGAGATGATTTGTATTGTGATTTGGCGCTATAGAAATAAAATTGAAATTGAAATTGAAGTTCTCGATTGGATTAAGGTCCGGGGATTGGGCTGGCCACTCCATAACATGAATTTTGTTGGTTTGAAACCAAGACTTTGCTTGTTTACTAGTGTGTTTGGGGTCATTGTCTTGTTGAAACGACCATTTCAAGGGCATGTCCTCTTCAGCATAAGGTAACATGACCTCTTCAAGTATTTTGACATATGCAAACTGATCCATGATCCCTGGTATGCGATAAATAGACGATAGTAGGAGAAACATGCCCATATTATGATGCTTGCACCACCATGTTTCACTGTCTTCACTGTGTACTGTGGCTTGAATTCAGAGTTTGGATGTCGTCTCACAAACTATCTATGGCCCTTAGACCCAAAAAGAACTATTTTACTCTCATCAGTCCACAAAATGTTCCTCCATTTCTCTTTAGGCCAGTTGATGTGTTCTTTGGCAAATTATAACCTCTTCTGCACATGCCTTTTTTTTAACAGAGGGACTTTGCGGGGGATTCTTGAAAATAGATTAGCTTCACACAGACGTCTTCTAACTGTCACTGTACTTACAGGTAACTCCAGACTGTCTTTGATCATCCTGGAGCTGATCATTGGCTGAACCTTTGCCATTCTGGTTATTCTTCGATCCATTTTGATGGTTGTCTTCTGTTTTCTTCCACGTCTCTCTGGTTTTGTCCTCCATTTTAAGGCAATGGAGATCATTTTAGCTGAACAGCCTATAATTTTTTGCACCTCTTTATAGGTTTTCCCCTCTCCAATCAACGTTTTAATCAAAGTACGCTGTTCTTCTGAACAACGTCTTGAACGACCCATTTTCCTCAGGCTTTCAAATGCATGTTCAACAGGTGCTGGCTTCATCCTTAAATAGGGGCCACCTGATTCACACCTGTTTTTTCACAAAATTGATGACCTCACTGATTGAATGCCACACTGCTTTTTGAACACACCCCTTGCAACTAATTGCCCAATTGCATAGCCTTAAGAGCGTGCATATTATGAATGCCGGGTCTTTTTTTTTTTCTGAGAATCTACTGCACCTACTGGTAACTTGTTTTCCATGTAGCAATAAAAAATATACTAAAAACCTGGATTATTCTGGTTAGTCACATTATACTGCTATTATTTTGAACAATACTGTATGGGGAATAGAAGTCAGATTAGCAGCAAAAATAAGACCTAGATTTTTGATAGGTGAAAAATTGACCAAGACAAAAGGGGTTATGAGGTGATGGAGCGGTGAAATCAAGTTTTTGAATCAAGTTGAAGAAAATTTTGAGCCATTCAGCAGATGATATCATTGACACTATCAACACCAGCACCTAGGATACTAGGATCAGCACCTTAAGGGTAGGTATATCTGTGTCATCAGCATAGAAGTGAAAAGAAATATGTTTGAGGATAATATGACGTAAATGTATAAAACAGACTGAAATTTCAAAACAAGTCTGTTTTTGATGCATAAAAGCTCAAAGCTGGATAAAAAACAATTATTCTACAACTTTGGATGAGAAGGGAAGTTTGGAGATTAGTTGTTAGTTGTTAAGAGCAGGAGAGTCAAAATTGAGTTTCTTTAACAGGGGAAAACCACCACTGTTTAATGAATTATTTATATAATAAATAATAAATTAACACAACCAACAGAGCCAAAGACCTCTCTCAGCAAATCAGCAGGCATGACATCAAAGCTTCATGTAGTGGGTTTCATGTTTACAAAAGTCTCAGCTAAAATGATAGATAGGGTTAAAATATTTAAGATGGTAGTGAAGAACCTTGCTGGTGCATGAAGGACAATTGCAGGCTACTATATGCTGAAACATGGTCCATTTTGTTTTCATACTAATCATTCATCTATTATCTATACCTGTTTATTCCTATTTAAGGTCACAAGGATCTGTTAGAGCCTATCCCAGCTCTCTTTGGATGAAAGGCAAGGGTCTACTGTCTTATATTCTGTACTTTTTTGGTAAAGAATTATAAAACTTTATCACAAAGCTCCTGAGGGGCCTCAGTAAAAGGACAAAGAGAAGGAGTACTTACAGAATCTATAAATATTAAATAAGACTCAGAGATTGGAACCATTAGTTGAAATCAATTTACAGAAAAATTAGGTTCTCATTTTCAAATTCTAGAATTCATAGAATAATATATCTTTACCTCCTTTATATCATTTACGCTCCATTTTTCAACAGTCCCTTCCTAGGCCATGCAAAAACCTTTTGAGGGGAAAATAAAAAAAGGGGCATGTGGAACAAGATTTTTAAACACTGTGCACAGCATAACGTAACAATACAGTCCATCATAACAACAGAATTTACAGGTCATTTTCTATATTTACAATTAGCCTTAGCCAGCAACGTTTTTGACTATGGAATTGCCAATTATCAGAGTCAGTTTCTCAGCATGTGTGCCGCTGAGCGGGGAACGTGAACAGGTTCAAAGGTGCGGAGTCACGCTTCCAAATCATGGAGAAGCCATGTTACTAGCTAGTTAAGCTAACTGATAGGCTAAAAAGCGCTAAGTCAGGAAATACCAGTAAAAATAGAAAGGTACTTAACTAGTACCGGAATGTAGCGATTAATGAATTGTTTAGAGAGTTTTGTTAGTTTTTAAGTGTGTTAGACTAAAGCTAGTCTGTTGCTAATCTGTAGACGAACTATACAGCACACACAGCACGACACGCTTGCAATAGGAAGTGATTCACTTACCCGGAAACTGCCACTGGAAGAGACAGGTCAAATGTAAAGACATGACATTGAATGCAGCTAATGCTGCAGTTGTGACTCACAATTCTTTGTTAGAGGTGGTAAAGTCATTTGTTGCTGAACAGAGATCAGACAGCCACATTACAGCTGTTTCTCAGACCATCAAGTGTGATAAAAAGAAGTGTCATCTGATACATGACAGTTGTGAAGAACCTCAGGGTTATGTACAACAAGCACAGGGTATTGTCTGACTACACAATGCTGCCTTATTGATATTAAATTAGATCAAGAGTTTGACAGTCGGCATCCATTCAGTATGGTTGTTAGCAGACCCTCACACAGCAGCAAGATGTTTTTTTGTCAAAAGTATTATTGAAAATGCATCAAGGATTATTTCACACAGATTTGATAATGTTGTTTACATATACTCCTATTGGCAGCTCCTGTATAACCAGCTCCTAAGGATTAGAGAGAAATTTTGTCACCCCACTGCCAGAGTCTTTGTATGATGATACTCTGTTGCCAGCAGACAAGAACAATTAGTTGATCATAGATGATTTAATAAACTTTGCTAGTAATAATTTAGAAGTCCAAAATGTATTCACCAAGTATGTTCACCATAGGAAGTTGACCTGTATCTATTTAGTTCAGAATGTGTATATATGAGATAAGTTCATTCATACTACTAGTTTAAGTACAAACTATTTGGTTTTGTTTAATAACCCCAGAGATAAACATGAAATTACACTTTTAGCCAGACCAATGTTTCCAGGTAACACCTAATATTTTTATAAGCATTTAATGAAAAAAACAGTTTCCCATATGGGTACCTTCTTATTGATTATAAAGCCAAAACTCCTGATTATTTAACCTATTACCCACCATTTTTTTTGTATGTGTTTTTGACTAGAAATCTATAAATGCTAAAAGCTAAAATTGAACTTTATGCATTTATTTTTGTAAGACTATGTTTAGCCACACCTTGTTTGGAGACTCCAAAAATGTCCAAAAATATAACCAAATGACTTTCTGGATGTTTAGAAGTGTAACACACCATATTATATTTTATACAAATCAACAAAACTTGATAAACTCATAAAAAATAATTTTTATTCTCAAAATTAACAAAAATTTAAAAAAAACACCTAATGCAGGTGTATTATAGGATATAAATCTAAAACTTTAAAATTTCAAACAAAAGCATTCTTTTTTTCTAAACACAAAACTATTTACAATGTTACAAATAGGCACTGTTTACTAGTCCTTTTCTCACTGTGCCACTTGTTGAAACAGTCTATTTGGCACAAAGCAGAAAGCCACTTGACAGGAGACAGAAATCACAGGAGTCTTTTGTTGACAGCTTTTGTTAGGCCTTGGCAATGTTGACAGTGCAGGATGTATGAATTCACAATGGCAATGTCCATTATTAATGTACATGTCCAATTATAAAAAAGTTTTTTTTTCCTTGTTCTATGGATGGGATTGTAGTAGCTGATGAGCTTTCCTTGGTACTGTGTTTACCAGAGTACTTAGAAAACCAATCCTGTTGGGATTAATTGTGCTACATGCCAAGATCTTTCTTTGGCAGAGGTCCTTGAAGAGTGTGGGGTTGGTGTAAAAACAAATTGTCCACAAAGTTTGTAGCCAGTCCCCAACACCTTCAGCTCCAGCAGCTTCATCACTGACTTATAACTGAGTGTCACGATTTGTGGGTTTTATTTTAAAAGACCAAAAATACGCTCACTCTGGTACTCAGTGCAAGGATGGTTTTATTAACAGGAAACCAAAAACTCAGGGAACAAAGGCTCGGGTCAGAGGAGAACAAAAGTTGTGGTCACTCACACTCTCGGGGACACAGACTCACATGGGGAACACAGACTCGCACGGGGAATACAGAGACGGTCTGGTCACACACGCTCATGGGGACACAGACTCGCACGGGGAATACAGAGACGGTCTGGTCACACACGCTCACGGGGACACAGACTCACACGGGAAACACAGAGACGAACACAAGTAGTAATATACTGGTCCCTTTTGCTGATAAGATCTATAATTTGATATAAAGTTAATAATTAAGGGCCCCTCCCATGATAAAGGGTGTTTCCCTATTAAAAATATAGCCTACGCCCAATAAAAAGGCGTTACCCCTAATAAAAGTTGCCTCCCTTAATAAATAAATAAATAAAAGTAGCCTCCCATATTAATAAAGGGTGTAGTTTAAAATGAGTGTATTTAATACCCTATTAAATATAGCCTACGCCCAATAAAGGGTTTCAACCCTAATAAATGATGCTCCCTTAATAAATAAATAAATAAAAGTTGCCTCCCATAATAATAAAGGGTGTAGTTTAAAATGAGTGTATTTAATACCCTATTAAATATAGCCTACGCCCAATAAAGGGTATCAACCCTAATAATAAATAAATAAATAAAAGTAGCCTCCCATGATAATAATGGGTGTAGTTTTTATTTTAAAATAAAAAATATGAGGGAGGGCTGAAGGGTGTTACCTATAACGATGCAGTAATGCTAGTGTTTTTTAAAGATAAGTAAAAGTTCGTTTTGCTGTTGGGTGTGTATGTGTGTGACGTATAGGGCGTAAGGGGAGTGACCTGGGTCAGTACATAAGGGATATTGATGCTCTGGTCATAGTGTGAATCTCACTAGACGTGTCAACATCGACGACGATGGATGTGACAAGAGATACCTACAGCTACGATACGCCGAGGTCCGGGGATAGCGGTCCCACTAGCCCCAGCAGCAGCAGTACCAGCAGCAGCAGCAGTGGCGTGGGTAGCGGTTCGGGGGGTTATTCTTCCAGCTCAGGAGACAGCAGTGCCAGCGAGTTCACATTGTACTGCCGCGGTTCGGGTCGTGGAGGGAAGTTAGGTATGTCTTATGAAGGCCAGACGCCTCCAGCTCCGGCTGCATACAACGTTGAACATAGACGTGTGGTGGGGGAGCAAGCGCCCCCGTGTGAGCGTCTATACGAAGGGGGTGGGGGGTACAACTATAAGGTAAAATATAGTGGGGGGGTGGTGCAGATGTGGGCGATAGAGGTTGCAAGTGAGGAGGAATGGGGTCTCGGGCGTTCTCACAAGATGGGGGTTAGAGATTGGTGGCTGTTCCGTGATGTGGTGTGCAGGGACCTGAATTGTAAAGTGGCGGACGACTGTGTTTATGTGATGCAATGGTCGAGCATTGACGGTCCTGGCCTGTATAGGGTGTTAGCAGACCGATATGAGGCTCCACCTGATGAGTTTATATTTTTAAGAGTCTGCAGTGACCGTACACGCATCTCCGCTGAAGACCTGAACTCAGAACGTCCAGACCACCCGTACCCCGTGACTCACATCGCCTGTTCTCGGTATTTCACAGAGTGGATGTTCATTCAGTGGTGCGATTGGGTGGGCATGCAGGGGGTGTTTAGGGAGATTGACGATGCGATCATGCAGGACAATGTCGGTAGGGAATTTGAAGGTGTTAGAAGGCGTTTATCTTTTAATGATTCTGAAACTGGTGACAACAACAACATGGCTCCGAATCAAGCAGCAGCGGAACAGACGCTGTAATGCTCTACGGTATGTGACGATGTGTTTGTTTGCTTGTATGCATGCATGTATGTACGTATCTGGTATTTTTTTTTTTCAATCACCATTCTATGACTTGACAGAGTGTATTTTTGTCAAAAAACCAGAAATCGACGGACCGCTGACAGCATCAGAACGACTACAACTGTACAAAGCCACCTATGGTCAACCCGGAAGTACTGATGAAGACATGCCCACTCACCCCGGAAACACAACACCAGAAAAAATGGCCGATGAACCCGGAAACCCAGACGATGCCTTTGTGGAGCTGCTCCAAACTGCCATTCAACATCTGGCATCTCGAGCGCTTGGGCTGTGCTGGGAAGACCGTGAAGAATGGTGCTACGCGTGCGAGATTGATGCCCCGTCTCAGGATGGCCACGACTGTTTGTGGGAATTCCCCACGGGGTTCCTGGTGAGACGCTTCGGCCTACTGCTGAGGAGATTGTGGACGGAGCGCTTTATTCCTGCTCTTTCTGCATTCCTCAAGTCTGGTGGCATCGAGGCTGACGATGCTAGAATTCGAGGAGCAGCTGAAGTCATCTTGCACACCTTAAAATCTGAGAAAAACCGTGGCGCCATAGAGCCAATATGGATGGTCGACAAAACTAACCGGCAGAAACAGCTGGCTGTACTTGTCGATACATGGAGGCCCGGTCATGAGTGAGTGAGTGAGTGAGTGATAATACAGCATTCTTTGTCTGTTTTTAAAAAACACCATTATGACCATCATCATGATTAATTCATTCATTCTGTATCAATGATTGACCCACTTCAACAACAAGCTGCATGTTTTCATCATTCTGTATCAAGAGTTTTATAAACTTCAACAACAAGCTGCATGTTTTCATCATTCTGTATCAAGAGTTTTATAAACTTCATCAAACCTGTATGTTTTTTCATCATCATCATCATCATTAAATCATTCCGTATTAAAACTTCAACAAGTTGTATGTTTTCATTCTATATCAAGAATTTTATAAACAAGCTGAATGTTTTCGTCATTAAATCATTCTGAGTTTTTCCATATTCATATCATTGCACGACAGTATACCTAGTGTTTATATGAATAAAAATCAAGTACTGAGAAGAAAAGCATTATTGTTTTATCGACACCCACCATGGAACGATTGATGGATAAAATATATTATGATCCGGCCAATCCTGGAAGCTTAGCCGGTATTAACAAGCTTCGTGAAGCCGTGAAGGAGCAAACAGGAGTAAGTCCTGCATTATCTGATGTTAAAAAATTTCTAATTTCCCAAGACGCGTATACTCTACATGCCCCTGCATTTAAGAATTTTAGCAGAAGAAGAGTGTTGGTCCCCGGTATTGATAAACAGTTTCAAGCAGACATCGTCGACATGAGCGAATACTCATCTGCAAATGATAACATTAGATACCTTTTAACGTGTATCGACGTGTTTTCAAAGTATGCATGGGTCAGATGCCTTAAGACAAAATCGGGCCTTGCTGTCACCAAGGCATTCAGGGACATATTATCTGAAGGACGTGTACCTGTAAAGCTACAAACGGACTACGGGGGAGAATTTTATAATAAACACTTTAAGACGCTTGTGAAAGAATACAACATTAAACATTTCTCTACCATGAATGAGACTAAAGCCAGTGTGGTCGAACGTTTTAACCGCACGCTGAAGAGCAAAATGTGGCGTTATTTGACAGCCGTCAATTCACAGAGATACATTGACTGTATTGATGATATGGTCCTAGCATATAATAATTCATATCACAGGTCAATAAAAAGAACACCCGCTAGTGTGGATAAAAACAATGAGAGGCTGGTGCGTAAAACGCTGTACCAGCCACAGGTTGAAACAACCCGTGCTAGATTCAACGTGGGCGACACAGTTAGAATTTCAAAGCACAGAGGATTGTTTAGCAAAGGCTATAAGCAAACTTTCACGGATGAATATTTCACCATCAAAGAGCGACTGTCCACGGTGCCTACTGTATACAAATTGTGTGACCTGGCTGGGGAGGTTGTGAGAGGATCATTTTATCATAAAGAGTTGCAGCCTGTAATCATAAATAAAAACAAACCCTATAAAATAGAGAAAATATTAGCCAAACGTGGGAAAAAAATGCTGGTTAAATGGGTGGGCTGGCCTGAAAAATTTAATACATGGGTAGCTGCAAAAGACGTCGTGGATATATAATATAGTGAGAAAAGAGGGATTCAAAAAGCAGGGAGAAAGAGTTAAACTCTCAAAAGAGACATAACTAACTAAGGGTGAAGACGAGAGAGAGAGAGAGAATGAATAAGAGAAATAGTGGTTTTTATATAACGCTCCCCAGCAACGCATCGTCCCACATCTATCCAAACAATAAAATATGGAACTATAGAACAAAACTGGCCAAGACCATACATTTAGATGGACCTTACGAGGTAGGGATCAGCGAGGTGCAATATCCGGCTACATGGCTCCGCTTTCTCCAAGACGATGCAGAAGTATGGATAAAAGAGAGACAGAGTACCGAACATGTTAAAATATCAATACCTATGGCTCACTATGAGACCATAGATGCACTCGTCCATGAATTCAATACTGCATGTAGGACACAATTATCGCATGCGGTGGGCCTAAAAATGTGGTATAATAACCATACTGACAGAATTTCCGTAACAGGCACAGCGGGGACTGTTGTGAGATTTAAAGGACGCCTCGCTGAAATACTAGGATTTGAGGCGGACAAACAAGTGACTATTCCTAATAATAATAAGTCATTTATAGCCCCATACGCAGCAGACATACATATTATATGTACGTCCAGATACATTCCATCGTACGTGAGAGCAAGAGTATTGTAAGGCAGGAACAGCGTCTTAAACACACCCATACAGCTTGATGCCAGTGTAGTGAAAGCAAAAGGGTCTACCTGGGTGCACTGCATGTGGAAGAGCCCTCTAGGCGGCAAGACAGTACATTTAACAAGACCAAAATAATTCTCAATACTGTCGAAATTGCCCACAATCACCTCAGGGTGGCCTATTGGATAATCTTTCTTGGATTGAACGGTAGGATAAAGACTTGTGAAATCGTAGTAGTGGACTTTTTCCTCAGCTGCACAGTCTGTCACATGCAGGAGCTTCATAGCATTTGTCCTACCTCCAAAAAGGGCGTCCCTAGGATTCAGCCGTTCAGGTTTCTTGTAATTGGCTAGAAAGGCCTGAACAGCTGGATCTGATTGTATCAACTGCTTCCACTCACACTCCCACATCACAACCACACATAGACCGTGTCGCTTCCTCAGAGCATCCACCTTGTTGATAAACTGTGCATAAACACCAGTATTATCGGCAGAGGCCTGTGGATAGCACTTTATACATCTATGATAGTAACACCCTGCAAATTCAAAACACGTGTTTGAAGCCTCATCAAACCCATCCACACAGTAACTTCCTACCTTATGCTCACCGCCTCTGAGTGCGTGTCTAATGACTCGCTTTTCAGAATAAGCCACAAATTCCAGCCACTGGATAGATACATCTGAAAATGCTTTATTGCACTCCAGATACATTCCATCGTACGTGAGAGCAAGAGTATTGTAAGGCAGGAACAGCGTCTTAAACACACCCATACAGCTTGATGCCAGTGTAGTGAAAGCAAAAGGGTCTACCTGGGTGCACTGCATGAATGCATCGCGATAGATCTCGCAGGCCTTACGCAGCACATTAACATCATTGCGACAGTAACGAGCCATCTCAGCCTGCATGTCAAAGCGTGTGTCTTTAACAATATCGTACCAGCTCATGAATTTCACCTGTTCACTCTGGGACATTTGCTCATAACCATAGAATTTGGGCTCAGGGTAAGATCCTACATAAAACTCATTCTCTACAGTGTTGAATTTGTGTGGGAAGTAGCCCTTCCCTATTTCATTCTCAAAACCAAGAGCTGCAGGTGTTTTAGACAGACTCATAGGCAGGAAGCTGAAGGAATCAATCCACCGTTGACTATAGTCATTGTCATACATCAGAATTACTCTGCTCCCTTTCATAATCACAAATGGAGTTATGTGCTGCCGTACAAAATATTCAAGCACTAGATAGTTGTCAAAACCCGAGGCATTGTGTGCAATAAATGTATAACCTTTATATCTTTTACGGCGATAAGATCTGACAAACCCTTCCACACAATCAACACCTCTGAAACAAGACGGAAACGGATCCACCTCATCCATCACAGTGGCACATGCCATAACGGCTTCATGTTTACCATCCCTGTATCTAGTTTCAAAGTCGTACAGAATATATTTAGGAGGGAATGTCTCATCATCATCTTCTTTAGGCGGTGTAGGTTGTATGAAACACATGTGTACCCCGTCTCCTATGAGGGCTCTACAGTGATCACATCGAGGCTTTATACATTTGTGCTTTTCGGCTTTTTGACGGTTGCGTCTGTATATCATACCACACTCATCACAGTAACGCATAGTGTCACAAGGTATGATACCGTGAACTGGGTCTTGTAATTTGTGGTTATCAAAACACTGCTGGGATTTACAGATTCGTTTACAGTCATCACATTTAACAGTAGGGCCTGGATGCTGTATGCATAGTGTAAAGCAAACATTACACAGGTGTTTACAACAATGTTTTAGCGGGGTTTCATATGTCTTATAACAATACTCACAAACATACGATGCTCCAAAAAAACCCCTAGGATTTGTTATCAAATGATAATGCTCATTATAAAGATACAACCATATAGTCTCTGGATGATGCGCAATGTGTGTCTGAAAACAGTCTGGTTGTTTTCTACCCCCACTATGATGGAAAATTATAATTTTCACCCCTAATTCTCTCTCAAATTTAGCAACATGGCTAAACGATACCTGCTGTGTGTGGTGAAGCCCTACTGATTCGTGTAGTTCTTTAGCATTGTGTAAGATTTCAGCATCTACCATAGAGGGATTTTTTGAAAGAATAACACACATGCTGAAACATAAATTATTGTCTACGCCGTCATTATTTGGTGTGTACAAATGACTACCCTTTCTTGCCAAAATTTCATCATAGGGAACACTACCGAGCTTCAACCTAGTGCCGCCGCTACGTTGCTGCGCCACACTCACAACAAACTCGAGGCCATCATCAGTCAGCGACTCATCATTACTCTGTATCACCTGACTTACCTCATCTGTAAAATGGTCAATGTCATAACCATTTTCTGACCTCAAAATAACTTGCACATCGTTAATCAATGATGGACCCCTCAATACAATGTTTAAGACACTGCCCTCTCGCGATACATCAATAGCTCTATTTATCACTTCAACCAACCTCTCCCTGATTAAAGCTGGCACACCCTGTGGATTGTCGTCTATGTCAATATCGCTGAAATTAATCGGTTGTCTTAGCTCCAAGGCATCATACATAGGAATGTTCCTAACACTAATGGATCCTGCTCCACACTGTGAACTATCGACTGCTGACCCAGCACAACAACAACAACCACTAGATGAAGGGAGCTGTGAGCTTGCTGTACCGACCAAACCAACACAACCATCAGAGCTGCTGCTGCTGCTCTGATCAAGCACATCCACACTCTGTTCACTAGCTAATGATGCTGAGGCTAATGTTGTGACATCCACAGGTGTAGCTGTGGAAGCTGATGTTGTGGCTAATGTTGTGACATCCACAGGTGTAGCTGTGGAAGCTGATGTTGTGGCTAATGTTGTGACATCCACAGGTGTAGCTGTGGAAGCTGATGTTGTGGCTAATGTTGTGGCATCCACAGGTGGAGCTGTGGAAGCTGCTAAGACCCCCCGTTTAGCCAGAGAAGCCTGATGGTATTGTTTGATTTTTCTTTTGAGTTGCTCTGTTTTCATACGTGTATTTTCAGACCAATTGAGGAATTCAGATGGTGATAGTACAATGTTACGATATTCAGAGTGTGGTGGTGATGGTGGGATGTTCAATAGTTGTCTGAAATAAGCATCTTTCTCACGAATCTCTGCAGCCCTGTGTTGGAATCTAGCATGTAATATGGGCCAGTTAGGGTATTCACTATCTGCAGACATTTTCAAATTAGGGTGTTCACTATGTGCAGACATGGTGTTGTCGTTCTGATTGATGGCCCTGTCCATTTTAAGAAATTATTGTGTTTTGTCTAAAAAAGTAGTCATTACTTTATGTGTATTGTTCATGTATGATAGGCATAGTTCTGCACTGTTTACAAAATATAAGCCTAACTGTGCACCCTCTGAGCGAGTCTGCACTATCTCTCTATGTATACAATCAAGCTTTTTACCATTCTCTCTGAGAGTATCCCTGATGTCTGACAGCAGGTCTATACAGGGCTGGGCCAGAAAGAAAGTGTGTTCACCGGCACTAGTCTGTGATGCTATGTCTGTGTAAACACAAGCAGTATTTGTCTCAGATGAAGTAGAAGATTCTGTGATGGCAGCCCCACTGGTTGTAGCTGTATTTCGTAAGGAGGACAAATAATCATCTAGAATATCAAATAACTCTATACCAACTCCAAAACCACCACCATCGGCCGAGTCCTGAGTGTCTGCTGCTGCTGCTGTATGTACAAAGTTATGTCCTGACCCACTGTATAACAGACTTGAGGATATCAAATCCACATCACCTTGAGTTGCTCCTGATGATGATGATGAATAGATGTCCTGCAGTTCGTGAGCTTGTGCAGCGTTCAGATTCTCCAGGAGCTGTGTTGCTTGAAAGGTCTCAGAAGCAGGCTGTTTGTGCTCATCTGCGCCGGGTGTTGTAGAGTATCTCAGTCTTTTATAGCCCAGCAAATCTTCAAACACACACACACATATATATTTAAAAATACAGCATATAAATATATATACACATTGTATTTAGATAGCATTGAAATACATTATTTCATCCTACCTCCATCATCATTATGCTGGACACCTATGGATGTTGCACTGTTCCTGGGTACCTGTGGCTCCCTCTGCCGGCCACCCCTAGTTGTTGTACGGTTCCTGGGTACCTGTGGCTCCCTCTGCTGGACACCCTTGGATGGTGCACTGTTCCTGGGTACCTGTGGCTCCCTCTGCTGGATACCTATGGGTATAGCACTGTTCCTGGGTACCTGTGGCCTCCTCTGCTGGACACCCCTGGATGTTGCACGGTTCCTGGGTACCTTCAGCTCCCTCTGCTGACCTGGCGGTGCATGCGCTCCCTGTCGTGAGCTGACCGTTACAGCTGGGACGTGTCTTGTATGAACTCCACCCTCCTCTGTAGATTAACCCTCAAACGTTAAAAAACCAGTTAAACATCGAATGTTCTATATTAGCATTTTACCTACCTGCTAGCAGCTCTCTGGGTCTTTTTTTTAGACTTTTTCTGGGCCGCTGCCTCGTCGGTACATTTTCTGTAAAAATAAACACGTCATTAGGCGCCATTTTTAAAAGGACGATCTTGTATTTTGGCCTAAATGCCTCGTATAACATCACATACAACGTCTATATTCACCTTAAAACGTCCCCGTTTTTACAACACTCTAGACTCACGACTACATAAAAGAAACATTTACAAAAATAATCTCTCACCTTTATTAACGTCATCAACCACATGCTCATTTACCAAACCCGTCACTGCATTTTCATCACCTGGCGAAAACACGTATTTCGGTTTTTTCATTATCACTACATGTATTAATGTTAAGAACATTGCTAATGATTGAAAAGTAAAGAAAACTACACACCAGGTTTAGACAATGACTTGCTCTCGCACAGGCTGGTTGGTTCGTCACCTGTCAGATGTTACGCTTTTTTCCAATTATGCCAACATTAATTTTCGTTCAATAGAAAAGATACCACTCTCTCTCTATAATGCTAAAATGGTATATAGACAAGACTTACCTCTGTGAAAGATGAACATGATTCTCCGCTGTTTTACGCGATTCAGTGTAGCACAAACGGTGTGGACGACTCTGCGGTCTGAATGCTAATGCATTGCTAACGGTAGCGAGGCACGCTCATACCTACCGACGTCACTATGACGTGCACTAAAATGGCGTCTACGAGATTTTAAAAAAGGAGTAGCAGAAATTATTTTAATGGTTTTTAATGTAAATTAGTAGGAGAAATTAGTAGGAGAAATTATTTAATGGTCTATAATTCCAACGGCAAGGTCACTCCCCTTACGCCCTATACGTCACACACATACACACCCAACAGCAAAACGAACTTTTACTTATCTTTAAAAAACACTAGCATTACTGCATCGTTATAGGTAACACCCTTCAGCCCTCCCTCATATTTTTTATTTTAAAATAAAAACTACACCCATTATTATCATGGGAGGCTACTTTTATTTATTTATTTATTATTAGGGTTGATACCCTTTATTGGGCGTAGGCTATATTTAATAGGGTATTAAATACACTCATTTTAAACTACACCCTTTATTATTATGGGAGGCAACTTTTATTTATTTATTTATTAAGGGAGCATCATTTATTAGGGTTGAAACCCTTTATTGGGCGTAGGCTATATTTAATAGGGTATTAAATACACTCATTTTAAACTACACCCTTTATTAATATGGGAGGCTACTTTTATTTATTTATTTATTAAGGGAGGCAACTTTTATTAGGGGTAACGCCTTTTTATTGGGCGTAGGCTATATTTTTAATAGGGAAACACCCTTTATCATGGGAGGGGCCCTTAATTATTAACTTTATATCAAATTATAGATCTTATCAGCAAAAGGGACCAGTATATTACTACTAACACAGACTCGGAGGGAAAACTCAAAGAGACACGAAAAGGTTACTTAACACACAAGGGGTCCACAGACAAAAATCCAGACGGGAAAAAAAAGGCAGGGCTGGAAACAAGGCTGGGTGTTGTCTAAACGAATTATGAATTCCACAAATAACAATCGACAAACAACCTGGCAAAAACTGAGGGAGACAAAGGGGTATTTAACTAAGAGGGAGAAATGACACAGGTGAAAACAATCACTAATTAGATCAAAGTAAAATGGAACAAAAACAAACAAAACTAGATCCGGTCATGACCCGCAAAAATAAAAGTCCGACAGGAAGTCCCAAATGCGGATCATGACACTGAGTCCTTTTCCATGTTCCACCACTGCCTTCCCATGGTAAAAAAAGACGTTCCAGGTGTAGCCAGATGAAGAATCAAAGGCAAAGGCAAATTTATTTGTATAGAACCTTTCATACACTACGCAATATAAAAGTGCTTTACAAGGGATATAATTACATTAGAAGCATTGCAAAGAGCATTTAAAAATTAAGACATTTAACATAAAATAAATTTAAATCAAATAAAGTAAACTAAAATAAGACATAAAAGCACATTAAGAAAACAAGAATCAACAATTATTCGAAGGCAGCAGTAAACAACAGTGTTTTCAGTCCTGATTTGAATGAGCTGACAGTTTGAGCAGACCTCAGGTGTTCAGGAAGTTTGTTCCACAAGTGAGGAGCATAGTGACTGAATGCTGCTTCACTTTGTTTGGTTCTGGTTCTGGGAACACACAGTAGACCTGTCCCAGATGACCTGAGGGGTCTGGAAACCTCATAGGGAACTAATATATCTTGGATATATTTTGGTCCACAACCATTTAGTGCTTTATAAGCTAGCAATAAGATTTTAAAATCTATCCTTTGACTAATGGGAAGCCAGTGTAGTGATCTAAGAACTGGTGTGATATGGTCCAGTTTCTTGGTGTTTGTAAGAACTCTGGCAGCAGCATTCTGGATTAGCTGCAGCTGCCTGATTGACTTTTTGCTAAGACCTGTGAACAAGCCATTACAATAATCTAAGCTACTGAAAATAAATGCGTGAACAAGTTTTTCTGCATCTTGTTTAGACAGAAAACCTTTTATTCTAGCAATGTTTTTCAGGTGGTAATAGGAAGATTTAGTGATGGATTTTATGTGGTTGTTAAAATTCAGGTCTGAGTCAATGATTACACCGAGGTTTCTGGCTTGATTTGTAGCTTTCAATGGCATGGAGTCAAGGTGAACAATGACCTTTGACCTTTCATTTTTAGGGCCAAAAACAATCACTTCTGTCATGTCTGTATTGAGCTGGAGAAAATTCTGGCGCATCCATTCTTTGACTTGATTAATACACTCACATAATGAAATTAGAGGACTATAATCATGAGATGATACTGATATATAAAGTTGGGTGTCATCTGCATAAGTATGGTAGTCAATGTTGTAGTATTCCATAAACTGAGCAAGGGGCAGCATGTAGATATTGAATAAGAGAGGACCAAGAATAGACCCCTGAGGAACCCCACATTTCATTTTTGTTCGCTCAGACTCACCAGACTGAAGAGAACTAGACTTACCAAGTGAGACAAAATAGTCCCTATCTTGTAAGTAAGATTTTAGCCAATTTAACACTGAGCCAGTAACTCCCACCCACGCTTCTAGTCTATCAAGCAGCACATCATGATCAACTGTGTCAAATGCAGCACTGAGATCCAGTAGTACTAAAACAGAGGTTTTGGATTCATCATTATTTAAACGTAAATCATTTAAATTTAATTTAATTAAAGTGCAGTCTCAGTGCTGTGGTGTGCGCGAAATCCAGACTGAAGTGCATTAAAAAGATTGTTTTGCACCATAAATCTGTGAATTTGTTGAGAAACTTTTTCAATTACTTTTCCCAAAAATGGAAGATTTGATATTGGCCTGTAGTTACTTACTGCTGAAGCATCTAGATTAGGCTTTTTAAGAAGAGGTTTTATAACAGCAGTTTTTAAGGCCTGGGAAACTGCCCTGACTGAAGAGAACTATTAACAATCTGCAATACATCTGGAGCTAAGCTGTTAAAAACATTTTTTTAAAAATTTGTTGGTAAAATATCAAGGCAGCATGATGTAGATTTTAATTGCAGAAGCATTTCTGCCAGAGCTCTGTGATCAAGGAGATGCAAATATTCTAGACAAGGAGGCACAGGTGATTTTGTCATGTTCCTTGGACTGCAGCTAGATATAGTTTGTCTTATGTTTGATATTTTGTCTTTGAAAAAAGCTGCAAAATCATGGCATGACTTTTTGGACAGCAGTTCAGAAGGAAGAGAGGGTGCTGGGTTTGTGAGTCTGTCTACAACAGAAAACAATGTGCGAGCATTATTGCTGTTTCTATTGATAACCTCTGAGAAAAATGATTGCCTCACATTTTTTAGTTTTTGGTTATAGTTGTGAAGACTCTCTTTGTACAAGTCGAAATGAACCTGGAGTTTGGTTTTTCGCCACTTGCGTTCTGCTTGTCTGCATATTCTTTTCTGATTTTTAACCACTGTGGCTTTTCTCCAAGGTGACTTTGACTTTTTTCTTGCTGACAATACCTTGGTCCTAATTGGGGCAATGGAATCAATAACAGTCATAACTTTGGAACTGAAACTGCTTACAAGATCATCAACAGGGGCTGATGGCATGGTTGGTGATGGTGCAAAAACCTGAATAAATAATGCACAGCTCTTCTCATTAATATTCCGCTTTTTGACTACCTCTGTTTCACCTGTGTTCAAAACAGCAGGGGTGGTTGTTTTAAAAAAAACACAGTAATGATCAGAAAGGGCAACATCGGTCACCACCACCTCAGAAATATTAAGACCTTTAGAGATTATTAGATCCAGTATGTGTCCTTTGATGTGTGTTGGATCTGTTACATGCTGAGAAAGCCCAAAGTTGTCCAGGATGTTCATGTAAGAACCCGGGCTCTGTGACTTCCGGGAAAGCCCTTATTTTGGTGAAGCCAACAGGATCTCCCCGCCCCTCACATGCATCAGCTTTGTGTCATTCATTAATTGTTTTCACCTGTTCTGTGCCTACCTTCCAGATAAATACCATGCACCTGCCCAGAGACAATCGCCAGATTGTCTGCCGTCTCTCATGACCTCCAGACGTTCCGTTCCAGTCTAAACCTGCTTATTCTCAGTTTCCTTGGAAATCTTGAGCCCTGGCCTGCCCGCTGTTCCTTTTTGCCTCCTGGACACACGGCTCTCGGAGAACCACCTTTTTTCGTTCTGAGGACAAGGTACCCAGCGACTTTTGTTTTTTTTTTCCTGATGATTACTCCGCTACAAACAATGCCGGAGGGGAGTTATTGTTTTCCCCTTTTTTTTTGTTGGATCGCCTGAGTTTCTGAACCAAGAGGTTATTTCTGTTCTTTTTTTCAAAAGACTGATTTACTGAAACTGCCGAGGGAATTTTTGTTGTGCCTCTTTCTCTGACCCGGCAGAGAGTTTTTGTAGTTGTTCCCTGTTTTCCTCTACGCGCCCCCGAACTGGAGTTCCGGTACCACACCTCCGGCGTCCTCACCTCAGAAGAGTCACTCCAACCAACTCTGGATCCCTTGACCAGGGATAAACCATCTTCCGTCAGATTCTGCTCTGCGGGCCCCACTCAGCAAACCCCGCTCCACCAACCACGGCCGACACGGTGGAACCGTGTCCCGGCCTGGCGACGAACCTTTCTTTGGCCAAGAAGATCATTACCTGGTTCCCAGCTCCATCTACTGGTCACCACACCCACTCACCTGTTTCGAATAAAATAAGCAATCCTTTTGACTCTGTACTCTGTGTGTGTCTCAGTGTGCTCCTGACCCGTTACCTAAAGCATGACAGAACAATCTGGCCAGAAGACGGATCACACTGCGACCCCATCCGCATCATGGTGCTCAGGCATTGAGTCCGCCGTCCAACACCACGAGGACAAGTTAACCAAAGTCTCTCAGTGCATCGACCAGATGTCTGCCCAGCTCACTCAACTTATCCGAGCAGTGTCGACAGCGAACCCCGCCTTGGTCCCCTTACTAGCGTCTTCCCCACCTCCTGTGAAGATGGGACCTACGGAGCCCCGTCTCAAGCCCTCCGCTTGTTAACATGGGGAAGCAGGGTTCAGCCGCACTTTTCTTTCTCAGTGCGAGCTAAACTTTTCTCTACAACCGTCCTGTTTTCCCTCGGAGGAGTCACGAGTGGCCTACGCCCTTACCCGTCTGGGGGGGGACGCGGCAGTATGGGGAACGGCCGCCTGGAGAAGACGAGCAGGGTTTTGCCAGTCTTTCCAGAGTTTTGGAGAACAATTATCCAAGATCTTCGATCCTGTGCGTCCGGAGGTGCAGTCTTCGATGCACCTGGCTAAGCTAAAACAGGGAGACTGACCTCTTACCGAGTACATCATCCGGTTCCAGGCCCTAGCAGAGGATTGTACCTGGGGCTCATCGGCACTTTATGACCATTTTTATCTGGGTCGAAGTAGCCGATTAAAGGACGATCTAGCCCACCAACCAAGACCAAGAGACCTTGACACACTGATGGAAGTAGCGACCCGCCTGGACCAGCGTTTCTGGGAAAGATAGGCAGAACTGACAGGGACCCGGTCTCGAGCGGCCTCCCAGACATCTAAGCTCCCCTCTGCAGAGCGGGAGACACTGGCTTCAGAGTCCGAACCTAGCAGCTGGGGAGGAGGCGTATTACAGCCGCAGAGAAAGAACGGCGGAGGACGCACGGCCTCTGCTTTTACTGTGGGTCACCAGACCACCAGCTGGTTACCTGTCCGCTAAAAGAAAGGGCTCAGCGGGAGAAGAGGGCGTCCTGCTGAGCCACTCACGAACCGGCAACATCACACGATCCCTCACCATCACCACTCTGGGCTGCTCACCTAAACAACGGCAGGTTCCCTCCCTCATCAATTCGGGATCCGATGCCAACTTCATGTCCCGCTCCCTGATGCATCAGGTCGGCCTGGAAATGATTCCTCTGCCTCGACCCCTGCAGGTGAGGGCCCTCTGCAACACACTCCTGCACATAGTATCACACAGAACCAAACCTGTACCAATGTCCATAGGAAACCATCACGAAACCCTGTCTTTCCATGTCGTTGACACTCCCCAGCCGTCCCTAGTACTCGGCATTACCTGGTTGCAGGCGCATAATCCCCACATCAATTGGTTGTCCGGTAAAATATTGGGCTGGGGATCGTCCTGCCTCTCTACATATCTGACGTCTGCTTTAACCCCTGTGTCTTCGTCCGTCCAGACCACCATTACGCCTGATTACGCCTGCCATACCGGCAGTCTATCACGACCTCCATGAGGTTTTCAATAATATGCGGGCCACCCCTCTTCCCCCTCACAGACCCTATGATTGTGCCATCGACCTCCATCCTGGGGTGACCCCCCCCAGGGGTCGGCTGTTCTCGCTAACCGAACCTGAAAGGAAAGCCATGGATCACTACATTCAGGAATCCCTCGCCACAGGCATCATCCAGCCATCAAAGTCACCAGCAGGGGCAAAGGATGGAAAAAAAGGATGGCGGTCTACGCCCCTGCATCGACTACAGAGGCTTAAATGACTTAACTATTAAAAATCGCTACCCGCTTCCTCTATTAACATCAGCCTTTGAACTCTTGCAGCACGCCCACATCTTCACCAGATTGGATCTGAGAAATGCCTACCACCTCGTCCGGATTCGAGAGGGCGATGAATGGAAGACGGCGTTTAATACTCCCTCCGGCCACTATGAGTACCTGGTGATGCCTTTTGGGCTAACCAATGCCCCAGCCGTCTTCCAGAACTTGGTCAATGATGTGCTTGGAGACATGATCAATAAATTCGTCTTTGTTTACCTAGACGACATATTGATTTACTCCCGGACTGAGACCGAGCATGTGCAACACGTCCGTGCGGTTCTGCAATGTCTGCTGCAGAACTGCCTGTTTGTTAAGCTGGAGAAGTGTGAGTTTCACACCCAGGAAACCGCCTTCCTCGGATTCATAATCAGACCTGGGGAGATTGCCATGGACCCGGGAAAGGTTCAAGCTGTCCGCGACTGGCCGGTTCCTACCACACGGAAAAGACTCCAGAGTTTCTTAGGATTCGCTAATTTCTACAGACGTTTTATCCGGAATTACAGCAGTGTAGCAGCCCCTCTACACAGACTCACGTCCCCTAAAGAGGTGTTTACCTGGTCCCCGGAGGCACAGCGCTCTTTTTCCACACTGAAGACGCTATTCACGTCAGCCCCCATTCTACGATCCCCTGTCTCAGAGTTACCCTTCGTGGTGGAGGTGAATGCCTCAGACACCGGAGTAGGGGCCGTCCTGTCTCAGCGAGACCCCAAGTCCTCTAAACTACACCCCTGTGCTTTTTTTTCAAAGAAATTATCACCGGCGGAGAAAAACTACGATGTGGGGAATAAGGAACTCCTGGCAGTGAAATTAGCACTCGAGGAATGGCGTCATTGGCTAGAGGGGGCCAAGCACCCTTTCTCTGTTATTACCGACCACAAGAACCTTGAATATCTTCGCTCTGCCAAAAGACTGAATTCCCGACAGGCCCGCTGGGCCATATTTTTTTAAAGATTCTTATTTTCCCTGTCCTTCCGCCCTGGATCTCAGAACAGCAAGGCCGACGCTCTTTCCCAGCTTCACGCCGCCCCCGATGCCACAGACGAGCCCAAATACATCCTCCCCAGCACTGCCCGACTGGGCGCGGCATGCCTCGGACTGGAAGGAGAAATAGCTCACTATAACTCTGGGACCGCCACACCGTCATCCTGCCCACCTAAATGCCTGTTTGTTCCGAGTCAATTCCGATCCAAAGTGCTTCACCTCTGTCATGACTCCCGCCTGCACGTCCACCCGTGTCCCGGACACTCAAAGTCCTGCTGCAGCGATTTTGGTGGCCCACAATGAGAAAAGACGTTTCGCAATACATTGCAGCATGTCAGGTCTGTGCCCGGGCAAAGGTTCCCCATGCCGCTTTGAGGGGCTTCTGGGGGTGAAAATGACACTGGGGGAGGAGGTCAGTTTGGGCCCAGTAGTGATGTGCTTCATCAGGTTGGCGAGGTTCTTGGTGATGGGCAATGGGATGCCCTGGGAAGATGGTGAACTAGGTAGGGTTTGCGGGGTTGTGGGAAGTGAATCCTCACAGGCAGTGTCTGCTAGTGGAGGGGGTGTAGCCGCTCCATGTGCTAGGTTGCTGGAGCATAGGTATCGCTTCTCATTCGGCCCACTGTTTATCTTCTGTAGAGACGCGCATGGAGAAGCCGGGTTACCAGAAGTGTGTACTTTTTTTTGTTTTATTCGAACAGGTATGTGAGCTCCTTCGTTCTTTGGTTTACATTTGTTTTGCAATAATTACATTATTTATGCTGTAGTTCATTGTATGTGTTCAACATAAAACTGCCACCAGTGGGTAACCTTTCATTTTTAATGTGGAATTGTATTTATACAGACAATACTGTTTTATTTTAATTTATCAAAATTTGATTATATGGCACTCAATATAGCAGTTGGCCGTGGACTTTGCTGAGGAGAGATACGTGCATGGAGAAGCCGGGTTACCAGAAGTCTGTGTACTTTTTTTTGTTTTATTCGAACAGAAATAAATCCCTCCTGGTTGGCAGAACAGCAGCGGTCCTCTCTTTATTCCCCTTTGACTGAAACACAACGCAGAATTCCAGCTGGTTTGCCAGTAGTAGGACTGACCGGCTACATATACTTAATTTTGTTTTTGAGAAAACAGCATTTATGCATGGTTAGTGAAAAACTAAAATTTTTAAGTCACTGAAATAAGGCCACAAAACACATACAATAAATTGGTTCACAAGACTTTTGAGAACTGGATCTTGTAGCCTAGAGTGTTTGCTTCAAAATGATAGTGAAACGCCAGTGAAAATCATCTTGTTCACTCATTCACAAAAAACAATATACTGATTTAAATTTTCTAAGACACTTTTTGTTTAGAAAGGGAATATGCAAGAAGGCGTGCCTGATCATGAATAATCAGTCAGGAATGTGGCTGAGACGGAATTACAGCAATGCAGATACAAATGTTTGATATCTGAGTTGCTTTATTAGTAAACATCTTGAATACTAAGGTATTATTGTTAGCTATTGTTAAAAGAATTATTAAGGGCACAAATTTTCTGGGGGTTCGCAAAACTAAAAATAACTAACATAGACCCTTTATATTTACCAGATTAACACTGGTTGGGCATTTATTTCACTATCTCTTTGACAGTTTGGGAAATCTCCTAGACTATGTCAGATTTCCGCCTGTGATATTAAAATCTCTTGTGAAAAATTGTAACCATGTATTTTATTCTGGGAGGCGGGTTCAAAGTGAACTAACTACAACATGTGGACAACACTGTGTATGTAATGACCAGATCTTGTCTGAAGTGATGCCATGTCATTTTATTAATAACATTCTACCTATAATTGTATGTCATGAATATGACTTTACATGTGTACATGTACCTTGGATGCTCTGCCGTATGCATATCACCACTGAACCATAGCTCCCTTGTCGGAGATGAAACAGAACTGTCTCAACATCATAATGCTCACTAAACATCAGCTGTGAATCTTGATGGTTTTGTGTACAACTCGCATAAAGGCATGTTACTTATTACTCATACTGAACCTACCCCACAAGGAGTTAGGAGTAATTTATTACAACTTCAGTCTTGTTAACTTTGATCTTGTCAGGATCTAGTCTGATTCTTTCATGCACGTGATAATCATCAATGTATTTTTGCTGGTCTTCAGTTGTTTTCACATGATTGGAATAATTGGATGCCTCTTGTTTGTATTTCAGAAATGTCTTGACTTATTCCTTAGACAGTATCAGTCTTGTTTAAAAAATGCCACACTTCATCGATGCGGACAATCCTATATTCCCTCTCAATCGCCTTTTCAAGCTCAAAGGACACCCATGTGCCTGACAGTCTGTCATGGTCATCGTGTATGCAATCGCTGCTCTGATTCAACCTTTCAGGTCATGTGCAACACAGCAGAAATATGAGTTTAGAGTGACACCTGTGTGGCAATACAGGGTAGTACAGACCTCTATGGTGCTAGGTGGTAGCACTGTGCATTTGACAAGACCAATATAATTTTCAGTACTGTTAAAATCACTGTGAATGACTTGTGGATGACGTATTGCATAGCCTTTCTTGAATTGTACTGTTGGATAAAGAGTGGTAAATTCATACTACTGTATTTTTTTCCACCACCTTTTCATAGCATTTCTACATCAGCCAAAGAGGGTGTCTCTGGGGTTAACACACTCTGGTTTTCTGTAATCAGTGAGAAATAATTTGACAGCAGGGTCTGACTGTTTCCACGACTTCCACACACAGTCCCACATCGCCCCAACATTAACACCGTGCTGTGTCCTTAAGTCATACATTCTATTATTAAACTTCGGATAAAGCTCACTGTAGGGGACCTTTAAAGCCCTATTCTCAGCACTTTCTGCATGAAACACACGAAGCCACTTGACATACCCATGATAAAAACACCCAGCAAATTCATAGAATGTGTTTGTGTCTAGGTTGTAGCCGTCCCACCTTATGCTGAGCGCATAAAGTGCCTGCTTTATTACACATTTTTCAGTGTGCCACATATTCTAAACACTGAACAGAAACATCTGAACACACTTTATTTTGTTCGATGTAAGCACCACTGTATGTAATAGCCAGGGTGTCTCTAGGCAGAAACAATGTCTTAAACAGACCCATACAAATGGATGCCAGAGTGGTGTGGAGCCAAACGAATTCAACTATGTGCACTGCATGAGTGTAGAGTGGTATATTGTGCATGCTTTACACAGTACCTCCACATCGTTTATGCAGTAGCGTGCCATTTCTTTCTGAAAATGAAACACATCATCTTTCACTATGTCATATCATGCCATAAATTTAGCCTTCTCACTGTCATTCATAGACTCAATTCCATATTGTTCTGGTGCCGCATATTTACCGACATAATATTCATTTAGCACAGTGTTGAACTTGTGTGGGAAATGACCCTTTTCTAGGTCCTCAACACCTAAACAGTAGGTGCTCTGGACAAATGCGTAGTGATAATCATACATCAGTATGACACGACTACCTCTCATGGTATGATCTGCTGCTTGACAGTAGTACTCCAGTGTGTTTAATAGTTTTCAGATAACAATATAGGTCTACAGTCTAATATTCTTAAGAATGCTAGTGCCCCATCTGGCACAATTACTAATTCTAGAAGTAGGTTTTTGATGTTGCTGCATGTTCTGGGTTTCTCTCCAGTCTCATCCTGCTATAATACATGAGTGAGATGATTTTAAAATTCCTGAAACATTATCATCATTCTAGGTTGCAGAGCAGACAGTAGGAACAAGAAAAAGCACTCTGAGCTGCATGAACCCAACAAAGACACAAGAAGGCTGGCACCACTGGCACCATACTACAATTACTACATTTCCACAATGAATGAATGATTTCTTTGGAAATGTGAATGTACCTGAATAAAAGCACAAAACCATAACTCTCCGCCAGCATTCCAATGATTGGCCATCGGCACAGCACCAGAGAAACACCTCCCAGAAAAAAGAAAGAACCTCGAATCTTATGCCTTTGGAAGAAGAACTGGGCTGTCCTCTTGAAGCCGATGATAAACGTCAGACCAGTGAGAAACAAGATCTGCAAGGATGACCATCAAACAAAAAAAGAGAGGAGACATTAAAGAGATGAAATTTATTTTAGTGTTAATGAGTCTATTATAAATATTAATACCTTGTAAGACTTATTTCAATGACTGTAGGGACATGATAAACAATTATTCCTATTAAAGAAGTGGACAGAATTCTGATTCAGTGACTGTTATTAAGGGAGACATTAAAACTCACAAGTTCTGTACATTTTGGTTAGGATTATTTACACTATTTACAATAAGAAAAGGAAAGGGTAAAATGACTAAATTCAATGTAATGGGCTGATGGAGGTTAACATCAATCACAGTCAGTCACTCTGATATTGGAAAAGATGTGTAACTCATGTTATATTGATAACTTGAAGAGGAAAAGATTACTTAAATTTGGGAATTATGAGCTCTAAATGAGATTAAGACATCAATCAGCTAATGCCACAAGTGGAATACTTAACTCTCAACCATTACAGAATTCTGGAAGGAAGTTGTGTTTGAGGAGTTGAAGGAGGTCTGTTGGTCTATAAAGTTGGGTACAGAGTAGAGAACTTAACAGTCAGTTACCAGCACTTCTTTGGCTTCAGGATATAGTAACATCATTTGTCATCCAGCTGGTTTTCTCTCCTTTTGGTTCAATCCTTTCTGTCTATGACCATAGGTCTGGTTTGGCCTGAAGCACCTAGTTCAGTTTACATGGTTTGTCTGATGTTGTAGATGTCATCTATCTCCATCTCCATCTTCTTCCGCTTATCCGGGGCTGGGTCGCGGGGGCAGTAGCCTAAGCAGGGAGACCCAGACTTCCTTTTCCCTGGACACTCGTCCAGCTCTTCCGGGGGGACACCGAGGCGTTCCCAGGCCAGACGAGAGATATAGTCCCTCAGCGTGTCCTGGGTCTTCCCCGGAGCCTCCTCCCAGTGGGACATGCCCGGAACACCTCCCCAGGGAGACGCCCAGGAGGCATCCGGAACAGATGCTCGAGCCACCTCAGCCGACTCCTCTCAATGTGGAGGAGCAGCGGCTCTACTCCCGAGCTCCCTCCGGGTGACTGAGCTCCTCACCCTATCTCTAAGGGAGCGCCCGGCCACCCTGCGGAGGAAGCTCATTTCAGCCGCTTGTATCCGAGACCGTCCTTTCAGTCATGACCCAAAGCTCATGATCATAGATGAGAGTAGGAACGTAGATTGACCGGTAAATCGAGAGCTTCGCCTTTCGGCTCAGCTCCTTCTTCACCACGACAGACTGGTACACCGACCTCATTACTGCCCCGATCCGTCTTGCAATCTCGTGTTCCTTTCCTTCCCTCACTCATGAACAAGATCCCAAGATATTTAAACTCTGCGGGATCCTGAGGCAGGATCTCTCCCTTGGCCTGGAGATGGCAAGCCACCATTTTCCAGTTGAGAACCATGGCCTCGGACTTGGAGGTGCTGATTTTCACCCCAGCAAACCGCCCCAATGCACGCTGGAGGTCCTGGCTCGATGGAGCCAACAGGACATCATCATATGCAAAAAGCAGAGATGAGATCCTGTGGTCCCTGAACTGGATTCCCTCTAGCCCTTGGCTGCACCTAGAAATTCTGTCCATAAAAATAATGAACAGAACCGGTGACAAAGGGCAGCCCTGCCGGAGTCCAACATGCACTGGGAACAGGTCTGACTTACTGCCGGCAATGCGAAACACCGAGCACCCTCGAGAGGGTATAGAGCTGGTCCAGTGTCCCACGACCGGGACGAAAACCGCATTGTTCCTCCTGGATCGAGGTTCGACCACCGGCCGGATCCTCCTCTCCAGCACCCTGGCATAGACCTTCCCAGGGAGGCTGAGGATTGTGATCCCTCTGTAGTTGGAACACACTCTTTTTAAGAAGAGGGACCACTACCCCGGTTTGCCAATCCAGGGGTACTGTCACTGATTACCATGCGATGTTGCACAGGCGTGTCAGCCATGACAGCCCAACAACATCCAGAGACTTGAGGTACTCGGGGCGGATCTCATTCACCCCCAGTGCTTTGCCACCGAGGAGCTTCCAAACTACCTCAGCAACCTTGGCTTGGGTGATGGATGGATCAGCCTCCGAATCCCCAGCCCCTGCTTCCTTTATGGAAGATGTGTCAGCAGGGTTAAGGAGATCCTCGAAGTATTCCTCCCACCGTCTAGATCTCATCTAGTTTAATAAAATGTCACTATGTTGTTTTAATGACATTAATAAAATTTGAAATAGATATTATAAATTTGAAATAAAACATACTGCAGACTTTTCTACAAAACATTTGTTCCTTAGTTACACAACTTCTGGCTTGGAATTTGACGCACTTTCGATAGGCATACTGCTAGTTTAGTCACTGTCAAAAATAAAAAACTAAGAAAAACATCTTATAATTCTACAAGCATAAGTTAAAATACAAAATGCAAAAAAAATGATGATGAGATGAAAACACAACATATTTAGGAATCAATTCTCTCTTAGAAAGTGTAATGCAATGAATTCTCACGTCTTTTGTATACTTTATGACTTGAATGTGGTGGTTTGTCTGACCGGTTGAAGCTTTGCCAGCTGTGGTGCCTGATTAGTCAAGGCTTGGCAGGCTCTGAATGGGGATTCTGATTGACTTCCGAATTCATGTATAAAGGGAAAAAAATAGAATTTATTGCTATTCATAAAAGGCTATAGAGGGGTATTTATTTGGCATGCAAACAAAGAGAATAGATCAAATGTCCCATTTTTTCTCAGTCATTTCAAAGAAGGCTTGATCCTTAAGAGACAAGGTGTTTAAGTTTAGGTGATGCTAATCTTACCTCTAGGTTGAAGTGGTTGTGTGAACGTGCTAAACATAAAACAGTTTTTCCTGCCCTGTTTGAGAGATCCCTATGAGTTCTCCTTTCTCTACTTTGAAAATCAGAGTCAGTCATTAGTTATTAAATGCAAATGGAGATTGCAGTGATTTAAAACAGCCAATTTCACTTCCTTAAGAAGAGGTTGGTCATTAACTATGATTAAAAGTCCTGAAACATAGAAAGTCCAATCAAATAAATGTAAACACCAATGCCGCTTGGTCTTTTGTTGTTGAATGTCAGCATGATGATCTTCTGTTAACTAGATGTGTGTAGCATGAAAGATTACTCACATTCCCAAATCCCAGCAAGACAGAGTCAAAATACAGCAGCATGCCAAAGACCAGGAAAAATAAGCTGAATCCCATCAGACCAATACCAATCTCTGGAAGACAAATATTCACAAGGTAACTGACTGGTCAGTTCATGTGGTTAACATGACAAATGCGGACAACTCATAACAGTCATAAGCAAAAAAAAAAAAAACAATATGAACAATGCAGTTATTGTAAAGTAGTTAATTTGAGTATACAACATTTTGAGTATTCAAAATCAGTCCTCAGTGGGGAAAAATGTTGTAACTGTTTTTAATCTACAGCAACACATCCTGTTTTCCGCAAAGTCGTCTTAACCCAGACAAATCAATACAGTGTAGAACTGTGAGTTAAATGACTGGCATACCTCTGTGTTTTAGTTTTGTTGAGGGTGCGAGCCTCACACTTTAGACACTGTCACAAAACAACTGGACACTGCACAACCACACACCAGAATTTTATTTATGGATTTCCTTCTCTGCTTTTAATGATGTACATATAGACACCCTGCTGCAACACCTCTATGACCTACAGGTCCATCTCACACTGGTTTTATGGATAAAGAATTTCTTATGGGACAAACCACAACAGGTGTTTGCTTTTTTGCTGAATGCTTTTAAATCTAGCATACTGGTTTTAAATACAGGACTTCCTCAGGGCTGTGTACTGTCTCACATACTCTTCTCTGTCACTACTAATGACATCTCTTAAAGCACGGCAGGAATGAAACTCTTGAAGTATGCAGATGACATGGCCCTGGTGGCTCATGGGGCTGATACCGATGCTCTGTCCCAAAACCAGCAGGCCAGATCAATTTTCCCCTTTCAAATAATGCTCCCAGTAGAATTTCACTGCATATTTTACCACAATTCACTCCATCTGAACTGTAAGAATATCGGGAGCATATTTTGATACTCAATAAAATATTCAATTCTTAATAATGTCATGATCCGCATCTTGTGACTTCCTGTTGGTCTTTTACTTTGGTGGGTCATGACCAGAACTGGTTTTTGTTTTATTCTGTTCTCTTTACTTTGCCCCAATTAGTTAGTTGTTTTCACCTGTGTCTTGTTTTGTTCCTTTGGTTTATTAACTCCCTGCTTAGCCACAGTCTTTGCCGGGTTGTCTGCCCACAATTGCGCAGAACTGTCAAGAATTGTGCATCCATGATTAGTGGTTTCAGTTAAGTTAAGTAGTCCTGCTTGTTTCATGTCTCCTGTAGTCCTGTTTTGTTCATGTCTCCTGCAGTCCTGCTTTGTTCCTGTTCCCTGAAGTCCTGTTTTGCTCATGTTCCCTGTAGTCCTGTCCTGTTCATGTTCCCTGTGTGGTCTGGTGCGTCTCCCTGAGTGTGTGTGACCCAGACCCTCATGCCCTGTTAACCCTATATTCCTGTTCATGTTCCCTGTGTGGTCTGGTGAGTCTCTAGTGTGTGTGACCCAGACCCTCATGCCCTGTTCACCCTGTATTTCCATGTTCATGTTTCCCTGTGAGTCTGGTGCGTCTCCCTGAGTGTGTGTGACCCAGACCTTCCTGCCTTGTCCCCTGAGTTCATGTCCTGTCTCCCCTGTGTTCATGTTTATGTCCTGTCCCTGTATTTCATGTGCTTTGTTTAGATATTCGTGTCCTGATGTTCCCCAGTTTCCTGTGTTCCTGTTTTCTGCTTTTGAGTTTTGAATAAAGTCCCCGTTTTCACCTGAGTACCAGAGTGGGCGTATCATTGGTCCTGATTTAATTACAACCCCGACACATGACAGTACAACCCGGCCAGATAAACAGACGGACCACGCCCTAATTTTTTCACCGTCCTGGTACTCTACCCTGCCCAGTAGGTTTTGTTTTTTACCACGCCCAGATATACCCAGGAATTTTTTTTCTTGGCCACCATGCCTTCCCCACGCCACAGACAAGTCCCAGCAATAGACTGCCTGAGAGTGGGAACCTTTATCACGAACCCCATTTCCTCCTCTCCATGCACACCACAGCACCACGTTCCTGCCTCTGACAAAGTGGATATCCTTACCTGGTTCACCAACCAAGTCCGGAAGCACGACCCACGGTACTCCATGGGGTCTTTTTTTAGACGACCCACTCGACAGCGAGTACTCATCTGATGACTCCATGGATGACCCTGCTACATATGTTCCAATAATGCACTTTGGGGGTCACCTACTACAGCCCACATCACGCCCCAGGCGCCGAAATCGTCGCCGTTCCAGTCCCACAGTCTTCAGTCCCGGTCCCTATGACCTCGCCTGTTTCCCGGTACACCGTCGTGTCCGAACCCGCCTCCAGTGGTTTGGATTGGGAGACCCTCGATGAGGAATAAGACGAGGGGTCCTTCGACGAGGAAGACAGCCTCATCCGGAACCCACATCTAGGTCCTTACTGGGGAACCCGCCTGGCTATAAAACCGGTAGACCCTCGCTATGACATCCAGTCCCGCAGCAGTCTGGTCCACCGCAGCCAGTGAACCCAGTCCCGCAGCAGTCTGGTCCACCGCAGCCAGTGCGCCCAGTCCCGCAGCAGTCTGGTCCACCGCAGCCAGTGCGCCCAGTCCCACTGCAGGTGTAATTTGTCTTTTGAAACCTTGTGGCCGTTTTCTGCCAGAAAACTTAGTAGAGACACTGTGTCTGTTTGGCATGCTAGCTTTGTTGGGGAACATATTAACAAGTCATCAACATACTGAACTAGTGTGCTACCACATGGACTCTCCCAATGCGAGAGGTTTTCAGCCACTGCCACTGTAAACAGAGTCGGACTTGAAGAAAAACCTTGGGGCATGCGAGTCCGTGTAGCGTTTACCATTGAAAGTGAATGCAAACCAGAACTGTGAGTCAGGATGAACAGGAATTCTAAAATATGCATTTGCTAAATCAATAACAGAATACCAACGAGCATCCCCTGGAATTTGAGACACTAGTGTTATTACATTTGGAACTGTAGGAGCCACTTGGTGAACAGCTGCATTCACAACTCTGAGGTCCTGAACCGGCCTCCAGCTGCCATTTGGTTTTTTCACAGGCAAGATTGGGGTGTTGCAGGGTGACTGAGGACATTCCACAATAGCACCTTTATCTAATAGTGACTGAATGACAGGAGCAATGCCTTCAACAGCTTCATGACTTAGTGTATACTGTTTTTTACAAGGCCTAAAATTAGACTTTGGCTGTACAACAACAGGAGTTGCACCTTTTATTTCCCCAAAATCAAATTTACTTGTAGCCCACAATTTGCTAGGCACTGTTGAAAGTAATGCTCCCTCATCAGCCGTCAGAGGCATAAGGAGTAAGGTTTCTTTATGCTGTGAATACAACCTATCGTACAACGATTGTATAACTGGTACTCGGATATGTAAGGAGCAGGATGTAATGTTCAATGATCTGCAATATAATCTACCATCAGACTCTGTAACCTCTAGAGCTGTTTTAACCCACGAACCTATATCTTCCCAGGACTGATATGGTTGCTTTGTTAATGCAGTGTGGAACAAAACCCCTTTCTGTAAACACAGATAACTGTGACTTAAAGAGGCTCACTACAGCTGCTGCACAGTTGTGTCCAATTAATACTGAGGTTATTTCCAGTTTGTCTTTGTCAGTTGTAGTCCAAGCTTCTTCATATGTGATATCTCTGTGTTCTGCCGAAACATGAGAAATACATTGTAGGATTGCAGGTGCCTGTGTTATCTGTGGCATCATTGAATACAATTTATCTATGTCAGGGAACTGTATGAGATCCCATGAGTAATAACAGGCAGTTTGTAAGGGATATAGACCGGCTGTTGCACAAGTTATGTTAATGCCCGTGGGCTCACATTTAACATCAACCCTTAGTGCACACATGAGGTTTCGGCCCATTAAATTTACAGGACATACATCTGACAAAAGGAACACATGGTCACCTCTGTAATCACCAAAACACACTGTCAGTGGCTCTGATAGTGGTTCAAGACCAGGAATGCCTGATGCTCCTATTGAATGACAGAAATCTCTGCCCCTGAATCTACTAAGAATGTTACATTTATTCCTTGTATCTTAAGAGTTAATCTAGGTGGTGTTTTTGAGTCTGATGTGAGTTGTATGTATTGATGGTATGTAACAGCTGGTCTATTAGTGTGTGGCTGTAGAACTGTATGTGTGTCTCTGTGTAGTGCGATGTTCTGACCTGCCTCCCCTGTCTCCTATGCTTGAGGAACCTGGAACCCTGGTGAATGCACACCAAGTCCCTGGGGCGGAGCATGTAGCCAGGGTTTCTCTTGCACTTGTGTCTCCTGTGAAGTCCTCCTCCTGTTTGTAGGTCAGTTACGGGATATGTGTCCATATCCGTCACAAGTGTAACACCGTACTTCTGTGTTTGGCTGTCCTTTTTGACGCTGATCCTGCAGAAATCTTCGGTCTTTTGCAGTGTGTTGTCGTGACCTCAGGCCCCTTCTGAGGGTTTGCGTTCCCTGTTGGTAATACATCAACTGAGCAATTTGGAGAGTCTTTACCTGGTTCATGTTAGCCTCCACTCGGTTTCTCTCTGCGTGTAAGACATGTGTCCATACATTTGGCAAAGTCTCTGTTTCCCAGTTTACACATGATGTCATCACGCAGCTCCTTAAGCCAGGATAAAGACCATTTACTAATGCAGTTTTCAACAGGTGGGTGTATGCCGCATTACCTGGGTTGATCCCTGAGTGCGCAGCGAATACCATTTCCATGCGGGTGCGATAATCAGCTGCTGACTCCCCCTCTTTTTGTCTGGTATTGTGAATCTCAGGCCAGCAGACTCTCAAAGGAAACGCAGCTCGCACAGCGTCATACAGGGTGTCCATCATGGTGGTGAACTGTTGGGACCCCACTGTTGCCGTGGTTGACCATGTTGTGGGTCTGATGTTTGCCCACTGGAGTTTGAAGAACCTGTGGCACACAGCTTCTACTTCCTGTAACGTAGGGTTATACATACTGAGTAATTGCCAGTTTTTTGGGGGTCCGGTAGTTCATCCACAACCTCCTTCAGTTCATCTGGCTGCCATGGTCTGTAGACAAGCACTTCTGGATTCCAGTTGGCCTGTGCCTGTGCGTCTTGTGGCATCGACTGCGGATTAGGGAACGTCATCATGGGCATCTGGTGTATTTCCCCTTTGTTGGTCTGGCTCTTCAGCCAGTAGTCAAACGTAGCTGCTAGCAGAATCTGCTTCCTGCTTCTGTAGAGTGTAGACGCACTTCTGCTTGCTCCTGCCAGTTTTACTTTGCTTTTATTCCTTTTTACTTCATGCATTCTTACCCAATGATTTTATAATACACTTTTTAACATTATTTTACCCCTTTTTTACTGCATTTGGAATTTTAGTGAGGATTTTATTTTTACTTTTATTTTTGATCAACCTCCAATGACCATGCCTCCCTTCCCTGAGGACGATCACAGCAAACCCCTACAGAAAATCACTATGCTGGAAACTAAAGTGCAGAGATGAGACGTTGTACGTGATGTACGTGGAGATAAATGGACTATCTGGGAAAGAGGACACTACTCTACCACTCTACCATAGTAGCAGACAAGAGCATGCTAGTATACAGATAACTAGCACTAACAAGACCGAGCAATAGGAGGGTTGTGTCCGGGTAAATAAAACTACTGGTATCGGTCCTCCCTGGAACGCTCTCTGAGCAAAGCCAAAGACTAAATCAGGACAAGCAACAGGCAGAACTCAGCGCCCAGAAATCTATGATGTGACAGGCTGGCCAGCGTTACCATCCTCCTCAACTCCTATGCAGAGGAAAGCACAGCCATGGATAACAGCTAAAGGGAAAAGGAGCAACAAAACTCCTAAGAAACTAACTGTACAGCTACAAAATAGATTCTCTCCACTACTGCAGAACCCTGGATCTTCATCTGATCACTTGGACAATCCTCCACATCCACAGAGAGGGGTAAGGTCTGAAAACTCAACAGAAGACAGAAAACTAAGAGGAAAGCTAACAGGGCCTCAGACTCTGATTGTGGGCGACTTGGCCATAAAAGATGTGAGACAGATGTGCAGTAACAACACAAAAGTGCTGTATTTCCCAAAAGATATGGTCTCTGACACTACTGACAAAATCCTGAGCATTGTTGCAGAAAACCCAACTGTGAAAAACCTCGTACTACACACAGGGGCAAATGATATTGTGAAGCAGCAGTCCAAAATCATCAAAAAGGACTTTAATAATCTGCTAAACACAGCAAGGTCGCTAAATGCAGAAGTTTTTATCAGTGGACCTCTACCACCAGTCAGAGGAGGAACTGAGAAATTCAGCAGGTTACTAGCACTGAACACATGGCTTTCAACTGCATGTGATGTCCACTCAGTACATTTTATTGATAATTTTAACCATTTCTGGGATCACAGACATCTTTTTAAGGGAGATGGATTGTCTCTAAATAAATCAGGAGTAAAAGCTTTCACCTCCAACCTATTTTTCTTCCTGCACCACAATCTTCCCTCTGCCAAGGACAAGATACGACGGGAATCTGCCAAGGACAAGATACGACGGGAATATAAACAAAATGAAGAAACATCAAAACATCCAAAGCCAACACTCCCCCCCGAATGCTCTAACATGGAGAGAAGTCAGAGCAAAGATGAGGAGGCCACACCCCCTCCACTAGCAGACACTGCCTGTGAGGATTCACTTCCCACAACCCCGCAAACCCTACCTAGTTCACCATCTTCCCGGGGCATCCCATTCCCCATCACCATCAATATGCAAATAGCTGTTTCAATCCCAGTTTTGATAGGTAACAGAAAAAGTTTGGTAAATCTACAGAGAAATAAGACTTACCCAACGCACTCTGCAAATTTATGTATCCCTTGCCAACCAGAGTATGTCCCAGAACATGGGAAAAACAATGTTTTCCCCATGTTCACACACTAAATTTAGCTCTTTTAAATGTCAGGTCTTTGGTAGGCAAATCATTTTTAATCAATGATTTTATTATTAAGCACAAGCTTGATTTTATGTTTTTAACCGAAACATGGTTAGGACAAGATAATAATGCTACAGTTCTTATTGAATCAACCCCTCCAAATTTCAGTTTCATGAGTGAAACAAGAATACACAAGAAAGGAGGTGGAGTTGCTATTTTATTTAGTGATAGCCTCAAATGCAAAAACATATCATATGGAAAGTTTGACTCCTTTGAATATGTTGCTCTTCATACCAAATCCTCCTGTCGAGCAATATTTGTAACTATTTATAGACCCCCAAAGTACAATGCACATTTTTTTGACGAGTTTGCTAAATTACTATCTATTGTATGCATTGATTTTGATTGTATTGTTTTAGTGGGTGACTTTAACATTCATGTTGATAATCTCAACGATGCAAGTGCAAAAGAGCTCTTGAACATCCTGGACAACTTTGGGCTTTCTCAGCATGTAACATATCCAACACACATCAAGGGACACACACTGGATCTAATAATCTCTAAAGGTCTTAATATTTCTGAGGTGGTGGTGACCAATGTTGCTCTTTCTGATCATTACTGTGTTTTTTTTAAAACAACCACCCCTGCTGTTTTGAACACAGGTGAAACAGAGGTAGTCAAAAAGCGGAATATTAATGAGAAGAGCTGTGCATTATTTATTCGGGTTTTTGCACCATCACCAACCATGCCATCAGCCCCTGTTGATGATCTTGTAAGCAGTTTCAGTTCCAAAGTTATGACTGTTATTGATTCCATTGCCCCAATTAGGACCAAGGTATTGTCAGCAAGAAAAAAGTCAAAGTCACCTTGGAGAAAAGCCACAGTGGTTAAAAATCAGAAAAGAATATGCAGACAAGCAGAACGCAAGTGGCGAAAAACCAAACTCCAGGTTCATTTCGACTTGTACAAAGAGAGTCTTCACAACTATAACCAAAAACTAAAAAATGCAAGGCAATCATTTTTCTCAGAGGTTATCAATAGAAACAGCAATAATGCCCGCACATTATTTTCTGTTGTAGACAGACTCACAAACCCAGCACCCTCTCTTCCTTCTGAACTGCTGTCCAAAAAGTCATGCAATGATTTTGCAGCCTTTTTCAAAGACAAAATATCAAACATAAGACAAACTATCTCTAGCTGCAGTCCTAGGAACATGACAATATCACCTGTGCCTCCTTGTTCTCCAGTGAATCTAGAACATTTTGATCTCCTTGATCACAGAGCTCTGGCAGAAACGCTTCTACAATTAAAATCTACATCATGCTGCCTTGATATTTTACCAACAAATTTTTTTAAAAATGTTTTTAACAGCTTAGCTCCAGATGTATTGCAGATTGTCCATAGTTCTCTTCAGTCAGGGCAGTTTCCCCAGGCCTTAAAAACTGCTGTTATAAAACCTCTTCTTAAAAAGCCTAATCTAGATGCTTCAGCAGTAAGTAACTACAGGCCAATATCAAATCTTCCATTTTTGGGAAAAATAATTGAAAAAGTAGTTTCTCAACAAATTCACAGATTTATGGTGCAAAACAATCTTTTTAATGCACTTCACACTTGATTTCGCGCACACCACAGCACCGAGACTGCACTTATTAAAAATTTAAATGATTTACATTTAAATAATGATGAATCCAAAACCTCTGTTTTAGTACTACTGGATCTCAGTGCTGCATTTGACACAGTTGATCATGATGTGCTGCTTGATAGACTAGAAGCGTGGGTGGGAGTTACTGGCTCAGTGTTAAATTGGCTAAAATCTTACTTACAAGATAGAGACTATTTTGTTTCACTTGGTAACTATGAGTCTGAGTGAACAAAAATGAAATGTGGGGTTCCTCAGGGGTCTATTCTTGGTCCTCTCTTATTCAATATCTACATGCTGCCCCTTGCTCAGATTATGGAATACTACAACATTGACTACCATACCTATGCAGATGACACCCAACTTTATATATCAGTATCATCTCATGATTATAGTCCTCTAATTTCATTATGTGAGTGTATTAATCAAGTCAAAGAATGGATGCGCCAGAATTTTCTCCAGCTCAATACAGACAAGACAGAAGTGATTGTTTTTGGCCCTAAAAATGAAAGGTCAAAGGTCATTGCTCACCTTGACTCCATGTCATTGAAAGCTACAAATCAAGCCAGAAACCTTGGTGTAATCATTGACTCAGACCTGAATTTTAACAACCACATAAAATCCATCACTAAATCTTCCTATTACCACCTGAAAAACATTGCTAGAATAAAAGGTTTTCTGTCTAAACAAGATGCAGAAAAACTTGTTCATGCATTTATTTTCAGTAGGTTAGATTATTGTAGTCTGAATGAATCAACCCCCCTCAGTCATAAAAATTATCATGTTCCTGTTAGCGGTCCAAGGGCAGCTCCGGAGCAGCCCGGAGAATTAGCCTGGGCGACGGTCCGACGGAAACGTACTCCTAAGCAGAAGCCCACGGCTCATCACCTGCCGACTCTGATAATTGGCGATTCCATAGTCAGGAACGTGAAAATAGAGACACCAGCGACCATAGTCAAATGTATTCCTGGGGCCAGAGCGGGCAACATCGAGTCAAATCTGAAGCTGCTGGCTAAGGCTAATCGTAAATATGGGAAAATTATTATTCACGTCGGCAGCAATGACACCCGATTACGCCAATCGGAGGTCACTAAAATTAATGTTGAGTCGGTGTGTAACTTTGCTAAATTAATGTCAGACTCCGTAGTTTTCTCTGGACCCCTCCCCAATCTGACCAGCGATGACATGTTTAGCCGCATGTCGTCGTTCCGTCGCTGGCTGTCTAGGTGGTGTCCAGCAAACGATGTGGGCTTCATAGACAATTGGGCCACTTTCTGGGGAAAACCCGGTCTGGTAGCGAGAGACGGCATCCATCCCACTTTGAATGGTGCAGCTCTCATCTCTAGAAATTTGGCCGAGTTTATTAGCCGACCTAAAGCCTGACAATCCAGGGTGGGGACCGGGATGCAGAGACTCAGTCTAAAACGCCTCTCTGCAGTTTCCTTAGAGCCGCCGCCCCCCTTAAACCACATAGAGACTGTGTCTGCCCCTTGAACATATAAATCAAATAAATCAGAAGTTTACAGAAGAGGAGTTATTCATAAAAACTTAATAAAAATTAAGACCACTCGTCTTATTGAACAGGAAAACAGAACTGTCAAATGTGGATTATTAAATATCGGGTCTCTTTCATCTAAATCTTTGTTAGTAAATGATTTGATAACTGATCACCAAATTGACCTACTTTATCTTACTGAAACCTGGTTACAGCAGGATGAATATGTCAGTCTGAATGAATCAACCCCCCTCAGTCATAAAAATTATCATGTTCCTCGAAGCACAGGTCGAGGTGGAGGAGTAGCTGCAATCTTCCACTCAAACTTATTAAACTTTCATCCTCAGAACAGTTATAACTCATTTGAGAGCCTCACTCTTAGTCTCTCACATCCAAACTGGAAAACAGAAAAACCAGTTCTACTTGTCACTGTGTACCGTCCACCTGTCCCTTACTCAGAGTTTGTAACTGAATTCCCTGACTTCCTGTCTGATTTAGTGCTTAGATCAGATAAAGTTATTATAGTGGGAGATTTTAACATTCATGTAAATGTTGAAAATAACGGCCTCAGCATTGCATTTAATTCTATATTAGATTCAATTGGTTTCATTCAAAATGTTAATAAACCCACCCACTGTTTCAATCACACCCTTGATCTTGTTCTGACCTATGGCATCGAAATTGAACATCTAATAGTTTTTCCCCCAAATCCTGTTTTGTCAGATCATTCTTTAATAACTTTTGAATTTAAAATGATGGATCATGCAGCGTTTGGAAGAAAATTCCACTACAGCAGATGTTTATCCGACAACGCTGTTAATAAATTTAAGAAAATGATTCCATCTTTATTTACTTCTATGCCAAGTATAAACATAGTGGAGGGCAGCTGCTTCAATCCCACTCCCTACCAAATTGATCATGTTGTTGACAGCGCTGTAACCTCACTGCGTGAAATGCTTGATTCTGTAGCCCCTCTGAAAAAAAGTTAGTGAATCAGAGAAGACTAGCCCCATGGTATAATTTACATATTCGTACCTTAAAGCAGGCATCACGAAGGCTGGAAAGGAAGTGGCGTTCCACAAACTTAGAGGAAATTTTTCTAGCCTGGAAAAACAGTCTACTAACATATAAAAAAGCTCTCCGTAAAGCCAGAACTGCATACTATTCATCACTAATAGAGGAAAATAAGAACAATCCCAGGTTTCTTTTCAGCACTGTAGCCAGGCTGACAAAAAGTCACAGCTCTGTTGAGCCCAGTGTTCCCTTAGCTCTCAGCAGTCATGAATTTATGAGTTTCTTTACAAATAAAATCACAACTATTAGAGATAAAATTCAGCAGATGCTTCCTATACCTGCAATAAATGAATCTTCTACTACAGTAGCTCTTGAATCATCTGTAGGACCTCAGTTATGTTTAGACTGCTTCTCTCCCATAGATCCCTCTGAATTTACATCAGTAGTTGCTTCATCGCAATCATCAACGTGTCTCTTAGACCCCATCCCGACTAGACTGCTTAAAGGCACCCTGCCATTAATGAACTCATCTTTATTGGACTTGGTAAATTTATCTCTAGTATCGGGCTACGTACCACAGGCCTTTAAGACTGCAGTAATCAAACCTTTACTCAAAAAGCCTAGTCTTGATCCAGGAGTCTTGGCTAATTGTAGACCAATATCCAACCTGCCATTTATTTCTAAAATCCTAGAAAAAGCTGTTGCTAAGCAGCTATCAGACCACTTACACAGGAATGAACTATTTGAAGATTTTCAGAGCACATCATAGTACAGAAACAGCACTGTTGAAAGTTACCAACGATCTTCTCTTAGCCTCAGGTAATGGACTTGTTTCAATACTTGTCCTCCTAGACCTTAGTGCAGCATTCGACACCATTGACCACAACATCTTATTACAGAGACTGGAGCATGTGATTGGTATCAGAGGAACAGCGTTAAAGTGGTTCCAATCCTATTTATCGGACAGATTCCAGTTTGTTCATGTCCATGATGAACCTTCCACACGAACAAAAGTTAGTTAAGGAGTTCCACAAGGCTCCGTGCTAGGACCGATTCTGTTCACCCTGTACATGCTTCCTTTAGGATATGTCATTAGGAAGCACTGTATTAATTACCACTGCTATGCAGATGACACTCAGTTACATCTATCTATTAAACCTGTTACCACAAACCAGTTAACCAGACTTCAAGCCTGTCTAACTGACATCAAGGCCTGGATGACCAGTAACTTTTTACTTTTAAACTCGGAGAAAACAGAAGTCATTATATTTGGGCAGAAAAAATCTCAGAAATAACTTTTCTAAAATTATAGCTACTCTAGATGGCATAACCCTGGCCTCCAGCACTACTGTAAAAAACCTTGGAGTTATTTTTGACCAGGACATGTCCTTTAACTCACACATAAAACAAATCTCTAGAACTGCATTCTTTCACCTGCACAACATTTCCAAAATTAGGAACATCCTGTCTCAAAATGATGCAGAAAAACTAGTCCATGCATTTGTTACCTCAAGGCTAGATTACTGTAACTCATTACTATCTGGATGTCCCAATATCTCCATAAAAAGCCTCCAATTAATCCAGAATGCCGCAGCCAGAGTCCTGACAGGAACTAGCAAGAGAGATCATATTTCTCCTATATTGGCTTCTCTTCATTGGCTCCCTGTAAAATAGAATAGAATTTAAAATCCTTCTTCTCACATAAAAATCCCTTCATAATCAAGCTCCTTCATACCTTAAAGACCTCATAGTACCATATTATCCCAATAGACCACTTCGCTCTCAGAGTGCAGGTCTACTTGTGGTTCCCAGAGTTTCCAAAAGCAGAATGGGAGGCAGAGCCTTTAGTTATCAAGCTCCTCTCCTATGGAACCAGCTCCCAGCCTGGGTTCAGGAGGCAGACACTCTCTATACTTTTAAGGCTAGACTTAAAACCTTCCTCTTTGACAAAGCATATAGTTAGGGCTGGCTTCAGGCAACCCTGAACCATCCCTTAGTTATGCTGCTATAGGCCTAGACTGCCCGAGGACCATCGGTGCACTGAGCTCCCCTACCCTAACCCCCCCCCCCTTTCCCTTCCCCTCCCCTCTCTTCTCTCCTCCCACCTCATGTATATTCCACCATTGAATCTTACTAACGTTGTGTTCTCTCTCTCCCCTAGTTTGTGCTCTCTCCCTCTCTCTCTATTCTCTCTGTACCTTCTGCAGGTGTCCCTGGTCCTGGAGCTGTATATCGCTGATGTGCAGTTACTGGTCCCACCAACCTGCAGTGTCTATTTGTTGTTTATTGTTGCTGTTCTTTTCTCTCTGCTCTATCCACACACCCCAACCGGTCGAGGCAGATGGCCGCCCAAACTGAGCCCGGTTCTGCTGGAGGTTTTTTCTTCCGTTAAAGGGAGTTTTTCCTCTCCACTGTCGCCAAGTGCTTGCTCATAAGGGAATTTTGGGGTTTTTAGTTTTAGTTTTTGTAAAGTGCCTTGAGATGATTTGTATTGTGATTTGGCACTATACAAATAAAATTGAATTGAATTGAATTAATGGCTTGTTCACAGGTCTTAGCAAAAAGTCAATCAGGCAGCTGCAGCTAATCCAGAATGCTGCTGCCAGAGTCCTTACAAACACCAAGAAACTGGACCATATCACACCAGTTCTTAGATCACTACACTGGCTTCCCGTTAGTCAAAGGATAGATTTTAAAATCTTATTGGTAGTTTATAAAGCACTAAATGGTTGTGAACCAAAATATATCCAAGATATATTGGTTCCCTATGAGGTTTCCAGACCCCTCAGGTCATCTGGGACAGGTCTACTGTGTGTTCCCAGAACCAGAACCAAACAAAGTGAAGCAGCATTCAGTCACTATGCTCCTCACTTGTGGAACAAACTTCCTGAACACCTGAGGTCTGCTCAAACTGTCAGCTCATTCAAATCAGGACTGAAAACTCTGTTGTTTACTGCTGCCTTTGAATAATTGTTCATCCTTGTTTTCTTAATGTGCTTTTTTGTTTTATTTTAATTTACTTGATTTAAATTTCTTTTATGGTAAATGTCTTTATTTTTAAATGCTCTTTTCAATGCTTTTAATGTAATTATATGCCATGTAAAGCACTTTGAATTGCGTAGTGTATGAAAGGTGCTATACAAATAAATTTGCCTTTGCCTTTGCCTTGTTCTGCTCAAAGGATCAGGTGAATTTTGAGTTTTTTTCTCAGTCTGGGTTTTCGCTGATTTAGGGGTTATGTAAAGAGAAGACAGGTCAGGATAGAGTTGCTCAGATTCACTTTCTTGTTCTTCGTTTGAACTTCCCCATGACTGGGCACTTGCTGCTGCAGCAACATGGGCTCTGATAGGCTGCGCTGCTGCTGAACCCCCCATGGGCATAGAGACAGCATATGGAGGAGGCAGGTTACCATTCCTTACCCTACGTTTCTCATCGTCAGACTTTGCTATTTTACCATCAACCCTGCAGTTGATTTCTTTTCTTTCATCTCTGCCTTCCTTTCCCATTTCTGGAAAGAGTGCCAATTTATTTTCTTCCCTTTTCTTTTCTTTGTCACTTCCGCTTCTCTTTCTTCCAACAATATTCTACAATGCTTCAAACAGTCTGTGCTAAGTGTGTCTTGCAATGGAAACACCCCTTCAGTGATGGCGTGCCATAGTGGCATCTCCTTAACATTTAACCCCTTTTCTCTGCCATTATTTTAGCAGGGCCTGTCAGAGGGTCAGATTTCTAATTTCCCCGGATTATTCCCCATGTTCCTGGACTCACTGGGTCTGGTGCTTACACTTTCACTGGGCTTATAACATACACACACAAGTTCTCATCCTTCTCATCTCATCTTCCCATTTCATCGTATGGTCAGATCTTATCAGACAAACACTAACTTTAGGTAACTTTCTTCAGCCAGGTAGTTTGTATGCCACATTCGTTCCAAGCAACGTACCCTTATTGTATACACATTGTGCATACAAGACACTGAAGGAGTCAACACAAAGCTTATGAAATTATCATCACATTCCCACGCCCAATTTATTTTGTGGGATGATTTCTAAGACCAATCTAATAAACAATAATATCCTCACTCCTCATAATCAATAACAGCTTACTTCTCATTACTTACTTCTCATTAACAACATTAACAATAACAACTTACATCTCATAAACAACAATATCGAACTTCTCATTAACAATCAGAGCTTACTTCTTCAGTACTGTCTTAATTTTTTCATGTTTTCCATGTACGGGTCGTTTCCTTAATACCATAACCATATAGCTTCCCGAAAGAAGACTTACGTTTGTAATCCTCAGCCAGTGGAGTTTTCTCGTTGTTTCTTTTTTTTTCTTCTTTTTTGATTTTTGTTTTTTAGGATTATTTTTTCATCATCTGGTGTCTGTCCCTCAGACTCACTGGTCTCATTACCTGGAGGGATTACAAAGATCACGTGATTACCAAATACACACACCTAGGGTTTTTTCTTTTTTCGGGATCCATCGACGCCGCCCGCCAACCCTTTTGTTGATTCATTAATAAACTCTTGGTATCTGCATGTGGGTTCTCTGTGTTGCTTCAGAAACACACAAGCCATGACAGAACGAACTGGCCAAGGAATGGACCCAGCGGACGCCAAGCCAGAGTCGTCCCCTTCGGCCCCGGACCTGCAACAGGCACTCCTATGCCAGGGCTTGCTCCTCGGCGAACATGACCGGATACTACGAGCAGTCATGGAGACTGTTACAACCCTTTTTGTCTAGGGGATATTTTTAGGGAAGAACACAGTGACCAGGTGGTAAAAGGTCGGCTGATATTTATTTACAAACTAAAGCAAGGCCAAGGAACTTAAGTACAACAACGAAAAAACAGATTCTGGTATGGGCACAGCTAAGTACTTAAAAAAAAACGTTTAACAAAAACACTCAGGCTCAAAGGCTTTCTAAAAGTCACAACACCGAGGTGAACTGACCATGGGCAAGGCACAGCTCACCCCGAGTGACGGAAATCCTGGGCCTTAAATACATGAATTGTTGAGGTGTACTCAGCTGATTCTGATTGGAGGGAGGCTGGTGAAGGGGAGCCAACCAGGCGAGGATGCGCGGTCCATGGAGGTGTTTTGCAGCTGCTTTCCAGCATTTTCCTCTACGGTTAGTCACCCGTCTACAGCTCCACCCAGCGGACAGAGATTAGAAGGTGTGGATGAGGATATCCCAGGCATCCTTTCACTGGAGTTCTCAGTCAAACAGTGTCACAATAACACACATGGGGGGGAGGGCGAAAAGCCCAAACGGCCCATGGCCGTAACAGAGACCAATCACCAACTCCTTCAACAGGTAGCACAACTAACGGAAGAGATGCGTGTCTTCACCGCTCATCTGACCCCTCCAGCCCCCCAGCCAGAACCCTGCACCTCGGTTCCCAGCCAAGCCAGGGCCGCCGCCTCACCGGCACCCCCCCGAGACACGCCAGTTCCGGAACCCTCACCGCTCTCTGGAGAACCAGATAAGTGCCATAATTTTATTTTCCAGTGCACCAATGTTTTTAAGGCCCGTCCCACCAGTTTCACCACAGACCTGTCTAATCTACTTTTTTTTTATGGACCATTGAGGGATGAGGCACTTACGTGGGCCAAGGCTGAATTTGCAGTTCGCCCCATAGAGACTAAGACTTTTGATCAGTTTTTAACTTCCTTTTGCCACGTTTTTGACTATGCTGATCACGCAGGCACAGCGGTAAAAAGGCTGCTTGCTCTCCGCCAGGGGAACAGGCGGGTAGTTAAGTACGCCATAGAATTTAACACCCTGGCTATGGCCGTGAACTGGGAAAATAGGGAGCTGATGGGGATTTATATTCAAGGACTGAATAGTGATATTAAAGACCTGTTGGTGGGACGAAGTGAGGAGTCGTCCGTCAGTTCTCTTGTGTCACTCACAGTTTCCTTGGACAACCAGCTGCGGGAGCGACAGAGAGAAAAAGAGGCGGAGCTGGGGGAGAGACGTGGACGTGCCGTCGTGCGCAGCACCGAGGTCACAGCAGCAACCAGCCCATGCAGCTGGGTTGCGCCAGGTTGAGCCACGTCGAGCGACAGCGGTGCTTCCGTCAGGGTTGCTGCCTTTACTGTGGCATAGAGGGTCACTTCATCGCTGCCTGCCCTAGTCGCCCGAGCTCCCCAAAAGCTCAGGCTCGCCAGTAAGTGTGGGGATATTTGTGAGCCCGCTTAAGACCCACATTCAAAGCCTCCGTTTACTGTTACCAGCGGTTATCACAATTGGAACCCAGACTCACTCCCTCTCTCTGACTGACTCCGGGGCCGATGACAATTTTCTAGACACGGACCTAGCAAACCAATTCGGTATAACACCGCAGCCCCTCTCGGTCTCTATCCGGGAAGAGGCGCTGGATGGGCGACAATTGGCACAAATAACACACTCCACCACGCCCCTCTCCCTGCTCCTCTCTGGAAACCACCGGGAGGAGATTAGTTTTAAGTTTATTTCCTCCCCAGCCTCCCCGCTAGTTTTAGGCCACCCCTGGTTAATACAGCATATCCCCCACATTGATTGGAAACAAAATAAAGTTATGGGGTGGAGTACCTTTTGTCACGCCTTTTGCCTCTGTTCCGCGCAGTCCCCGGCCAAACCCACAGGAATCATTCCTGAGTCTCCCCCGAACCTCGCCAGGTTACCCAAGTGTTATTATGACCTGGCAGAGGTCTTTAGCAAAGATCGGGCCGTTCCCGTCCCCCTCATTGGCCATATGATTGCGCCATTGACTTCCTCCCGGGGTCTCCCCTGCCATCGAGCAGACTATACAGTCTGTCTCGCCCCGAGAGGGAGTCAATGGAGAAATATATCCGAGACTCCCTAGCGGCCGGGCTTATCCGACCGTCCTCCTCCCCACTCGGCTCAGGATTCTTCTTCGTTGAGAGGAAGGATAAAACTCTCCGTCCTTGCATTGATTTCCGCAAGGTGAATGAACTCACCATAAAGAACCGTTATCCCTTACTGCTGCTCACCTCTGCCTTCCAGATCCTGCAGGAGGCAGTGGTATTCTCTAAGCTAGATTTGCGGAACGCCTATCACCTGATCCGAGAACGGGAGGGGGACGAGTGGAAAATGGCCTTCAAGACACCACTCGGTCATTTCGAGTACCTGGTAATGCCCTTTCGTCTAACCAATGCCCCCGCCGTTTTCCAGTCATTCATCAATGAAGTGCTCAGAGATTACCTACACCAGTTCATTTTTGTTTATTTAGATGACATTCTTATTTTTTCTCGTTCCCTGACTGAACATCGTTGCCACGTTAGTCTTGTCCTCCAGCGCCTCCTGGAAAACTGGCTCTGTTAAAGCCGAGAAATGTCAGTTTCACTGCTCAAAGGTCACTTTTCTCGGCTTCATCATAGAGGCCAGAAAGCTCCGCCCAGACCCCAGTAAGATCAAGGCAGTGATAGACTGGCCGCAACCCAGGAGCCAGCAGGACCTCCAACGTTTCCTAGGGTTTGCCAACTTTTACCGCCAGTTTATCAGGAACTACAGTACCCTACAGTACAGTGCCCTCACTCTCCTCACCTCCATTAAAATCCCTTTCGACTGGACCCCGCAAGCAGACGAGGCGTTTCAAGCCCTTAAACTACACTTTACGGCAGCCCCAATCTTAATTCAGCTGGACCCCCCGGCGTCAATTCTTCATCCTCTCTCAACGGTCTGAGGAGGATCACAAGCTGCATCCCTGCGTCCAAACGCTTGTCGCCAGCTGAACAAAATTACGACGTGGGAAACTGAGAGCTGCTGGCGATAAAGCTAGCACTGGAGGAATAGAGGCACTGGCTATTCCTGGTCTGGACTGACCATAAGAACTTAGAATATCTTCAATCTACTAAGAGACTTAACTCCCGCCAAGCTCGTTGGGCTCTAGTGTTTAGTCGTTTTAACTTTTCGGTTCCTTACCGGCCTGGCTCCCGCAATCAGAAGCCTGACACCCTCTCGCGTCAGTTTCCCTAGTCCCCTAAAGAGGCCACAGCCGAGACCATCCTACCGACTCAGAGAGTCATCGCCGCCTTAACCTGGAACGTGGAAGCCCAGGTTAGGGAGGCACAAGGCCAGGAGCCAGACCCGGGAGGGGACCACCAAACTGTCTTTTTGTCCCTGCTGCTGTCCATCCACAGGTGTTGCAATGAGCCCACGCATCAAAGATTGCCTGTCATCCAGGAGTAACTCGGACCCGCAATATTCTGTGACGGTCGTTCTAGTGGCCAGCTATGGACGCCGACGTTCGAGGATTTGTGACGGCCTGTTCGACTTGCGCCGGGGTAAGACTTCCAACAAGAAGGTGGCGGGTCTGCTGCACCCGCTACCAGTTCCTTCTCGGCCCTGGTCCCACATCGCCTTGGACTTCATCACCGGCCTCCCTCCTTCGGAAGGTAACACCTCTATACTCACAATCATTGACCAATTCTCTAAAGCTGTGCACTTTATTGCTCTAACCAAGGTTCCCACGGCGCTAGAGACTGCACGGCTCCTGACTGATCATGTTTTCCGCCTACACAGAATTCCTCAAGACATTGTCTCCGACCGAGGTCCCCAATTCACCTCCAAGGTCTGGGCAGCCTTCGGTAAGGCACTGGGAGCGTCAGTAAGTCTGTCCTCAGGCTTTCATCCCCAAACTAACGCAGTAGTATCGCACCATTGTGGCTCTATATTCCAGACAAACTTTGACTAACCTCGCTACTCCGTCTACAGGTCACCAGTCTCACCTAGCCACCCGTTGACGTCGCTTCTCCGACCGGCACCCTAGTCGGTGATCCATTCCAGTCCCCGGTCCAGCTTTCTTCCTGCTGCAGGGATCCATCGATGCCGCCCGCCAACCCTTCTGTTGATTCATTAATAAACTCTGTATGCTTGGTATCTGCATGTGGGTTTTCTGTGTTGCTTCAGAAACACACAAGAGTGAAAGAGTGAAAAAAATACACCTCGTCCCATTTTAAATAAATTGGTAGGTAATATCCGCTTACTATTTTTAATTGGTATGTCTGTGTTTACATCTAGATGATTTCCTGCTAAGAGACTGAGAGTTACCGCATCATACAGGTCTCCAACAAGTGCAAGGAAGAAGAAAGAGGAGGAGGAGCAAAAGAATATCACAGTTGGTGCTGAAGCGACACCTAGGGTTGACGAGGAGCATGCCCTGTGGGCCGCAGAGACCGCCACAGCAACAAGCTTCCTGAAGCAGCTGAATTTACCACAGCAGCAGCCTCCGTGTTATCAGGAGGAGGAGGATTCCACTGCCGCTGTTTCGACACAAGGTGCTCAGGAGGATTCGGCTACCGCTGTTTCAACTCAAGGTGACGTAGCTGCATTATTCCCTACCATAAACTTTGGCGATATGGTGTACAGTCAATCTGGTACAACTGAGGGGGCCGCACTGCCGGCTGAGGTAGTGTGTGAGAGGTCACTTCTGCATACACCCTGTGTTACTCCTCCTGTTGATCTGATCTGGAAGGGTGGCAAACACTTCTCTGTGCATAAATCATCAGCTAGTGGCACAGACACAAGCGAGTCAGAGGCTTCTTCATCAGAGTCAGACAGTGACTCAGACAGTGATGAGTCTGCTTCTGAGTCAAACAGTGATGATGCTGTGACTGTAGCTTCAGAGATTAGTGTTGTGACAGCCAGAGATGTTGCTTCAGACTAGTGGTGATAACACATTCTTTGTAAATCAGAACGCTGCTGAACAAACATCTGTGTCACTGTGAGAGAGCTGAGCAGTAGGGTGAAACAGATTCTTACATCACACACACATCTAAAAGCGTATGTTTCACACACAGCTGTGGAGTTTACTGGGTACATAGCAGAAACACAAAATCTGCTTTCCACCATTTTAGTCAAAAATGGCAGGGTCTGCTGATAATGGTATATTCAGGAATGCAATGTCACACGCTGAATTCTCACGGTGGCCTGTCAAGTCCACATGAGCAGGGTCAGCAGGCCCCGCAGGTCATGGAGCAGGGTCAGTAGGCGAGGATCCAGATGATCAGTGCATGCTATGTGATGTTGTTGTTGGTGATGCTGATTCAGTGATTTCAGACCCTCCTCTGGCTACTGGCTTTACAGATAACCCCCCCAGCACCGGTGCTGTCCAGCAGGTTGCAGGTTTAATTACTGTCAGGGATATTCCCGCATTTGATGGCATAGAGCTGAGACAGCCTGTTCATTTCAGAGATGTCAACATTGATACCAACCCTGAACAGTTTCCTATGATCGTTAGGGAGCGGCTGACCGAGGTTATAAATAGAGCTATAGCGGTGTCATGTCCAGGGAGAGTGTTGAATGTTGTCTTGAGAGGGCCCTCTTCGGTTAGCGATGTGAAAGTGGTTTTAACCCTCTGGGGTCGACGCACGCGCTGGCGCGTTTTGACGCATCTTTTTCTGATAACACCGAAACAAACTTAAATTACTCCGTAAATTCTGATCGTACAGATAAAAGTATATCATTCAAATCTGTAAAGGGTCTAGTTTTAGTGGTATACCATCATAATAACAACAAAATGTTGTGCTTTTTTAAATACAAAAAGCCGACAGGGTGCGCTCTCAGCCTTTTCTGTCTCTGCCATTTCTCTTCACAGACGCGTAAATAAAACAACCAGAATCTCAGCGAATACTTGCCTCATAAAAATAAGAATTATATGGCTAGAAAGCTTGAAATGTTTTCTTTTGAGTGAAACATTTCAAGTCGAAAACAAATCATCACTTTTTATTTAATCCGTATGAACGTAAGGAGAAGTCCGTTTTTTCCTGTCTCACCTCATTACAGGTAATGCGGTCCCGCCTTGTACACTGTCCACTGTTCACATGTAAATAATCTCAGGTGAACCAGGTAAATATGTGCACACCCCCGAGAAATGCCATAAAACGTCAAACTTCATCATAGAATTTACTCACTTTTTCTGCGTGTTTGGATGATGGCAAGTCACAGACGTGAAGAAGCGCTTCTTATATTCCACACAGAGACAAATAGTTTAGCTTGTCCTCAGAGTAAAAACACTGATTTTAACTCAAATGGGGATCGTTTGGCTCCTTATTTTGTATTGTGCTGCACTAATCCGTCCCATCTACATTGACTGAAAGGCTCATTATGCGCATCTTTGTCTGGTCGTTCAGTGCGTCTTTTGTGTTCTCAGGTAAATCACATGACTATTCATCCTCAGACACATCCTCTTGCATATGGCCTTTCTGGACAAAAAGTGTCTTAGAAAATTTAAATCAGTGTATTGTTTACTGTGAATGTGTGAACAAGATGACATGACAGCACTCTGAAGTAAACACTTTAGCCTACAACATGCAGGTCTCCAAAGTCTTGTGAACCAATGTTCTGTTTGTGTTTTATGGTCTTATTTCAGTGAGTAAAAAATTGTAGTTTTGCACTAACCATGCATAAACACTTTTTTCTCAAAAACACAATCATGTATAAACTTGCTGCTCACATATTATTGTAGCCAATTTTGTGCTGAATACAGTGTTATCAGACTTTAGACATTAATATGTTTAAAAGACACTGAAAAAAGCACAAATGTCAGGACATGTCAAAATTTGTCCAAGCCCCAAAAACCCCCTCAGACCCCAGAGGGTTAAGGTCAAATAATGGGTATGATGTGGATGCCTTCATGGATGAAGCATCCCAAGTGATCCAGAGTAATGATGAGTCGCTGTCGGATGGAGACCTTGAGTTTTGTGTTAGTGTTGCCCAAGAGGGCAAGGGTGGTGGTACACGGCTGAAGCTTGGCCGTGTACCTTATTGTGAAATTTTGTCTAGAAAGGGTAAGCATTTGTACGATCCGGATCAGGATCAGGATGCTGCTCGCACATGGTGAAGCAGACATTACACCTGTGTTTACAATTATGTATCAGGGGTGTTTCGTAGGTGTTGTAACAAAGTTCACAGACATACGACCAACCAAAAAACCCCTTAGGGTTCACTATCTGGTAATAGTGGGCATCATGTAGATAGAGCCAGATGGTGCGGAGGTGAGGGGATTTGTGTGTTTGGAAGCAGAGCGGCCGTTTTGTACCACCACCACCACCACGATGAAAAATTATAATTGTTGCCCCTAATTCCCTCTCAAATCTGGTGACATCACTAAAACCCACCTGCTGTGTGGGGCAAAGCCCTACAGACTGATGTAGCTCTTAAGCCCTGTGTAATATTTCCAGAGCCCCCAGTGAGGGGTTTTCTGACCTGATAACGCATATGCTGAAACATAAATTATTGTCTGAGAGGTGGTGAACACAAGGTGGGCTCCTACTGTGTTGATGGGTTTGATGCTGCCTCAAACACATGTTTTGAATTTTCAGGCTTCTACTATCACTGCTGTATCAAGTGTTACCCAGAATTCACTACTAGTAACGTAGGGCTTTACGCTCAGTTTTGAAGCTCTATGGCTCCGTCACGCCACCCCGGAATAATTGTAAGCAATTTTGACACCATTGAAAATTATTTTGGGCTTGTTAAATGCACTGTTTTGCCCCCTAGAGGTCTGTACCATCCTGTTTTGTCATACAGGTGTTGTCAAAACCGTGGTGTCTTAATTTTAAAGGACCAAAATGCTCAGACTGGTACTCAGTGCAGGAATGACTTTATTTATTAGAAACCAAGATACAGGAAACAAAGACTGAGGACTCGGGGCAAACAGAAGCAATAACTAGACAAGACAAAACACAGAACTCGGAAATGCTGATACACGAACACTGAACTCGGAGGTGCAGACGCATGAACACAGAACTCGGAACAGGTCATCCAAACTAGGTCACACACTCACTTGGGGACACGGCAGGGTACGCTAACTCGCAAACACGGAACTCAGAGGAAACTAGGATACGGTCTGGGTCACACACACTCTCGGCAACACAGACTCAAGAACACAGACTCAGAGGAAAGACAAGGACAGAACACGGGGCATCCAACCTGGGTCACGCACACACTCGGGGGACTCAACAGGGGACGCTAACAACAACACAGAACTCAGAGGAAACTACCTGGGTCACGCACACACTTGGGGACCCTGCATGCAGACAACATTCAAACACAGAACTCGGAACAAAGCCTGGGTCACACACACACTCGGGGACCCTGCAGGCAGACAGAACATACAAACACAGAACTTGGAACAAAGCCTGGGTCACACACACACTCGGGGACCCTGCAGGCAGACAGAACATACAAACACAGAACTCGGAACAAAGCCTCAGACAATACAGACACAGACTCAGAGAGACACAACTCAAGACGCGGAGAGGAAAACTCAAAGGGACACATAAAGAAAAGGCTACTTAACAAACAGAAGGTCGAAAGACAAAATCGAAACAGGGAAAAATTCAGGCAGGGCTGGAACAAAACAAGGTGGGTATGTCTGGCAATCTCAGATAACTCTGACTGGGACGACAAACAACCTGGCAAGGAACTGAGGGAAAAGGAGAGGTATTTAACTAAGAGGGAGAAAATGAGACACAGGTGAAAACAATCAAAATTAAAACAAGGTGAAACGAACAGACAAACTCGATCCTATCTAACCCTTCAAAATAAAACGTCCATGACAGGAAGTTGGCCGCTGCATCATGACAGGTGTCACCATAAGGAGCTGCAACAAGCTACTTCTGAACTCCCTGTGGGGGAGGTTTAGCATGAGGACCAATATGGGTATGAGAGATTCACAGAGCTGATGTTTAGTGACCATTTTTACGTCAGACAGTTCTGCTTCATCTCCGATGAAATAGCGATGGTTCAGTGGCAACATAGTGATGACCGAGACGGTAGGGCAGGTGATGTGAATGTGTTTATTGGAGCAGTGACAACAGCTCATGCCAGGCTCATGTTGTACGAGCTGCTGGACAGGCTGCAGGAGAGATTACTGTACTGTGATACTGATTCTGTCATCTTCACGTCTAGACCCGCTGAGTGGATCCCCCCTCGATGCCCATACTCTGGGGACTTGACAGATGAGTTGTGTGATGAGGGCGGGGAGGATGATTTCATGATTTAATTTCTGTCCTGAGGCAGGAAGAGCTTCTTAAAAACACCCATACAACTTGGTGCTAGAGTTGTGAAAGCAAAAGGGTCAGTCTCAGTACACTGCATGAACGCTGAGCGATAAATCCTGCATGCCTCTCGCAATACTTCCACATCATTGCGACAATAATGAGCCATCTCAGCCTGCATTTTAAATGGCTTGTCTTTAACCTCATTATACCACAGCATGAATTTCACCTGCTCACTCTGGGGCATCTTGTCATACCCGTACTAGTCTGTGGAGGGCTAGGGTCCCACATAAAATTTGTTTTTAAACGTTGTTGAATTTATGGGGAAAGTACCCTTTGGTCATACCATCAAAGCCTAAGGTGGCTGGTGTTTTAGCCAGGCTTATAGGCAGAAAGCCGTACGAATCAATCCAGTGCTGGCTGTAGTCGCCGTACATCAGAATTACACGACTTCCCTTCGTGATAACAAGGGGCGTGATACATTGTCTCACAAAGTACTCAAGTATAATATAACTATCAAAACCGGAAGCATTATGAGCAATGAATGTGTAGCCCCGATACTTTTTACGTCTAAACCGTCTGACAAACGCTGCCACACAATCGATTCCAGTGTAACAAAATGGGTAGGGGTCCTCCGTCACAGATGTTTGATAATAATTCAGCTGCGTTCTGATTTACAAAGTGTGTTATCACCACTAGTCTGTGTAGCAACATCTACTGAAGCAACATCTCACACAACACTGTCACAACACCGTAGGACCTGAAGGAAAGATCAGCATGTTTTCCTCCGTTTTTTACTAATAATCACACGGTAAAAAAAGGCAGACTTTATGATTGTTGCAGGTATTTAAATCCCACGGACCGGATACCACATGATACATACATATGTAACGATCTTCACGCCATCAGTCCACATCCCACAACCACAACACATCCAATAGGAAATAGAGCCGTCCGGTGGGAGGAGAACGTAACGTCGTTTTTATGGTTTTATTATTATATTAGTTCATTAGTTTATGACCATCATAAAACCGCCATATTTGACCCCCCCCCCCCGCTTGTGCCCACCGCCACCCAAACCATCTTATACTACTATGGATGGTTTTGCTCTCTGCCAAATTTTGATTCTGAAATGTGTTGAGCGACAGTGACAGTCTGTGTGGAACAATGATCCCTAGGCGGAACAGGTGCAATAACGCAAGTGATAGTAATTAAATGAATACTCAACGTGAAGAATTTGTCTTGATGATTTTTTGTAATCGAGTTTCTTGATTTACTCGAGTAATCTTTGGAGCCCTAGTGGGCAACGTGCAACACTAAGGAGTGCACTGCAGTGAGTACTGAAGAATCCCAGTAAAAGTTACTTTTGTCTTTCTTATGCTAAGCTTTGTAGTCAGTCCTTTTATTCATTCAGTAAAGATTAGGGCAATTCTTAAGGCAATATTTTAAATGTTTTATTTATATTGGCACAGGTCATCTGTAATGCTCGCAGTAAAGGGCCCAAACTGAAGGAGAACAGTGAATAGTAAGCACTTCAAAAACTCTACTCTTATTGTCCTGTAACCTTTCACCCTGAATAAAACATATCCACAAGCACATCTTGATTCTCTGAATTGAGGACACTGCCCTGCTCTCCCTGAGTCAAAAGAAAACAGCTTGACCCTAACACTTCAGAAGAGAAGAATTATGGGAACACTTACTCTGGAACTCCGTGATGGCCACCATGGTATTGTCTAATGTGTTCTTTCCTCTTTTACTCACTAGCTTTGTTCTGCTTACTCTGCCTGTAAGGAACAAATGAGTCCTTTCTATTTCTTAACTCTGACCTTTGTGCGTTAATGTTGTAAAGAGTACGAGCTGAACATTAACCAGAACGGGAATATACTAAGCCCTGTAATGAACACAGGATTCTCAGATAAAGTGTCAGCTACCTGACTAAAGTCATCAGGCATTTATTAATGACTGATGACAGATTCATCCCTTCAACGGATGACATTCATTTATATTATGTTCTTTTAAATTCAGTATGTTATCCAGAGGTGGATTATAAACATACCTTTGCTCCAGTTCTGTATATAGCTTTGAGATTCTGCCTGGTAGTTAAATATGGGACATATTTAGACTACTTCTTCTACTTCACAAGTAGTCTTTTGCAGAAGAAAATCATTTATTTTTATCACTTATTTATTTTATTTTTTTTATCTTTTTCATATTTCAAGGTAGTCTTATTGATTTCTAGACCATTAGTGACATTACCTACCAAGGTTTTGTGACACTACTTACCAAGGTTTTGATGTGGAGACTGACAAGTTGTATCATATTTGGTTCTGCTGATGATTTGACAGTATTCAACAAATGACAGTTGGTGGCAGGTAGCATTCCAATGTACTTGTAAAAGGCCAGAAGAAGAAAACTTCTAGCTGGCACTGATAAACACAATAAATGTTTAAAACAATTTTTAAAATGAGCTTTGAAAATGTTTATAGCAGAAGCAGCAATATGTGTACCTATACATGTATTTTTAATGATTGGTTCCTTTCCATTTCCTCCCATGTGTCATTTTATCTTGCTTATTCCTTTTATTAACTTTGTCCTCTTAAAGAAAAAGGTTACTTGTCTGCCTTTTGTAAAATCGTGGGATCATGGTAATGAGACTACAGATCTCACAAACATAAATTTAATGAAATGATTGGATCCACAAAATAATTTCAATATTTATTAATTTCACGATCCAGCCTATATCTAAAAAAATCTCCAGATTTTGTGGAAGCATACAGTGGGTACGGAAAGTATTCAGACCCCTTTAAATTTTTCACTCTTTCTGTCATTGCAGCCATTTGCCAAAATCAAAAAAGTTCATTTTATTTCTCATTAATGTACACTCAGCACCCCATCTTGACAGAAAAAAACAGAAATGTAGAAATATTTGCAAATTTATTAAAAAAGAAAAACTGAAATATCACATGGTCATAAGTATTCAGACCCTGTGCTCAGTATTGAGTAGAAGCACCCTTTTGAGCTAGTACAGCCATGAGTCTTCTTGGGAATGATGCAACAAGTTTTTCACACCTGGATTTGGGGATCCTCTGCCATTCTTCCTTGCAGATCCTCTCCAGTTCTGTCAGGTTGGATGGTGAACGTTGGTGGACAGCCATTTTCAGGTCTCTCCAGAGATGCTCAACTGGGTTTAGGTCAGGGCTCTGGCTGGGCCAGTCAAGGACGGTCACAGAGTTGTTCCGAAGCCACTCCTTTGTTATTTTAGCTGTGTGCTTAGGGTCATTGTCCTGTTGAAAGGTGAACCTTCGGCCCAGTCTGAGGTCCTGAGCACTCTGGAAGAGGTTTTCTTCCAGGATATCTCTGTACTTGGCCGCATTCATCTTTCCTTCAATTGCAACCAGTCGTCCTGTCCCTGCAGCTGAAAAACACCCCCACAACATGATGCTCCCACCACCGTGTTTCACTGTAGGGATTGTATTGGACAGGGGATGAGCAGTGCCTGGTTTTCTCCACACATACCGCTTAGAATTAATGCCAAAAAGTTCAATGTTGGTCTCATCAGACCAGAGAATCTTATTTCTCATAGTCTGGGAGTCCTTCATGTGGTTTTTGGCAAACTCTATGCGGGCTTTCATGTGTCTTGCACTGAGGAGAGGTTTCCGTCGGGCCACTCTGCCATAAAGCCCCGACTTGTGGAGGGCTGCAGTGATAGTTGACTTTGTGGAACTTTCTCCCATCTCCCTACTGCATCTCTGGAGCTCAGCCACAGTGATCTTTGGGTTCTTCTTTACCTCTCTCACCAAGGCTCTTCTCCCACGATTGCTCAGTTTGGCTGGACGGCCAGGTCTAGGAAGAGTTCTGGTCATCCCAAACTTTTTCCATTTGAGGACTATGGAGGCCACTGTGCTCTTAGGAACCTTGAGTGCTGCAGAAATTCTTTTGTAACCTTGGCCAGATCTGTGCCTTGCCACAATTCTGTCTCTGAGCTCCTTGGGCAGTTCCTTCGACCTCATGATTCTCATTTGCTCTGACATGCACTGTGAGCTGTAAGGTCTTATATAGACAGGTGTGTGCCTTTCCTAATCAAGTCCAATCAGTTTAATTAAACACAGCTGGACTCCAATGAAGGAGCACAACCATCTCAAGGAGGATCAGAAGAAATGGACAGCATGTGAGTTAAATATGAGTGTCACTGCAAAGGGTCTGAATACTTATGACCATGTGATATTTCAGTTTTTCTTTTTTAATAAATTTGCAAAAATTTCTACATTTCTGTTTTTTTTCTGTCAAGATAGGGTGCTGAGTGTACATTAATGAGAAATAAAATGAACTTTTTTGATTTTGGCAAATGGCTGCAATGACAGAAAGGAGTGAAAAATTTAAAGGGGTCTGAATACTTTCCGTACCCACTGTATATCTCCTACAGTTGAGTGAGTAGGAAACGTTAGTAGGAGTATTGGATGGAGGCCTACATGGAAAAAAGAAATGAGTGGGACTCAAATCAGATCTCCAGATCTCCATTGGCTCAGTTAGCACAGCTACACCTCATCTCTGTTCTGAAACAGGATTTATGTGGTAGTATAGTTTTATACAGTTTGATTTAAATTCAGTATTAGGCTATATCTCACACTTTGGGAAAGCATGACCTGTTTAAGTACTATTTCTAATTGTGTACATGCAATGTTTTCAAGTGTATTAAAGCAGGAAAAAAGCATACAGCAAAACTTACTGTTTGTTTTAAGTGTTTACATATAATTTGATTTTGTCTTTGTTTTACGTTGTATTAATATCTCAGTCTGGCAATGCAAGACATGCCATGTAATTGTCTATTAGTGTATTTATTCTATCTTGAAAAGTTGCATAGCTAAAAAAAGAAAAAAAACATCTGTGCTTTTTGTTGTTTCTGAAATGTAAGAGGATGGTTGTAACAAAAACAGGAAGGAGAGGTAGAATATTTATGTTAGTATAAATATTGTTATTTGGTGATATATTGGACAGGTTTGAAGCAGGACACGCTTGATTTGATGAATGAGTAAAAACGGTTTCGGATGACCTGGAGTGTGACGATGTAGTGTGGGATGTTATAGAAGTTCCAGAGGAGATGGTCTTCAAGTAAGGGCCTGATGATGATGTTCCATCGAGATGTTTCTGATGGTGTTTGGGCTGAAGGATGATGATGAGCACAGGTGGGGAGCTCCTTCTGTGAGCAAGACCTTGCAGTAGCAGAAGGAGGGGAGATGGTGGTTCGTCTGGGCGTAATATCGTTTAGCCGCCCAAGACAAAGGGAAGGGGCTTTGCTACTCTGTTGAAGCTGCTGTTTAGAGTGGGGCCATTTATCCAGAACTGGCGAGTGATAGAAGGTTTTGTCAGTGGTTTTACCAGCAGAAGGTGCAGTATCCACAATGGGTGGAGGGAGAGAAAGACTAGCTCCTATAGTATGTTTTTCCAGAGTGGGAGGAGGTCAGTTTGTTGTGTAATATCCTTGGAAACTCAAAGCCATGTATAGGCAGAACATGTATCCTGTGTATATCTTTGAGTAAACATTTCCATATAAAGGGAAGCATGAAATGAGAAGCCTGAGCACAGAAGTGTATCAAAAGATCTTAGGAAGACAGGTGTGCTTAATGTTCTGCATTCAAGACCATGTATGGAGAAAGAAGGGACTTCCCAGATAAACCATAGTGACTGACATTGTATATGATGGTGAGTGTTTGTTATCGCTGTATACATGTAAGAAGTAATCACACCAAGGCCCAGAGGAAGAGTTGGGCGGGGTGTGGTTCCCCCAGCATCTCTTAAAACAATTAGGAGAAGGCAATACCCCAATATTTCCAAAAAATATAATTTAATGGTGGCAAATAGGCATAACTTGGAGATGAAAAGAAGTGGGTCAGAGAGTGTAAATCAACCCCTAGACCAAATGTATAAAAGCAGGGAGCTTGAGGAACATTGTCAGTTTACTCTAGGGTAACTCACCTAGTCTGTACTGTGTTTTGTGAATAAAACACCTGTGTACTTGGATTCAAGGCTCTCTCCTGTTTGTGATCCTAATGAAGAGGATAGCCAGCTACACTTAGTGAATTTAATGCAGTTAGTGTAGTCAGATTGCTAACCACCCAATAGTAATAAGGACAACCAGACCCAGGTGGGAATCCGAGAGGGCCAAAAAGTGATTAGTAAGAGGAAAACTGGGCATTTAACTGATTATTTAGTATGTCACACAATTAAATGTAACTAATTCAGACTAGGAGGAGTGATGGCAGCCAATGCAACCACAGGGGGGGCACAATCCAGTGTATTCATGTGCCGATCCGGGTAAATGCAGAGGGTTGTATCAGGAAGGGCATCCGACGTAAAATTTAAGCTAAATCAAACATGCAAATCACAAATATGACTTCCATACCAGATCAGTCATGGCCCAGGTTAACAACGACCCCCACTGGTGCTGTTGACTTACAGGGTGCCAGTGGAAATTGGACTACTGTTGGTCGAAGAAGGAGAGGAGGAAGGCATGCTCGTGGCAAAGAGAGAAGAGGAAGAGCAGGAGTGTAGGACTTAGAGTAGGGATTTTGAACGTAGGGACTTTGTCATGGAAAACTAGAGAGTTGGCTGATATGATGGAGAGAAGAAAGGTGGATATCTTGTGTGTTCAGGAGACCAGGTGGAAAGGTAGCAAGGCCTATAGATTAGGAGAAGGGGTTCAAGCTGTTTTGGTTTGAGGAATACTTACTTCTGGCGTTCAGGGGTGGATGGCTGCATTCACCGTCTGTAAATCTTGCACAAAGCACCATTCAGTTGATTGACTTTAGTCTCTTATCTTCTAAACTGGAAAAATGGGAGTGCGCACTGGAGAATTCTCACATGGAATTATTATGCCAGCTTTTAACAAAGAATTGAACACAGGCTTTATACCATCAATGGCTTCCTGTTTTAAAGGGTACTTCTTTTTACAAGGCCTGCATCATATTTATGGGCTGCCCAGAGAGATTTTGGAATTTGCTCGGGCTCTGGTGGTAAACCAGTTTCTGTGATGGTAAAGGCTGCAGCATTAGCGGTGTTATGGCTATTAATGAGCTCAACTGACAAACTTGTACAACTGATGTAAAGTGTGTACGATGTACATCACCCTTCTTGCTATACTCTGTCCTAGGATCTGATGCTGTTGGTTGAAAGTCCTCGAGGACCAGCAAGCTCTGCAACCAGCTGCTCAGTCTTTCCAACTCCAGTCAATAGGTTTTTTTGGCAGTGGGATCTGTGGAGTGTTTCCCATAAAAAGTTGTTTCTGGGTAGGGGAGAGCAGAATAGAGGCAACAGCAGCAGTCTTTGTCCAATAGACGTGTCAAATCTATCACTTCCACTTCCTTATTTTCTACCTTCCACAGTCTTTCATATTCAACGAACTGCTGTCCTTCCCATTTCAACTTACTCTGTCCGTCATATTTCAACTTTAACTCTTTCCTTCTTTTTAAGCTTATCTTTTAAACAAAGCTAATTGTCGACTACTCAGACTAAACTCCACAGGAAACCCCAGCTCCCACCAGTTGCTTACAACTTCCGTTGTACTTTTTTCTAATTTCTTCATTTAACAGTGACAAATAAGTTGGTAGACCGGACCCTGGCCAGGCATTTGTTTCCCTTTTAGTACCCAGTACTATTCTCTAGTAGCCATTCTCTCTTGTTATCGTTCCTTGTGGAACCCAGTCCCTTTACTGTGCTGCATACAACAGTAATTAATAACACAAAGCTCTCTACTAAGATGACATCTTGTCAACTACTCAACCACGTAGTGAGTCTGTGCTTTACCGTAATGTTACTGGTCTGTCTGTGTCTCTGCTGCTTTGCCGTTGGTTCGTACTTTTGTTTCTTGTGTTGGTGGCCAGGCTCCTTAGGATGAAAGCTTCTCGACCCACAGAGAGGAATCGCTATTTAGTGTGCACTGTTACTTTCTGTCCATCACACTTCTGACACAGCATTAATTTACACATCAGTCACTCGCTGGTAAGGCAAGGCAAGGCAAATTTATTTGTATAGCACCATTCATACACTAAGCAATTCAAAGTGCTTTACAAGGCATGTAATTACATTAAAAGTATGGAAAAGAGCATCTAAAAACAAAGACATTTACCATAAAATAAATTTAAATCAAGTAAAGTAAATTAAAATAAAACATAAAAGCACATTAAGAAAACAAAGATGAACAATTATTCGAAGGCAGCAGTAAACAACAGAGTTTTCAGTCCTGATTTGAATGAGCTGACAGTTTGAGCAGACCTCAGGTGTTCAGGTAGTTTGTTCCACAAGTGAGGAGCATAGTAACTGAATGCTGCTTCACTTTGATTGGTTCTGGTTCTGGGAACACACAGTAGACCTGTCCCAGATGACATGAGGGGTATGGAAACCTCTTAGGGAACTAATACATCTTGAATATATTTTGGTCCACAACCATTTAGTGCTTTATAAACTAGCAATAAGATTTTAAAATCTATCCTTTGATTAATGGGAAGCCAGTGTAGTGATCTAAGAACTGGTGTGATATGGTCCAGTTTCCTGGTGTTTGTGGCAGCCACATTCTGGATTAGCTGCAGCTGCCTGATAGACGTTTTGCTAAGACCTGTAAACAAGCCATTACAATAATCTAACCTACTGAAAATAAATGCATGAACAAGTTTTTCTGCATCTTGTTTAGACAGAAAACCTTTTATTCTAGCAATGTTTTTCAGGTGGTAATAGGAAGATTTAGTGATGGATTTTATGTGGTTGTTAAAATTCACGTCTGAGTCAATGATTACACCAAGGTTTCTGGCTTGATTTGTAGCTTTCAATGACATGGAGTCAAGGTGAACAATGACCTTTGACCTTTCATTTTTGGGGCCAAAAAATCACTTCTGTCTTGTCTGTATTGAGCTGGAGAAAATTCTGGCACATCCATTCTTTGACTTGATTAATACACTCACATAATGAAATTAGAGGACTATAATCATGAGATGATACTGATATATAAAGTTGGGTGTCATCTGCATAGGTATGGTAGTCAATGTTGTAGTATTTATCTGAGCAAGGGGCAGCATGTAGATATTGAATAAGAGAGGACCAAGAATAGACCCCGGAGGAACCCTACATTTCATTTTTGTTCGCTCAGATTCAGTAATTGCCAAGTGAGACAAAATAGTCTCTATCTTGTAAGTAAGATTTTAGCCAATTTAACACTGTGCCAGTAACTCCCATCCACGTTTCTAGTCTATCAAGCAGCACATCATGATCAACTGTGTCAAATGCAGCACTGAGATCCAGTAGTACTAAAACAGAGGTTTTGGATTCATCATTATTCAAATGTAAATCATTTAAATTTAATTTAATTAAAGTGCAGTCTCAGTGCTGTGGTGTGACTCCACACAAATCCAGACTGAAGTGCATTAAAAAGATTGTTTTGCACCATAAAACTGTGAATTTGTTGAAAATCTACTTTTCCAATTATTTTTCCCAAAAATGGAAGATTTGATATTGGCCTGTAGTTACTTACTGCTGAAGCATCTAGATTAGGCTTTTTAAGAAGAGGTTTTATAACAGCAGTTTTTAAGGCCTGGGAAACTGCCCTGACTGAAGAGAACTATTAACAATCTGCAATACATCTGGAGATAACCTGTTAAAACATTTTTTTAAAATTTGTTGGTAAAATATCAAGGCAGCATGATGTAGATTTTAATTGCAGAAGCGTTTCTGCCAGAGCTCTGTGATCAAGGAGATGAAAATGTTCTAGATTCACTGGAGGACAAGGAGGCACAGGTGATTTTGTCATGTTCCTAGGACTGCAGCTAGATATAGTTTGTCTTATGTTTGATATTTTGTCTTTAAAAAAAGCTGAAAAATCATGGCATGACTTTTTGGACAGCAGTACAGAAGGAACAGAGGGTGCTGGCTTTGCGGGTCTGTCTACAACAGAAAACAATGTGCGGACATTATTGCTGTTTCTATTGATAACCTCTGAGAAAAATGATTGCCTTACATTTTTTAATTTTTGGTTACAGTTGTGAAGACTCTCTTTGTACAAGTCAAAATGAAACTGGAGTTTGGTTTTTCGCTACTTGCGTTCTGCCTGTCTCCATATTCTTTTCTGAATTTTAAACACTGTGGCATTTCTCCCAGGTGACTTTTTTCTTGCTGACAATACCTTGGTCTTAATTGGGGCAATGGAATCAATAACAGTCATAACTTTGGAGCTGAAACTGCTTACAAGATCATCAACAGGGGCTGATGGCATGGTTGGTGATGGTGCAAAAGCCTGAATGAATAATGCACAGCTCTTCTCGTTAATATTCCGCTTTTTGACTACCTGTTTCACCTGTGTTCAAAACAGCTGGGGTGGTTGTTTTAAAAAAAGCACAGCAATGATCAGAAAGAGCAACATCGGTCACCACCACCTCAGAAATATTAAGACCTTTAGAGATTATTAGATCCAGTGTTTGTCCCTTGATATGAGAAAAATAAGAACAATCCCAGGTTTCTTTTCAGCACTGTAGCCAGGCTGACAAAAAGTCACAGCTCTGTTGAGCCCAGTGTTCCCTTAGCTCTCAGCAGTCATGAATTTATGAGTTTCTTTACAAATAAAATCACAACTATTAGAGATAAAATTCAGTAGATGCTTCCTATACCTGCAGTAAATTAATCTTCTACTACAGTAGCTCTTGAATCATCTGTAGGACCTCAGTTATGTTTAGACTGCTTCTCTCCCATAGATCTCTCTGAATTTACATCAGTAGTTGCTTCATCGAAATCATCAACGTGTCTCTTAGACCCCATCCCGACTAGACTGCTTAAAGACACCCTGCCATTAATGAACTCATCTTTATTAGACTTGGTAAATTTATCTCTAGTATCGGGCTACGTACCACAGGCCTTTAAGACTGCAGTAATCAAACCTTTACTCAGAAAGCCTAGTCTTGATCCAGGAGTCTTGGCTAATTATAGACCAATATCCAACCTGCCATTTATTTCTAAAATCCGAGAAAAAGCTGTTGCTAAGCAGCTATCAGACCACTTACACAGGAATGAACTATTTGAAGATTTTCAATCAGGATTTAGAGCACATCATAGTACAGAAACAGCACTGTTGAAAGTCACCAACGATCTTCTCTTAGCCTCAGATAATGGACTTGTTTCAATACTTGTCCTCCTAGACCTTAGTGCTGCATTCGACACCTTTGACCACAACATCTTATTACAGAGACTGGAGCATGTGATTGGTATCAGAGGAACAGCGTTAAAATGGTTCCAATCCTATTTATCGGACAGATTCCAGTTTGTTCATGTCCATGATGAACCTTCCACACAAACAAAAGTTAGTTATGGAGTTCCACAAGGCTCCCTGCTAGGACCGATTCTGTTCACCCTGTACATGCTTCCTTTAGGATATGTCATTAGGAAGCACTCTATTACTTACCACTGCTATGCAGATGACACTCAGTTATATCTGTCTATTAAACCTGTTAACACAAACCAGTTAACCAGACTTCAAGCCTGTCTAACTGACATCAAGGCCTGGATGACCAGTAACTTTTTACTTTTAAACTCAGAGAAAACAGAAGTCATTATATTTGGGCCAAAAAATCTCAGAAATAACTTTTCTAAAATTATAGCTACTCTAGATGGCATAACCCTGGCCTCCAGCACTACTGTAAAAAACCTTGGAGTTATTTTTGACCTGGACATGTCCTTTAACTCACACATAAAACAAATCTCTAGAACTGCATTCTTTCACCTGCGCAACATTTCCAAAATTAGGAACATCCTGTCTCAAAATGATGCAGAAAAACTAGTCCATGCATTTGTTACCTCAAGGCTAGATTACTGTAACTCATTACTATCTGGATGTCCCAATATCTCCATAAAAAGCCTCCAATTAATCCAGAATGCTACAGCCAGACACCTGACAGGAACTAGCAAGAGAGATCATATTTCTCCTATACTGGCTTCTCTTCATTGGCTCCCTGTAAAATATAGAATAGAATTTAAAATCCTTCTTCTCACATACAAATTCCTTCATAATCAAGCTCCTTCATACCTTAAAGACCTCATAGTACCATATTATCCCAATAGACCACTTCACTCTCAGAGTGCAGGTCTACTTGTGGTTCCCAGAGTTTCCAAAAGCAGACTGGGAGGCAGAGCCTTTAGTTATCAAGCTCCTCTCCTGTGGAACCAGCTCCCAGCCTGGGTTCAGGAGGCAGACACTCTCTGTACTTTTAAGGCTAGACTTAAAACCTTCCTCTTTGACAAAGCATATAGTTAGGGCTGCCTTCAGGCAACCCTGAACCATCCCTTAGTAATGCTGCTATAGGCCTAGACTGCCCGAGGACCATCGGTGCACTGAGCTCCCCTACCCTAACCCCCCCTGCCCTTCCCTTCCCCTCCCTTCTCCCTTCTTCTCCTCCCCCCTCACATGTATATTCCACCATTGAATGTCACTAACCTTGTGCTCTCTCTCTCCCCTAGTTTGTACTCTCTCCCTCTCTCTCTGTTCTCTCTCTCTGTACCTTCTGCAGGTGTCCCTGGTCCTGGAGCTGTATATTGCTGATGTGCAGTTACTGGCCCCACCAACCTGCAGTGTCTATTTGTTGTTTATTGTTGCTGTTCTTTTCTCTCTGCTCTATCCACTCACCCCAACCTGTCGAGGCAGATGGCCTCCCAAACTGAGCCCGGTTCTGCTGGAGGTTTTTTCTTCCGTTAAAGGGAGTTTTTCCTCTCCACTGTCGCCAAGTGCTTGCTCATAAGGGAATTGTTGGGTTTTTAGTTTTAGTTTTTGTAAAGTGCCTTGAGATGATTTGTATTGTGATTTGGCGCTATACAAATAAAATTGAATTGAATTGAATTGAATTGAATTGAATTGAATTGAATATGTGTTGGATCTGTAACATGCTGAGAAAGCCCAAAGTTGTCTAGGATGTTCAAGAGTTCTTTTGCACTTGCATCATTGAGATTATCAATGAAATCAATGTTATGTTAAAGTCACCCACTGAAACAATGCAATCAAAATCAATGCATACAATAGATGGTAATTTAGCAAACTCGTCAAAAAAATGTGCATTGTACTTTGGGGTCTATAAATAGTTACAAATGTTGCTCGACAGGAGGATTTGGTATGAAGAGCAACATATTCAAAGGAGTCAAACTTTCCATATGATATGTTTTTGCATTTGAGGCTATCATTAAATAAAATGGCAACTCCACCTCCTTTCTTATGTATTCTTGTTTCACTCTTGAAACTGAAATTTGGAGGGGTTGATTCAATAAGAACTGCAGCATTATTATCTTGTCCTAACCATGTTTCAGTTAAAAACATAAAATCAAGCTTGTGCTTAATAGCTTAATTTTCCCCATGTTTTGGGACATACTGTGGTTGGCAAGGGATACATAAATTTGCAGAAAATATGGGTAAATCTTGTTTCTCTGTAGATTTACCAAACTTTTTCTGTTACCTATCAAAACTGGGATTGAAACAGTTATTTGCATACTGGGCCCCGGCTTTTCCTGGAGAGCCATGACTAACAGTACTGCAGCCTGGACCCAGCACATATCAGTTAGAGCTTACTGTTATTGGGCTGTGGAGACAAAGAATGATTTCGGTGACGGCGTGGAGAAGGGGGTGCTGGATGCTGCAGTTGTGATGATTGCAGTAGAGCTTGCTGAGGAATTGGAGTCTTTTTGAGGGGCTTCTGGGTGTGAAATGACAGTGGGGGAGGAGGTCAGTTTGGGCCCAGTAGTGATGTGCTTCATCAGGTTGGTGAGGTTCTTGGTGATAGGGAATAGGATGCCCCCGGAAGATGGTGAACTAGGTAGGGTTTGCGGGGTTGTGGGAAGTGAATCCTCACAGTCTGCTGGTGGAAGAGGTGTGGCCTTCTCATCTTTGCTCTGACTTCTCTCCATGTTAGAGCATTCGGGGGAGAGTGTTGGCTCTGGATGTTTTGGCGTAAATCATGCCGTCAGGATGGCATACTTAATATAATTAGAGTCTCTATGACATTCTGTCTGCTTCCTTGTGAATACAAAGCAGTGTCAAAAGTCTTTGTTGAATTAACACAGGACACAGATATTGTCTGTCAAGATATTAATTTCCCTCACATATAACTATTCACCCCCTTAGTTTTAATACTTTGTAGAGCCACCTTTTGCAGCAATTACAGCTGCAAGTCTCTTTGGGTATGTCTCTATGAGCTTAGCACTTCTAACCACTGGGATTTTTCCAGGCAAAACTGCTCCAGCTCTGTCAAGTTGGATGGGTTCCGCTAGTGTACAACAGTCTTTAAGTCAGACCACAGATTGTCTATTGGATTGAGGTCTGGGCTTTGACTGGGCCATCCCAACACATTTAAATGTTTCTCCCTAAACCAATTGATACTGCTTAGGGAAAAACAAACAAAACAAACTGAACAAACATAACAGTGTAGCACTTCAGGCAGAGAACGATCCAAAATGCATGACCAGAGACAGGACTGAAAAAAGGACAGGACTATAGAAATTTTTTTTAGATCTTTACTCTTTTGTTTATCAATTTTGACATAGACATTTACCCTTCTACTAACATGCATTGTACCTGGATTTTTTCCAACAGCACATTGTTTTTGTATATTTTAAAAAAATATTAGAAAAGCACTACTCACATATGTTCAAATGCATGTAACCTTTATAGCAATATCTGAAAACTACACAAGTAAATTAGTGGCTAGTAGAACACAATTTGAGTCTAAAATTATGATCTCAAATATAGCTTGTCTTCAACATATGACTGGTTGGCCAGCTCTTTGACTACGTTTTCGATGTGGAAGAATCCAGACTGTCTTTGTTTTTGCACTTTATTCATTCAGACATACAGACTGATAAAACAAAGACTGTAGAATATTATTGAATGTGATCACAGAGCTTATTGGTAACAAGCAAACCAGACAGTTAACCTCAGTAGTCTTCTTGGCAGTGAACTTCATTATCAACAAGTGGATTAAAATATCAGTAAATATATTATCATTCCAGACAGCGAGGCATGTTTTATCATACAAAAAACTGTCATGAATTCAGAAGCATCTAGAGAAACACATTATTTATACATTCATTTTATTGCAAGGTTTTCTGAAAGCAAGCATATTATTTATCTTTTTTTTTATCATTTGCATAGTTTAAGCACTTTCCCCCAAAGTAGCAATGATTACATATGATATTAGGGTATATTATGACTGAAATTTAAAATATTATATACACTGACCATTGTATCCTATATAATGTATGTATTCTTTATGGTCATCATCCACAGATGCTACATCTAGTATCAAATATTGGACACCACTTTTTTGGCTGTCATTCTTCAGCACATCAAACTCCAATTAATCCAAAAATATCTATAATCTGCTTCAAGCAATTCTCAAGCACATTAAAATAAAAACAAAGTCTTGTTTGTGAAAAATGCTAAGTATTGCATTACTGAGTGTAAAAACTGAAGCTGTCCCCTTGTCATTGAATATCCATGCACCTAAAAAAATATGTACTGCCTCTTTGAATGTATTCTCTTTCTTAAAAAAAATTAAAACAAGAAAAAATAGAAGTATTCTCTTAAAACCGTGGTTTGTTTTTGCGTAGTGAGAGCCATTCACTGCTTTCAGAATAAAATTCCCTTTTCTTCATTTCCTGTAGCATATTGTCTCTGAATCTAAGTATAGACATACTATGAATACACTTGAACATTGATGTGTAAGGGCAAAACAAACAAAACACTGAACATACATATAACAAAGGGGATATGTATGTGTGTGTGTGTGTGTGTGTGTGTGTGTGTGTGTGGTTACAGAGATCAAATCTGGAATGATGCCTCATCTTTGCAAATGGGGAACAAGACCTATCCCACATGATGGTTCTCTTATTACTTTGGACCAAGTCTCAAACACATTCTGAATTTCTAGTGGTTTTTTAATAATACAGATTGTGGTGATTTTCTAAGTAACATTTGCAAATGGCACTCACAAGTCCACACTCACAAGCATCCACATATCCAAAATCACTTAAAATACATAAAGCATAAAAATAAGTTCCAATGTGCCAACTATGGAGTCAAAACAAATAAAATGTACTATAATGAAATAACACTGAATGCCACCAAAAGTCTTGCTATGAAGCAAGTAAAAGTAGTTGTATTTTAATTTCCTTTTTTATTATTTCACAATTTTGATTTATGTAGTTAAGTTAAATAATTAAATGTGTATGCAAACATGAAACATTATTTAATCATGTGTGCTCTACAAAATCTGGTGTTTAATGATCATTTTAGAGCTTGACTTGCTGCAAATATGTGGAGAAATTTTTGAAAATTTCAAACCTTGGTACTGTTAATCATTGCATTTAAGCAAGATTCACTTGAACTTTTCTCTAAGTAATGTCAATAAGTCATGTTGTATATATGTCTATTCATCACGACATGTAAAATGCAGACAGGTTTCAAACATATGGCACTGTATGATTTGATGAAATATTGCATGACAGTATATTCCAGAATAGAGTTCCTTCTCAAATGACTGTCACTATATAACTCTTTACTTAGACAAATGTTTTTCTAAGGTCACTTCTATTTTCACTTTCCACATACAGCATACCATTTATAGATGGATATCCAACATACTTTACCTATACATGTGTAGACAGTCACTGGGGTAATTTCTTGAGCACTGTGACATGAAGTTCACTGATTTTAATGCTAAATGCAAATGGACATAACCAATTGCAGGAGCTGCACAGTGGTTAGTGGTGCAGTGATCATATCCCTTCAGGATTCAGTTTTGTCTCAGGTTAATTACATTCATATGCAACGCTTCTGGATTAGACAGTTATGTTCCATGTCACATTCTGAATGCCCAATGCAATGTACTGTGCCAAAACTGTTATTTAGAAATTTGAGGTTAGTGTAGAGCAGTGTACAGCGATGGTGTGGAGGTGAAGGTGGTAATGGCTGGAAAGGGGTTTTCCCCCCCAAGTGAAATGTCCCAGATTCTTGTCCTGCTTCCTGTTACAGTAGTCAGTGCTACCATTTTTATTGACCACCATCTTAGTTTGAAAGTTAGAGAGGTCAGAAAAACACTTTGAAGAAACCTAAACATGCTAGGAGCACATGTAGAACCGATACTCAACTGAAAAAGGTAAAGTCTACCAGGAAAAGGCTCCTAGAGTCTTATCATTGACTATTTCTCTCTCTCTTTGAAGGCTTTGTTTTCTCTGACAGATGCTTCCTGACATTTAGAACATGGGACTGTGTCATTGGCTACTGCTACTAATCTCTAGAGTGTATGCAAAAAGATTGAATTGAAATCCCTTGTTTTTGTTGCAGACCCCTGCTTTTGAAGATTTGCCCCAAAGTGAAACATAACCTTGTGGCATTATGTTGAATGTTAATGGTTGCATATGAATATAACTGACAGTAGATAAGGATGATAGAATCGAAATAGTGTAGGAAATGGAGGTCTTTGTGAATCAGGCATCACAGTGAGTTCAGGAGGAGAGTCCTCAGCATTTTACAAAGAATGAGCGATCTCTTTTTTCAGTCAGCTGTTCAAGTGTCAGAATCTTTCAGTATATACCCACAATCTGTCACTGAGCCCCACTCCTCACTCAGCTACAAGCCATTGGTGGTTTTTGAAGATTGATATCAAGAATAGATGACAATTGACACCCTCCTTTTAATGTCCAGAAATATGTTAATTTCCTCTCTGTTGTGAGATTCTTGTCTACCACTCAACCTCTGTGATGTTCATCTATGTCATCCCAAACTCCTTCTCTTGATTTATCTCTGCAGCTTTTTTCCTTGTTCATTGTCAGTGTGGGCCTCTCATATGCAGTGTTCTAATGTGAACTAAACAACATCAAACCTCAGTTCACTCACAGTTTTTCAATATGTGTCAAACTTTTCATCATCAGTGTAGTTCATCAGTAATGTCTACTTTGTAGAATATATCCTGAGCTAAATTATATAGAAATATTACACAAGTTGAAGCTGGTAAGAGATCTGAAGCCTTTCTTTGTGCCCCAGGACACTCATAGTGGGAGGCTGTGAGCTGAATGAGTTGGAGTTTAGTGGGGTGAGCTTAGAAGTATATATAGTTTCCACTTTGTTGTTAAATTTGGTTTTTTCTTAGAAACCTCCTTTGACAGCTTTCCGTGCTTTCGTTGTATCAGTTTAGGTGCTAAAAAAATAAAAGTAATTTGCTTGGGGCTATCTTCATTAATCCAATCCAGTGAATTATTAGAAAGATGCTCCATCAAACTTGACAGCAGCCAAGGCTTGAGCTATAGACAAAAATGTGCAAAGAAAGACAGGGTAAGACAGATACCAATACCATTTCAGATTACATGTGTGTCACTGGGTACTGAATATTGCTTACTACTGGTAAACAAATGACATTCCAACTTTCCAAAATTCTGTTGTAACTACTGCAAGAAAAGGTTTTGTGGAAAAATTCTGTCAAATATGAACATTTTACAAATGTTACAAGGATGAGGGTGAAATGGAGCACCTGGCCCAAATGCTGGGTCATCAACAGCTTCAACTTATAAATATGAGGACTCATTGATCACACATAATGTATGACATCATAAATCTCAGTTGAAATCAAAAGAGTTATGTGCTTGAGCAGTTCTAGACAGTGTCATGAACAGGGGGTCTAAACAACATGGGGGAACAAGGACGTGGACGTGGTGAACGGAGACTCACCTCATAAGACTCACACCTTCATGATGTGGGCAGAGTTGGGGAAGTCAGCAGAGGAAGGGGGAGGGGCCAGGCTGGTCGGGGAGGTGGGGAGGCTGGGAGCGCACGCAGCTGGAATGGAGGAATGGAGGAAGGTGGGAGGAGTGAAAAGAGGAAAACGGAAAGCAAAACAAGGAGTGAGCCAATCAAAGGGAGAAGTATGTTGAGCTAAGTGAAAAGGAAAGGAGTCCTAGCAGATATCTGTGGACTTTTAGGGTAAAGAAAACTGTTAAATGTGGTCCCCCTGCACAGCAAAATTGCCAGTGTTAAGTCAGCTTGAGTGTTAATTTATAATTTAAATTAAATTAAATTATGGGTAATAGATTGAAAATAAAGCTGCAATGCTGTGAGTGATGGCAAGTCATATCAACTTGTATTGCAAGCCTTGTGAGGCTGAGACACATAACAGTTGATGAACAGCACATAACTCAAAGAACAGCTAAGGCTGCAGGGGATGTCATGGGTTTTGTAGGTATTTGGTATAAGGCAAATTTAGACCTGCTTATGGTGCCAGGTGAAAAGTCAGGCCTCAAAAAAGCCATTAGGTTTCACTGCGGACTATAAATATTTATTTAAAGTAAATCACAAAAGTCACAGGAATTCATTCTCTGGGGATATTAAATGCCAATTCTAAATTTCGTGGCAGGCATTTGCCAAACTATTTCAGTGTGTGTCAGTCATTTTATATGTAACCTAACCTTATTCTTGTAACCTTTAGCTCTCTGTCTAAGGACTGCTGAGGACTTGGAATGGACACTTTCAGGGAGTAGTTTTGTTCACTTTGCTTAGTCCACAAGTTTAATACATTTAAATATCACCACCGGTCACATCTACCTCCTACATTGATTATATATTTGTTACAGAATTGTTGTTGCTTATGACATATACAGCATAGTGTGTACTTTTTTGCAAAACACAAAGGCATGTGAGAGCAAAACAAAAAAAATACAGTGGTTTAGCTGAGCATGGAGTCATGCATTAAAATGGATGACATTATGACTTCAAGATGTATGAAGTAAAATATAGAGAATATATAACTGCTCTGATGTAGATACATCATAATATATGTTATATAAAGTTGTTTTTGTTGCAGAGTATGAAAGCAACTTTTTTAAAATGTGGGAGGAAGAAAATCAATACCATATTAAAGCTATACAGCTATAAAGCTGTTTTCTTCTTCTTGACTTTTATTTTTATAGTTTTGGCCAACATTTCTCTGCTACACCACTGTTGTCCAGTGCAGTGATGTAGCGAACTGGTGTGTTTTATAAGTTTTTGAACAGGAATTTTTGGTCTACGGCACACACGAATAAAGTAAACCAGGTTCTGCTGCTCTAACACATTCTAAGTTTATGTGGCCAGAGACTAGTGGCAAACTTTTTGACTTTAATGTTCGGATTCTTGTTTATTTTGCAATATCAGTGAATACTGGTGGCAAAAAAAAGCGTAGTTTAACCCTTGCGCACTGTTCGAAAACACTACCCTTTCGTTATGTTCGGGATGAAAACATCCATTAAAATAAACTTTTTTTGCATAAATCTGTTAATCAACTTCAGTTCTGATCAAAACTACTGTCAAAACCAGGAGGTTTTAATTTTAAAGGACTAAAACGCTCACAGAACTGGTACTCAGTGCAGGCAGGGTTTTATTAAAGAAACAAACACAGGACACTTAAACTGAGGACTCGGGAAAACAGGAACACTAACCAGACAAGATAAACGCAGGACTCGGAAACTGACACATGAACACAGAACTCGAAGGAACAGAAAGCACCAGCACACAGAACTCAGACTACACAGAGCTCGGCGGTGCCGCAGCACGCACAGAGCTCGGCGGTGTTGAAGCACGCACACAGACTTGGGGGTGCTGAAGCACCTACACGGAATACAGTCTGGTCACTCACACTCTGGGGAAAACAGACTCAGGACACAGAATACGGTCTGGGCACATACTCACGGGGCACAGACTCAGGAACACAGAACACAGGGAACTAGGAACACGGTCTGGTCACACACAGACTCAGGAACACAGAACACAGGGAACTAGGAATACAGTCTGGTCACTCACTCTCTCGGGGACTCAGACTCAGACGGGGAACACAGAAACGGTCTGGTCACGCATGCTCACAGGGACACAGACTCACATGGGGAACACAGAAACGGTCTGTGTTCGAAGCTTCGAACGTCATCACTGTTTCACTTCGTGCTTCATTGCTTCAAAATGTTTCAAAGCTTTTCATTGGCTCATAGTCTTTCAGTGTGTGTCATTGGCTCATGGCGTTTCAATGCATTCTGAGGCAATGACAGCTTGACAGGTTTGACAGATTTGAGTGGTTTGGTGCCATACCAGCTATGTAAGATGCATCATTCTGCTTCAGGATTTGGAGAGTGAGAGTATTTTGGCAAGTTTCACAGCGAGTCCCACCAATAAGCGACGTTCTAAAGTTTGGGATCATTTTAATTTCAAGAGGTCTGAACTTTTATTGCTGTCATGGGATTGAAACAGTGCCAGTGCTTCAGTCGTGCTCTTTAGAGGTTGCTATTGCTTCAGTTGTCCACCAGATGTCACCGTCACTGAAGTCTTGAAGCTTTGAATCTTTTTCGGCACAATTGTCAGGAAAGCCTCAGTGCTTCATGAGGCTTCATTTGCCCATCACTAGACTGGTCACACACTCACGGGGACACAGACTCACACGGGGAACACAGAACTACACACTCAGAACTGCCTGGGTCACACACGCACTGGGGACACAGCAGGCAGACAGGATATACAGACACAAACTCAGGGGGAGACAAACAAAGGAGAGAACTTTGGCAGGGTTGTAACAAAGGCTCGGTAGCTAACTAACTGAAAACGATGAACGACAGACAACCTGGCGAGGAACAAAGGGAAAAGGAGGGGTATATAACTAAGGGAAAAAACAAGACACAGGTGAAAACAATCAAAATTAAACCAAGGTAAAACAAACAGACAGCATGGATCCTGCACAGTCTTACAAAATAAAAGTCCATGGCAGGATCCTGACAACTACTAAATGTTTAAAAAAAAATTTCCAGGATTTTAAAATCCTGGGAATTTTTCTTTTTTTTTATATTTTGTAGCTTCAATCAGAACTGAAGTTGATTAACAAATTTAAGCAAAAAAAGTTGAAAAAATATTTATCCGATAAATTTTTTACAGCAGTTTATTTAGTGGATGTTTTCATCCCAAACATAACAAAAGGGTAGTGAATTTTCCCACAGTGTATTATTGACCTATGGAAAATTTCTAAATCATATTTCCAAAATGTATATCAGATTAAGGTTTGTCACCAAAAATAATTCCATTTGCTTAAAAACAGTGAAGTTATGGCCAAATTAAGAGTGAAAAATGACCCTTGGTGGATGAAAACATCCCAAACACTACATGAGGTATTATACCACTAGTTACTTTGTCAGGAATACAATAGAAGAGCAATCGTTAGTATAACCAAACACTTTGTTATAATGTCAGCCATTCTTTTCCTGCAAATGTATCCTGGCAGGTTTATCTGCATCAAATATGCATCTTTTAAATGATATGAGAATCTACACAGACTTTCACTTGTGAACTGTGTGACTCGTATGTATGTGCACAAATGTGCATGTGATAACATTGGGCATAAATACTGTAGCTTGTCCTTGTGCAATTATGTTGAGCAGTTACTTTAAAAGTATTAGTGACACTGGAATAGTTTTCGTAGAAGCCATGTAGACAGAGCTCTCACCGGAGAGAATGCGGCTGCGACGAGAGGCCTCAGCGGCCAGAGCACAGGAGATCTCAATACGCTTCTCCTGCTCCTGCAACTGCTGCTGGGAACTGACTGGAGCTCCACCCTCCACTGGGCCATCCAGAAGAGGAACCATGTTCTGCAAACTGACAAGTAGATGGGTAGATGAAAGAAGATGCAAAGATGATGAAAAAAAAGTACAGTGGTTGTTTTGTTAGTCTGTTTATGCTATATTTTACAAATATAATACATCATGGATATATATGAAAATGTTGCAATCTATACATTATTGTTATTATTATTGTTGTTCATACTGTAACTGAACCAAAAGGCATGGGTTTATAATGTGTATAAACCCACTTTGATTTGGCAATGAGGGTCTTAATCCGCTCCAGTTTCTTCTGCTTCTCCCTCTGCTCCTCAGGGCTCAGAGGATTGTTATCCTCCACATCCACATAGCGCTCTGGGATCAAAACCTTGTCAGGAGCCATCAGCTAGAAGAAACATGTGGAATACAAATGATCATAGATCTATACGCATTCAGTATATCTATACACACTTAGTATAGAATGTACACAAATACGTGAATAAACAAATATATTGAGATATGCCTTTCAAAAGCAATAGACAGAAAACCAGAATGGCTTATTATTATTGTTATTATGAAGATAATTGCTTTATGTGTGCTTTTATGAATGGACACATAAAGCAATTTGTTTAGTTTTTGTCATTGATTCATTTGCATTATTTTTGTAACTGTAGCACATATACATTGAAAGCGACAAAAGGAATGAGAGACTGATGGATCAGCTGACTGAGCTCACCTCTTTGCTGATGTCTAGGTCATAGGGCTCTGGTTCAACCTGTAACTGCCTCAGCCGAGCAATTTCTTCCCGTGGTGACTCTTGCCCCTGACCCCGAACTGCTGCCTCTAAGTCTTTAATGTCTATCTCGTGAGCTGTCAGCCGCCTGCGAACCTGTCCACACACACACACAAATACACATATAAATACAAGTACACAGAAATCATCCACCATTTCAAGGATGGCAGATTTTTAAAAACCTTTGGTAGGCTCTGTTTCTACACTCCATTTAAACTGTTCAACTCTCCTGCACTGCAGTTCTTGTTACTGATAGGTCTACTGCTGATCTGTTCCCTTAAGCTGTCACTAGCTGCAGTTTTTCCACTTTTATGTTGTACAATGTGGGAGGTTAATACTAGACATATAACACAAGATATTATCTAAATTTCCATCAATTATTTTCCCAAAAATATCTGTATTACTGTCATTAGACTTTCATCAGAGGTTTTGGTGAATTATACTTTAAATCACTTATACTGTAATTTATTGTTTTTATATACACAAACAAATCCATGCACAATCTACCTCACGGTTGTATCCTTTACAGCACAACTAGTAAAAAGTGGTGATCTAACCTACCCACCTGCAGATACTAGTTTAAAGAAGTATATAGTGTGCCTGACTGAAAACAGTTTACTTGTCCACAATCAGACCATTTAAATGATGAAGCTTCCCAATAGCTATCATCGTAAAGATGATTAGCTGGATGTATAAATACATGATTAGGTTCTATTTTACTGGCCCACTGTGTGAAAGTGACAAGGATCATCACATAGCTGATCATACCACTTTGTAGTTGGCTGGAGACTGGCCACCTGAGAGATTTAGACTCCGCCTCTTGTCCCTCACAGAGCTGCTCTGGTTGCGGCGGATTCGCTCATTTTGCTCCTCCACGGTCATTTTGGATTTCACCTCTGCAGCAAACACAGCACTTTTTGGGCGTTCCTGCAACAGTGATGTGGCAAAGAACCATATACTTTAGTGCTAGCCTATTGGAAACTTAGTGGTACTAGTTCACTGTTTAGCTACAAAGACAGAAAGATGGACTGAAAGGCGAGGCGCTTCACACCCTATCTTAATGACAGATGCAATTTTGTGTAACATGGCAGCTTTGCATCCAAGCAAATCAACATCCTGTGGAGTTTCCCAAGGTTCACTCCCTTGGCTTTTATGTAGTCATCAGGTATTGTAATTCTACTCAGAATTGTACAATTTTCTATATATTATAGAGCACAAGTCCTTGCTAGATCACAGGGTTCCTGGTTAAATAGATTGATGTTGACACCGTGATTTCTTCGAATGCTTCATATCTGTGTATTCTGTTTACAGAGACATTTGGCTATTATTTACACATAATTTAAGTTGACTTACCCTCGAGATTCCATTAGAAAGTCTGCCATTATGCCGGGACACTCCAACAGAGTTGATATGTGATTCATCAGCAGGGGACTTGGTTCTAGGAGGTACAATGCCAACTGGCAAGGGATAAGTTCAGATAAAAGAGATTAGAGATAAATTTAGAACCATGCAAAGGGATCTGAATTTTTAAAATGGGCTCTATTTTCCTGAAATAGGGCACACACAAATGTAAGCAAAATCCCCAGGTGTAAACAGATCAGCTCCATTGTTAGTGGGAGGAAGACAGAAACAGTGGATGGAGTCAAGGTGGGCTTCAGTAGTGACCAATCACATCAGCTCCTCTTGTCCCCTTTAGAAATCTGCAACGAAGGATGGGAGGCTAAGCCTCCCATGCCTTGGGTTAACAGTGACAGTTAACCTTTTGGCGCTGAAAACAAGAAGAACACTTTGGCACTGAAAAAACTTACATCAACAAAAACTTGAGGTTATGGCTATAACCCCGGTTCTCTGATTAGCATGCGTGAGTGTCTCACTATGGGAACGCTTCCAGCGTGACCTCATCAGAAGCTTCATTACCACTATGCCAGCCTAGGGGCTGGCACTAGTGATGTCAGGAGGGGTGGGGACCCTCCCCCTATATAATAGGCTGACATAACGTCAGTCGTCATTCAAACAAGCTCACCTCTTCCTCGCTTCCATCGCAAGGAGGGTGGTCTGGTGAGACACTCACGCATGCTAATCAGAGAACCGGGGTTATAGCCATAACCTCAAGTTCTCTTTCATAGCATTTGTGTCTTTGTGCCTGTAAGAAAGACAACTGTCCCTAGTGGTACATCACATGGAGGGGGCTGCACTCTGTGAAGAGAGTGTGCTAGGGTAGGAGCTGTAACATCCAATTTATAAAACCATGCAAAGGTGTGGGGCGAAGCCCAACATGCAGCACACAGTTCCTGAATAGAGACTCCTTTAAAAAGAGCCCAGGAGGTCGCCAGACCCCTGGTGGAGTGAGCCCGTAGACCAGGGGGAGGCTGGAGACCTTTGCTAGTGTAAGCTAGAGCTATAGCACCCACAATCCAGTAGGAAAGACAGGCTTCCCCACATGTGGCTTTGCCCAGGACACAAACAACTGATCACTTCGCCTGAAACCCAGAGTCCTGTCCATATAGATCCGCAGGGCACGGACTGGACACAGAGAATGCAGACGCTGGTGCTCCTCCGAGGAGAAAGGCGGTGGATGGAAGGCCACCAAATCTATTGGAGAGCATGACCCCACAACCTTAGGGACAAAGCCTGGGTTAGGTCGCATGCTGGATACACTCCTGATGCACAGACAACGCGTGAATTTCACTCACGCGCTTGGCTGAAACCAGAGCCAATAGCAGGGCTGTCTTTAAAGACAGCACCTTTAGTTCCACCTGACCCAAGGGTTCAAAAGGTGGACATGAAAGAGCCTCTAATACCGTGGGAAGGTCCCAAAGCGGGGTTAGAGGCCTAGACACTGGCAACTTATGACATGCACCCCTCATGAACTGGCACACTAGAGGATGTTCGCCTACTGTCTTACCAGCAAACCCAACATGGCAGGCAGAAATTATGGCCAGGTACACCTTAATGGTTGAGAAGGATTTTCCTTTCTCAATCAGATTCTGCAGAAATGATAGGACAATTGCCACAGAACACTGAAAGGGACTGGCCCGTGATTCCGAGCACCAGCTCTCAAACACCTGCCACTTAAGCCCGTACAACGTCCTAGTTGAAGAGGCTCTAGCACACTGCATAGTTTCAATTACGCTGCTAGGGAGTCCCACCGTGTCCAGGTTGAGCCGCTCACAGGCCAGGCCAATAGAGCTAGCCTTCCTGGGTGGGGGTGAAACACTTCCCCCTGCGCCTGGGATAAAAGGTCCCTGCATAATGGCAGTAGCGAAGGAGGGCCCACCAGCAGCTGAAAAATCTCTGCCATCCAGTGTTTCCCTGGCCAATACGGTGCCACAAGGATCATGGATAGACCCTTCTCCCTTACTCTGGCCAGAGTTGGGGGGATGAGAGCTAAAGGGGGAAATACATAGAGGAGTGTGAACGGCCACTCGTGAGCCAGAGCATCCACTCCCAGTGGGGCCCTCTGATCATGCTGGGAGAAGAACAGAGGACACTGGGCATTCTCCCTTGACGCACAGACATCCACTGTTGCCCGTCTGAACTGCTGCCAAATCTGCTCCACCACTCCTGGATGGAGCTTCCAGTCTGCATAGAGTGGGTTTCCCCTGGACAGCAGGTCTGCCCCGTAGTTCAGTACAACTGGCACACGAGTAGGTCTCAGTGACTTTAAGTGTACACTGCTCCAGACTATCAGTCTGTGTGCTAGTGTGTGCAACCTTGGGGATCTCAGCCCCCCTTGTCTGTTGAAATAGGCCACCACAGTGGAGTTGTCCGTTCTCACTAAAATGTGATGACTTCGCAGCCAGGAAAGAAAATGTCTCAGAGCTAGGTGGACAGCCATCAGCTCCAGACAGTTTATGTGGATTTGGCTCATATGAGGGCCCCACCTCCCATTCACTGTCCTCCCTTCGTGCGTGGCACCCCAGCCTACAAGAGAGGCATCTGTAGAGATCACCTTCCTGGTTAAGATGGAACCCATGGATACGCCCTGGGTCAGAAAACCCTGGCGCCCTCCATTGACGCAGAGCTAGTGAGCAGTCTGCCGAAACTCTCACCCGGTGGTGACCCTCGTGGAGGGGATCCAGACCCAGGGAGGCCAGCCAGTGTTGGGCGCCCCTCATGTACAGGCGACCCAGTGGTATTACTACCACCGAGGATGCCATCAAGCCCAACAGCATTTGGCACTGTCTGCGTGTGACCATGTTGCCCCTGCGAAACAGTGCCAGGCTGGCATACATGGCCTCTACTCTTTCCGATGACAGGAAAACTCTGGCTTGAAGGGAATCCAACGTTAGCCCTATGAAGGTGATGCGCTGAGCAGGTGACATCACACTCTTTTCTATATTCAGCTTGAAACCCAGGCTCACTAGATGTTTTACAAGAACATCTGTGTGACGGGCCACTTCTTTGCAGGTGCGGGCCGCGACTAGCCAGTCGTCGATGTACGTGGCTACTCAAATACCCCTCTCCCTGAGCGGGGCTACTGCTGCCTCGGTGCATTTCACAAATACCCTCGGGCTCAGAGACAGCCCAAAAGGCAGCACCACGAACCCGTACGCTGTCCCTTGGAAAGCGAACCGAAGATATTTCCAGTGTGGGGTATACACCGGAATGTGGAAGTAGGCATATTTCAAATCTATTGAAGTGAACCAGTCGCCTGCTCGAAGAAATCGTAGCAGAGAGGCATGAGTCAGCATCCTGAAACTGTATTTCCTTAGATGGTGGTTCAGGACACGGAGGTCCAGAATGGCTCTCATTCCTTTCCCCCCTTTTTTTGGAACCAGGAAATACCTCGAGTATAAACCGCTGCGGGTCTGCTCGGGAGGAACCACTCTTATAGCCCCTTTCTGTCTCAAAGAGGAAATTTCCTCCAAAAGAATGTTTGCGGACTCACCCTGAGCATTGTCGTATTTTATGAAGAATATTTCTGTACTCATGAGTTCTCTGAACACAAAACGCTTTTATTATTCTCCAGCCCCCATTCAACACACACCGTGTCACACCCTAATGTACCCCTCACTTCTCATTGGTTCCTCCTTACACTTAGTCATATATATGTTCCATTATACACGACACCACATCTCCCCCTTTTAGAGAACAAAGGGTAGACTACCTTTGTCTCACCAGACCTTAGAGGATTATTCTGCCTCTTTTGACGAAGGCCTGTTCCTATCTAAATCCTGTAGGAAAGAAAACGTTATAACAATTAACTGTTATTACTCAAATACACTTAAACTATGTCTGAACTATTCTGTACCTCATTCAAGTTTCTTAATGTGCAAAACATCACCATCAACTCGTTCCTATTCACATACATAAAGCAATATCAGACCATCTTTATGTTAGAGCTCCTCTTTCCATTTTTCTCAGTTCACAGATTCAGTCTATCTGGTTTGACTATCGCTCTCCCAGACCTGGTCCTCGGAGTAGCTGTCACACCAGATGCCTTTGAAGCTATTTTCTCAGGTGATACAGAAACTTGTTCAGTGATTGTCTTTGGCCGTTCCTGTTGCTCCAAAGCTGCTCCTTCACTTGTATGAGTGTGTAGAGGTATCAGATGCTGACGATTGCGACGATTGTGGTACGAAGACGTCGCCCCATAAGCAGCTGAGCCGGACTGAAACCACTCTGGAGAGGGGTAGCTCTGTAGGCGAGCAGAGCCAGATAAGGATCGCTAGCCTTTCACTGTCTGTACTGCACGTTCAGCTTCTCCGTTACTTTGTGGAAACTTTGGACTACTGGTAATGTGATTGAACCCATAAGTGGATGCAAAATGAGTGAAATCTTGACCAGAAAACTGTGGTCCATTATCTGACATCAGAACCTCTGGAATCCCATGCCGAGCAAAGATCGACTTCAGATGAACAATGACATCAGTTGACTTAGTAGCTGATAGCTGTGCAATCTCAACATATCTGGAAAAATAGTCAACCACAACCAAGTACATTTTCCCTCCAAGTACAAACATGTCAGTCCCTAATTTTTGCCATGGTCTTTCAGGGCACTCAGATGTCATGAGTGGCTCTTTAGGATTGTGACGCTCTTGAATACATGACCTGCATTTGAGCACCATTTCACTGACCTGCTGACTGAGTCCTGGCCACCACACAGACTGACGAGCACGTTCTTTGCATTTCACCACACCTTGGTGTCCTTCATGCAGCTTCGCCAACACCTCATTCCTCATAGTGGATGGAATCACAAGCCTAGTATCCTTTAGTAGCAATCCATCTTGCACCGTGAGTGTAGCTCGTTCCGGCCAGTAGCCTCTCAGTGCAGGTTCCTGTTTTGCATACACCGGCCATCCATCAGCACACAGTTTCATGACACGAGAGCAGATACTATCAGCCTTCAACTGCTCTTTAATGATTTCCATATATGTATGGCTAACAGGTAAGGTTTCTACCACACAGTCCACATATATGTTAGTGCTTTCCATCAACTCCAGTTCAGCTTTGGACATGTGAGAGTCCACAGGCGAACGTGACAATGTGTCAGCTGTCCAAAGTGACTTTCCTGGTACATGCACAATGTAGTAAGAGTACCGCATGAGTCTCATCCTGAACCGCTGAATTCTCAGAGGTAGAAGATCTAATGCTTGGTCTCCAAACAAGCTGACAAGTGGTTTATGGTCAGTCTCCAAGCAGAAATGTTTTCCTAGGAGGAAATCTCGAAATCTTTCACATGCCCAGTTTAGAGCCAGTCCTTCTTTTTCCACCCTTGCGTAGCGTTGTTCAGTTGGAGTAAGTGAACGTGATGCATAGGCCACAGGCTTCCATTTATCTCCCCACTGTTGCAGAAGAACGGCGCCCAAGCCATATGACGATGCATCCGCAGACACTTTTGTCTGTTTGTTCGGGTCATACATGGCCAGCACCGGAGGAGAAGACAGAGCTCCTTTCAGCGACTTAAACGACCTGGCCTGATCCACATCCCAAACCCAACAGTTTTTCTTAGAGAGGAGATCACGAAGTGGCTTGTCTTTTTCCGCCAACTGAGGGATGAACTTCCCCAGCTGATTCACCATGCCAAGAAAACTCCTCAGTTCACTTACATTAGTGGGCTCTTTTATGGCTTTGATGGCCTCTGTCTTTCTTGGGTCAGGTCGTATGCCTGAGTCAGAAATGATGTGACCCAAAAGGACCACCTCACTCTTGGAAAGTTCACACTTATCCACATTTAGGGTGATTCCCGCTTTTTCCAGTCTTTGCAGCACTGCATGGAGTCGAGTGTCATGTTCTAATTGATCCTGCCCCCACACCAGTACATCATCTATGTGGCAAACCACGCCTTCCAGCCCTTCTGTAACTTCCGCCATCATGCATTGAAAGTGTTCCGGCGCTGAGGCAATGCCAAACGGAAGACGGTTGAAGTGGAACCGCCCAAAGGGGGTAATGAATGTGGTAAACTTTGCTGAATCCTCGGTGAGGGGTATCTGCCAAAACCCCATGTTGGCGTCCAGTTTACTGAACATTTTAGCACCAGCAAGTGTTCCAAGACTCTGTTCTACTGATGGCAGAATGTATTTTTCACGGCACACATACTTGTTCAAGCCAGTTAGGTCCACACACAAACGTACTTTTTTGCTGTCCTTCTTGGGCACCACTACCATGCCTGCGCACCAGTCAGTAGGCTCTTCCACACGAGTGATTACACCCAAGCTTTCCATGCGCTGAAGCTCCTCTTTGACTTTCCCCATCAATGGTAGGGGAATCCTCCTCGGGGTCTTCAACGAGAAGGGCACAGCATTAGGTTTAAGCTTAATACAATAAGGTTGTCGAACCTCACCTAGGCTGCTACATAGTTTGGGGTAGCTTGACATTAGAGTCTCCATGTCGATAGTGTCAACACGAGCTAACAGACCAAGAGCTACAATAGCTGGCAGTCCGAGCAAAGGCATAGTCAGGTTTTTGACCACATACACCTTCTCTGTAATCTGTTTTTCTCCTTTTCTCAGCTGAAGTCTAACAAACCCTGTCACTTCCAGTGGAATTCTCCCTGGACCCAATAGAGGTCTCTCTGCCTTCTGAAGCACCGGCGACTGCGCATTGTGAAAAATGTTGGCAAACTCCTTCTGTGAAACTACAGTGACATCTGCTCCAGTGTCCAGCTTGAATGTGATATTTTTATCCATCATTCTGATTTCCACAGTCCATGGATCAGTATGCAATGTCACAGAACCAAGGAAGAAACTTCCCTCCTCTTCCTCAATGCCATGCACAGCCTTGCTTGCAAAACAGACACGTTGGTAGTGGCCTTTTTTCCCACAGGTACGGCATTTAGCATCCTTAGCAGGGCACTCCTGTCTAGGGTGAGGCATGCCACCACATTTGTGACACTGCGGTTCTTCAATGTTTTTGTTCCGACTGCTTTGAGGCTTTGCTCCGTCGTATTTCGATCTGCTGAACTTTTGCTTTGCTTTCTGATGTCTGCCTTTAAACAGTCTACATCTATCAGTTTTACAGCACTAGCATCACTCCTCAATGTAGTTTGCTGTTTTTTAATCTCCTCTGACTGTCTTGCCATATTAATAGCTTTATCCAGGTCTAGGTCTTTTTCCATTTGCATGCGTTCTGATAGCCGCGTGTCGACCAAGCCTACTACAATCCTGTCTCTAATTAGCTCGTCATGTAGTGCTCCATAGTTACAATGTTCTGCTAATGCATACAGCGCTGTGACAAATGCATCAACTGTCTCATTTGCTCCTTGCTTGCGCATACTAAATCTTGCACGCTCGTACACAATGTTCTTTTTCACTACGAAGAATGACTGAAAGCCGTCTCTTACTTTAGCGTACTGACGCTGATCAGCTTCACTGAGTTTCAGGCCGCGCAGAACGTCATCTGCTTCATCTCCCATACAATAAATCAAAGTGTTTACTTGATTTTCCTCAGAGCTGACTGCGAGATTACTTGCTTGCCGAAATCTCTCGAATCGACGTATCCATTTTGTCCACTCAGTTGGTTTGGAAAAATCAAAGGGCTCCGGTGGTTGGATGCTAAAAGTAGCGCTGGGAGTGCTAGCCGGTCTGCTAACTCCTTCCTCATTCTGTTCATCCCCACTGCCGCTCATTTTTCCGCTTATTCACCTCTCGTCCCGTTTCAGGTAGACCTCGTCGTTCGACCCACGTTACTGTTGCAGAACTTCTGACACCATGTCGTATTTTATGAAGAATACTTCTGTACTCGTGAGTTCTCTGAACACAAAACGCTTTTATTATTCTCCAGCCCCCATTCAACACACCCCGTGTCACACCCTAATGTACCCCTCACTTCTCATTGGTTCCTCCTTACACTTAGTCATATATATGTTCCATTATACACGACACCACAAGCATGGGAGTAGATTATGCCTTTGAAACGAGGCGGAACGACTTTGAACTGCAGTCTGTAGCCCTTTTCTATCGTTCTTAGCACCCGTTTCGCATTTGCAGGGATAGCGGACTGACCGGCCACCCTGTCAGCATCAGTGTGACGGCGCCCTCCGGTTGAGGTGCGCTGTGCACACCGCCTATGCACCTTGGCATCTCCGGCACATGGCGCGGAGACACACGGGCTGTCTGTGCCACAGCCGCAGGGATAGTGACCGCCGCGGGCTGTGTTATAGCAGAAAGGATAGATTTGTCGTTCAACATATCTTTTTTTGCATGTTTTTTAACAGCGCCCTCGGCATTCTGCCTGGAAGCGCATGTGGGGGCCATTTTATTATAGAGTGCATGACATGAAAAGTGTTTGTGCAACACTGAGAACATTGTCTGAGTGTCCCTCTGGGGGGGCTGACTGGGTTCGCCCGGTGGAGAAGCTGTCATGTCTGCCACTTCTTCCTCCTCACCATCGCGGTGGAGGTGGGAGGCGGTGGATGTTGAGCCTGGCAGCTGCACGTTTGCACGTCCTGCATGTCAAGATCCAGAGGAGATGATGCCCGCGGGATATCTCCCATTATGGCGGCGGCCAACTCGGTCCCGGGGCGTGTGCGGGACCCTCCACCTCGGACATGACCCACTCGCCTCTCGGCGGGGCCCTCCACCTCGGACATGACCCACTCGCCTCTCGGCGGGGCTATCTCCGATAGCATAGGATCGCCGCCACCCAGGCTAGCCGATGGCGGAGCAGCTTGCGTGGGACGGCAGCGCAATGGATACATCCGTCGGTGGAGGATAAAGCGGCCTGAGCATGGGGTAAGCCCAGACATGCCGCACACACCAGGTGAGTGTCCCAGCTAGATATCTTATTGCCGCAGGGGCAGAGCTTCGGGCCGTGGCCATGACTTAGCAGAGGGGACGCTAGCAGCTCCGTGAGTTAGCTGAGCAGCTTGTGCAGCTGTCGGGGCCAGAGAAAATGCTTTTCTCTCGGCTAGTGTGGGGAAAGTAGAGCCTTAGGTATTACTTACCTTGTGTGGGGTGTTGTTGCTACCAGCAGATACTGCTAACGCCACCGGTGGTGGTCGAAGTATTTCTACTTCAACTATTCTTGAAGTATCGCTACTTCAAGTGGTGGAAGTATTGCTACTGTCACCGGTTAGCTGTCGAATAGTATCGCTACTGCTCGTCAGCTACAGAACAACCATACCGTAGAGCACAAAGCGCCCGGTGACCGAGTTTTAACTCGAATCTGTGGACAGTTTAGCTTTAGCACCGATAGCACAGTTGTCTGCAGGCTTCTGTGAGAAGCGAGAAGAGGTTTTTGAATGCCGACTGACGCAATGTCAGCCTATTATATAGGGGGAGGGTCCCCACCCCTCCTGACATAGTTGTCACTAGTGCCAGCCCCCAGGCTGGCGTAGTGGTATTGAAGCTTCTGATGAGGTCATGCTGGAGGCGTTCCCATAGTGAGACACGAAACGAATGCTATGAAAGGGAACTGAGATATTGTATTTTTCTAGTTTAATTGTTACCGTATTTTCCGGACTATAAGTCACACTTTTTTTACTCCATTTAGCTGGCCAATGAGGGCAAGGTTCTGCGCAGGTCACTTTAAAACAGCTGGCCAATGAGGACATGGTCCTGCCAGGACTGAAAACTGAAAAAACAAGAACTGAAAAAAATCAAACTGAAAAAAATGAGACTTGAAACGGAAAACATATTTACTTTGTTTCAGTGTCCTCAGTTCTGTTCGATTCTTATTGTCTCATATCTCATTCCATATATGGTTAACTTTCTCCCGCGAGTGCCAGCTGTGCCGTCTGTAGGATTACTTCACAGACCACACGAACGTAGCAAATCTGAGAGCTACGCGAACAAACTCTAGATAAAGAACACATAACTTGTGCCTTTTGTACACTAACTTTAACACTTGCTCCAGCAGACCTCTGCCAAACCAGTGCAGTATTACGCTAACCTAGTTAGCTAAAAACTAACTTCAAGCCAGCTCAATTCTGTGTGTAAAAAACACAACAGGACAGAGACAGACATACCTGTGGTTTTTTTGGGATGTCCCGAGCCAATCGCAGAGATTGAGATTGGCTATTTTTTACTCCAAAAAACCTAATCGGGACATCCCTAGTGGTTTGGGAGGTACACCTGACATCATGGAAGCTATTTGCAGGTATACATGACAGAGCCATTGAACTGGAAAGAGGTATGAACCCAGATATCTTCGCCTTTTCTGTTACCATTCTATAAAATATTGGCGCCAGCACTGTCCATAGTTCCTTATGAAATTCCCTGGCACTGGAGTTTTTTTGTTTGGCATTTGTTGACGAACTCCTTGGAGTTTAGCCACTATGAATCCAGAGCCATGATCTGTTCATCATTTAGTTTTGGTAAAACAGATAGAAGCAGTAGAGGCAGCCTCTAACATTTCATTTTTTGCTTCAATTCTATTTCTATTCTATTTCTCTCTTTGCATTTCACCTGTGATGAGTAGGAGATTATTTTGCCTCTCATAACTGTCTTTGCTGTATCCCAGAGAACGCATGCCAAGGTTTCTGGCAGGTCATTAGCTTCCAGAAATATTGCCCACCGCCTTTGGAGATAATTCCTAAAATCTTGGTCTCTTAAATCTCCAAGATCTATTTAGTGGTGTGTCTCTTTTTCTGGCTACTGATAGGGTAGCCAGAAAAAACACAACAGGACAGAGACAGACATACCTGTGGTGATAGGGTGAATCAGAGTGTCTGCGATATCCACCACTAATAAATTACTAACTAAGAATTAATCTAGATGGGAATATAAGTGATGAACTGGTGAGAAGGTGTATTATCAAACATTCAGGCGATGAGAATGTCAAGCATAGCAGAGACCAAAATCACTCATATAAAGTTTTAGAATGTCTACAGACTGCCACATATGGTGATTTCCTGCTATACTGAGCCTGTCAACCTGTGGGTTACATACCATGTTGAAGTCACTTCCTATTATAAGTGTTGTTTGAGAGTGAGCAGAGAGTGAGGTAAAAAAGTCATGAAAGAAGGAGGGGTCATTAACATTTGGTCCATATATGCTGGCAATGCTCAAGTCTTTGTTTTGTATTGATATGTTAACAATTACAAATCTGCCCTCCGAATATGCGGAGGTGCTATGATGGGTGTAGTTTAATGTTTATCGTAATGGCGACTACTCTTTGTTTGGAGTTATAACAGGCTGGATACAGGTGAGGAAAACTGGTGAAATGAGTGTTTTGCTGTCTTTGCTAAATGACTCTCCTGTAGCAATACTTGTCTGCTTGTAGGTTTCAAATTTTTAATCAATCCCATGTACATTTCACGTAACAAACTATAGTGTGCTCATGTCTAGCTGGTTAAATGTAGACTACAAATGACTGGTTTGGTTTGTGTATGTGTGCATTTGTGTGTCCATATGTGTGTGTGTGTACATGCGTGTGTATGTGTGCACATATGTGCCTTCTCTGTGTGTATGCTGGGTTCCTGACTCTGCCTAGTGGTTTGTGTGCACGGGTGTGTCTCTTGATATGAGTCTATGTGGGTGTGCAGATTGTTGCTGAATACAGTAATCATTCTTTTCTTAGCCCCTCCTCTCAGAGCCCTCCAAGCCAAAACAGTGACAGAAATCTAAAACTGAAAAAAAACTGTTGAAAAAAAAACTGAAAATCAGAAGATTTGGCATTGAAAAAACAACTTACATCAACAAAAACAAGACAACTTTTTTCATAATTCATAATTATTCATATAATTCATATTTTTTTCAGTACAAATACTTTGCCAATGTTTTATTTTCACTTTTGCTTTAGTTTTCAGTGCCAAGTGTTAGTTTTCAGTGCAAAAGTTTAACTGTAAATTTTCTGGCTACATAAAGGTTGAAGTCACTGAGGTCCCATACATTTGAAAGTGAAATGTTCGCATGGACTGTAAGACTTACAGTGACAGCAAAGATCTGGTAAGTGTGCTGCTGTTAAGTGTTTTCTAAGAACACAGTTGTTTAAATTGGAGGGCTTGTGACGTTTCTTACACTAATGTGGATTATATTCTTTGTAATCTTTCTCAGTTGAATTAAAAATGTATTTTGGTTCAAAGATCCATTGGCAGATTAAAAAAATGTAGAAAGAACACCTGATATACAGTGGCAAGAAAAAGTATGTGAACATTTTGGTATTTCATGGTTTTCTGCATTACTTTGTCATAAAATGTGATCTGATCTTCATCTAAGTCAAGAGTATTGACACCCCCTCCTCTCTTGGCGGAAATAACCTCAACCAGGCTCTTCCTGTAGCTATGGACCAGACCTATACATCAGGAGGAATTTTAGCCCATTCTTCACGGAAGCACTGCTTCAGCTTTGTTATATTCTTTAGACATCTCATGTGTACGGCTCTCTTCAAGTCATTTCATAGCATCGCCATTGGGTTGAGGTCTGGGTTCTGACTTGGGGAGTCCAAAAGGCAGATTTTGTTTTTCTGAAGCCATTCTGTTGTGGACTTTTTCCGGTGCATCACCTAACCTCTACAGAGTTTCAGCTAATATACAGATATTCTCACATTATCTGAAGAATTTTTTGATACACTTGGGAATTCATCTTCCCCTCAATGACTGCAAGCTGGCTAGGCCCTGATGCAGCAAAGCAGGTCCAAATCATGATGTTACTTTATGGTTGGGATGATGTTTTTATGATGTGCCTTTTTACACTAGATGTAGTGCTGCATGTTCTTTCCACATAGTTAAATCTTAGTTTCATCAGTCTGCATTTTGCCAATTCCACTGTGGAGAGTCAACATGCTCTTTCGCAAACTTCAGGCGTGCAGCAATGTGCTTTTTAGTAATCAGCAGCTTCCTTTGAGGTGTCCTGCCATGGACACCCTGCTTGCTCAATGTTTTACATACTGTTGACTCATGAACACAGATGTTAGCCACCTCCAATGATGCCTTCAAATCTTTGGCTAGGTTCACATACTTTTTCTCAGTTTTCCCTAATACTCGTATTGTGCCTGCAGGAAAATAGAGCCCTAAATTCTCATTTTGTCTTGTTTTATGTATTTCAATTGTAGTTAAAACAAATGTCATTAGATGGGATTTTATGTAATCCCATGCTCTCTGGGGTTCTGTGTAGCAAGACTAGAGTTAAATGTTTGATTATCAGCTTACAAAAAAATCAAAGCATTATCACATGAACCTTGAGCTTAGATTTTTGTACCTTTATTCATGGTGGATTGTCTGTCCAGTACCGGGTCCTGCACATCACTGATATTGTTCTGTTCTCCAAACTTGGTCTGCAATATGAAGTACTGATATTATTAAATCTGAGGGTGACTAAACATTATATTACTTTTTCAAAGCTGCTTATTAGACAGAATGCATTATGCATTATTGTACATAGCAAGGGCAGCATTGTGTTAAAAATGCCTGGTATACCTGAAATGGCAGAAGTGACACATTACTAGCAAGACAGTAATAACCTGATCACACCAGCATGTATGACAGTGAAACATCTGACCATAATAACCTAATTTCAGTGACTGCAGTGATTCACTCACTGAGCTGTTACTTTGACAACTTTTGACAAATTGCAAACCATCTTGACAGCACTGAGCCCATAACTTCTAGAGTATAAACTGCTCCAGAAAAGAAATTCAACAGGGTTTGTACTGAGTAAAGTGTTTGATAAAAATATGTCCCATTGATTTTATTATGTTCATTCATGGTGCACACTGAAATTGAAAGTGGTCACTACAATACTTCCAGAATGATCTAAATCAAGAAAATGTGCAAATGACTTCACTGACTTCCTGGTGTGGCCATGTATTAATTAACATGCCAAAATCATTGCAGAGACACTGCAAAACTAGCCATAAAGAGTTTGACAGATGATTTGCAGCTGTAGAGAATCTCACACCAGGTACTCAGATAAAGTGCAAAGGGCTGCCCACCCTGTCAAGAGATACCCTTCATTCTAAAACACCTGAAGTGCATGCTGAACTATACTGTGTTCAGTTAAAAACATTCTATTATAGCATGCAGCTGACACAGACTTTAGTGGTAGTGGAATTAAAAAAGCAAAGGGAGAGTAGCCACACATGCCTTGGGATTGAAAAATGCAGGTTTGAGAAGAAGATGAACGTGGAATTTAGAGGTATGGATGGCCTGTGATGGCTTAAAATGTTAAGCATGATGTTTTTAAAAGATGACATTGGACAACCATTATGACTTGGTAAATGGTGAGCTGGACAGGGGCAGTGACACTCAAATACCTTTCTGAAGTGAGAATCTTCACCATCAAGGTAACCATCATCCATGCCCAAGCTGTGTAGCCAGGTGGTGCTGTCATTGGGCAAGGGGGGGGTGGAGGGAGGGAAGGTAGTGGAGGACTCCAAAGGGTAATAAGACTTAGGGAGGGGAGGCCTTGGGGGAACACGTTCCTAGAAGGGTAGGAGGGAGGAAGGAAGAAATGAAGGAAAGTATAGGAAAAAGAGAAAGTGCTGCGCATTAGGAGTGATAATAAGCCAGGCAAAGTGCAGAGCAGAGAGGTCTCATGGGGATGATTCTGTGGATCGAGGCCTTGATCCCATGTTAAGGAGTTAGATGTGAAAGTCCTGAGGTGGCCAACGAAATACCTAACCTGACAGCTTTTGTACATTTCTATATCCACAGTCCATGATATTTTAGTCAAATAGATCATCAGCTTTATAAGCTATTGTTTAATGGGAAGCTCTCATCATGCAATTTATGAAGGTCAACAGGTGACCATCATTGTCCCTACCAAGGGTTTATATCAAACCCTACGACCAGTGAGAGAACATGCCTATAGCACAAATGAACCTTTAACTTGCTGTACTTTTGGTCACATGTCCTGGCTTCACTCTCAAGATTCTTGACATGAATTGGACCAGAGCAAATATGGGCCAAAGTGTTGTAGGTGCATAGGGTTTTCTGCAAATTGTTCTATGGGGCCATGTAGAGCAGTCAAAGAATGAGCACTGACAGCTCAAACATTAGATTATGATATTACAAATGACAATGAAATATTGTTTTTTCATAGATTCGAGCAATGCCAGCATAAAGTGTTTACGAGTTAGGGGTAAATATTGAACCTGTATTTTTGTTGTATTTACAAATCAGAACAAAAGAATGGGAATAAATCGGAGTCTTAGGATGTCAAAGTTAACTATTAAGTAGTTGATATCATTTTCTTTAAAGATGGGTCTGCCTGAACATTTTACCTGTAGGATTACTGAGTGAACCCGACCAGGTTATTGCATTAATCACTGGATCAAAGTCAAGTTCCCCTTGATTATTGGGGTAAGTAAGAGGCCTTGCATCTGTACTGGCAAGACACAAAGACCGAAAAGGTAGCTGGTAATGGTGTTGGTTTTCAGGGCTTCCACAAGGGACTGTGCATGTTTCAGGCTCTGGGCTGTAACGTAATGATAAAACATCAGTCTGACAGTCCTGGAAAAGCAGGATCTGGGGTTCAGGCATAGAAAGGCGCCTATTGGAGGACAGATTTTTGAGGCCATTATGATATCTTTCTGAGAAGTAAGTTGGATGAGAGTCTGGAAAGACATCTTTTCTTAGGCCAATCATGACTTCTTGGATGCAACCATTTGATGATAAACAACTAACATTCTGAAGGTCAGATTGGGTGTGGATTGTGTCTGATTGCTGACTGGTATATTTGGTGTCCTGGCATTGTACTTGGAGAAAACTGACCTGTTCCTCTGCTTTGGCTGTATTTAACACTCTGTCAGAGTTAGAATTAATTCTGCAGTTCATGCTTTGGTCTGTTTCCTCTATCACAGGGTCTAATCCACCCATCAACTCTCTAAAGTTTTGGAAAACTACATTGGGTTTAGGAAAGGCATTTTCATGGGTCTCAGAACCATAAAAATTTATAAGTTCTGTATGTAGGCTGGGATCAGGCTCCCTGTAACTTTTGGGTCTAAATTTTGTCTTAAAGTCAGTTTTGAAATGAGACACGACACATGATTTAGGTCGATGTTTAGGGCTTGATCTCCTACGCACTACAGGGTTGGTTCTAGAGTCTGAGCATGGGCCCTTGCCAGGTTTTGGATAAGGGGTGGTCCCCAGCTGGTTGTGTCCGGTGCTTACCTCCGGGCCCAGCTGTTTAGTGGGGGAGGCCTGGGAGCCGGGCACTGGGGAGAAAGGGCTGAGTGGGCTGGTGAGGCTTACTGAGCTCAGGGGACTGGCTGGACTATTGGTGCTAAAGGAGCCAGATGCACCGCTGGCCACTGTGTAAGAGAAAGAGAAGGTGGTGAGGCTGGCAGGGGTAGAATTGTTATATACAAATTACACAAATTATTTTCAATAAATAAAAGTAATTGTTTTCTAACTCTGGTGTGTTACCTCTGTGCTTGGCTGTGTCAGTACCTCTGGATGAGTTGTTCTTGTGCAGTCCCTCTAATACATCTTGGACTCTCCAGAACTCTTTTTGGATATGTCTACGAACAAGTTCACTCTGCAAAAAGCCAGAGCAGACAGTATATTAATGGAAAGAGGTTTCTATAAAAGAAGCTGCCCCTGAAAGTTCCATGAGTTCCAGTTCCTATATTGAGACACAGAGACACTGTTTCCGAAAGGAGATCTTGCTGTTAAACTGCATGGGCTGTGAGAAACACAAACTGGATTACATTCATTTCAGATATGATAGAAGCAAAACCTTCATTAACAGATTACCCACACGAATAAAACTGAAATTACACAGCATCCTGAAATATTTGTCAGTGAAAACCTTTGGGTTTTTATTTGTATTGACTATTAAGTCATAAAATATTAGTAATGATGGACCGTTGATAGGTCCAACATAGTCAAAAAGTACTACTTGCTTCGGTGCTAAATCTTTAAGGTTGCACACAGTACATAATAATTCTTACATAAATTCTTACATTCTGTAAAGAGGAAACAAAATTGCTCTGGAAATACATGAATGAATACCTGAATACATTCTTATATATGTATATATTCTCAAAAAATAATAAATGGCTGTTATCAGGCAAAAGGATCATTCAAACTCTCACTGTTATATGATAAATGTCTCATAGCTTGCTCTTGCTGTTAAACAAGCTTTCCATTTTTTACTGGTGGGCTTTAAAGACAAGCACTGATGATCACGGTGTTACTTTTTACCTGCCCTCCAGCATTAAGCTGCTCCCATAGATCTCCATGGATGGCATTGGCCTCATCCTCTAATGCTTCAAACTCCATACGAGTAGTGGTCAAAGCCTGTGAGAGGTTCAAATAAATGCAGAAACATTCAGGGAATGATTCTAACGTCTGTTCTTATTACACGTCTGTGTGAATATAGATGAAAACAGGTTTTTATATGAAAGTTAGGTTTTTCATTGCAATATGGTTATTTTATTTGGGCTGTAATTCTTGTTGGTTGTCATGTCATTTTTATCACCCAACTTAGTGCTGAAATATGGAACTAAATGTATATTCTACTGTCCACTGCTCTATGTGCATGATCAACATAAGGTAATACAGCTAAAAAATCTCTAAACAAGATTTGGATCAAAATAAAGTATACTACAATACAATGACAAATCTCTTCTTGACATAAGTAGGGTTACATCAGTATCTAAAAAATACACCAATAAATACGTCAAAACTTATTGAACAGCTTTCAGCAGGGCAATATTCCTAAATATATGGCTAAAACAACCATAAAGCTCTTCAGGGAGAAGAGGTGGAAAATTCTGGAGTGGCTCAGTCAGTCAGGTTTTACAATTCTCAATAACAAGCAAGAGCTCAAAGTTGCAGCAGCGAAGGCCTGTGAGAACATTATCAGGGAAGACACAAAGCATTTGCTGGTGTTTTTTTGTCTAATATTTCAGGCAGTCACTGACTGATTTTTCTACAAAATATAAATATGATGATTTTATTTGTTATGTGTATCTGTCTTTTACGTTTAAACTGCAGAACTGTGGGTACCGACCTACCCAAATTAATGCTGAGACATGGCACGTGAAGTATCCATTATTTTATTTCAAATGGGATGTGCGCAACACAGAAACCTAAGAGCAAATGTGTAACTGTCCCAATATTTATAGTGCTGCATGTAAATGAGGAGAATAATGGGTAAAGTAAACCACCCGTAAAAACACAAACGTTATATTCTTCTAAAATATAAAGACAAGTCTTATTTGCAAAGAGCAGCAGCTAGGTATGTTCTTCAGATCACATATGGGATCGTGAATATGTGATGCACTGTCTTACACTGGAGGCCTGGGAGAGCTCCCCCCTGATGTTGATGAGCTGGTTCTGCAGCATTTCCTTTTTGTATTGCAGCTTTTCTATGGCCAGAGACTGGTTTTGGTAGAGCTCCATCTCCTGATGCATTCCCACAAGAGCTTCCTCTAGGCTGTCCTGGAAATAGTATTGCAGAGCTGTTATATTAGACTGTATTAAACTTTCTATTTTCTTGGTCAATAAGCATATATCATATATACCTCCACTGTAGTAGTAGTAAGAATTTTAAAAAGTATAAGTAACATTTTTGGTTAGAACAGAATTTAAATTATAAATTAATATATAAATGATTTCTTTAACACACAGTATATTATTTAAAGGAAAATGCTGTACCTTGTCCATTCTCAGTCTGTGGACAACAGCCTCATGGTCTTTTAAAATTCGGTTCTGCTCACATAGTCGACCCAATAGCTTCTGTGTCAAACAAGACAGTAGGGGTTTACGACAAGTATTTTGTAGAAACCAGAGAGAAAATATAAAACACAGCAAAAGAGCACAAAAATGTGTCTGCATCAATTAAGTGCTAAACCCATAGAATCATGAATATGAACACTGGAACATTACATCTATATACAATAAGCGAACATGTCATTTTTAATCACTCCTGTCATGGTCTGTGTGGTTTCAACACTGGTATAATGGCCCTGGCAATAATTCTTGGCTCATTCCAATTAATCCCAGAAGTGCTGGATGGGGTTGAGGTGTTTCTCAATGCAATTTCTTCCCCATTGAACTGAGGAAAACTTTCCTTTCATGCACAAGCTTTGCACCACACTTAAAAATATGCAGACACAATTCACATAATTTTGTCCATAAAATGTATTTAAGGCTGGGGACACACAAATAAGATTAAGAACTTACTTTACTCATCCCAGACTGGGAAATTCCTCTCCGCATTTAACCCAGCCAAGGTCATAGTTGAAGTAAGCAATAATCAAATTAAGATGGAGCTTTCGTATTTAGGTTGCATTATGAAACATATGTAAACGTGAACATTCTGTGAGTTTTCACTGCACGACAGGAAACATACACACATGGCACATGCGAAAATTTTCTTTCCATTCAGCGTCATCAAATTCCATTAGAATTGCCACAGCAACAATAGTGACTTATTGGTGCTGATTTTTCAATGGAAGTCAATGGGTGCCAGGGCTTGTTAGACCCTATAGCTACTTCCTATTTGGCTACAAACACAGAAGTGGGCTTGCTATGTCCGTGTGATTCCAGGTCAAGGATTCTCTGGTGCAGAGCGGTAAAGAAAACAGATTTTCTCTACTGCCCTGCTCTGGTGGAATGCCCACAATAGGAATAGGAAAACGTCACCAACTGGGTGTTGTGTACTTCACAGACATGGTATCAAAACAAAACCCATGCCAAAAGGCCTCACGGCATGAGTTTTGTTTTGATACCCTATACTCCAGTGTATTGATAAAGAAGTCACACTTGTTGAATTGTCCCAACAACACAGGTGTCTTTTGAATATATTGTGCAAGACATAACGTTATCACAATACGGCCGACAATGAAAAAGCATGCGTTATGAAGTCACGTTTGATCACGTGAGTTTCTGTGAAATCTCGTGTCTGTGGAATCGCCAGCATGAAATCGTTACTACAAATGGCAGATGTGTGGTCTCTCGATCTTGTTAAATTATCTAATGTGTGCGTTCAGAGGATTAAATTATTAAAAATCAGTTGAAATTGTCCTTATGTATGTGGTCTCCCATGTTTTTAAAATCTTTGAAGATTTTACAATCGTATAGTATGTCCCCAGCCTAAGTAAAATATAAATAAATCCTGTGGGTGTGAGACTTTGTGAGTTTATAATGTATATGCAGTGTTAACTCTCTTACACTGGTTTCAATCTCATTGAGTTTCAGGGTGGGATGTAATTCTCTGCTGTAGGCATCATGGAAAGGAGGCACCTGGAAAAACAAAGATTGAACAAATGATCAGCATCAATCAAACATACACACTAACTCCAATATGAGGAAAGCAAAAGTTTAGTTTTATTGTCTGTTCTTTATTCTGAGGAAGGACAAGCTTCATTTTTTCAAAAAAGTCATCTACATCAGTATTTTTTTTTTTTATTTGACTCTAAAAAGATGGATATTATTGTTATTGACTGTAGAGTCTTTGCCACTTTAGCAGCAGATGGCAAGCAAATACATTTCTACAAAAATGCAACATGTAACACCTGTCAGCAGTCAGATGGGGATAAATCCATGGGTCATTCTTTAGCCTGTTACAGACAACATGTTAGTATACTGATACATGGAAATATCCCAGAAGCTCTCTGCTTCATGTCTCAGAATGAAGAACTAAGTTGAAATATCTCACGATATATCCTGGTAGTGTGATTATAAATAAGTGAAATTTGTTTCCACCATACCTTGACCATAATTTTTATATTCATACATTTTACAATGTGCCCTTATAAAATCTACCATTAAATGAGAACATGATGAAGGACTTGACATATTATGACTGAAAACAGTGATGCTGAAACCAGTCACTACAAATGCTCCATGTAAAGTAGAAAAGTAAAGATGAATGGGGAAATTATGGCTATAACAAATTAGCTTAAGGACTCCTGACACTGAGATGTTCCAAATTGACTGGAAATACTGTGTAAAATCTATGTTGTAAGTTTATAGCTGATGACAAGACTGGAAAAGAAAGGCTTGGGGATTTATTTAGTGGTGGGTGATCTAGAGAAATGAAGGCATTTGAAGGCATCTTTCAGACAATGTGCTAATTGCTAGCAGAAAAAACTAAAATGGCCAGATTTCTTTTGAATTCTTTACACACACTGAATTCTTTATACACATTCTGTCACTTAATATGTGTACCACAGAGTGCAGCACCGTGAATGCCTTTGAGTAGAGACTGTCCAAAATGTGCACCACTATACCTGTGTGTATTCCCAGGGACTCACCGTTATAAAACTAAGACACAAAAATGAGAGAGGGATGCAGGTAGGAGGAGGTGGCTTTTCATCCTCACTTTGTATTAATGATGCCTTGTATGGTATAGTGAATGAATGCAATTAACTCCAACACTATCAAATGTAGTTTTCACTGATCCCAACAATTTATGTGTAAAGAGAACTGTGTTTTAATGATGTAGCTTTTTAAAAATTTTATGATTGTACGTTGTCATAAAAATACCACTGCCTAATTTTCAATGTCTACTGTATTATCTTTTAAATTAATGTAGATATACATTACAGAGAAAAGTACTTTTTTTGTTATTTTTATAGCCCTGAGTGTCATGTGAAGCTAATAATTTGTCCATGTCTGCGACGGTCTATATGTCACATCTGCAAATACACCCACATTCCAACTAAAATATTTGCACAGACCTATATATGTACAAGAATTTCAGAGCCTTAAGTGGCATGAAATTTTCAGTGTCTGCAATGATGAACAGGTTCAAACATGTAGGGCTGATGCATGTTTTCTGTGAATACAGTTCACCCGCTTGGCTGGCCATTGACAAAAATGTTCACTCACTTGCTCCCAGATATATACAGACGATAAATTTATGGTACACAAACCGTCACAGGCTCTTACAGCCAAGTGGAAGTTGGAAATATGATGTGAGCCTAAGAAGGAATGACGGAGAAGAACGAAACTGCAAGAAACTGTGATATAGTACTGACGACATGCAGACAAGACAACGACAGAAGAAAGAGAGGCAGGCTTGGATAGGTGAAAATATGTGGTCTATTAGTGGTCTATTCAGGCCTGTGTCCAGACCTGGAATGAGTACTAAATCGGAATAGAGAGGCTTAAAAACTCTCTTAGATGAGAGCACAACTGGGAAATTAAGTCTTTAATCCATGAAAAGAGCTGCTAGCTGAAGCCTGCCTCCCTGTGGTGCTCTCTCCTCTCTTACTTGCACACAGAACTTTGCTGATGAGGATGAACGCTCCACCATTCGGGTGACCGTGCCAATTAGGTGGCTTCCCTCGAGCACCTGAAGATTCAGCTCAGATTACAGAAACCTGACAGCCAGCTTGTATAACATAATGACTGGAACAATACTGTGCTAGGGCAAGCTAATAATAATTTTACAAAGCTAATTTATAGGCAGTCATCCTTAGGAAGGAAAGAGGAAACACAGGAAATGACCAGTAACAGATAATAAAGGAGATGAGGGACCTTAGGAATTGATCATGTCAGCACTGGGAAACGTGTGAAACATATAATGGAAAATTATATGGGTATGCCCCTACCTGTTGGTCTAGGTAATCCAGGTTGCGCTGGAGCTGAAGGTCTAACATGTCCTCCTGACCCAAGCAGCAAAAACAGCAGTGCACATGGAAATTAAACTGACATATGCTGTACAGACAGTAGGCTTTCAGGTCAAAAAGCAGCAAAGCAAAGCACCACGGCCAACTGGCCAGTGACCCTGGAGGTCTAAAATACCTGGACATATTCATATCTGGGCAGTGTTGGACTAAACTGTTATTTGAAGACCAAGTACACAAGGTAATAAAATCAATTTTTGAATAAGAAGAGAAGTTGTCTCTACTCAAAATAATATCTTCCTTGACCTGCCTATTTTGTTTTACCCTCTTTTATCTTTTTCACTGACAATGTGCTGTGCTGTGTGTAGTAGGTTCTTTCACACAACATCACCAGTATGTTTTAAGTTAATAGCTAGTGTTGAAGTTGTACACTGTGATCTTTATGTTCCTATGTTTTTAAAAACCACCTACTAATGAAGCCCATAAGAGGAGTTGTGGAATTTCCTGATTTAATATTATTCTGTTAACCTGGTCAGTAATTCCAAAAAGCATGCTTGATCACATTAGTCACATGTTGAAAATGCTGGAAAAAAAAGTCTGGGTATGTTTTTTTGTTTGTTTGTTTTTATGAAAAATTAAACATCAACATTATATATATATATATATATATATATATATATATAAATAAAGATAAGTTGGGGACAGAACAGCAAAGAAGATTAAGTGACAGAAAAGTAAGAACAAATGGTTGAGACAGCAAGTGGTGTCTAACAGGGATAGGACAGATGGAAGACAGATGCGCATAAGAAACACCACAGCTGGCTGCAGTTGCAAAGCAAAGCACTGTAATTAATGTATACTGTGCCTATCACCATAGCACTGTGAATGTGACTGTGTGAGTTATTCAGTAGCTGGGTACATTTACAGGACATTAGTGGCACATACCATTTTATTGTGGATAGAAGGGGATACAGGGTAGTTGTGGTGGTATAATCCTTGGCTTAAGGACCTCCTGTCACCAGGGTAGTCATACTGAAGGAAGGAAGGTAATAAGGAAAAAAAGGAAGGGAAGAATGGATGCAAGAATGAATGAAAGTTGTTAAAGTGGAGTATGATGACTATGGTTGGAGCATATGTAAATACAATCTCTCATTCTTTCTTTCATCCTATCTGACTTTTTCAAAATCCTGTTTTACTAAAGGTCATTCACAAGTCTTTATTTTCTGAAAATCTTGTAGGCATTTAAAGTTATGTGAATTTTTAAAGTAAATTTATGATTTTGAACATGAATTATAATATTTGATAACACATTTCATTGAATTACCATTCCTACAATAAAAACATACAGTACATTCATTCTGATGGTCAAGAAAATTATGGGCAAAAGCTTATCCCCATTTAATTTTCATCTTTTCCTTAGTTAACTATCACAGGTTGCCTGTTGCTGCAAAGAAATTATCAAGTTAAGGTTGTGATTATCTTTTAGGTACACACACACACACACACACACGCACGCACGCACACATACTCATTTCACCTTTGGTGAGCTCAGGGATCTCCTTAGGCTGTAGACGGATGGATCAGCATAGATGACATCATCCCTCATCCTCCCAGGGAAACGGTCAAAGCGTGTAGATGGTGATCGAGCTGGCGAGGCAAAGTTGGGTGGGACTGGTGAGTAAGGCCCCCCTGATGATGAGGATGGTGACCGGGGCACAGACCGTGAACGTGGCTGGATGGATAGGCGCCTCATTGATGTTTCCATTCCACTATAATACTGTGGCCCCCAGGAGTCCCTGGGTATTGGATGTCCATACAGCTGATGAGGTCCATCTCTCATAGAGCACCGCTTCTCCTCAACAGTCCAGCGCCGGTCATATCCGCCCACAGCAGAGACTGAGCAGATGCTGTCAGGTCGGATGCCAGGTGGGTACAAAGGGTACTCATCCACGTACTGGGAGCCACCAGGGTAGGCATAGTAATCAGCTGAGACCCCTCGGTTCACAGGATAATAACGAGATGGACTGAAATGACAGAAAAATATGGGCGTTATTTATAAAACATTTGAACTGTAGTCCCAGCTTTATTTAGTATTTATCAAGTTAAGCCTCTTTAATTTGTTAAACAGATGCCTGTTTTGAAATCAAAAAGAAAAATTCTATTTTGTGTTTACCTTATATATAGTGCATTTGCATTTTTATATTAGTTTGCAATACAATCCGCTTTTATTTATTATGGACATAAAAAATCATTTAATTAAATAATCCATCCATCTGTTATCCTGACCAATTAGTGCTTCAATAACAATATTTCACAATGTTACTGCATGCCATGAAAATAATGAAGAATAATGACGGTGCATGTTGTGGGACACCTCCACACACCACACAGGCATTATATTTCTCCTTTTCTCTACTAATCTACCTGTTGATGTCCTCCTGTGAAGCCATGCCTCGCCGCTGGTTGACCCACTGCTGCAGCTGGGCCATAGAGCTCTTCCTCTGGGCCACCCTCTCTGGAGCTGTCCTGGGCACAAAGCCCCTTCTCAGCACCACATTCTCCTGCTGATCCCTGGGGTCATACAATGGGCTGACACCCCCCTCTGGGTGTCCCTGATTAGCATGATGTCCACTTTGATTCTTGGATGAAGGGGGTTTGTTATTGCTGTTGTTGGGTATAGTGTTGGGTGTTGGAGGACCATAGTTGCCCCAGCCATTTGGATGGTGATTTATGTCACGGGTGGTGTTAGGACCAGGTCCTCCTCCTTCATCTTCTCCTTCTCTTCGTGTCTCATCATTCCTTTTTCCCTCCTGATTGGAGCGGGGAGTAGAGAGTGGCGGTGTCTCAAGATTGTTGACCCCGTTCATCTTAGGCTGAGTTTGCAGGTCACTGTTAGTTTCACTGTGTTTTTGTGCGTGTGGCTCCTGTTGTGGGTCAGGTGCTATGGTTACCATAGTGTGGTTGAGATCAGCTGTGGTGTCTGAGGTTGTCCTGTGAAGTTTGAAGGAAAAAGGCATCATGTGTCTATACAGATACATTTTTTTGTTTAAAAAAATATTATGCAAGAGTCTTTAAATTAACTCAAGTAATACTCTCATAAATGTGTTATTTGGAATAAAAACTCTTTAACTTCTTCTAATATAGTTTGAGACCAAGAAATAAAATGATCCATATTTTCTTTCAGTCCCTGGTCCAGTTCATATTCACAGCAACTAATTATGAAAAAAACAAGGGTGTAAACATCAAGTCAGATGGGTAGCTCAATCACTGGACACTTTCCATTTCATCTTCCTTCCTCATCGGCTCAACACATAACCAAGACTATAGCTGTCAAGAGTATGTCCAATTATGGCTCTGTGCATGTGTGTGAACAACCTCTGTGTTGCTTGAACGTTGACCTCTGCAGCCTCACTCATGGCTCTGATCCATTCTTCTTGCTCCTCATGGCTGTCTGTGCTGAAGTAATATGTCCTGGTTCCAGCATGCTCTGCCTGCATGCAAAACACAACAGGCCCCTTCAACCGTCCGTCCTCACTCTCCTCCTCCTCTTCCTCCTCTAACCATACCTGAAGGGGAGACACATTACAGAGAGGCAGCACATAACTAACACAATATTACACATGGTCTGTTATCACAGATAATTGTTTTGGGTTTTTTTTGTTTTGTTTTGTTTTTTTAATAAAATGTGTGGTTTATTTTCCAACATTTTTTCTTCACTTACAGTATGATGACACTGTCCTCAACAAATTTATGAGGAATTTTATAAGACCATATGCTGTCAGGAAACATGAACAGTCAAAGAAAACCCATGCAAACACATGAAACATGCAAAACCCACACAAAAAGGCCCTGGTGGCCTCATGTTTGAACCCAGAACTTTTCCCTGTGAAGTGATAGCACTAACCACAACATACCATGGCATACCTGATTTATGATATAAAACTGACTTGAATTTGGGTTGGTTCCAAACCTGTCTGACTGCTTATGCTTCTTGCCTGACATATTTTTAGCAACAATCTTGGTCAGTACAATGCTGTTCATAAACATAATTGTGCTAAACCATCATGAATTTGTGTTTGATATCATGTACAAACTACACTCACTGTTTCTGTTACACAGTGACACTAAGTTTGAAATTCTCCCAGTTTACTCATGTTTTGAAACTGAATCCTGTTAATAGTAGATTTTTAAATCTTGGGGAGTTCGAAGAGGTGGTATTGGTAGCAACGATAAAATCACAGCATGTACTGTTGAACAAAACAGGTGGCATGCAGAAAATATCTGACAATATCTGAATAACCCAGAACATTATGACTGCTATACATGCATCTAGTTGAACGCATGTATCCAAATGATATGCAGACATGCAGTGCATCAAACATAACCATGCATCCTTATTGCAGGCAGAACAGTTGATAATAATGAGTAGTAATATCAACAATGTACCTACTTTCTACCATAACAGGAAACAACGAGGCCCAGCAGACCTCACAGGACGGATGAAAGTTGGAGGGAGAGAAGACAGTGACGGGGAAAAGGTTAAGGTTTGTGGTGTCAGAGGTCATTGGTAATTGCTGGTTCTCATTAAATCAGGGTCTGAATATATTCTTCAAGGCTGTCTCTTAATAGAAGAGGAAAGATGGTTGAGGTACTCTGGAACCTCCACAATTCTTACATTATAAAGACAATACACACTGTATGAAGACTCTTTTTGAGTCAATTAATTTTCACATTTACTGTACATTGTTAGTTTTTAGGGTTGTGATGTTTCCATAGCTATATTCAGTGTGAAGGAGCACATTGGGTTTAAATATAGATCATTTTGTCTCATCAACACCTCCACAAAAATAGGTGACATTATTAGCAACATCCCACTATAGACACTATAGAAGGAAATTATCTTGTGTGGGTCTGGAACAAAGCTAATGTGACCCAGGAGACTCTCCCCTCACTGGTGATAAAACATGGTAAGTCACAGTCACACAATAAATGTATCAATTCAGCAATTTGAGAAGTACACCACATGAGGGCAGCACAAGCAAAGAAATTGGAAAAAGATACCATTCATTTACATTTTGGAAGAATTAGCTGTGGCTTCTATGACTGTTTTGCCACAAAAGAAGCTTTTAGCACTCTGTGATCGGTAAAAAGTTTAAAATGTCAAATTGAAATCTGTATTACTGACTGCACATGCACTTCAAACTGCTGTAAGACATAACGTAAAACATAAAACCTGATTCTGCAGCTTTGTATATCAGAGAATTGAAGTGGAGGACAAGCAGGACTTCTCCAAGCATGAGAGGATCCAAGTATTCATACCTCAAAATAGTGCTCTGCTGTATGTAATCTATCAAAATAGTGTTAACATCCACCAGGATTTAAATTGCATTTTCACACATTGCAATTCATGCTTTTTTGAAATATGTCCATATTGAAAACGGCATCAATCATAACTACTTAGAAGCCAAAGATTATAGGTTTGGTTAGCCTCATACCCCAGGAATTATCAGCCCTTTTTGACATGACTCTGATCTGGACCCAGTCCTGCTCCTGCCCCTGCTTACCAGCAAAACCTCTCCTCTCCTAATGCAGTACATGAGAGGAGATATGTATAACATGCCTTGAAACAACATAATGATTGTTTAATAAAATCAAAAAATTAGGTATTTTGGTTTGTATGTGTGCATGTGTGTGCTTGTGTATGTGTGTGTGCAATATGGCCATAAGACAGCAAGAGGAAATGATGTCACTGATTAATAAGAGTCACTTCCTTCCACGGTGGAGCACTGTGAGGCTCCACCTTCAGCAGTGAGACAATTTGATGCAGTTGGCTGATGTATATACTAAGAGGCAGCAGTAACCTAGCAACAGAGGTGGGGCTGCGGAAAGAGAAGGCACATGTGTGTGTGCATGTGTGTGTAGCCTAGCCTCCCTCCTTCATTGTCCTTGCTTTGTTTAAACAATCAGCTTTTCAAACATGGAAGGATAGAGAATCACAAAATTATTATTCTGATAATTTGTTATTATTTTCACAAAACACAGGACTGATGAAAAAAGGAGGGTCTGAAAAAATGACATGCAAGGAAGGAAGATAAAAGTCAGAAGAAATGTAAAACAAAGATGATCACAAAAAAGTCAGCTGCTCAATGTATGTATACACAGTACAACAGATGTGTGTGTGTGTGTATGTCAGGTAAGGTTAGACACACTGTACCTGTTCATGAGTCTGTGGGCACAGGAAATATGTGTGTGTGTGTTTTGTACAGTTTACAGTATGTACACTTTTAGTACATGGTGTACTTGACTAGTCAAATATGCCCTATGCTCTTTAGGAAATACATCCCTCTGAGTCCGTCATCCGACTTTTCACACACACACACACACACACACACACCTCTCTCCAGATGACCCTAAACTGAAAGTTAAGTGTCATGACACTGAGCTGAAAACTATAAAATGGTTGGAGTAGGAAAACAAAAAATTGGTAGACATTTAAATTATTTGCAGCTGACTGGCTGACAGGTGTCATTAAAACTGCACACCATGATACCAACAGTTTAATCACTTTTCTCAGCAGTGAAAGCAGATTTCAAAATGAAAAATCAAGCTCACTTATTTTAATTTCATACTCAATAGCCCACTGATTTAATACAAGTCCTTTACAGACAGCAACTCCAATTACCTGTTTCGACAGAAATTCCATCATATCCTGAAAGTAATGATACGATTGTAGCAGTTGTTCAAGGCCGTTCAGTTACCCTACTCTACCTCTGTTTAAAAAGCCCTCTGACTCATATTGATGTCCAGGGAGCACAGGGCTCTGGCCACAATGGTTGATTGGAATAAAAACTTGCAATACAAAGGAATGTGAACAGATTGACTGACTGACAAACTGTTGGATGAAAAATACTCTTAGTTAATCTGCTGTTTCAACTCAGTGATCTATTTCTCAAACAGACCTTCCTTATATTTAGCAGTTGCAGTTACTCAACACAGTTGTGGCAGTAGATGATGTGCACTTGCAGGCACAAATCATCTACTCTGGCAAATATACATGCTAAATTACCGGCAAGCCCCCACCGCAAACATATCAACACTCTCTCATAGAAATTACATCTAGGCCACTACATTGTTTTTATAATAATGCTGTGGAAGAAAACATAATCACTGTTTGAAGTGTATCTTTTATATGACTTTGATACTGCTATGTGGTTAAGTTTAAGCAGCAGAGAGCCTTAAGTTCAGGGGAAGTTAAAGATATATATTAATAAACACGACACAACTCTTACTGTACAGCACTGCTTGATGCCATGTCACTGCTGACTACTTCAGTTTAATCACGAACATGCAAATCTTGTTTTCCCTAACTTTACTAACAAACTATATCCCTAAGTGCTGTAAGACATCATATAATGTATGGTTATGGCTATTTTTCTGCATAAACATAACTATAGAAAAGTAATTACATTTTGTTGCTACGAATAGAAAGTGAATTGTGCAACTGTACTTAAAAAAAAAAAAAAAATCTGTAGGATTGCACCGATTACTAGTATTTCCTCACTGTGGTTAACACTTAACATTATTAGGATTTTGGATCTTATTTTCAGGTGCTGGTGTTTCTTGTGTCTTGGATATATCTCACACTTTCTTAAGGACTCTCCCATTTTCTCTCTCTCATCACACCCCTGTCAGCCAATGTTAAAAACGGATGTCTAACCTCTGTGTGGAATGCAGCCCATAACTACACCCATTGATAAAGTTAAAGTGGTGTGAGAAGTGGACAGATTTTTTCCCAGTGCAGAGTTGCAGGCGGTACCTAATCTAACCTGTGGATTTACAGAACAGTACATAAGAGATAAGAGATACTGCAATACATAAGACACTTTGTACAACAAAATTCTGTCAGTACTACTCAGGTATGAAAACAGACTTGAAAAACTGACACAAATATAAACTATATAATAGGAACATTCAACTAGTGGCAGCAAGCTATGCAGCAGTGGAATAAAGTGCAAAAAGTGCAAATGTGTTCTGTTCGTCTGGGTTATGTGTGTACAAATGGACATCACTGCTCTGGTCTGTTTGTGTGAGTTCTTATTGCCCTATATGTTCATCCAGAGGGCAAGGGAACAGTCTGTAACCTGGGTGGGTGGGATCTGTAGCAATGCAGTACATGCAGGTGACTAACATATACTGTGCCCAACCACCTGGGCTAGATCCTTCGTGCCTTGTTCTGTTCAACAGGCATACCACACAATCACACAAAGGCAGAGGATGGTTTCTATGCTATAGTGAGTGAGTCTGGCCTGCTTAAGCGTCCTGAGAAAGAAGAGTCTTTGCTAAGCTTTCTTTATCAAGTAATTGGTACTGAGCACACAGGTGAAGTCACCTGTGATATGAATGCCTAAGAACTTGATATTGTTCACATGCTCCACTTTCTCCATGTATAAGTAATGGGGCATGAATTGTCCTTCTGAAAGCCAACAATAATCTCTTTAGTCTTGGTGTTGTTCAGAACCAGACTGTTATCTGAACACCACTGGACAAGGTGGTGAATCTCTTCTCTGTTCTGTCTCCTCATTTTCCAATGAGATCTACTACAGTACTGCGATGAACTGGTGACTTGTCCAGAGTGTACCCATGCCTTTTGCCTTAAGAGAGCTGGGATTGGCTCCAGCAGATTCCCATGACCCTAAACAGGAATAAGAAGGTATAGATAATGGATGGATGTATGGACCTACTACAGTACAAGATCGTTGGAGGCATGAATTGGGTGCAGTCATGTAAGAAAAGAGTGAAGAGCCCCAGGCTGAGCACATAGCCTTGTGTGTGGTACCTGCGTTCAAGAGCAGCGTGTATTCTTACCACTTGTGGTCTATTGGTAAGAAAGTCTCTGATACATGAACACTGAGAAGGACAGACCCAGGTTGCAAACTTTAGTTATCTGTTCCTGAGAATTTACTGTGTTAAAAGCAGGACTAAAATCAATGAATAGCATCCTAACATATGTATTAGGATGCTCCAGATGAGACAGAGCTGTGTGAACTGCTCTAGAGACTGCATCCTCTGTGGATCATGTGCTCCTGCGGACAAAATTGTGCAAAAGGACTTCCCTACAAGAGAGGCTTGTTCCTTAGAACAATAAACTATTCTCTCTTTTTCTCTTTATTACTCAATACTTAATACTCAATACTTAAAAAACTGCTTATATACTGTATATTGAAAGATTCACCAGACTTTTGACAAGGGTGCAGTAGCCCCTTTCGATGAACCTAGTAGAACCAGATAGAAAGGACGGCCCTGTGCTCACAGACATGACCCTTCCTCCAGTCTGGAAATCATCATTGGACAGGACTCAAGTTTATTAAAACAGTGATAAAACCAAATTTCACAGCTTCTCAATGTGGTGGACTAACAGCAATACCAAATGGACTTGAGGACATTGTAAACTATTAATTGGTCACATTTACTACAAATATTGGTCTTATATGTATGAATGTTTAATCTAATGTTCTAGTTATGGTGGTGTTAGTATCTTGAATTTGCATAAGTATTATGGGTTTATATTATCTGCATTTGTTTAATATGTACACCTTTTGAATTATTATTATTATTTAATTTTACCTGCTTTTATAAAAAAAACTTTCATTTTTAACAATGTTACAATGTATTAAGATGGCATATAGTCTGCTCTGATCACTGTTGTTATTGTGTTCAATATCATATTATAATTACACACAGTATCATATTAGACAGTATCATATTACAATTAATTGACTCTTGTTAATCAGTGACATAATTTGGTCCTGCTGTCTTATGGCCATATTATAATTATTACATGACATCAAACATCTGATCCTAGAATTGATCAAACCTGGGCCCGTAGTCACAAAGCTTCTTAGAATCCTCTCAGAAAGCTCCTTTCGAAGCCTAAAAAGTCCTAGCTGGGAGTCCTAGACTAAAAGTGATTTCGGAAACTTCTCAAAGCTACTCTCAGTAAGGAAAGTACAAAACCCTTTATCTTAGTGAGGAGGTGTGGTTGACCCCGTTGCTAGGGATGACGCAGCATTCCAAGGACTGTGATTGGTTGATCAAAAACTATCTGTAAATGTCTTAAAAAATGCCCTCTTTGTGAAAATAGAATAAATGATAATAGAATGAACAGTGAAATCATAAAATGTTTGTATTAAGAAATTGTATAATCATGAATACAGGCTAAGTTTCTGTAGCATAAATATCTTAAAGTTAATTAAAACAGCCAAATGTTGAAAATGTGTCTACCAATTTCCACGCAGTAGTTACTATATTTAAGTGCTTACATTTATTTACCATAGTGATTTTATTACTTGCAATCCATTTGAGACTGATGGGAGCAAAATGGCTCACCTTTTTACCAATTTACATGATTGGAGGACAGACCGTTTAAGTTGCACTTTTGGCTGGCATGTAGCCAACAATCCAAGAGAGATGGAAGGAAGTAAATGAACAAGAAACCAAACTGGACAGTAGAGACTGGGAAACCAGATGATTTCTGTGTCACTATATGAGACTGAAAGCATTTCAATAGTTTGTGCGAACACTCTGCTGATGGAAGGTTGTGACAGACACAGGTCATCGCTACTGCAATGTTGCATTTTTCCAGTTGACAAACACCTCAGTGTTGTAATCACTTTCATTTCTGGCGTTAGGGCATTACTACGTTGTGTGGAAGATGTGAGCGCATCTCTAATAAGTTTGACCACAAACATTATCTCATCGCGATCCAATCTGTAATGTTTAATTAACTCACAATCATTTCATGTTTTGAGAATATTTCTTTTCATCAATATTTCATCTGCTAAAGAAACTCTTAAGCCTTTTAAAAGTCCTCCTCTCCACTCTTAACAATTTGTACCTTAGGAGCTGTTTTTAGGGCCAAGATGTTTCATGAATCATTTTTATCTTTACTAAAATTTAGTCCTAAATTTAAGGGGAAATTCTAAGAAAATGTCATAATTCTAAGAATTTTCTTAGAATTTCGTCACTAGGAGCAACTTTTAGGCTTAGGAAGATTTGTGAATGCGGGCTCTGATCTTTTTCTTCTCAGAATCTATCTTTATCAAGTTGTGGGGAGGAGTTTCAAAGCAGAAATGTAAATAGGCCAGGACAGATGTGCACTCCTCCTCTTGTGTGCTCAGACCAGTGCTGTAGCATTGAAATTGTTTTTTCATTCCAGATTTGTGCAGTTTTAACACAGCTCATTTCTTAATTGACTACAAAGGTGTTACAAATCATTGAAGATATAGATATGCATCTCACTAAGTACCCTTCAGTCAGCTTGTGAACACTAGGGTGTAATTTGTAAAACTCCATATTTCTAGTGTCCATATTCTTTTCTTGACTAATTGTGGTTTACACAGAAATGTGACATGAATGTCATTAATTAAAGCAGGCAACACTCCTAGAGGCTGTACTGGTAATGTTGAGAACACAACAGAAAAATAAACCATAAACAAAACCTTGGTTGTTGTAATGGCTTTGATAGTCTGCTGCAAGATTTACTTCACCCGCAATACATACATACAATTTCCACCTCCACTGTTCATGAGCTTAATGATACTAAAGCTTCATTTAGGATTTTGTGATCAGATTGTTTCCCTGTTATGTTTTCATTTTTGTATTTTTTATTATATATTTATTTATTATACTATATTTTTATGCATCAACTTTAAATACAAGCCTTGTATAGTGAAGTATTGATCATTTAATGTGACCTCTACCCATCATTGTGAAATAGAAGGTTACTTTTATTCTACTGATGATATTTTGTTACAATATTCTGTAGTTCTAATTCAAACTCTAAAAATGTAGTGCACTTCATAAGCAAACATTAAATGCCTCTGCCATCCATCTCAACTACAATGACACAGGTGCACATGTTGCCATGGAAGCCATACACCCACATGGATCTCTTGTTCTGGGGGGCTTTCAGGTTATTTGTATTATTTATATGGTCTTCTTGATTTCATTTGCACCAATCAGATTTGCCACTGCCATCCTGGTGAAAGGAAATTTAGAATATACAATTGTTCAAATTATTTGATGATTTGTGTAACTTGAAATACTTTCTGTCTCTCTGTGTGCTCTGTGCAGAACATTTGAAGAGCAGGTGTACCTAATAAACTGACACCTGAGAGTGTATGGAGTTGCAAAAATAAAAAACAAAAAAACTACCTCATCCTTTTTATATTTTAATAATAATGCTGTCATTATGCATTGATGCTGACATGTTACACAAGACATAATCTCAAGTTCTTGTTATAGTTTTTATTTGTGTAAGTGTGTGTGGTGTGTTTACACGTGTACTGTATGTGTGTGTGTTGCGTTGCCAAGTCCAGCCTCCAAGAAACACTGTCAATGCAGCTATTCAGAATGCAGCAGGAGTCACTGTGAGCTATTGAAATGCTGCCCCGGCTGTCCTCAGACACAACAACTTTACTGTGCAGGTACGGCACATGACTAAGCGCCCCACCACAGTAACTGGACTGACTTGTACATGTATGTTGTCGAAACATTGTCATTTAAATTATACTTTTTTCAAGTCTGTATTCTTAATCATTTCCTGTTTGATCAGCAGCCATCAGTGACTATGCAGCTGACTTTATACACATCTGTGCAACCTCTAAGACTTTCATTTAGTATTTAGAACAAACTTTTTGACAGAACAATTATTTGGGCAATTCAGCTAATCCTAAAGCCTTAGTTGATGGTTAGTAATGTGTTCTGATGATATGATGAAACACGTAGTCAGAAAACTTGATTGGGATTTTCCCATTAGATATTTTTATATTTCCTGTGTACATGGGCAAATTGTCTCCAGATTCGCTAGAAAAGGTTAAGAAGGCCACTCTTCACACATTAGGAATCATTCTTTGGGGATTGTCTCCAGCAGTTGAGATTTTTGTCTATGACCGAAGTCCATGTTCAAGTCATACCTTTACAAGGTAACAGTGTGAGTCACTGAATAACCAGGAATAACCTGCTATGTCATGGCCAAAAAGACGTCAGTGCATGGAGTATATCACTTACTTTTTCTCTAGACAATGAAAATGTTGCAGCGAAACATAACTTTATTTTAGACATTACCTAATCCCATGACTATAATGGAAGCAATATGTCTGCAACAGATGGAATGATGTATTCATTAATGTGTGTTACTCCTGGGATACACTGCAAATATTATAATCAGCGTAAGTGGAACAAGACTCTTAGTTTCAGTAAAAGGAAGTCTCTAGCAGTAGGAGAAGTGAACATCACAGCCTCCTAAAACACCTAAAATGGTTCTTAATGTTTAGCCTTCTTTAGCTTATTGCTAAACTCTTTTTGTGCCCTGTGTCTGATAAATGCTGCCTCAGTCAATGACACGAACACAAAGATGGACACAAAGCAGCATGAAAGCCCTTAGGAATGAACACTACGTCTTTTCACAGCCACCTGATAGCTCTGTTGAAATGTTTGCTGTCAGGAAGGGTGAGGCTAAGCTCCACTACATACACACAGATCACACATACACACCTCCTGATGTAACATAATGATTGCCTGTTGAGTCACACACCCACATAAGGCTCTAGGTTAGTGATTTACTCTGTGAATGCGTTCTGAAGCTTAAGTAGTTTTTAAAATGTGTTTTAATGTGTTTGGTTCCTCCAGACAGCCTTCTTTACAGTGGTATGAGCACCTTTTCTCTTGTGTCAGATGAACATAGATGTACCTTTCTTGGAGAACTAAAATACCAAGGCAGCATACAATGACTACACATATTTGTAACATCCATCCATCCATTATCTATACTCACTTATTCCTATTTAGAGATCTGCTGGAGCCAATCCCAGCTCTCTTTGGGTGAAAGACAGGGGTACACCCCGGATAGGTCCATATTTGCAATAGCAACATTCAAAACTACAGCCCAAGACACAACAAAAGCTTGAGTTGAACAGAGATTTTTCTCCTTCCTGAATGTCTCCTGGCTATAGCCACACCTTTACAGAGTCAGGTAGTACGCTGCAGGTACAACAGGTTTCGACAGCTCAGTTGCTGAGTTTCTGATTGAAGACAACACTTTTAAAAAGGCAAACAGCTCTCTTGTAGGCAATCATCAGTCAGATGGACAAGATTGTTTTGTAAAACAAGATTAAAATGTAGCCTAGATTTTTGTAAAGGCCACTAATCCTACCAGGATACAGAGCCAGACAGATAAAGCCAGATGAAAGATAAAATACAAAATACAAAAAAGATTCAGATTAGTAACTGATTTTCGGATCTGGCTGTTCCTTTCTGTGTTGTTTAGGGTGAATTGTTTTGTAGGATTCTTAACCTTGATAGTAGTATATGTATATATATATATATATATATATATATATATATATAAATAAAAGTATATACATACACAGATATATATATTTAATTTGACATATGTTTATCTACAGTTTTTATTTTGTGCTCAAGTACAATAAAGCTGCTTTCTGTTTCAGTGCAATGGTAAGACAGAGTTGATAACATACCCTTCATCATCTTTGAAATTCTTAACATTTATCTGATGCTGGTGACAACAGCAACAATCAGCATGGACAAGGCTCAGTTTTGTTTATGGCCTGTCAGAATGTCTGACTTCTTGAAATGGTGCTAAGTTCTCAAAGGTCACTGAGTAAGTTACCTGGTGAGTACAGTGCTATTGTTACAGGCACTGTACGAATGACACAGAGAGAGCAAGGATCCAATTTAAAATAACCTGGAGTTTTATCTTAAGGACACAATGCTGCTTCTGGACTTAAAAATGACACTCTGTAGTTAGACAGCATTCTAGTGGTGCACTGTGATTAAAGAATAGTCCTAAGAGACATTTCTGTCCAAAAATAAAAGCTTGGATCAAATGCCACTTCTTTTCTATTTTCCGCAACTAGTTTTTCTTTCAGTCAGGATATTACAGCCTAATTTCAGAAATGCTTTATGTTGTTCAAGCTGTAAACACAAGTTAATTAAAAGCTAAAAGTGGTGTTTACAATCCTTTGTAAAATTTAGACAGCGATGTACAGTATCTCCAAAGAAGCAATCTTGTAAAAACTTGAGTTTATGTAGTACATGCAGAGAGATACCAGTGGGTTCAGAGGTGGAGAATTCTGCCCCTGCCTGCTTCGACTGTTATTTCTGGGTCATTTTGAACTATCAGTTGTTGTAAATAGAAGCAATTGGACAGGAATCATCAGACAGTTTTGAAGGAGGCATGATGGGACAGGAACACAGAGACTTGAAGCCCCACCTTCATGACACCCTGAGGGAGCTCATCCAATAACACAGAACCTGACGAACTTGCCTCAGAAAAATGCAAACTCAAACTGGCACACAACACAACACATTTCAACAACTCATGTCACTGACATTTCTGTCATTATGTAATTCATAGTTACATTATACCACCTGTTCGTCCACTTTGAACCACATGCCTTAGTAATGACCAAAAGAAGCAAGCTGAATGCAAGAAGTGTTTTCACTGTGGAAAAGACACAAGTGTTCTGTTGTGACCCATGTACTGTAAATACTGGACAGACCTGAAATAACCCTCATGATCCTTTGGTGTATATTCCATCCCCTCCCTTTTAAGCTGACATTGCCTGCCTCATCACATCTTTTACATCTTCAAAGCAGCTTACTGCTGCAGTGGAGTGCATATGGTTAGGCCTGTCCTAATATCTTAATAAAAAGCCTCCAATTAATCCAGAATGCCGCAGCCAGAGTCCTGACAGGAACTAGCAAGAGAGATCATATTTCTCCTATATTGGCTTCTCTTCATTGGCTCCCTGTAAAATATAGAATAGAATTTAAAATCCTTCTTCTCACATACAAATCCCTTCATAATCAAGCTCCTTCATACCTTAAAGACCTCATAGTACCATATTATCCCAATAGACCACTTCGCTCTCAGAGTGCAGGCCTACTTGTGGTTCCCAGAGTTCTCAAAAGCAGAATGGGAGGCAGAGCCTTTAGCTATCAAGCTCCTCTCCTGTGGAACCAGCTCTCAGCCTGGGTTCAGGAGGCAGACACTCTCTGTACTTTTAAGGCTAGACTTAAAACCTTCCTCTTTGACAAAGCATATAGTTAGGGCTGGCTTCAGGCAACCACCTTAGTTAGTTATGCTGCTATAGGCCTAGACTGCCCGAGGACCATCGGTGCACTGAGCTCCCCTACCCTAACCCCCCCCCTTCTCTCCCACCTCATGTATATTCCACCATTGAATGTTATTAACCTTGTGCTCTCTCTCTCCCCTAGTTTGTGCTCTCTCCCTCCCTCTCTCTCTCTCTCTCTCTCTCTGTACCTTCTGCAGGTGTCCCTGGTCCTGGAGCTGTTTATCGCTGATGTGCAGTTACTGGCCCCACCAACTTGCAGTGTCTATTTGTTGTTTATTGTTGCTGTTCTTTTCTCTCTGCTCTATCCACTCACCCCAACCGGTCGAGGCAGATGGCCGCCCAAACTGAGCCCGGTTCTGCTGGAGGTTTTTTTCTTCCGTTAAAGGGAGTTTTTTCCTCTCCACTGTCGCCAAGTGCTTGCTCATAAGGGAATTGTTGGGTTTTTAGTTTTAGTTTTTGTAAAGTGCCTTGAGATGATTTGTATTGTGATTTGGCGCTATACAAATAAAATTGAATTGAATTGAATTGAATTAGGTGATGTACACATGCTGGAGCTTATGGCCTTTGTAGTAGCCTGTATATAGAAGCACACAGAGAGTACATTATAATATGTTCTTGAGAAAGCAACTCATGATAACAGACAGGTAAGAGGTTAGTGTCAAAAAGAGTGTTCCATGGCAAACAAGTGGAGCCACATGGCAGGATAACATTTCATACATGCAAGTACACATTCATCATGGTTTATTTTGCAACGTGAACTGTGTATTTCTACTTTCTTTCAAGAGCCATGCATTGTTGCATGGAGCAGCTTAAGGTCGAAATTTAAGGATTGATTGATAACTGGATTGATGGAGTCTGATGAGTTTGTTGTTGTATCCCTTTGGGCAAAACATGCACATGAGAAAGTATTATATTACTGCACCAGCTCTTTCTATCATACTTGGTCAGTCTCTGTAGTTACCTATGATCTATATTTTAGGCTGACACCACATCCTCAATCAAAAGCTTGTATCTGTGTGGTGCTGTTAAGAGCTTTGAGTGACTAGTTTGGTTCTATAATAGACATTTTTCAGCATTTTCATTGTACATTTTCATGCCATTAAATGTTGTCATCATAACATGTGCATGCAGTATGCTATGAGCAACACAGGAACACTTGAATATTTAAAAAAACATGGTCACTCTGAGGAACCAGAGCGGAAGCAGGTTTTACATTAGGCAGTTGTGGTGTATTCTGGTGACCTGCTGCTTTCCAGCTATAACAAGAGGGGACATCACAGCATGAATAAGTTGTTCACACTTTCTCCTTTTCAGGGATTGTAGTGGTTATGTCCCAATTTTTTATTTTTATCTGCAATTCCCCTGGTACCCATTAAATTAGCCTGATGGCCATACACTGCCCTCATATTTGGAAATAGGGTTTGTTAAACATGTGTGTTGTGAGCTAGTACTGAAATTTCTGGATTGTGGTTGCCAGGGGATGATGTTTTATAACAGGGACTCTCGAGCTTCTTTCTGGTCTGTGACCCTGTTTCAAGCCCCACAATTCTCAATATAAGGGGTCCTGATAACAGAGTTGATCCTAATATCCCTGTGGATAATTCTCCCTGATCCAAAATGTAGTCAAACTGGTCAGGTCCAAATAGAACACTGCCAGGAAAATAGCAGCAATAAAAATGCAAAACAAAACATAAAGTAGAGGAGAAAAATCAGCTGGGATACCACAATAACCCTATTGCCTTTTTAGCATTAATGAAGCATAGCAATAAATGACACAATGCCTAATTCAACAAAAATTAATTTGCCCATTTTAAAATAAAGCAGGCCAACACAGTTTGGCAGCCTGATATGGTTTCAGCCTCACCTAAACATTTCTCTTACACTGCGCATAGACCAGCATGAATATAAAGAGGTCCAAATGTAATGTCAACTGAATATAAGCACAAAGATGTTGCAATATATAGTGATTGCATGTGTTATATGATTTTGAGTGACACAGGTGTTCTACTTTGCTGAAAGCTATGATGAATATCTCAGAATTTCACAAGAAAACTATTGAAAAATGTAAGTTGGAATACTTTGCAATAACATAAATCATAAGTCCTTGATTTCGCTATATTGTCTAGTAGTGTACCCAAATTTTTAAAAAATTAGTTTGAACATTTTGGAACTCACTTGGAGACATTTTTTGAAATACTGAATGATTTGTTTTGTAATAGGTCATCTTTTTGGGAAATACACTTGTTTACTTGCTTTTCTGAGGTTGAGAAGAGAAGATCAATATCAATCTCATGTTTGTGTGTCAAGCACGGAAATGATCAAGATGTGGTAAATTTCCATCCATCCATCCATTATCTATACCCACTTATTCCTAACCAGGGTCACAGGGATCTGCTGGAGTCTATCCCACCTCTTCTTTGGGTGAATGGCAGGGGTAAATCCTGGACATGGTAAATTTCCATCTATCCATTATCTATACCCACTTATTCCTATTTAGGGCCACAGTGATCTGCTGGAGCCTATACCAGCTTGGGGAGAACACACAAACTCTAACACAGAGTTTTGAACCAGAAAACTTCTTTCTGTGAGGCAACAGTTCTAACCACTCAGCCAACATGGTGGCCATGTAATAAACTTAGTTTAGTACAATAAGGGGAAGTAGGGGAAGGGTTTAATCTACTCCGATTAAAGCAAAAAAAGTAAATAAATAAACACACCCAAATCAGTATCCCTATAAATGGCATCCAACTGTTTTGTAGATGGAAGATAATTTTTTCCTGTATAATGTGCAGCTGTCATGCTCAGTATGGCAGAATCACTACGCACTTTTTCAGACATAAGGCCTTGTCAGAGGCTTTTATATTTACCTCTATTTATGATATTTTATGCCTTATCTCAATTTTTATTCATTGGGTAATATATTTATAGCTTTACTCTTTATAATGCATTTAGCCTTTTAGCTTTGCTCCATTTGTACATTTGCAACAGTTGAAATATATTCTAATATAATACTGTAGGATGTTAATATTAACTGCCAGGTTCAAGGCAGCTTGACTGGCAGTCTGCAGTGACACTGGACAGTAAACAGTACTGAATGTCCTGTCAGAACATTATCTAACAAGCAGCAGAATAACACTTGGCAAGTTGGCAAATATGTTTGCTTAGAATGTCTCCACTGTAGGTGTGTGCGTATGTCTGTGTATACTTTTATATATATATATATATATATATATATATATATATGTATGTATGTGTGTGTCTGTGTGTGTCTGTGTGTTTATACTCATAGAGTACATGTGGACTTTGGACCAGATCTTGCACTGGATATGCAAAGAAAGAGAACAATGAAAAAACTAAAAGTTTTTGAGGAGTGATTACAGTGAAAGGGAATGATCACAAAGAAAGATATAAACTGGCATGCAGATAGAGCTGTCACTGTGTATGTTTCATACTGATTCTGAAGAGGAAACAGGGCTAACTTTCCTACTTATATAAAGCTTTACTCAGCAGAGTCAGCCTCAGCTAACTCACGTTAACACCCGATCGTCTCAGATTTATTCAGCTCTGTCAAATAATTGTGCCAGGTGGCTATGTACTGCCACGGCCACTGGAGCTCAGTTCATCTCCAACTGTCAGTGCTACTGATGTGTTTCATTAGGATCTGAGGAAACACAACCTTGATTTATTCCTCAGCCAGTAATACAACTAATCTATTTTTGGAGATTGTCGTCATTACCTCTCACTAGAGCATGGAAAATCTCACTGTATCTTCAAACTGCAAGGATGATGCTTTTAAGGATGTTACTGATTATGGATGTGTATCATTTATCAGTCATTATTTTTGGGAAATACTCTTCTTTAAACTGCTATCCACTTTGGATTTCAGAGATATAATGCTACTAAATTTATAATCTTATGGGAGCTGTGTCAAGATAAAAATGCATTCACTATCCACCTTTGCCATTCAAGTTGTTGTTGATACACGTTCAGTCAAGTAGCCGCTTTCAAAAGAGTTACAACAGCTGACATTAAATGCAATGTTTTATCTAAGTACTGGTTTTCCAAATAACTGCAAGGGGATGGTTTTATGTAACAAAATAGTGGCACAAATCTATCCAGCAGCAATATACTATACATAATATCAACATAAAGCAGTACCTGATTAAAAAAATAAATAAATACCTGAGTTTGATCAAACATTAAAACCAATGCCAGTGGAAGTCCTTATTCAAGGTCACCTCCCCGACTAAAAAAAAACATCAACCGTTCACTGTGATAAAACCAAGCAACTCCAATACCCAATGGGCTCTTTAACAGTCATAAATAACAACATGTGACTCAGCCATGAAGCCAGCCAGATTATATCAATCAACCAGAACCAAGCCAACACCCTTGACAGAGCCACAATGATGCAACCAAGGAACAAGTTCAAACATCACTAAATTCTACTTTTGCAATAAACACATTGCACAAGGAGATTCTTCAAGGCTTAGAGAACTGCTATGGCCTTTCTTCCTCACACTCTAAAATGCTTCTTTATTTATTTATTTACATATCTGGACCCTGTGCGCCAGAGAATCTTTCTAAATGTATATGCATTATGAAGGTTTAATTTATGTCTTGCATACTGAAAGACTTATGTACTGATTTATCTTTTCCAGTGCCCACTGCATCCCCTGCATGAAATGCAGTTGCACATATACCTCTCAGCACTCCCTGTTCCTTCATGAGGATGTTACTGACCTTAAAGGCAAACTTGCGGGTGATGTTATCTGAAGGTTCTATTCCCCCAATCCGGAAACTCAGCAGTGGCAAACTTCCTAATACCGTTTCCTCCTTCTCATCTGTGAAGAGAAAAAATTTATGCGTGAATACATCCCAGAAAGAATCAAAGAAACACAATAACAGTCTGGTCCATGGCTACAACTACTGTGTAACAAACAACAATTACAGCTGGAGCCAGTTCATTCAACTTGCAGCAGAGACAGCAAAACAGAATGGGGGTGTTTAGAGTCCAAACATGAGAGTGGAATCAGGGCTGCTCTCCACCTAATACATTATCTGTTCCCACGCTGACAGCTTCCCAGAATAGATATCCATTATGGTTTGAGGATCTCTGTGATAAGCAGCGGTAATGGCTCACACACTCACACACACCAGGATCCAGTGATAATAAATAGGACTGCTTTGAAAGGGGAGCACCGATGCCGACTGAATAATGGAAGAAGGCATAAAAATTTCAGCAGTGATACTCTCTATATCTCTCTGTGTCCTCCTACCTTTTAATATCTGAACATAACTCTGCACTGACACCCTCTCTGCCACCAAGTGCGACTGTTTATGTGTGGGTGTGTGAGAGAGACAGATAAAGTGATCGTCCAAACGAAGGCAAGGAGAGAGAGAGAAATCTGAGGGAGGGGAAGGGCTTGTGCAATCATACAACCCACTGATTTCTGCTTTGAGTGTCTGAGAGAAAGAAAGGGAGAGGGAGAGGGAGAGAGAGAGCATGTGTGCGTTTGTGCCAGATAATGATCAGCCCATGTGACTCAGGGTTGCAGGAATCTTGGCCCCCAGCCAATGGTACCTGCTGCTTGGCTGCACCAATGAGATTTCAGCCATGCACATGTCTGCACGCATAATAAAACAACACGTCTACAGACACACCTCTGCCTCTCTCTCTGCAGAGGCGATGGGAAAAGGACCTGATTTATATTTTTACAGTACATTTGTCTTTATATCAAAGGGGAATATCTCTCCTTGCAGATTTGTCCAGGTTTGACCAATATAATGGAAGTGAGTGAACTTAAATTTGGGGTGCTCAAAGTATTCATACAACAGTGACACTTTACATTGCTGTAATCTGTTCATGTGTATAACTTTATCATTATCATGTAATATAATTTCTGAATGGTTACTGATGAAATACACATACTCAGCACATATTAAGGTCTTTTCACTGCATAATCTCTTTTCCACTTCCCAGATCTCAGCACCTTTCTGACCTCAATTCCACTTCCTTCTCAAATTCTATCACTTTCCAATTTGGCTGTTTTAACAATAGTTCTCTTTTAAATCACTACTTGTACATCATTTAATATTAGACTACAACCTGGATGCCCTAGGCTTGTGCGAAACATGGCTCAGACAGGATTTTAATCTCCATCTCATTGTAAGCTCACTGCCTGATTTTTCATTCACTCACATGCCTCATTCTAATAAATCTGGTGTAGGTGTTGGTCTGTCAATTGGTTTCTCTGCTATTCCTACATGCACCTACTCTTCCCTTGAGGTACTGAACTCAAACTCATTTTGCCATTCTGCTTCCATTCTATCTTCAACTTTATTACTGGCTGTCCTCTACTACCCAACTTAAACCTCACAATATTTCAAAATACTGCCGCCACAATACTTACAAATAAAACCAAATATGATCACGTCTCATCTGTCTTTGCTTCAATACACTGGCTTCCCATTTCCTATAGAGCTGATTTCAAAACGCAGGTCATTTCAGTATTCCAACTGTACGTAAAAAATCTGCTGGTTTGTGAGGTTTTTCACACAGAGCACCTGTTCTATGCAATTTCTTATTCCTTAACATTAGAAATGCTGACTTTGTAAAAAGCCTCCAGTTAATCCAGAATGCTGCATTCAGAGTCCTGACAGGAGCTAGCAAGAGAGATCATATTTCTCCTATATTAGCTTCTCTTCATTGGCTCCCTGTAAAATCCAGAATAGAATTTAAAATCCTTCTTCTCACATACAAATCCCTTCATGATCAACCTCCTTCATACCTTAAAGACCTCATAGTATTATATTATCCCAATAGAACACTTCGCTCTCAGAGTGCAGGTCTACTTGTGGTTCAGAGAGACTGGTGTATCTGTGCATGGGATCACAATTAGCCGTACACTCCATAGAGCTGGGCTTCATGGAAGAGTGACCAGAAAAAAGTCATTACCTAGTGTTAAAAATAAGACGGCACGTTTTGAGTTTGCCAAAAAGGTGCTCTGGTCAGATGAGACTAAAATTGAACTTTTCGGCCACCAAGGAAAATGCTATGTTTGGCGCATACCCAACACATCCCATCACCCCAAGAACACCATTCCCATGATCCGCACCTTGCACTTCCTGTTTGTTTTATTTTGTAGAGGATCATGACAGGAACTAGTTTTTTGTTGTTTTCTGTTCCCTTGACTTTTGCTCCAATTAGTTATTGATTTCACCTGTGCCTTGTTTTGTTCCTCACTTCATATACCTCTGTTTAGTCACTGTTTCCTTGCCAGGTCGTCTGCCTACCACTGCCTGCCTACCTCTGCCAATGAGAAAGAGTTTTCTAGTTTGCCTTCTTTTTTGTTTCACATTTTGGATTTCCTTCCTGGGTTTTCGTTCTTGGAATTTCACCTTGTGTTAAGTATTCTGGTTTTCTTTTGTCTGTGCCCTCACCATGTCTTGTGTGCTCATGTGTTTCCAGTTCTGCCTTGTTACCTTGTCTGTGTTAACTCCCTTCGTTCATGTCTTGTTTCCCTTGTGTTCCATGTTCATGCTTTGATTCCCCTTCATGTTAATGTTCCTCTTTTGGTCTGGTGTGTTCCCTCCAGTGTGTGTGAGCCAGACCCTCAAGCCTTGTTCCCTCTTTTTCATGTTCATGTTTTCCCCTCGGTCTGTGACCCCTCAGGGTGTGTGACCCAGACCCTCATGCTTTGTTCCCTTGAGTCCCTGTCTTTGTCTTCATGTTCATGTTTCAAGTTTGCTCCTGACCACGTCCTTAGCTTATGACAGATCCAAGTCTAGGGAAAGATGGATGGTGCTAAATACAGGGATATTCTTGAGCAAAACCTGTTTCAGTCTGCCTTTTGATTTGAGACTGGGATGGAGGTTCACCTTCCAGCAGGACAATGACCTGAAGCATACTGCTAAAGCAACACTTGTGGTTTAAGGAGAAACGTTTAAATGTGTTGGAATGGCCTAGTCAAAGCCCAGACCTCAATCCAATTGAGAATCTGTTTGATTCTCAATTGACTGAGAATTTTGATTCTCAAAAGATTGCTGTTCACAAGTGGAAACCATCCAACATGAAGGAGCTGGAGCAGTTATGCCTTGAGGAATGGGCAAAAATCCCAGTGGCAAGATGTGGCAAGCTCATAAAGACTTATCCAAAGCGACTTGCAAACAAAGGGGGGCTGAATATTTTTGCAAGGCATTGTAGTTAGGGCTGGCTTCAGGTAACCCTGAACCATCCCTTAGTTATGCTGCTATAGGCCGAGACTGCCAGAGGACCATTGGTGCACTGAGCTCCCCTACCCTAACCCTCCCCTCACTTCCTTTTCCATCTCCTCCTCGCATGTATAGTCCACCTTTTAACCCTCTGGGGTCTGATGGGGTTTTGGGGGCCTGGATAAATTTTGACATGTCCTGACATTTGTGCTTTTTTTCAGTGTCTTTTAAACATATTGTCTAAAGTCTGATAACACTGTAATCAGCACAAAATTGGCTACAATAATATGTGAGCAGCAAGTTTATACATGATTGTGTTTTTGAGAAAAAAGTGTTTATGCATGGTTAGTGAAAAACTACAATTTTTTTTACTCACTGAAATAAGACCATAAAACACAAACAGAACATTGGTTCACAAGACTTTGAAGACCTGCATGTTGTAGGCTAAAGTGTTTACTTCAGAGTGCTGTGAATGTCATCTTGTTCACACATTCACAGTAAACAATACACTGATTTAAATTTTCTAAGACACTTTTTGTCCAGAAAGGCCATATGCAAGAGGGTGTGTCTGAGGATGAATAGTCATGTGATTTACCTGAGAAGACAAAAGACGCACTGAACGACCAGTCAAAGAGGCGCATAATGAGCCTTTCAGTCAATGTAGATGGGACGGATTAGTGCAGCACAATACAAAACAATGAGGAGCCAAACGATCCTGATTTGAGTTAAAATCAGTGTTTTTACTCTGAAGACAAGCTAAACTATTTGTCTCTGTGTGGAATGCAAGGAGCGCTTCTTCACGTCCGTGACTCGCCATCATCCAAACGCGCAGAAAAAGTGAGTAAATTCTATGATGAAGTTTGACGTTTTATGGCATTTCTCGGGGGTGTGCACATATTTACCTGGTTCACCTGAGATTATTTACATGTGAACAGTGGACAGTGTACAAGGCGGGACCGCATTACCTGTAATGAGGTGAGACAGGAAAAAACGGACTTCTCCTTACGTTCATACGGATTAAATAAAAAGTAATGATTTGTTTTCGACTTGAATTGTTTCACTTAAAAGAAAACATTTCAAGCTTTCTAGCCATATAATTCTTATTTTTATGAGCCAAGTATTCGCTGAGATTCTGGTTGTTTTATTTACGCGTCTGTGAAGAGAAATGGCAGAGACAGAAAAGGCCGAGAGCGCACCCTGTCGGCTTTCTTTATTTAAAAAAAGCACGTTTTGTTGTTATTATGATGGTATACCACTAAAACTAGACCCTTTACAGATTTGAATGATATACTTCTTTTATCTGTACGATCAGAATTGACGGAGTAATTTAAGTTTGTTTCGGCCTTATCAGGAAAAGATGCGTCAAAACACGCCGGCGCGTGCGTCGACCCCAGAGGGTTAATGTCACTAACCTTGAGCACTCTCTCTCCCCTAGTTCGTGCTCTCTATCTGTACCTTCTGCAAGTGTCCCTGGTCCTGGAACTGTATATTGCTGATGTGGAGTTACTGGAAAACTGGAGTTTTGTTTTTTGTAAAGTGCCTTGAGATGATTGTATTGTGATTTGGCACTATACAAATAAATTGAATTGAATTCAATCCTTCAAAACAAAACTAAAAACGTACCTATTCTCTGTTGCATTTGGGTTATACATTTTCCTTAATTGGTAGCAATTTAATTTTGTAATTTATGTTTTTAAGTTTTTCTTTTAATAAAAGGAAGATAAATTTCTGTCTCATGGTCTTTGAATCATAAAATCTTAAAGGCTGTAGTAATCTGACATCTAAATAAACTATCTACAGCCTGCTTTTATTCTTACGTGTTAATAGAGTAGTACTGTAAACAGATGAGGTCAACAGATGTTTCATTGGAATAGTAAAAATGTGTTTACAGGGTTCCTGCATAATACTGTAAGTGAAAGGGAAGAGCAATAGAAGCATATCCTACATACAAACAAAAAAAAAACTTGGACAGTAGCTGTTATGCCTGTACAGCTGAAATACTGCATTTATACACCAAGCTTGTTCCAAGGTCAGATTGCTGTTTTACAGGCAGGACATTTGTCATAAAAACCTTTCAGGACAATGGCTTCCAGAGAGAAGACAAGAACAATAATAAATACATAATTTACTGAGAATATGAGAAATGTTCTAATTATTTTAACTTGTCAAAGCAAGAACAGTCACCATGGGTAGCTATCTCCTACATCCACTGTAGTCTGAATTTCAGTGTTTAGTAGCTGACATAAAAGAGAAATCTGCTTCATAGGCATGCAGTTGAAAAGGGCACTTTAATCCTGGTGAAATGACAGGGTTTGATCTGAGATAGACATGGACATACAGGAGGACAAAGACAAAAGAAAAAGACACAAAAGTTTCCCAAGGAGGGGAGACAAGCAACTATTCATGTGGTTTCAGTTTAACCTTCCAATCAGAGCATTTGACTCTGGTCAGGATTTTCATTCTTTTATTATATTTTATTCTTTTTATACACTATTTAGTATTTATTACAGTATGTTAGTCCAGTCAAAGCAAAGAAATATCTGAAATATCAGATTTTTGTGGCTAAACTATGCCTTGGAGAAGTCAGAGACAACATACACAACAAAACTGCCTTTTTTCCCTCTTGTGCCCATTTTTTGGCCTTCAGTTCTCGCTGGCATAGCAATTGCAGTGGTAAATTGCACTGTCACACATTCCTCCCTGCATCACTCCCTAACTCTAAGTCCTTTTTTCCAAAATACAGCTGGGCCAGGAAGAGAGGGCAGAGAGGCTGGAGTGGAACAGACGTGTTCAGCATAAAGAGAGAAGCCCACTACACAAGAGAAACTAATGTAAAAATAAGAAATCATGGAAAAGAAAGCCAGAAGCATTTAAAGGTCATGCTTGTAATCAAAAGTCTGTACCACTGACCAATGACCACAGGCTTAATATGAATAATCTTCGTATATGGTTATAGAGAGAGAGGAGAACAACATGGACAAAGAACTGTGTCATTCAGCAATAAAGAAAAAGAAATAGTGCAGCAATTAATAGTGAAGGGACTGTTTAGCTGGCGGGACTCTTATTACAACATATTTTCTGTGTACATTGTGTGTACTGTTATGGTATTATCACTAATATTGTGTATGACATTATTTAAGGCTGCCATTAGCTGGGAGGGACATGACAAACTGGAGTAATATTAGAGCCCTGTAGTCACTGTAAGACACATATAAAACCCTCCCTTCATTACAACTTTAGTGGCAATTCTTTGATCAGAAAACATTTAATTATGGAAGCACATTGTATTCACAAAAGGAAACATATGTTACCCTTACAATTACAGGAACATAAAGTCTCATAATTACAGGAAACTAGGTAACAATTATGATAATATGAGACCTTTATGTCATAATCGAGATACTAGTAGATAAAAATTTAATTATAATACAGGCAGCATTTTTTGTTGTAATCATGAAAAATGCCATCGTAATGGGATGAAGTTTCTAGTAGGGAAAAGATAGCAGTTTTGTTATTATTGTCACGACCGGTCACGTAGGTTTCCGGTCGTCTCGGGTTTTGTAATTTCCCCGTGTGTTTAGGTTTCCTGGACATCCGGTAATTAGCAGGCAACTCTGTCCACCTGTCTGTCTTTCAGGAGCCCACAGTATTTATCCTCCTCGGCCGCCACAGTCTAGTGCGGGATTGTCTGCTTCGCTTCACGAGGTATTTCTGCGAGACTCGCCATTAGAAGATTCGAAGGGATATCACGAAGGAACTACGCGCTGATCGAAGGAAAGTGACCCGATCCTCTCCGCCACATTCCTCGGGGCAACTCCGGTAACAGTTTCTCTTGGACTATCTATGAATTCAATGACTCTCAGCCCCGTTTTCTGTTGTACGAAGTGACGTCTTGGTGAAGGACTATTTGCTGTGTTTTGCCCTCCAATTCCTGCTTGGAGTTTTTGTTTGGAGGTGTTTTGTTTTTTCTCCGTTGCCCCGGAATTCTGACCAAGAATACACCGCACCGTGAGATTCTGCTCTGCGGACCAAGACCCGGTTTCATCCTCCTACCAACCTAGACCCCCCGTGGAGTTACCAGGCGCGGGCCTAGGCATAAACCAGCCTCCTGTTGACTACGTCCGGATTCTCCCTTCCATTCTCCATGGTCATCATCACAGCCTTCAACTCCCTCATTGGTTATTGTAAATAAACTCTCGTTCAGTACTTAAGTGTGTGGCATTTTTTGGGTCCTCTGATTCTCCGAACCTGACAATTATTTGAAAATAAAGATTTAATAATTATGATATATGGATTTTGTAACCACAAAAACTGAAAACCCTCTTACAAAAGTATTCAGACCTTTCAGACCAATTTGGCACTCCAAAATGTGTGTAGATGCATCCTTTCTGCTTTAATTCTCCTTGAGACATGTCTACAACTTGACTGGAGTCCACCTGTGGTAAAACTGAATCGACTGGACATAGTTTATAAAGACAGAACATCTGTGTATATAAGGTCCCACAGTTCACACTGCATGTCAGGACAAAAACCACAACATAAAGTCCGACCTCTGTGTAGACCACTGTGATTAAACTGTGGTGAGACACAGATCAGGACAAGAGTAGAAACCATTCCTGAAGCTGTGAGTGTTCCCAGGAGCACAGTGGCCTCAATAACAATGAAAGGGAAGAAGTTTGGAACCACCAGGATTCTTCCTAGAGTCGGCCGTCCGACCAAACAAGTAGCCAGACTGGAAGGGCATAACACAAAGAAAAAACTGCTCAAGAGTGAACACAACCTGAAACTGGGGTGACGGTTCACCTTTCAGCATGACAGTAACCTAAAACAAACAGCCCAGACAACACTGTCCTTCAGTACAAGTGTTTGACTATCCTGGAATTACCCAGTCAAAATCCAGATTTTACCCCCAAAGTGCGTGCCAAGCCTCCACCCGACGAATAAGAGCGCCGAGAAGGCAGCGTCGAGGGATTGTTTGTTGTTCTTTTTGTGTGGTAGTTTTAGTTGTTGATTTATTTAGTTTATTGTGTATGTTTAGCCATTATTAGATAGTTTAGTTAACAATTGGGGAGTTAAAGCGAAGATGTATGGATTTGGGAAGGTATTGGGGGTCCTTACGACCCTGACTGTAATGATTGTTGTTTTGTGTTTGGTCTGTATTTGTAGGCATACTGGTCACATGTGGGTGTTGCTGTATGAGATCCGTGGCACGCCGGGTAATTTCATCCACCATAGAGAGGCAGGACCCGAAGGTCCCCATGCCTTTATTGGCTACTGATCCTGATGATGTAAATAGTGGTGTTGCCATACTAAGGTCTATTGATATGTGATCTCCTAGAGGAGATCAAAAGGGGGATATCAAATTTTGACATTTACATAGTGGGGGTGGGCTCTTAGGAGAGCCCAAAAGGGGGAATTGTGGGAATGCAGACACACTCTGTGACTAGTATTGTAGTATAGTGTAATCCTATATGTTTAGACACGCGACAGGGTCACCGCTCTTCACTATGTCTTTACTATGAGGGAAGGTAAAGGGAATAACAACTCCATATATGGTAATGGTCCGAATTTCTTTTGTGGAAAAGTACTGCCATGTAGGGCGGTGACCAAGTTACAAGGTATATACATTCTATAGTTTTCCCCTATAGTTCAGATCTCTCCGTGTGTCCCATGAGGGTTGATCTCCAGAGCGCTCTGTATAGTTTGAATAAAACCTATAATCAGCTGAACCACCCCAGCCGCCTCTGTGTACTTCCTCATCAACGGACCTGTGTAAAACGTGAGTATTCAACAATGGCATCATCCAGAAACTATGCAAAATATGCATAAGTGAATTTATCAGTTTTTAAAGTAGCCATGCATGATGTTGCACATCATCAATAAATAGTCTAATACTTGTGTAGCATTTTTCTACACTCAAGTGCACTCACTACTTGCTATTACTTATATTCACCCATGTGCTCAGACCCTCGAACAGGGACAATTTTGAGTTTAGTGTCTTGCCCAAGGACACCTCAATCTTTGGACCAGTGAAGCCAATCATCGAACCACCCACAACCTGCGCTACCTCCTAAGCCACAGCCACCCCATCACTATGCTATATGTTTTTGTTGTTACAGAGATGTAGCAGGAACTGAACCCAACTAACAAGTTACTGACCCTTGAGATAGCAACACATGTATACATTGAAATATATAATCAAATACAAGGCAGCTCGTCAGAACATTATTAAGATTACATTATTAACGGTATAAATTGAAAACCGATAAAGCATATTGGCGACAGAAGTAAATATACACACACCTTTGTAGTAAAAGAGACATCTGTCAGTGAGGACAAACCACCGCTTGTTCCACTGCTTCACTCCACTGCTGGCCTGTAGAAATACATATCACATTCTATATTTTATTTGTATTTATTTTATTTATTTTCATCTATATCATTATTATTATTATTAACTAATACCACAAAAAAGAAAAATGCAACAGTGAATGGGTGTGGAAAGTATTGCTTGTGTAACTACTGCCTCCAGGACACAGACCTTCATTATTATTATTGAGACAAATTATTAGACATAAAAGTGCCTTATTGCTGTAGAGGGAGACCTAGCAAAATATTCCTGCATTACTATGAACACAGAAAACATAGCAGGGTGAGGTCATTGTAGGATTTAATTTTCTTCAGGGTTTTTTTTATTTAACCTTTAAGTTAAAGTTGTCTCCAGCACACTCTCCCTCCACATTTATAGTCCTTTGCCATGCAGGTCACTTGAAGGTCACTTTACTTTCTGTTTCAGTACTGAACATTGGCATTAAATGTAATTGTTGCTGAAAGGCAAATGTTAATCTGACATAACCCCTCACAGTCAAATAATATACAGTCTCAGCAAACACTGGAAATGCACTGCATATTTTCTCACTGTTATGCTCCAGTATGAGTCTAAATAAATGCAAGGTATCAAATTCTGTGATGTCAAGTTAGAATTATTACAGTACTATCCACTTGATAAATTACAAATTTATAACTGTTTTTTTTTGTCTTATTATGTATTAGCAGGAGTTGCTTTTAGCATAGCTCTGTTATTCTTCAGTTTCTCTTTTAGGCCTACTTGCCTTTATACTGTAGCTCTGTTTGCTTATAATCATACAAAATGAGAACTGTAATGAGAACACTTGTCTACTTGATCTGTACATAGAATGTGAGAAATAGTGGATCTCTCATTTAATGGTAGATAGAAACGGTTTTACCTGCTTGTAAAGCCACCCCTGTTTGGTGACTTCTGCTTTGGGATTCCTGCGCATAGAATTGGAGCGCTTCCCAAATGTAGCTGCTTTTCTGGGAGTACGAGATGTCTGCAGGTCAGAAGAGATATGAAGATAGGACAGGGTTTATAAACTGGTGGTTTATTAACTAAATAACATTTAGCAAATACGAAGCTATTTCCACTAATGAGCAAGTCTCCAGGTATAAAGTGCATAAAGACAACAAACACAGAGAAAGCTGGCTTCTGCTTCTGATGGCTTCTGCACTGTTGCCGGGTAAGTGAATCACTTCCTGTTGCAAGCGTATTGTGCTGTATAGTTCATCTACAGATTAGCAACAGACTACCTTTAGTCTAATACACCTAAAAGCTAACTCAACTCTAAACAATTCATTAACCGCTACACATTCCAGTACCAGTCAAGTACCTTTCTGTTTTGGCAGGTATTTATTGCTATTTCCAGACTTAGCGCTCGTTAGCTTAGCAGTTAGCTTAGCTAGCTAGTAGCATGGCTTCTCCCTCTCTCTGTCTCCTGCTCGGTAGTCATGTGTAGTTATTCCTCTGCCTCCTTTAGTGATAATGATACCTGTAATAAGTGTAAGGTTCTGCTAGCTTTGGATGCAAGGATCACTGATTTGGAAGCGTGGCTCCGCACATTTGAACATAAGCCAGCTAGCCTAGCCTAGTTAGCTGGTGTGGAGCCACCAAGCTCAGGGTCTGTTAGCTGTCCAAGGGCAGCTCCG